>NC_139218.1:2446465-3081088 GCF_055691185.1 Crinia signifera
AGGGACACCTGTATACCCCTCTATAGGGACACCTGTATACCCCTCTATAGGGACACCTGTATACCCCTCTATAGGGACACCTGTATACCCCTCTCTATAGGGACACCTCTATACCCCTCTCTCTGTAGGGACGTCTGTATACCCCTCTCTCTGTAGGGACACCTCTATACCCCTCTCTCTGTAGGGACACCTCTATACCCCTCTCTCTGTAGGGACACCTCTATACCCCTCTCTCTGTAGGGACACCTCTATACCCCTCTCTCTGTAGGGACGTCTGTATACCCCTCTCTCTGTAGGGACGTCTGTATACCCCTCTCTCTGTAGGGACACCTCTATACCCCTCTCTCTGTAGGGACACCTCTATACCCCTCTCTCTGTAGGGACGTCTGTATACCCCTCTCTCTGTAGGGACGTCTGTATACCCCTCTCTCTGTAGGGACGTCTGTATACCCCTCTCTCTGTAGGGACGTCTGTATACCCCTCTCTCTGTAGGGACGTCTGTATACCCCTCTCTCTGTAGGGACGTCTGTATACCCCTCTCTCTGTAGGGACGTCTGTATACCCCTCTCTCTGTAGGGACGTCTGTATACCCCTCTCTCTGTAGGGACGTCTGTATACCCCTCTCTCTGTAGGGACGTCTGTATACCCCTCTCTCTGTAGGGACGTCTGTATACCCCTCTCTCTGTAGGGACGTCTGTATACCCCTCTCTCTGTAGGGACGTCTGTATACCCCTCTCTCTGTAGGGACGTCTGTATACCCCCCTCTCTGTAGGGACGTCTGTATACCCCTCTCTCTGTAGGGACGTCTGTATACCCCTCTCTCTGTAGGGACGTCTGTATACCCCTCTCTCTGTAGGGACGTCTGTATACCCCTCTCTCTGTAGGGACGTCTGTATACCCCTCTCTCTGTAGGGACGTCTGTATACCCCTCTCTCTGTAGGGACGTCTGTATACCCCTCTCTGTAGGGACGTCTGTATACCCCTCTCTCTGTAGGGACGTCTGTATACCCCTCTCTCTGTAGGGACGTCTGTATACCTCCCCTCTCTGTAGGGACGTCTGTATACCCCTCTCTCTGTAGGGACGTCTGTATACCCCTCTCTCTGTAGGGACGTCTGTATACCCCTCTCTCTGTAGGGACGTCTGTATACCCCTCTCTCTGTAGGGACGTCTGTATACCCCTCTCTCTGTAGGGACGACTGTATACCCCTCTCTCTGTAGGGACGACTGTATACCCCTCTCTCTGTAGGGACGTCTGTATACCTCCCCTCTCTGTAGGGACGTCTGTATACCCCTCTCTCTGTAGGGACGTCTGTATACCCCTCTCTCTGTAGGGACGTCTGTATACCCCTCTCTCTGTAGGGACGTCTGTATACCCCTCTCTGTAGGGACGTCTGTATACCCCTCTCTGTAGGGACGTCTGTATACCCCTCTCTCTGTAGGGACGTCTGTATACCCCTCTCTCTGTAGGGACGTCTGTATACCCCTCTCTGTAGGGACGTCTGTATACCTCTCTCTGTAGGGACGTCTGTATACCTCCCCTCTCTGTAGGGACGTCTGTATACCTCCCCTCTCTGTAGGGACGTCTGTATACCTCCCCTCTCTGTAGGGACGTCTGTATACCCCCTCCTCTCTGTAGGGACGTCTGTATACCCCCCTCTCTGTAGGGACGTCTGTATACCCCTCTATAGGGACGTCTGTATACCCCCCCTCTCTATAGGGACATCTGTATACCCCCCCTCTCTATAGGGACGTCTGTATACCCCTCTATATCACCTGTCCCGGTCTCATTACAGAGGGATCTGCTCTTCTGCTCAGTTTCATCACAAAGGCTGTTCTGAACCACTTCAGCTTCCAGCAGCCGGTGCAGTGTGTGCAGTTCTCCCCGGACGGCAGGTGAGGACCACTGGGACCTGCAGTTTCCCCTTCAGGTCATTGCATGTCCTTAGTCCCTTCCTGATCCTGGTTTGTGTTCCCCTGCAGGAGGTTTGTGGTGTGCAAAGGCTCTGTAGCGTTACTCTACCACGCGCCTGGGAAGAGACGGGAGTTCAATGCCTTCGTCTTGGATAAATCCTTCTATGGCCCTTATGATGAGACCACTTGTATAGACTGGACGGATGACTCTAAGTAAGTGAGAGGGGCCAGCATGGAACCCGGAGGGGAGATGATGCAATGTGCAGAGGATGGAATAAGAGGTCTGAGGGGAGAGAACGTGGGGGGTGGGATGTAGGGTCCGAGGTGATAGAACGTGGGGGATAGAGGGTGGGATGTATGGTCTAAGGTGATAGAACATGGAGGGTGCAGGGTGGTATGTAGGATCCCAGGTGATAGAATGTGGGGGGATAGAGGGTGGAGGGTCTGAGGTGATAGAATGTGGGGGATAGAGGGTGGAGGGTCTGAGGTGATAGAATGTGGGGGATAGAGGGTGGAGTGGGGGATGTAGAGTCAGAGATGATAGAAGGTAGGGGATAGAGGGGAGAGGGTGGGATGTAGGGTCCGAGGTGATAGAATGTGGGGGATAGAGGGGAGAGGGTGGGATGTAGGGTCCGAGGTGATAGAATGTGGGGGATAGACGGGAGAGGGTGGGATGTAGGGTGCGAGGTGATAGAATGTGGGGGATAGACGGGAGAGGGTGGGATGTAGGGTCCGAGGTGATGGAATGTGGGGGATAGATGGGAGAGGGTGGGATGTATGGTCTAAGGTGATAGAATGTGGGGGATAGAGGGTGGGATGTAGGGTCCGAGGTGATAGAATGTGGGGGATAGACAGGAGAGGGTGGGATGTAGGGTCCGAGGTGATAGAATGTGGGGGATAGAGGGTGGGATGTATGGTCTAAGGTGATAGAATGTGGGGGATAGAGGGTGGGATGTAGGGTCCGAGGTGATAGAATGTGGGGGATAGAGGGGAGAGGGTGGGATGTAGGGTCCGAGGTGATAGAATGTGGGGGATAGACTGGAGAGGGTGGGATGTAGGGTCCGAGGTGATGGAATGTGGGGGATAGACGGGAGAGGGTGGGATGTAGGGTCCGAGGTGATAGAATGTGGGGGATAGACTGGAGCGGGTGGGATGTAGGGTCCGAGGTGATGGAATGTGGGGGATAGACGGGAGAGGGTGGGATGTAGGGTCCGAGGTGATAGAATGTGGGGGATAGACAGGAGAGGGTGGGATGTAGGGTCCGAGGTGACAGAATGTGGGGGATAGACGTGAGAGGGTGGCATGTAGGGTCCGAGGTGATAGAATGTGGGGGATGTAGGGTCAGAGATGATAGAAGGTAGGGGATAGAGGAGAGAGGGTGGGATGTAGGGTCTGAGGTGACAATGTGGGGGAAAGATGGGAGAGGGTGGGATGTAGGGTCCGAGGTGACAATGTGGGGGATAGACGGGAGACGGTGGGATGTAGGGTCTGAATTGACAATGTAGGGGATAGACGGGAGAGGGTGGGATGTAGGGTCCGAGGTGACAACGTGGGGGGATAGAGAGTGGAGTGGGGGATGTAGGGTCAGAGATGATAGAATGTGGGGGATAGAGGAGAGAGGGTGGGATGTAGTGTCCGAGGTGACAATGTGGGGGATAGACGGGAGAGGGTGGGATGTAGGGTCCGAGGTGACAATGTGGGGGATAGACTGGAGAGGGTGCGATGTAGGGTCCGAGGTGACAATGTGGGGGATAGAGAGTGGAGTGGGGGATGTAGGGTTTGAGATGATAGAAGGTAGGGGATGTAGGGTCCGAGGTGACAATGTGGGGGATAGACTGGAGAGGGTGGGATGTAGGGTCTGAGGTGACAGAATGTGGGGGATAGAGAGTGGAGTGGGGGATGTAGGGTTTGAGATGATAGAAGGTAGGGGATAGAGGGGAGAGGGTGGGATGTAGGGTCCGAGGTGACAATGTGGGGGATAGACTGGAGAGGGTGGGAAGTAGGGTCCGAGGTGACAATGTGGGGGATAGACTGGAGAGGGTGGGAAGTAGGGTCCGAGGTGACAATGTGGGGGATAGACGGGAGACGGTGGGGTGTAGGGTCCGAGGTGACAGAATGTGGGGGATAGATGGGAGAGGGTGGGATGTAGGGTCCGAGGTGACAATGTGGGGGATAGACGGGAGACGGTGGGATGTAGGGTCCGAGGTGACAGTGTAGGGGATAGACGGGAGAGGGTGGGATGTAGAGTCCGAGGTGACAATGTGGGGGGATAGAGAGTGGAGTGGGGGATGTAGGGTCAGAGATGATAGAATGTGGGGGATAGAGGAGAGAGGGTGGGATGTAGGGTCCGAGGTGACAATGTGGGGGATAGACAGGAGACGGTGGGATGTAGGGTCCGAGGTGACAATGTGTGGGGATAAACTGGAGAGGGTGGGATGTAGGGTCCGAGGTGACAATGTGGGGGATAGACGGGAGACGGTGGGATGTAGAGTCTGAGGTGACAATGTGGGGGATAGACGGGAGAGGGTGGGATGTAGGGTCCGCGGTGACAATGTGGGGGGATAGAGAGTGGAGTGGGGGATGTAGGGTCAGAGATGATAGAATGTGGGGGATAGAGGAGAGAGGGTGGGATGTAGGGTCCGAGGTGACAATGTGGGGGATAGACGGGAGAGGGTGGGATGTAGGGTCCGAGGTGACAGAATGTGGGGGATAGACGGGAGAGGGTGGGATGTAGGGTCCGAGGTGACAATGTGGGGGATAGACGGGAGAGGGTGGGATGTAGGGTCCGAGGTGACAATGTGGGGGATAGACTGGAGAGGGTGGGATGTAGGGTCCGAGGTGACAGAATGTGGGGGATAGACGGGAGCTGGTGGGATGTAGGGTCTGAGGTGACAGAATGTGGGGGATAGACTGGAGAGGGTGGGATGTAGGGTCCGAGGTGACAATGTGGGGATAGACTGGAGAGGGTGGGATGTAGGGTCCGAGGTGACAATGTGGGGATAGACTGGAGAGGGTGGGATGTAGGGTCCGAGGTGACAGAATGTGGGGGATAGAGAGTGGAGTGGGGGATGTAGGGTCCGAGGTGACAGAATGTGGGGGATAGACGGGAGAGGGTGGGATGTAGGGTCCGAGGTGACAATGTGGGGGATAGAGGGGAGACGGTGGGATGTAGGGTCCGAGGTGACAGAATGTGGGGGATAGACTGGAGAGGGTGGGATGTAGGGTCCGAGGTGACAATGTGGGGATAGAGAGTGGAGTGGGGGATGTAGGGTCCGAGGTGACAGAATGTGGGGGATAGACGGGAGAGGGTGGGATGTAGGGTCCGAGGTGACAATGTGGGGGATAGACTGGAGAGGGTGGGATGTAGGGTCCGAGGTGACAATGTGGGGGATAGACTGGAGAGGGTGGGATGTAGGGTCCGAGGTGACAGAATGTGGGGGATAGACGGGAGAGGGTGGGATGTAGGGTCCGAGGTGACAATGTGGGGGATAGAGGGGAGACGGTGGGATGTAGGGTCCGAGGTGATAGAATGTGGGGGATAGACGGGAGAGGGTGGGATGTAGGGTCCGAGGTGACAATGTGGGGGATAGAGGGGAGAGGGTGGGATGTAGGGTCCGAGGTGACAATGTGGGGGATAGACGGGAGACGGTGGGATGTAGGATATGAGGCAATACTACGTGGAGTCACCACGTGGTCCCTTCTCCGTCGTTTCCCTGCTTAGGTGCTTTGCGGTGGGCAGCAAGGACATGACCACGTGGGTGTTTGGTGCTGACCGCTGGCAGAACCTCACCTACTACTCCCTCGGGGGTCACAAAGATGCCATAGTGTCATGCTTCTTCCAGGAGGACAGTCTGGATGTGAGTATAGAGAATGGGGGCTGTAACAGGGATGGGGGGGACCTGGCTACAGGTGTGTGTGTGTGTGGGGGGGGGGGGTTACGGGAGCTGTACTGGATTTCTTTGTATACCAACTGCGCAGACTGTGTACAATGTACTGTTACACTACCCCCTGTCGCACTGCGCCGGTGTACTGTGTGTGTGTGTGTGTGTACACAGCTATATGCTGCACATGTGGCGTGGGTCTGAACGGCCTATACAGCTGCAGAGATTACAGAACCATTCCCTGCTCCGCAGCTGTACAGCATCAGTTCGGACGCGACGCTCTGCATCTGGCAGTGTGATACAGAACTATCCCAGCTGCTTCCCCGTCAATCAAAGAGGAAACCCCAGGAGGTGGAGAACACGGATATCGAAGTAGAGACAGCAGAGGAGGTGCGAGGTACAGCCACACCTGGACCGGAGGAGAAGGCAGGGAGGGTGCAGTACAAGAGGCTGTCCAGGTAACTGTCCTGTGACCCCGGCATCGCCTACACCAGACGCAGTCGCTCAGGGATTAGTGTTGTGCGGGTGCTATGAGCCGCTCGGGATTAGTGTCCTGCGGGTGATATGAGGCGGTCGGGGATTAGTGTCCTGCGGGTGATATGAGGCGGTCGGGGATTAGTGTCCTGCGGTTGATATGAGGTGGTTGAGGATTAGTGTCCTGCGGCTGATATGAGGCGGTCGGGGATTAGTGTCCTGCGGGTGCTATGAGGCGGTCGGGGATTAGTGTCCTGCGGGTGATATGAGGCGGTCGGGGATTAGTGTCCTGCGGCTGATATGAGGCGGTCGGGGATTAGTGTCCTGCGGGTGATATGAGGCGGTCGGGGATTAGTGTCCTGCGGTTGATATGAGGTGGTTGAGGATTAGTGTCCTGCGGGTGATATGAGGCGGTTGGGGATTAGTGTCCTGCGGGTGATATGAGGCGGTCGGGGATTAGTGTCCTGCGGGTGATACAAGGTGGTTGAGGATTAGTGTCCTGCGGTTGATACGAGGCGGTTGAGGATTAGTGTCCTGCAGTTGATACGAGGCTGTTGAGGATTAGTGTCCTGCGGTTGATACGAGGCGGTTGAGGATTAGTGTCCTGCGGCTGATACGAGGCGGTTGAGGATTAGTGTCCTGCGGTTGATACGAGGCGGTTGAGGATAAGTGTCCTGCGGCTGATACGAGGCGGTTGAGGATTAGTGTCCTGCGGTTGAGGATTAGTGTCCTGCGGTTGATACGAGGCGGTTGAGGATTAGTGTCCTGCGGTTGATACGAGGCGGTTGAGGATTAGTGTCCTGCGGCTGATACGAGGCGGTTGAGGATTAGTGTCCTGCGGTTGATACGAGGCGGTTGAGGATAAGTGTCCTGCGGTTGATACGAGGCGGTTGAGGATTAGTGTCCTGCGGCTGATACGAGGCGGTTGAGGATTAGTGTCCTGCGGCTGATACGAGGCGGTTGAGGATTAGTGTCCTGCGGTTGATACGAGGCGGTTGAGGATTAGTGTCCTGTGGTTGATACGAGGCGGTTGAGGATTAGTGTCCTGCGGCTGATACGAGGCGGTTGAGGATTAGTGTCCTGCGGCTGATACGAGGCGGTTGAGGATTAGTGTCCTGCGGTTGATACGAGGCGGTTGAGGATTAGTGTCCTGCGGTTGATACGAGGCGGTTGAGGATTAGTGTCCTGCGGTTGATACGAGGCGGTTGAGGATAAGTGTCCTGCGGAGCCACATTATAACGCTGCCGCTTTATTACTATGTTTGCTGCTGGGTTGTGTTGGCGTTTGGATGCTATTTACTTACATGTCGCTCTTTACCTCTCGCTCAGACACTTCTTCAATAAAGAGGGCGATTTTACCTCTCTCACCGCAGCCGCCTTTCACAGGAAGCTGAATCTTCTGGTCACCGGGTTCTCGTCAGGGACGTTCCACATTCATGAGTTGCCGGATGTCAGCCTCATCCACTCACTGAGGTAAGTGCCTCACACCTCCTGCCAGGGGGTGGTGGGGGGGGGGGGGGGGGGGGTCAGATCAGTGACTTCACTTACCAAACCTATGACCACACTTTCTGCAGTATTTCGGATCAGAGCATCTCCTCCATCACCATAAATAGCACAGGGGACTGGATGGCTTTTGGCTGCAGTGGTGAGTACAGCTCTCTTCTCTGTCCCTCCCTGGTGGGCGCCCCCTGCTGGAGGGTTGTGTACAGCTCTCTTCTCTGTCCCTCCCTGGTGGGCGCCCCCTGCTGGAGGGTTGTGTACAGCTCTCTTCTCTGTCCCTCCCTGGTGGGCGCCCCCTGCTGGAGGGTTGTGTACAGCTCTCCTCTCTGTCCCTCCCTGGTGGGCGCCCCCTGCTGTAGGGGTGAGTACAGCTCTCTTCTCTGTCCCTCCCTGGTGGGCGCCCCCTGCTGTAGGGGTGTGTGCACCTGTCCTCTCTGTCCCTCCCTGGTGGGCGCCCCCTGCTGTAGGGGTGTGTGCACCTGTCCCTCCCTGGTGGGCGCCCCCTGCTGTAGGGGTGTGTACACCTGTCCTCTCTGTCCCTCCCTGGTGTGCGCCCCCTGCTGTAGGGGTGTGTGCACCTGTCCTCTCTGTCCCTCCCTGGTGTGTGCCCCCTGCTGTAGGGGTGTGTGCACCTGTCCTCTCTGTCCCTCCCTGGTGTGCGCCCCCTGCTGTAGGGGTGTGTGCACCTGTCCTCTCTGTCCCTCCCTGGTGTGTGCCCCCTGCTGTAGGGGTGTGTACAGCTCTCCTCTCTGTCCCTCCCTGGTGTGTGCCCCCTGCTGTAGGGGTGTGTACACCTGTCCTCTCTGTCCCTCCCTGGTGTGCGCCCCCTGCTGTAGGGGTGTGTGCACCTGTCCTCTCTGTCCCTCCCTGGTGGGCGCCCCCTGCTGTAGGGGTGTGTACACCTGTCCTCTCTGTCCCTCCCTGGTGTGCGCCCCCTGCTGTAGGGGTGTGTGCAACTGTCCTCTCTGTCCCTCCCTGGTGTGCGCCCCCTGCTGTAGGGTTGTGTACAGCTCTCCTCTCTGTCCCTCCCTGGGGTGCGCCCCCTGCTGTAGGGGTGTGTACAGCTCTCCTCTCTGTCCCTCCCTGGTGGGCGCCCCCTGCTGTAGGGGTGTGTACAGCTCTCCTCTCTGTCCCTCCCTGGTGTGCGCCCCCTGCTGTAGGGGTGTGTACAGCTCTCCTCTCTGTCCCTCCCTGGTGTGTGCCCCCTGCTGTAGGGGTGTGTACAGCTCTCCTCTCTGTCCCTCCCTGGTGTGCGCCCCCTTCTGTAGGGGTGTGTGCACCTGTCCTCTCTGTCCCTCCCTGGTGTGCGCCCCCTGCTGTAGGGTTGTGTACAGCTCTCCTCTCTGTCCCTCCCTGGTGTGTGCCCCCTGCTGTAGGGGTGTGTGCACCTGTCCTCTCTGTCCCTCCCTGGTGTGCGCCCCCTTCTGTAGGGGTGTGTACAGCTCTCCTCTCTGTCCCTCCCTGGTGTGCGCCCCCTTCTGTAGGGGTGTGTGCACCTGTCCTCTCTGTCCCTCCCTGGTGTGTGCCCCCTGCTGTAGGGGTGTGTGCACCTGTCCTCTCTGTCCCTCCCTGGTGTGTGCCCCCTGCTGTAGGGGTGTGTACAGCTCTCCTCTCTGTCCCTCCCTGGTGTGTGCCCCCTGCTGTAGGGGTGTGTGCACCTGTCCTCTCTGTCCCTCCCTGCTGTGTGCCCCCTTCTGGAGGGTTGTGTACAGATCTCCTCACTTGCAGGTCGCCCCCTGGTGGTAACCACATCTGTGTCTTGCAGGACTGGGCCAGCTACTGGTGTGGGAGTGGCAGAGTGAGTCGTATGTGCTGAAGCAGCAGGGTCACTTCAATAACATGGTGTCGCTGTGTTACTCTCCTGACGGGCAGCACATTGTTACCGGGGGAGATGACGGGAAGGTAAGCGGTGGGTTGCTGTCAGTGCTCTGTAATATACAGTCAGTGGTTGGTGGATCCTGCATGTCCTGTCTGTCTGCTCTACAGGTGAAAGTATGGGACACGAGCAGCGGCTTTTGCTTTGTCACCTTCACCGATCACACGAGCAGCATCACGGCAGTGACCTTCACCAGTAACGGGCAGGTGGTGCTCAGCGCGTCCCTGGATGGCACCGTGAGAGCCTTCAGCTTGCTAAGGTACCGCTGTCTCTGTACAGTGATCTGGGCACCGCCAGTACTTGGTGGCCGAGAATACTCACACGGTTCTGTGTCTCCAGGTACCGTAACTTCCGGACCTTCACTTCTCCCCGGCCGGCTCAGTTCTCCTGCCTGGCGGTGGATGGTAGTGGGGACATTGTCTGTGCCGGGGCACAGGATTCCTACGAGGTGTACGTGTGGAGCATGCAGACTGGGCGGCTTCTAGATGTAGGTGTCACCAAGCAAGACGCTCCATCCGTGGGCTCTGCCCAGGAACCTTCCTCATCTCTCTGTCTCATCAGGTTCTGGCTGGACATGAAGGGCCGATCAGCAGTGTGGCTTTCAGCCCCTCGAAGTCCATCCTGGCCACCGCATCCTGGGACCGGACGGTCAGACTGTGGCACATGACGGACAG
The DNA here is from genome assembly GCF_055691185.1 of Crinia signifera. Taxonomy (NCBI): domain Eukaryota; kingdom Metazoa; phylum Chordata; class Amphibia; order Anura; family Myobatrachidae; genus Crinia; species Crinia signifera. The sequence goes on from NC_139218.1 coordinate 2,456,782, forward strand.
CTGGAGAACCACAGAGACCCTGAGCCTAAGTGCAGATGGTGAGAGGAGGTGGGGGCCACCCAATGCCTACGCTGGTACCGGGGACAGTACTCACCACCTCACAGCGAGTCTAGACCATAGGTCCGCCCCTCACAGCGAGGCTAACCCACAGGGCCGCCCCTCACAGCGAGGCTAACCCACAGGGCCGCCCCTCACAGCGAGGCTAACCCACAGGGCCGCCCCTCACAGCGAGGCTAACCCACAGGGCCGCCCCTCACAGCGAGGCTAACCCACAGGGCCGCCCCTCACAGCGAGGTTAACCCACAGGGCCGCCCCTCACAGCGAGGCTAGACTGTAGGACCGCCCCTCACAGCGAGGCTAACCCACAGGGCCACCACTCACAGCGAGGCTAGACTGTAGGACCGCCCCTCACAGCGAGGCTAACCCACAGGGCCGCCCCTCACAGCGAGGCTAACCCACAGGGCCGCCCCTCACAGCGAGGCTAACCCACAGGGCCACCCCTCACAGCGAGGCTAACCCACAGGGCCACCCCTCACAGCGAGGCTAGACTGTAGGACCGCCCCTCACAGCGAGGCTAGACCGTAGGTCCGCCCCTCACAGCGAGGCTAACCCACAGGGCCGCCCCTCACAGCGAGGCTAACCCACAGGGCCGCCCCTCACAGCGAGGCTAACCCACAGGGCCACCCCTCACAGCGAGGCTAACCCACAGGGCCACCCCTCACAGCGAGGCTAACCCACAGGGCCACCCCTCACAGCGAGGCTAGACTGTAGGACCGCCCCTCACAGCGAGGCTAGACTGTAGGACCGCCCCTCACAGCGAGGCTAGACCATAGGTCCGCCCCTCACAGCGAGGCTAACCCACAGGGCCGCCCCTCACAGCGAGGCTAACCCACAGGGCCGCCCCTCACAGCGAGGCTAACCCACAGGGCCGCCCCTCACAGCGAGGCTAACCCACAGGGCCGCCCCTCACAGCGAGGCTAACCCACAGGGCCGCCCCTCACAGCGAGGCTAACCCACAGGGCCGCCCCTCACAGCGAGGCTAACCCACAGGGCCGCCCCTCACAGCGAGGCTAACCCACAGGGCCACCCCTCACAGCGAGGCTAACCCACAGGGCCACCCCTCACAGCGAGGCTAGACTGTAGGACCGCCCCTCACAGCGAGGCTAGACCGTAGGACCGCCCCTCACAGCGAGGCTAGACCATAGGTCCGCCCCTCACAGCGAGGCTAACCCACAGGGCCGCCCCTCACAGCGAGGCTAACCCACAGGGCCGCCCCTCACAGCGAGGCTAACCCACAGGGCCGCCCCTCACAGCGAGGCTAACCCACAGGGCCGCCCCTCACAGCGAGGCTAACCCACAGGGCCGCCCCTCACAGCGAGGCTAACCCACAGGGCCACCCCTCACAGCGAGGCTAACCCACAGGGCCACCCCTCACAGCGAGGCTAGACTGTAGGACCGCCCCTCACAGCGAGGCTAGACTGTAGGACCGCCCCTCACAGCGAGGCTAGACTGTAGGACCGCCCCTCACAGCGAGGCTAGACTGTAGGACCGCCCCTCACAGCGAGGCTAGACTGTAGGACCGCCCCTCACAGCGAGGCTAGACTGTAGGACCGCCCCTCACAGCGAGGCTAGACTGTAGGACCGCCCCTCACAGCGAGGCTAACCCGTAGGACCGCCCCTCACAGCGAGGCTAACCCGTAGGACCGCCCCTCACAGCGAGGCTAACCCACAGGGCCGCCCCTCACAGCGAGGCTAACCCACAGGGCCGCCCCTCACAGCGAGGCTAACCCACAGGGCCGCCCCTCACAGCGAGGCTAACCCACAGGGCCGCCCCTCACAGCGAGGCTAACCCACAGGGCCGCCCCTCACAGCGAGGCTAACCCACAGGGCCGCCCCTCACAGCGAGGCTAACCCGTAGGGACCCCCCTCAGTCTTATAGCAAGGATGTAACATGAGAATGATTCTTCATCTATTACTCTATGCCGTGTCCTATCCCTGCTTCTCTGTACAAAGTATACAGTGCTGCCAGCGGCCTCTTCTGTTTGTGCCTGTGTTGTATTCTGCATATTATTATTTAGTTTCTACAGCCTGTACTACGCCGCAAGCTGCCGCCCCTCGGCGCACGCTGCCCGCCGCCCCTCGGCGCACGCTGCCTGACGCCCCTGCTCTGAAGGTGGAAACCCTTTACCACGTGATGAGTTCATCTGCCAATACCTGCTGCCTCATTGTCTAGATTCCTCTATGACCCATGGAATCCCCAGGGAGGTAGAGAGATGGGTTCAGGAGGTAGATGAGGAGGTGGGGGGTGGGGGGGGGGGATGAACCAATCTGCAGCTCGCTGTTGGGCGGAGGTGGTGTCAGTACCTATGTTGTCTGTCATCTGTCGTTCTCCCATACATCTGTCTCTCTCCCAGCACTTGCTGTCACCTTCCGTCCTGATGGCGGGGAGCTGGCGGTGGCTTCTCTGGATGGTCACATCACCATGTGGGACCCAGAGAAGGGAAGTCAGGTGGGCTCCATCGAGGGAAGACACGACCTGGAGCTGGGCCGCAAGGAGCTGGACAAAGTAACTGCCAAACATTCCTCTAAGGGGAAGTAAGTGATGGCGCAGACCGAGCTCCACCTGTATCCCGTCAGCATTGACCGGTAACGCTGACGCTTTCTGTTTGTTTCCCAGGGCGTACACGGCTTTGTGCTACTCGGCAAACGGGCAGGCGCTGCTAGCTGGTGGGGCCTCCAGATTCGTGTGTATCTACCACGTCCACGAGCAGCTTCTCGCCAAAAAGTTTGAGATTTCCTGTAATCATTCTCTGGACGCCATGGAGGTGAGGACAGTAATGTACCTTGTGGCCTGGGCTTCTCCATACGCCCACTTATTATCTATCATTCTCCCTTTAAGGAGCACGAAGGTCACTGATTTTGCCATGCTGCAGCTGCCACAGTCTGGGCTCATCATTGCCTTGTTACAATCCTAGCAAAAATCATTCTGTGCCGTTAGTGATGTCTGAGGCCATCCGCGCTCCGTTCCCGCGCCCTCCGATCCCGCACCCTCCCCGCGTTCTGTTCCCGCGCCCCTCCCCGCGCTCCGTTCCCGCGCTCCGTTCCCGTGCCCTCCGATCCCGCACCCTCCCCGCGTTCTGTTCCCGCGCTACGATCCCACGCCCCTCCCCGTGCCCTGTCCCAATACCTCCCGCGCCCTCCCCGTGCTCCGATCCTGCATCCTCCCCGTGCCCCGTTCCAATACCTCCCGCGCCCTCCCCGTGCTCCGATCCTGCATCCTACCCGTGCCCCGTACCAATACCTCCCGAGGCCTCCCTATGCCCCGTTCCAATACCTCCCGATCCCGCGCCCTCCCCGTGCACCGTCCCAATACCTCCCGATCCCGCGCCCTCCCCGTGCACCGTCCCAATACCTCCCGATCCCGCGCCCTCCCCGTGCACCGTCCCAATACCTCCCGATCCCGCGCCCCTCCCCGTGCCCTCTTCCAATACCTCACGAAGCCTCCCCGCACTCCGATCCTGCGCCTGCCCCGTCCCAATACCTCCCAAGGCCTCCCTGCTCCCTTCGATCCCTACAGAATTGACCCAGCCTTCCAATGCTCACTCTTTACTGTTTCCAGCCGGCTCTTCCTAATGCTCACCACCTGCTTGCCTGACCCCTGGGTTTTCCTGTGTCTCCCCCTGCCCCCCTTGGGCTTGCCCTCTTTTAGCTTGTTCCCTATCTTTCGTGTCTCGCTTATTTACACCCCTCTGCTGGTATTCTGTGCTAGGCGTACTTAGACCGGCGTAAGATGACGGACTTTGGCAGTATTGCCCTGATTGATGAGGGGGCTGGAGATGAGGATGGAGTCCATCTAAATCTTCCTGGAGTCCGCAGAGGTGAGGCCCAATCTGCAGATACCAGACATTGGTTATTGAGACATTGCACATGATTGGTGACACTTCCTGTGATGTGTGTTACAGGTGACATGAGTTCCCGACATTTCAAGCCCGAAATCCGTGTGACTTCCCTACACTTCTCTCCAACTGGTGAGCCAATCAAACCATGTAACACTGCACTTTACAGGAATGTGGGACAGGCCAATGCACGGGTGGGCGGTCTTGTGTGGGTTCCCCCGTGCGGAGCGGAGTACTGTGGAGTCGGGCACTGTGCGGGCAATCTAACACTGACATTGTACAGGCTGTGGTACTACAGAGGGGATGAGGGCACTAGTCCTGACATTATAACACATTCTGATGCCATTGTTAGGGGCATGTATGGGAGCACATGAGGGGTCCTGCCATTACTGGGTATCTCCCATATATCTCTTCCATCTCACTAGGGCGCAGCTGGGCTGCCACCTCCACCGAGGGTCTCCTCATCTACTCCCTGGACTCCAGTTCAGTGTTTGATCCTTTCCACCTGGACGAGGAGGTGACAGCTGGCAGTGTACACCGGGCTCTGCGTGGGAGAGAGTGGACCCGTGCTCTTGTAATGGCGATGAGGCTAAATGAGGAGCGCCTCCTACAGGAGACACTGGAGAGTGTGCCCAGTACGGATGGTAAGTGTATATGCGCTGTGTAGTCATGTATTCATGGTGCCGCCTCGTTTCCTGCTCCTGTAACGGTGATGAGGCTGAATGAGGAGTGCCTCCTACAGGAGACACTGGAGAGTGTGCCCAGTACGGATGGTGAGTGTATATATGCTATGTGTAGTCATGTATGCATGGTGCCGCCTCGTTTCCTGCTCATGTAATGGCGATGAGGCTGAATGAGGAGTGCCTCCTACAGGAGACACTGGAGAGTGTGCCCAGTACGGATGGTGAGTGTATATGCGCTGTGTGTAGTCATGTATTCATGGTGCCGCCTCGTTTCCTGCTCCTGTAATGGGGTTGAGGCCGAATGAGGAGTGCCTCCTACAGGAGACACTGGAGAGTGTTACCAGTAGGGATGGTGAGTGTATATATGCTATGTGTAGTCATGTATTCATGGTGCCGCCTTGTTTCCTGCTCCTGTAATGGCGATGAGGCTGAATGAGGAGTGCCTCCTACAGGAGACACTGGAGAGTATTCCCAGTACGGATGGTGAGTGTATATATGCTGTGTGTAGTCATGTATGCATGGTGCCGCCTCGTTTCCTGCTCCTGTAATGGCGATGAGGCTGAATGAGGAGTGCCTCCTACAGGAGACACTGGAGAGTGTGCCCAGTACGGATGGTGAGTGTATATATGCTATGTGTAGTCATGTATGCATGATGCCGCCTCGTTTCCTGCTCATGTAATGGCAATGAGGCTGAATGAGGAGTGCCTCCTACAGGAGACACTGGAGAGTGTGCCCAGTACAGATGGTGAGTGTATATGCGCTGTGTGTAGTCATGTATTCATGATGCCGCCTCGTTTCCTGCTCCTGTAATGGCGGCGAGGCTGAATTAGGAGCGCCTCCTACAGGAGACACTGGAGAGTGTGCCCAGTATGGATGGTGAGTGTATATGTATATGCGCTGTGTAGTCATGTATGCATGATGCCGCCTCGTTTCCTGCTCATGTAATGGCGATGAGGCTGAATGAGGAGTGCCTCCTACAGGAGACACTGGAGAGTGTGCCCAGTACAGATGGTGAGTGTATATATGCTATGTGTAGTCATGTATGCATGGTGCCGCCTCGTTTCCTGCTCCTGTAATGGCGATTAGGCTGAATGAGGAGTGCCTCCTACAGGAGACACTGGAGAGTGTTCCCAGTACGGATGGTGAGTGTATATATGCTGTGTGTAGTCATGTATGCATGGTGCTGCCTCGTTTCCTGCTCATGTAATGGCGATTAGGCTGAATGAGGAGTGCCTCCTACAGGAGACATTGGAGAGTGTGCCCAGTACGGATGGTGAGTGTATATGCGCTGTGTAGTCATGTATGCATGGTGCCGCCTCGTTTCCTGCTCCTGTAATGGCGATTAGGCTGAATGAGGAGTGCCTCCTACAGGAGACACTGGAGAGTGTGCCCAGTACGGATGGTGAGTGTATATGCGCTGTGTGTAGTCATGTATTCATGGTGCCGCCTCGTTTCCTGCTCATGTAATGGCGATGAGGCTGAATGAGGAGTGCCTCCTACAGGAGACACTGGAGAGTGTGCCCAGTATGAATGATGAGTGTATATGCGCTGTGTGTAGTCATGTATTCATGGTGCCGCCTCGTTTCCTGCTCCTGTAATGGTGATGAGGATAAATGAGGAGCGCCTCCTACAGGAGACACTGGAGAGTGTTCCCAGTATGGATGGTGAGTGTATATGCGCTATGTGTAGTCATGTATGCATGGTGCCGCCTCGTTTCCTGCTCCTGTAATGGCGATGAGGCTAAATGAGGCGTGCCTCCTACAGGAGATACTGGAGAGTGTGCCCAGTACGGATGGTGAGTGTATATGCGCTGTGTGTATTCATGGTGCCGCCTTGTTTCCTGCTCATGTAATGGCGATGAGGGGGAATGAGGAGTGCCTCCTACAGGAGACACTGGAGAGTGTTCCCAGTATGGATGGTGAGTGTATATGCGCTGTGTGTAGTCATGTATTCATGGTGCCGCCTCGTTTCCTGCGTCTGTAATGGTGATGAGGCTGAATGAGGAGTGCCTCCTACAGGAGACACTGGAGAGTGTTCCCAGTATGGATGGTGAGTGTATATGCGCTGTGTGTAGTCATGTATTCATGGTGCCGCCTTGTTTCCTGCGTCTGTAATGGTGATGAGGCTGAATGAGGATCGCCTCTTTCAGGAGACACTGGGAGAGTGTTCCGAGTATGGATGGTGAGTGTATATGCGCTGTGTGTAGTCATGTATGGTGCCGCCTCGTTTCCTGCGTCTGTAATGGTGATGAGGCTGAATGAGGAGTGCCTCCTACAGGAGACACTGGAGAGTGTTCCCAGTATGGATGGTGAGTGTATATGCGCTGTGTGTAGTCATGTATTCATGGTGCCGCCTTGTTTCCTGCGTCTGTAATGGTGATGAGGCTGAATGAGGATCGCCTCTTTCAGGAGACACTGGGAGAGTGTTCCGAGTATGGATGGTGAGTGTATATATGCTGTGTGTAGTCATGTATGGTGCCGCCTCGTTTCCTGCTCATGTAATGGTGATGAGGCTGAATGAGGAGTGCCTCCTACAGGAGACACTGGAGAGTGTTCCCAGTACTGATGGTAAGTGTATATGCGCTGTGTAGTCATGTATGCATGGTGCCGCCTCATTTCCTGCTCCTGTAATGGCGATGAGGCTGAATGAGGAGTGCCTCCTACAGGAGACACTGGAGAGTGTTCCCAGTACTGATGGTGAGTGTATATGCGCTGTGTAGTCATGTATGCATGGTGCCGCCTCGTTTCCTGCTCATGTAATGGCGGCGAGGCTGAATGAGGAGTGCCTCCTACAGGAGACACTGGAGAGTGTGCCCAGTACGGATGGTGAGTGTATATGCGCTGTGTGTAGTCATGTATGCATGGTGCCTCCTCGTTTCCTGCTCCTGTAATGGCGATGAGGCTGAATGAGGAGTACCTCCTACAGGAGACACTGGAGAGTGTTCCCAGTATGGATGGTGAGTGTATGCGCTGTGTGTAGTCATGTATTCATGATGCTGCCTCGTTTCCTGCTCCTGTAATGGCGATGAGGCTGAATGAGGAGTGCCTCCTACAGGAGACACTGGAGAGTGTTCCCAGTACGGATGGTGAGTGTATATATGCTGTGTGTAGTCATGTATGCATGGTGCTGCCTCGTTTCCTGCTCATGTAATGGCGATGAGGGTGAATGAGGAGTACCTCCTACATGAGACACTGGAGAGTGTGCCCAGTATGGATGGTGAGTGTATATATGCTATATGTAGTCACGTATGCATGGTGCCGCCTCGTTTCCTGCTCCTGTAATGGCGATGAGGCTGAATGAGGAGTGCCTCCTACAGGAGACACTGGAGAGTGTGCCCAGTATGGATGGTGAGTGTATATATGCTATGTGTAGTCATGTATTCATGGTGCCGCCTTGTTTCCTGCGTCTGTTATGGCGATGAGGCTGAATGAGGAGTGCCTCCTACAGGAGACACTGGAGAGTGTTCCCAGTACGGATGGTGAGTGTATATGCGCTGTGTAGTCATGTATGCATGGTGCCGCCTCGTTTCCTGCTCCTGTAATGGTGATGAGGGTGAATGAGGAGTGCCTCTTACAGGAGACACTGGAGAGTGTGCCCAGTATGGATGGTGAGTGTATATGCGCTGTGTAGTCATGTATGCATGGTGCCGCCTCGTTTCCTGCTCATGTAATGGCGGCGAGGCTGAATGAGGAGTGCCTCCTACAGGAGACACTGGAGAGTGTGCCCAGTATGGATGGTGAGTGTATATGCGCTGTGTGTAGTCATGTATGCATGGTGCCGCCTCGTTTCCTGCTCCTGTAATGGCGATGAGGCTGAATGAGGAGTGCCTCCTACAGGAGACACTGGAGAGTGTGCCCAGTACGGATGGTGAGTGTATATGCGCTGTGTGTAGTCATGTATTCATGGTGCCGCCTCGTTTCCTGCTCATGTAATGGCGATGAGGCTGAATGAGGAGTGCCTCCTACAGGAGACACTGGAGTGTTCCCAGTATGGATGGTGAGTGTATATACGCTGTGTGTAGTCATGTATTCATGGTGCCGCCTCGTTTCCTGCGTCTGTAATGGTGATGAGGCTGAATGAGGAGTGCCTCCTACAGGAGACACTGGAGAGTGTTCCCAGTATGGATGGTGAGTGTATATGCGCTGTGTGTAGTCATGTATTCATGGTGCCGCCTTGTTTCCTGCGTCTGTAATGGTGATGAGGCTGAATGAGGATCGCCTCCTACAGGAGACACTGGGAGAGTGTTCCGAGTATGGATGGTGAGTGTATATGCTATGTGTAGTCATGTATGCATGTTGCCGCCTTGTTTCCTGCTCATGTAATGGTGATGAGGCTGAATGAGGAGTGCCTCCTACAGAAGACACTGGAGAGTGTTCCCAGTACGGATGGTGAGTGTATATGCGCTGTGTAGTCATGTATGCATGGTGCCGCCTCGTTTCCTGCTCATGTAATGGCGGCGAGGCTGAATGAGGAGTGCCTCCTACAGGAGACACTGGAGAGTGTGCCCAGTACGGATGGTGAGTGTATATGCGCTGTGTGTTGTCATGTATGCATGGTGCCAACTCGTTTCCTGCTCCTGTAATGGCGATGAGGCTGAATGAGGAGTACCTCCTACAGGAGACACTGGAGAGTGTTCCCAGTATGGATGGTGAGTGTATATGCGCTGTGTGTAGTCATGTATTCATGATGCTGCTTCGTTTCCTGCTCCTGTAATGGCGCTGAGGCTGAATGAGGAGTGCCTCCTACAGGAGACACTGGAGAGTGTTCCCAGTACGGATGGTGAGTGTATATGCGCTGTGTAGTCATGTATGCATGGTGCTGCCTCGTTTCCTGCTCATGTAATGGTGATGAGGGTGAATGAGGAGTACCTCCTACAGGAGACACTGGAGAGTGTGCTCAGTATGGATGGTGAGTGTATATATGCTATGTGTAGTCACGTATGCATGGTGCTGCCTCGTTTCCTGCTCCTGTAATGGCGATGAGGCTGAATGAGGAGTACCTCCTACAGGAGACACTGGAGAGTGTGCCCAGTACGGATGGTGAGTGTATATATGCTATGTGTAGTCATGTATTCATGGTGCCCCCTCGTTTCCTGCTCCTGTAATGGCGATGAGGCTGAATGAGGAGTGCCTCCTACAGGAGACACTGGAGAGTGTGCCCAGTACGGATGGTGAGTGTATATATGCTATGTGTAGTCATGTATTCATGGTGCCGCCTCATTTCCTGCTCCTGTAATGGCGATGAGGCTGAATGAGGAGTGCCTCCTACAGGAGACACTGGAGAGTGTGCCCAGTATGGATGGTGAGTGTATATGCGCTGTGTGTAGTCATGTATTCATGGTGCCGCCTTGTTTCCTGCGTCTGTTATGGCGATGAGGCTGAATGAGGAGTGCCTCCTACAGGAGACACTGGAGAGTGTTCCCAGTACGGATGGTGAGTGTATATGCGCTGTGTAGTCATGTATGCATGGTGCCGCCTCGTTTCCTGCTCCTGTAATGGTGATGAGGGTGAATGAGGAGTGCCTCTTACAGGAGACACTGGAGAGTGTGCCCAGTATGGATGGTGAGTGTATATGCGCTGTGTAGTCATGTATGCATGGTGACGCCTCGTTTCCTGCTCCTGTAATGGCGGCGAGGATGAATGAGGAGTGCCTCCTACAGGAGACACTGGAGAGTGTGCCCAGTACGGATGGTGAGTGTATATATGCTATGTGTAGCCATGTATGCATGGTGCCGCCTCGTTTCCTGCCTTTGGTATAAGTGCCATCCCATGTTTGGGTTTCCTGCAGTTAAAGTCCTCTGCGCCTCTCTCCCGGAGCTGTTTGTGGAGAGACTCCTGGTACATCTGGCGTCACAGATCGAGCGTTCCCGGCACCTGGAGTTCTATCTGATTTGGGCTCATGAACTGCTGATGCACCACGGCCAGAACCTTAAGTCTCGGTAAGAAGATTCCATCCAGATGTAACTTGTGCATAATGTGTGGCGACCGGCTGGAGGCGCTAGGACTGATTTATTATTTTGTCCATTTATTACTTATCCCCATCACTCCTGTCCAATGTCTCCGAATGCCTCACGGCCATCTCAGCCTGGATGACCCAACGCTTCCTGAAACTAAACATGGCTAAAACTGAACTTCTAATCTTTCATCCCCCGAACATCCCCTCTTCTCCCACTATCTCCATCAGCATTGGTGAAACCGAGATCACCTCCACCGACCAAACGCGCTGCCTCGGTGTCATCATTGACTCCTCCCTCTCTTTCACCCCCCATATTCGTGCTCTCTCACAGTCTTGCCGCTTTCACCTACGCAACATCTCACGCATCAGACCATTCCTCACCACCACCTACAAGGCTCTCTCCTCCTCCACAGCTCCTTACCTCTCTTCACTGATCTCTATCCACACTCCCTCCCGTCCTCTTTGCTCCATCGCTGACCGCCGACTGACCTTTCACCTAATCACCTCCTCCCACTCCCGTGTCCAAGACTTCTCTCACGCTGCCCCCCTGCACTGGAACAACCTCCCGCCACCCATCAGGCTTTCTGATTCCCTTACCTCCTTCAAGCGCTCCCTCAAAACTCACTTTTTTCGACTAGCCTATCCCTCCTCCTAACCTCTTTTGATCCTCCTATCCTGCCTCCGTTCCCCTCCGTTCCTACTTATCCTATTGTATTTCTCCTTCGGGAGACATCAGGGGCCACAGCTTTACTTTGGGTAATAGGAGTGGGAGTGAGCTCCAGCACCCTAGAGGATAACTTTAACTGCCTCCCAGGCAGTCAGGCTCCTCCCCTCCTATACCCCGCCTCCAGGCCACGGACCTCAGTTTTTCTAGGGTGCTGGCAGGAGCCAGATGCACCCAAAAGAGGGGCTGCTATTTAGCAGCCATAACTTTAATTTTTTTTTTTTTTTACACTGTAAGTGTCAGAGCAGCAGCGCTGGGGGTCTGAATAGACCCCTGCACTGCTGGCTCCAACACCCGGGTCCGGCGCTGCATCGCCACCCGCGGGTGGGGACCTGCAGCGGCCCCCGGGCACTGGGGAGCCTACAGCCACAGCCGGACGCCGGGGACCACAGGCGCCCGCTTCAGAGAACCGGGACGGCACTGTGAGTAATACACGCTCCCCGCCGGGAGCGTGTGCGATAGCGCAGCGAGGCGCATAGAGATGGCTGCTACAGCCGGCGAGGGGTGACCGCCGGCTGTGCTAGCAAGCGGTCGGCCGGCTCGCCGCCCGTCCCGCTGGACCACCAGGGAAACTAGTTTGTGGGCAGCAGCGCTGGTATGCGGGGCCGCCCGGCGCGCGCCGGATCCCCGCCATTTTACCAGCGCTGCATGTGGACACCTTCCCTGGGGCCATTTGTTAGCAGGGGGAGGAGGCTCCCCCCACATCAGCCCCTCCCCCGGGGACAGTAGGCAGGGAACTGTGCTTGGCGCACAGAGAGTTCCCGCCACTGACATCCCTTCCTGTCTGCCTGGCTGCACGTGAGGAGGGACACGGAGAAGCTCCAGTGCCACCCGGGGTTCCACTCTTTCACTGCCAGGAGGCTTGGGCAAGTCCCCCCTGTACCTCTCCTGCGGGACACAGGTCACAGTTATTTAGTGCTCCAGTCAGCCATAGCTGCTGCAAGAGCCTAGTGCCATTGACTTCTATTTGCATTGTATGCCTCTGTATGCTTGCTGTATATGTGTGCTTATTAACCCAATAGCTGCTGCAGTAGTGTATTTGGTGTCTTTTTGTACTCAGCCCTCCTGTACTTACAGTAGTTATGCCAAAGAGCAAGTCCAAAAAGGGGGACGCCCCAGCATTGCTGTCATGCACAGCCTGTAATGCGGGCCTATCTCCTCTGGACTATGTACAGGACGGCGTATGCGCAGGCTGCTACAATGCGCAGGCGCTGCCCACGCCTACGGCCCCCTCTCAGGAGCCTGCTTGGGCCTCATCCCTTGTGCAGATGATGGTGCAGCTAGTTGATAAAGTCTCGGCTGCGCTGCCCCAGCGGTCCATGCCGTCCTCATCGGCAGCGAGTGCAGCCCCCCCAGCATTGGATGCCCAGGGGGAGGGTCCACTGCCCGCAGATACACGCAGGCTTTTAGTTAGAAGACCGTCGCCACTCCGCCCCCTCCTCGGGCAGGATACTGACGATGAGGAGGAGGAGGAGCAAGACGATGTCGATGATGATGATGACTATGTGGAGGAGGCAGTCGATGACGCCATTGACGTCGCCGCTGACATAGGGGATGCCTGTGTTGGAGAGGACCCCCCGTCTCGCCTTGATGTACCAGGCCTGATTACAGCGGTTAAGAAGGTCCTGCTAGTAGACGACCAGGCTGACCCGCCTGCGGAGTCGGGCCCTATCTTTAAGCGCCCTAAACGCTCCTTCAGTCGCTTTCCCAAGTCCGATAACCTGGACTCGGTCATTAAGGAAGCTTGGGAGGTCCCTAATAGGAAGTTTATCATTCACAAACGTTTCTCCTTCCTCTATCCTCTCCCCCAGGAGGACAGGATCCCCTGGGAGACAGCCCCCAGGGTAGACGCTCATGTGGCAAAACTGGTTAAAGCCTCCTTGTTGCCCATACCTACAGCGTCTCTTAAGGATACGGCGGATAGGAAGTTGGAAAACTTCCTGAAGCTGATATACACCACGGCAGGGGCAGCGGGCAGGCCGGCCCTGGCGTCAGCCTGGGTGGCTATGGCTCTAACTAAATGGACCGCTGCCCTCAAAACAGGGGTGTCTGAGGGGGCCCCAGCAGATACCCTTCTGCCGACTATAGAATTGATACATCAGGCTGCCCTCTACTTAGGCGAAGCGGCGCTTGATTCCGCTACTCTCTCCTCCAGGGTGTCAGCTTCAGCAGTGGCTGCTCGCAGATCACTTTGGTTGCGCTCCTGGAAGGCGGACACGGATTCAAAGAGGGCCTTGGAAGCCCTTCCATTCGATGGTTCCCTTTTGTTTGGTCCTGAGCTGGACAGGATGGTGGCTACGGTGGCAGCATCAAAGACTGCCTTCCTACCATCCACCCCGACTACACGGCCCCGGCCGGCCTTTCAGTCCTTTCGGTTTCAGGGCCGTGGTAGAGGACAGTCCTTCTCCTCCAGATCTTCCCAGGGAGGCAGATCCTCCCGTGCTAGGGGCAGACGTCCCTGGGCCACAAGACGCCCTGACCCTAAGCCGGCGGACAAGCCCACTGCATGACGGGGGGGGGCCCCACCGGGAGGACCCCAGGGTGGGCGGTCGCCTGGCGGAGTTTTCCCCCATCTGGTTGGAATCCACCACAGACGCGTGGGTTCAGGAGGTGGTCTCTCGGGGCTACTCCTTAACTTTTTGGCATCGCCCACCAACATCGTTCTTTTCCACGAGTCTTCCATCAGACCCGGAAAAGCGCAAAGCGCTAGAACTGGCAGTCCAACGTTTGCTTCAAACAGGAGTCATCATACCCGTCCCCTTGTCCCAAAGGGGTTCGGGGTTTTACGCCAGCCTCTTCTTGGTCAGGAAACCAAACGGTTCCTACAGGCCCATACTCAACTTAAAGAAGCTAAACAAGTTTGTACGTGTTCCAAAGTTCAGGATGGAGACTCTGCGCTCCATTGTCCTGGCCCTTCAGCCAGGAGACTTCATGGCATCCCTGGACATTCAGGATGCGTACTTACACATCCCCATTCGCCCAGAACACCAGCGGTTCCTGCGCTTTGCCATCCTGGACCAACATTTCCAGTTCCGAGCCCTACCATTCGGTCTATCCACTGCTCCCCGGGTGTTCACAAAGGTGATGGCAGTAATGGGCAGCAGTCTGCGCAACCAGGGGATCCGGATACTCCCATATCTGGACGACCTGTTGATTCTTGCTCCGTCTGCAGAACTTCTCCAGGACCACCTGAGGGTGGTGATACAGCTTCTGGAGCGACACGGCTGGATCATCAATTGGGTCAAGTCCTCATTGATTCCGGCACAGTCGATGTTTCACCTGGGGGCCAGGTTGGACACCATCCATCAGAGGATCTACCTGCCGGAGGACCGTCGTCTGATTCTACAGTCCAGAGTCCGTCGGCTCCTCCATCCTCGACGGGTGTCCATACATGCCTGCATGAAGGTACTGGGTTCCATGGTGTCGACTTTCGACATGGCAGAATATGCCCAGTTCCATTCCCGCCCCCTTCAGAAGGAGATCCTCTCCAAGTGGTCGGGATCCTACCTCTCTCTCCGATCTCAGGTGATAACCTTATCACCGACAACCCGTCTCTCTCTTTCGTGGTGGCTCCTACACCAGAACCTCACGTTGGGACGCCCATTCTGGATCCATCAGTGGACCCTTCTCACTACGGACGCCAGTCTCCGCGGGTGGGGAGCGGTCACTTGCCAGAGGTCTTTCCAGGGCCTTTGGTCCACATCGGAGGCCAAGCTCCAAATCAATGTCCTCGAACTGAGGGCGGTCTTCCGAGCCCTTTGCCTGGCAGAACCCTGGCTGAGGGGTCGTCCGGTGCAGGTCCAGTCGGACAATTCCACCACAGTGGCTTATATCAACCACCAGGGTGGCACCCGCAGCAGGGCGGCAATGATGGAAACATCCCGCATCTTTCAGTGGGCGGAAAAGAAGATTCCAGCTCTATCGGCGGTCTTTATTCCGGGAGTCCAGAATTGGGAGGCGGACTACCTAAGCCGTCAAACACTGAATGCCGGCGAATGGTCCCTCCATCAGGAGGTTTTCCAGATGCTGGTACATCGGTGGGGCTTACCCGAGGTGGACTTGATGGCCTCTCAACACAACCACAAGGTTCCCTCTTACGGAGCCAGGGCCCGCGACCCGGCCGCCATCTTGGTGGACGCTCTGTCCGCTCCGTGGCCGTTCAGGCTGATGTATGCCTTCCCGCCATTCTCCCTCCTCTTGCGACTGATTCGCAAGCTGAAGGCGGAGGGAGGCACATTGATCCTCGTGGCCCCGTATTGGCCCAGGCGAGTCTGGTTCTCAGACCTCCAGGCTCTGTCGGTGGCCCCCCCGATCCGCTTGCCTCTGCGTCGGGACCTTCTCTCTCAGGGTCCGTGTCTGCATCCAGACCTGAGGCGTCTGGCTTTGACGGGGTGGCTATTGAGACCTCCCTCTTGAGATCTAGGGGGTTTAATGCTCGAGTAATTTCCACTATGCTTAGAGCAAGAAAGGCTTCCTCTGCGAGAGCTTACCATCGGGTTTGGAGGGCTTACTTCGTTTGGTGTAGGACTCGCCACTTCAATCCTAAGTCTTACCGCCTGGCTCGGATTCTATCCTTCTTACAGAAGGGCCTAGAGGCTGGATTGCGCTTATCTACCTTGAAGGTTCAAGTCTCGGCTTTGTCCATCTTGTTTCGCCGACGATTAGCACTGTTGCGGGATGTCCGCACATTCATGCAGGGGGTTCTGCGTATCCAGCCTCCCTTTGTCCCCCCGGTTGCTCCGTTGGACCTTTCCCTTGTGCTATCTGCACTCCAGAAACCACCGTTTGAGCCTTTGCGGTCAGTTGACCTGTGTTGGCTCACCTGGAAAACGGTTTTCTTATTGGCAATAGCATCAGCTCGGAGGGTGTCCGATCTGTCTGCCCTGTCTTGTAAGTCCCCCTTCCTGGTCTTACACAATGACCGGGCGGTTCTTCGTACTGTCCCTTCTCACTTACCAAAAGTGGTGTCCAGTTTCCACGTTAACCAGGAAGTCGTGGTTCCGGCCTTTCAAGGGCCAGATGCATCTTTGGATCAATCATCCTTGGATGTTGTACGGGCGCTGCGCATCTATGTGAGCCGCTCCCGGTCCTTTCGCAAGACGGACTCCCTCTTTGTGCTGTATGGCTTTCAAAAGAGGGGATGGCCGGCCACTAAACAGACTATTGCCCGCTGGCTTCGTTCTGTCATCCGGCAGGCATACCTGGGTGCCTCTCTCCCGGTTCCGGCTGGTATCCGGGCACATTCCACTAGGTCTGTGGGAGCGTCTTGGGCTGTTCGGGGCGGTGCTACAGCTGAGCAAGTTTGCAGAGCTGCGACATGGTCGTCAGCTGCTACTTTTGTGCGTTTTTACGCTTTTGATACATTTGCCTCCCAGGACTCTGCCTTCGGGCAGAGCGTGTTGGCTGCGGCGCAGGCGCGTCCCCACCCATAGGTGGCTGCTTTAGGACGTCCCAAAGTAAAGCTGTGGCCCCTGATGTCTCCCGAAGGAGAAAATGAGATTTATGTCTTACCTGGTAAATCTCTTTCTTCGAGGACATCAGGGGCCACAGGGATCCCTCCCTGCCGCGCCTGCTTCAGTTACGTTACAAGTTACGTTTCACTGGTTATATATATATATATTACTCCTCTGTTGAGGGTACTAACATGTTTCAGAATGTGTTTCTGTGTGGTGCTTCTCTTCCTTCTCTCCTGTCTCCTGCCATGGCTTGTTAAAAAACTGAGGTCCGTGGCCTGGAGGCGGGGTATAGGAGGGGAGGAGCCTGACTGCCTGGGAGGCAGTTAAAGTTATCCTCTAGGGTGCTGGAGCTCACTCCCACTCCTATTACCCAAAGTAAAGCTGTGGCCCCTGATGTCCTCGAAGAAAGAGATTTACCAGGTAAGACATAAATCTCATTTTCGCTCGTCCACCCACCTATTTTTAGTATGTTAACTCTTATGAGTAGGGTCCTCCTTCCTCACGTACTCACCCTACCTCATTACCTCACCTGTGCTCCTGTCCTGCTCTTCCCTTCCTCTACTTCATCTTCAGTCTCCTTGACAATTTCCACACCTACTTCTGAACTGATGCTGATTTTAGTTCTACCAGCTATACCCCTATTTATACTGTATTTATCAACACACCCTGTACGTTACCTTGTAATTTGTTTTTTTGTTTGCTATGTATGGCGCTGCGGACACTTTGTGGCACCTTATAAATAAACGTGCTACTACTAGGGGAGAACGGGATGATGCTGCGAATAGGTTGGATGTAGGACTGGGCACCTACAGTTAAAACTTTTGCCTCTGGGCAGCCCAGGCTCCTCCTCCCCCTATAATCCACCCACAGCCTAGGCTGCTCCTCCCCCTATACCCCGGGAGCATACGCGATGTAGCAGACCGGTGGGGGCAACCGTCGGGCTGCAAGAGCAAGCGGATGAACTGGTCCTCCATCCCCGCTGCTGGACCACCCTAGGGAAATGGTGTGTGTGGGCAGTGTCACCAGAAAATGGGGGCGTGCGCCGGATCACCACCATTTTAATGGTGCCGCATGAGGTCATTATTCCCTGGGTGGCCATTTGCTAGTAGGGGGAGTAGGCTCCAATTACATAGCCCCTCCCCCGGGGACATTAGGAATGGTATACACATACAAGTTCCCGCCACTGCTCTCTTCCTGCCTGCTGCACGTGTGGAGGGACACGGAGAGCACTCAGCCAAGCAGGACGAGAAGAGGCAACTGGTTGACGACAGGGACGATGACTAGGATAACACCCCAAGGGGGGGGACACGCCTCGTCACGCGTTGATGCAGCTGCCTTGGTAACAGCGGTTAAAGTGGTCTTAAGTTTACAGGACCCTTCTGAACCGCCCCGGTCCTCAGGACTGACTTTTAAACGTCCCAGACAGACTCTGGCTGTATTCCCTAAGTTACTGTAGGGGAAAGAGGAAAGACTCTCTCTCTTTGTTGGGGCACTCTTTAATGATTTAAAGTTTGAATGTTAATATAGTAATATTACATGGATGGAGGGTGGGTGAACCACACAAATCACTCACCCCTATGCTGCCAAATCGGCATCAGACTGTGAATACTAGAGAACAGTGTTTTCAGGAGAGCAGAGTAGGAGCACCATAGAGCGGGGCTCCCTCTTAGTCCTGTCTATGTAAAGATTAATTGGATTAAAATATAACTTTTAATAATCACTTAATAAAAATAGCTAGACAAACATGTAAACAAACATGAACATATATACATATAGACAAACATGTACGCAACAGTATGTATGTCTCCGCGTATGTGGCCAAATATACCCTGAGGACTATAAGAATCGGGAAAGGAGAGTGTAGTGAGTGTGCGATCCCCTTGGAAAAGGCTGCTCACACTCAACTACATCCCAGCAGCTAATTAATTCCTCAGTTTTAATGTGACTGGGCCTGTATATGAGGGGATGATATGCAGAGGTTTTGATACATTCAACAAATGTTGCTAAAGTCTTGTAGCAAAGAATTTTGACAACAAGGTTTATTTCTAACACAATTACTCATGAATAGGAAAGGAATATATATGACGTATATACACACGTCAAAATTCCCCCTTTACATTGATGGTCCTGTCATTACCACGGAGAACATGTATAACCACATTTCAAATAATCCGGTACCAGTATTAGATACAGTCAACAATTTTGGTAGAGAATTGCCACTGCATTGATGGTCCTGTCGCTGCCACGGAGGGCAAGGACAACCACCGTTGAAATGTTCTGGTACCAGTATTCAATACAATCAATAGCTGTTGCTAAGGTATCACAGCTAAGTTCTAACACAATAGGAAAGAGAGTGTATTAATTGATTCTCTATGCAAGGAATTTCCCTTGGCATATTGTGGTCCTGTTGCTGCCACGGAGGGCATAAAAAACCCACTAAAATTCTAAATCCAATGTGCAGTACAGCAGAACAGTCAGTATATGTAACAGAAATATGCACACTTCTTTTGGAGGGTATCAGTATGTGGTATCCACTACCGTCTGTCTAATTGACTGTAAATTTGTTAACCACTTACTCACCCACGGGGACCCACGGTATAATGGTGGGGTAGAGTAATATGCCACTCTCTTATGGTGTCACCTGTTACTATTTGAGGATAGTCGAGATAAAGAATAGTATAAGGGATAGTCTGAAGATCCCTTGGGGTTGTAGTGAGGTACTCCCAAACCGACTTTATATACCCGAGCAAGAAAGGTTGTGGGGCCTGGTTTCAACGTAAAGGTCTCCCTCTCCGTCAGGCAGGTCCCTCGTCCAGTGGTCCAGCTACCACCTTGGTGGGCTTTTATGGGTATTGTGGGGGAACACCTCCCCCTGGGGTTCTCAGGGAAAGTACAGCTGGCTCAGCGGGCCCTTGGGTGCCAGGCGGCTGCTGCCCAGCTTTATATACCTCTCCGTCAGGGTGGAATTAATACATTATTTTCTGAAGAGGTCTCCCTTCTTCAGAAAGTGCTTTCTACACCGCTGACTGGCTGCCACCCGTATTGTCCGGGAGGGCCCTTAGGGTATGGCGGGTGAGCGGGCCTGTGTGCACGTGAAGGGGATTCCTAGCTGTGGAGCCGAAAAAGAGGGGGTACTGCTGTCCAGTAATATCCCTATGCCCTCCTGTGTGGAGATACTCAGACACAGGGTGGTTTTTAGGAATAGATTCTGGGTGAGTGGCCCCCGAAGCAGGGAGAAACCCCAGAAGGGCTAAGGGGTAATGTCGGGTCGTATGCTGCTGTCCTCCACATGTGACTAGGTACAGAGGTGGAGGGTGAGCGATACTGGAGGATCCCGACGGAAGAGGTAGGTTGGTGAAAAAAAAAAAAAAAAATTGGAAAGATAGTGGTCCCTGTGTCGACAGGAGCTGCAGGAAAACGACAGTGGTAGAAGTTGCCCAAATTCCTGGTGTCATACCCTATTACTGTGGCTATGGATCCCAGTGGTAAGCAAAGAATGGGGGGTACACTAGAGATGACTATGTGGCCTGGTAATAGGTATATACAGGCTGTGCTATTTGGTCGGCATCTGCTGCGCGCGGGACCATTCACCTGCCGGCAATAGGAGGGTACCTTTAGGCGCGCTGCTGCGCCTGTGATCTCCTGCGCTGTCTGTGATATCCCCGCCACTGGTTACCTCTGTGTAGGCGTCCGTGCGGTCGGAACACCGCTGCTGCCCGTCGAGGGCACCGGTAGTCTGATCCCGTCTACTTGGTGTGCGGGTGGGTGCGTCTTACCCGGAGAGGTAAAGACGCTGCTGGCTGTTACTGCTGCTGTGTGGAGGCGCGCTGTAAGGGCGTCACTCCGAAATCACCTACGATCGTTTCACCTGGGGTCAGGCTTCTTCAGGGACACACTGACCCTGAAGAAGCCTGACCCCAGGTGAAACGATCGTAGGTGATTTCGGAGTGACGCCCTTACAGCGCGCCTCCACACAGCAGCAGTAACAGCCAGCAGCGTCTTTACCTCTCCGGGTAAGACGCACCCACCCGCACACCAAGTAGACGGGATCAGACTACCGGTGCCCTCGACGGGCAGCAGCGGTGTTCCGACCGCACGGACGCCTACACAGAGGTAACCAGTGGCGGGGATATCACAGACAGCGCAGGAGATCACAGGCGCAGCAGCGCGCCTAAAGGTACCCTCCTATTGCCGGCAGGTGAATGGTCCCGCGCGCAGCAGATGCCGACCAAATAGCACAGCCTGTATATACCTATTACCAGGCCACATAGTCATCTCTAGTGTACCCCCCATTCTTTGCTTACCACTGGGATCCATAGCCACAGTAATAGGGTATGACACCAGGAATTTGGGCAACTTCTACCACTGTCGTTTTCCTGCAGCTCCTGTCGACACAGGGACCACTATCTTTCCAATTTTTTTTTTTTTTTTTCACCAACCTACCTCTTCCGTCGGGATCCTCCAGTATCGCTCACCCTCCACCTCTGTACCTAGTCACATGTGGAGGACAGCAGCATACGACCCGACATTACCCCTTAGCCCTTCTGGGGTTTCTCCCTGCTTCGGGGGCCACTCACCCAGAATCTATTCCTAAAAACCACCCTGTGTCTGAGTATCTCCACACAGGAGGGCATAGGGATATTACTGGACAGCAGTACCCCCTCTTTTTCGGCTCCACAGCTAGGAATCCCCTTCACGTGCACACAGGCCCGCTCACCCGCCATACCCTAAGGGCCCTCCCGGACAATACGGGTGGCAGCCAGTCAGCGGTGTAGAAAGCACTTTCTGAAGAAGGGAGACCTCTTCAGAAAATAATGTATTAATTCCACCCTGACGGAGAGGTATATAAAGCTGGGCAGCAGCCGCCTGGCACCCAAGGGCCCGCTGAGCCAGCTGTACTTTCCCTGAGAACCCCAGGGGGAGGTGTTCCCCCACAATACCCATAAAAGCCCACCAAGGTGGTAGCTGGACCACTGGACGAGGGACCTGCCTGACGGAGAGGGAGACCTTTACGTTGAAACCAGGCCCCACAACCTTTCTTGCTCGGGTATATAAAGTCGGTTTGGGAGTACCTCACTACAACCCCAAGGGATCTTCAGACTATCCCTTATACTATTCTTTATCTCGACTATCCTCAAATAGTAACAGGTGACACCATAAGAGAGTGGCATATTACTCTACCCCACCATTATACCGTGGGTCCCCGTGGGTGAGTAAGTGGTTAACAAATTTACAGTCAATTAGACAGACGGTAGTGGATACCACATACTGATACCCTCCAAAAGAAGTGTGCATATTTCTGTTACATATACTGACTGTTCTGCTGTACTGCACATTGGATTTAGAATTTTAGTGGGTTTTTTATGCCCTCCGTGGCAGCAACAGGACCACAATATGCCAAGGGAAATTCCTTGCATAGAGAATCAATTAATACACTCTCTTTCCTATTGTGTTAGAACTTAGCTGTGATACCTTAGCAACAGCTATTGATTGTATTGAATACTGGTACCAGAACATTTCAACGGTGGTTGTCCTTGCCCTCCGTGGCAGCGACAGGACCATCAATGCAGTGGCAATTCTCTACCAAAATTGTTGACTGTATCTAATACTGGTACCGGATTATTTGAAATGTGGTTATACATGTTCTCCGTGGTAATGACAGGACCATCAATGTAAAGGGGGAATTTTGACGTGTGTATATACGTCATATATATTCCTTTCCTATTCATGAGTAATTGTGTTAGAAATAAACCTTGTTGTCAAAATTCTTTGCTACAAGACTTTAGCAACATTTGTTGAATGTATCAAAACCTCTGCATACCATCCCCTCATATACAGGCCCAGTCACATTAAAACTGAGGAATTAATTAGCTGCTGGGATGTAGTTGAGTGTGAGCAGCCTTTTCCAAGGGGATCGCACACTCACTACACTCTCCTTTCCCGATTCTTATAGTCCTCAGGGTATATTTGGCCACATACGCGGAGACATACATACTGTTGCGTACATGTTTGTCTATATGTATATATGTTCATGTTTGTTTACATGTTTGTCTAGCTATTTTTATTAAGTGATTATTAAAAGTTATATTTTAATCCAATTAATCTTTACATAGACAGGACTAAGAGGGAGCCCCGCTCTAGGGTGCTCCTACTCTGCTCTCCTGAAAACACTGTTCTCTAGTATTCACAGTCTGATGCCGATTTGGCAGCATAGGGGTGAGTGATTTGTGTGGTTCACCCACCCTCCATCCATGTAATATTACTATATTAACATTCAAACTTTAAATCATTAAAGAGTGCCCCAACAAAGAGAGAGTCTTTCCTCTTTCCCCTACAGTAACCTATTTTACTCTCTAGGGTGCACCTCCACTAGAAAAATTATTCTAAACCAGGGAGCTCTCTCCCTCTAATTCTACTTGCTATTGTGGATTCATATATTTCTCTCTAATCGATATACTTCCAACGACTTGTGCACCGGTCACCATCCCCTCCCCTTTTCCCCAAAAAGTATGTATTCCCTAAGTATAAGAACTTAGAGGATACCCTCTTGGAGGCCTGGGAGATACCAAATAAGAAAATTTACTATTCCTAAATAATTTGCCACCCTTTACCCCCTCCCTCAGGAGGATAGGGTCTAATGGGAAACAGCCCCCATGTCGCTAAGATTGTGTGATCCTCTATTCTCCCCATCCCAACCATGTCCCTTAAGGAATCAGCTGATCAGAAGTTGGAGAACTTCCTTAAGCTCATTTATACCACATCCGGGGCGGTGGCTCCGCCTACCCTGGCTTCTGCTTGGGTGGCCCTTGCAGATACTGTTGAAGAGTGGGTTAGTGCAGGTGATCTGTTGCCTACTATTGGCACTGTGCATTAGGACGCACTCTATTTGGGGGAGGCTGCACTTTATGCCACTACCCTTACCTCCTGCTTGTCCGCTTTGGCTGTGGCGGCATGTCTGTCTCTGTGGCTCCGCTCCTGGAAGGCGGACTCTGATTGTAAGAAAACCCTAGAAGCACTTCCCTTTGAGAGTTCCCTCTTATTTGGGTTAGAGCTGAACAAAATTGTTGCTACGGTGGCTGCTTCCAAGGCAGCTTTCCTGCCATCCACCCCTAATCCACGTCCCCGTGCGGCTTTCTTCTGCGGCAGACGTCAGGGGCCCCAGGGATTACATTGGGTAAGGAGTGAGGTCACGACCAATTCCAGCACCAGAAAGGATAAAACTTCTGGACTGCCCAGAGACAGCCCTGGCTCCTCCCTCCTCTACCCTGCCTCCTAGGCCTGGCTCCTCCCCTCCTCTACCCTGCCTCCTAGGCCTGGCTCCTCCCCTCTTCTACCCCGCCTCCTAGGCTAGCTTACTTTCAGTTTTGATTGTGCTGGCAGGAGCCAACACGCATTTTGAAAGGGCTGCTGTTAAAGCAGCTTAAACTTCATTTTTTATTTTTTTTTATTCTTATTTTTACACTGACTATTGGTCAGTGACAGAGCAGCAGCGCTGGGGGTCTGTTAGACCCCGACACTGCACTCCATCACCCGGAACCCGGCAGCCGCACACCTCCCACGTGGCTTCCACAGTGTTGGTGTCGGTTGGCTCCAGGCACTGAGGAGAGCAGCCGTGACGGGGACCGGGACTTCAGCGGTGACAACCGCTTTCAGGTAACGTGCTCCCCGCCGGGAGCGCGAATGCGCGCGTAGGTATAGCGGCTGAGCAGCCCGGCGGGGGGGCTACACTAGCAAGCGGCAGAACCGCCGCCTCTCGTAGTGTTGTGCACTCTGTCCCGCTGGACCACCAGGGAGACTTTGTGTGTGGGTCGGTATGCAGGGCCGCCCGGCAAGCGCCGGATCCCCGCCATTTTACCGCCGCCGCATGAGTCATGAAATCCCGGTGGCCATTTGCTAGTAGGGGGAAGGGAGCCTCTCCTCACACAGCCCCTCTCCCGGAGACAGGAGCTAGGATGTACCCACGGGGTTTCCAGCCCTGATCTGCTGCAAGTGTAAGAAGGACACAGAGAGCTCTCTGCCAGTCTGGAGTTCCATCTCTTCACTGCCGGGCCATATGGGCAAATCCCCCCTGTACCTCTCCTACTGGAGCACAGGGTACAGTACTTTATGCTCCTGCCGGCCTTTGTGCTTTGCGGAGCTCAGTGCCACTTTATTATTCGCATTGTGCTATGTCTCATAACTGTTAACACCATCACTGCATGTCAGAAGTATAGGTGTTAGCTGTACCTGTTTAGCTGCCTCTTGTACAACTTAGAGGACAGCGATAGTGACACAGGGACTCCTATATTGGTGTCCTGCACACATTGCAAGGCTGGCCCGAGTACCACCGGCCAGCCTGGGCATATGAGTATAGCCTGATGGCGCGGCTACCCTTTCAAAAAGGGACGCCATTGTAAGGACGGAGCTGGCCAGGAGGGGAGCTTACCGCAGGGTTTTGCTCCCAGAGACCATGGTACTTTCCCAGCTATCACGCAGTTCTGTCGGTCATTTTAACATACTTGCCGCCATTGCACGCTGCTGGAGGCTCCTGACTACTAATGCCAGGGCTGTGCTCAAGCTTGTCCTGGTTAACTGCATATTGAATGCAGCTGCTCCCCCAGGTTCTGTGATCAGACAGTGGGGTTTAGAGCATAGTGGGACAGTATTGGGCTGTATGTAAATTAGAATTACAAAAACTGATACTCGGCGCTGCTAGATGAAATGTATAGTATCTGCTGAGTGAATAAATTTGCGGACACACTGCTTGAATTTATAACAATTTTTATAAAGGTATAAAAAGGGGGGGGGGACAATTAGACAGTCACATACTTATATGAATAACAATTGATATCAATACATTGAGATAAAATGAATAGTATAGTTACAATCCTAAGTGAGAGGTCTCCAGTAGTTATGCAGAGTAGTGTAGATTCTGCTGGTGTATTTATAGTAGGCGGTTTATAAAGATAGGTGGATATTTAGCCACTGTAAGTGAGTACAGGCCAGTCCTTTTAGTGTGTCAAGAGCACGCAAGTGGCTTATGGAGGCAATTAAGGACCAAGCACGCATAAATTATCTATTGTCCAGATGACGCATTTCAGGGGGCAAAAACAGATGGTAATGGTGGTAGTATGCTCACCTAATAAATGTAGTATCCAGTCCCGGTTTATTAAGCAGCCAGGGCGGCTTGTGATGTTAGAAAGCCGGTACTTGGTTGTAGCTGCGCCGGTTCTGGAGTTAGCTCGTGGTAGTAACACAGGTATTGCACGGTGTCCGTGCTGGCGGGGGTGATCAGCCTGCAGCACTTCTAGTGCAGGAGAATGGTGTAGACATTGAAATAATATTCCACATATGTCCCCTCTTTGATATATATATAAAAAACCAGTGCAATCTGTTTTATCCACAAGATGTCACCCTTCCATGGCTCTGACTGATTTACTACGTGATTTGTTCAAGAGCTGTGGAATGTGTCTTAATAAGCATATGATTCATTAGATATACTAAATGGGACACATGAGCCGGATGCGGATCATGACGTCACTACCGGTATCTCATACTGAAAGTGAGGCTTGGAACGCACGCTATCATCGCACGCCCCTCACCACTAGTGCATGCGAGTCACATGCTCTTATCACGTGACCGCTTCCGCCCCATGTGCCCCTGATCCTCCATTACTATTGGTTCTTACCCCCTATGTTTATGTATCCTTGACAACAGATTTCTATACGGAATCCATGACAGCAGTAACTGACCAATAGCGTCACATGCACCTTTGAACTTTTTAAAATAAGATTCTTTCGTTTGCATCAAATAATGTTCTCATCTCAATGATTATATATGTATTTTGCCTCCTTGTTCATATATATATCTCTCTCCTCGTTTTTATGTATTTTTATGCATTTTTAAACTGACATTGTGACTGATTCAGCGCAGGTGCACTTATGTTCCTCATCAGAAGGTGAGTTATATAAACCCTCAACAAACATCTTGCCACATCATTTGATAAAGCTGCACTTTGATGCAGCGAAACGCGTCAGGCACTTTGCACCAGCTACCCACCTACCTGCCACTCATCTACCACCCCAGGATCTAGACCAGCCGCCATCGGAACATTACAACACCTCCTAAGGAAACCGCGTATATGGAGCTTTGGAGTTAATCTCCCTACTACCAATTGATGGACATTGCAGATATGCAATCCTAAAAGGAGCAATCCACTTTTGGACTACTTTGCGGTAAATAAACCTTCCACTTCCTTATTAAAGGAGACTTTACTTTCCGGATAATAGGCGGCATACTAGGAATGGACCCTGCTGTAGATGGTGCAATTATTTTATTCTTCAATTATATGTGCACTTTAAATATTAAATTTGTTATATTTTAATATTGTCTAGCGCTACCTTTTTTTGTGTATTTTTTTCTCTTAAAGGGACCCTCAATCCCTTGGTTGGTAGCAGCTTCACTTCACAACCCATCACAGCGCCTATTTGGGTTTTACAACCACCCCTGTATCTTTCACCCTATACAGGTCCAGGTCTCGTGACCTGGGGGCTTGGATGTTTGACGCCATGTCAGCCCCGTGGCCACTGGCTCTGATATACGCCTTTCCCCCATTTTGCTCCCCCTCAGAGTACTTTGCAAGTTGAAGGCGGATCCTGGTGGCCCCACATTGCCCCAGACGCATCTGGTTCTCTGATCTGCAGGCCCTGTCAGTGGCCCCTCCGATCCATCTACTTCTACGTCCAGACCTGTTCATTCAAGGTCCGTGTCTACATCCGAACCTGCAGCGTCTGGCGTTGACGGGGTGTCTGTTGAGACCTCATTGTTAAGAGCTAAAGGCCTTAACTCAAGGGTCATATCAACTATGCTTGAGGCCTGCAAGCCTTCCTCGGCTGGTGCTTACCATCGTGTCTGGCGGGCTTACTTTTCCTGGCGTCACACTCGCTGTTTCAATCCAAGGAGTTACCATATGACCACAATTCTGTCATTCTTGTAGTGCGTTTGTCTTCTTTGAAGGTACAAGTTTTGGCTCTGTCCATCCTGTTCCTCAGGAGGTTGGCATATTATTACAGGATGTCCGCACTTTCATGCAGGGTGTTCCAACCTCCAGTTGTTCCTTGGGATCTTTCACTGGTCCTTGGGGCTCTTCAGGGTGCCCTGTTTGAACTGTTAAGGTCAGTGGACCTTTGCTGGCTTACCTGGAAAAGTTTTCTTGCTGGCAATTGCTTCGGCCCGGAGGGTGTCTGACCTGTCGGCTCTGTCCTGTCAGTCACCTTTCCTAATCTTCCATCCTGATAGGGCGGTTCTCACCCTCGCACCTCCCCAAGGTGGTGTCTAATTTTCATATCAACCAGGAGATTGTGGTCCCGGCCTTTCAGCGACCGGATGCCTCTCCTGAACAGTGTTCCCTAGATGTGGACCATGCTTTGTGTGCATCTATGTGCGTCACACTAAGGTTCTTCAGTTGGACTCTCTCTTTGTCCTCTACGGTTTTCAAAAGAGAGGTTGGCCTGCTACTAAGCAGACAATTGCCTGTTGGCTTAGATCTGTCATCAAGTAGGCTTAAGCGCCTCCCTCCCGGTTCCTGCAGGGGTCTGGGCTCATTCCATGAGGTCTGTGGGTGCCTCTTGTGCTGTTTGGGGAGGTGCAACAGCAGAGCAACTCTGCAAGGTGGTGACTTGGTCGTCCGCAAATACTTTCCTATGCTTCTTTGCGTTTGATACATTTAACTCCCAGGACTCGGCGTTTGGCCTGAGCGTACTTGCTGTGGCACAGGCGTGTCCCCACCCTTAGGCGGCTGCTTTAGGATGTCCCAGCGTTAGCCCTGTGGCCCCTGACGGGTCCCAAAGAATTAAGAGATTTACATCTTACCTGTTGAATCTCTTTCTTTGTAGACATCATGGGCTTCAGGTATCCCTCCCTGCCGCGCCTGCTTTAGTTATGTTAAAGTTATTGGTTCCTCTGTGGAGTGAATTCACACGTGCTCAGACTGTGTTTCCTTATGGTGTTTCTCTTCCTTCTCTTGTCTCCTGCCTTGTTAAAAAACTGAAGTTGTCTTTTCTGGAGGTGGGGTAGAGGAGGGGAGGAGCCTGGTCTGCCTGGAGGTGGGGTAGAGGAGGGGAGGAGCCTGGTCTGCCTGGAGGTGGGGTAGAGGAGGGGAGGAGCCTGGTCTGCCTGGGAGGCACGAAGAAGTTGAACCTTTTGGGTGCTAGAATGCTCTCTCTCCCACTCCACTACCCAGCATTAGCCCTGTGGCCCCTGATGTCCTTGAAGAAAGAGATTTAACAGGGAAGACATATAATTTTCTTGGTGCTCGGGTCTATAACCCAAAAGTGATTAAGCTCTCCCAACCCCCTTTCATTTCTGCAGGCAGGTCTAGATGCAGGCTTGCATCTTTCCTCTGAAAATACGGGTATCTGCTCTTTCAATCCGCTTTCTATGAAAGTTGGCATCCTTGCCTAAAGTTCACACCCATGTTTGTTCCTCCTGCGGTTCCATGGGAATTGTCTTTGGTCTCTTCAAATTCCACCTTTCTGGCCGTTGACTTCAGTGGACTTTTCATGGCTGACATGGAACACTGTTTCTCTTCTCGTCAGTATGTAGACTTCTGGCTTCGGGCACTGGTGTGCGGTGCCCCCTTTTTGAATTTCTGTCTTTATTGGGTAGTTCTTTGGACACAGTCGGATCACTTTCCCAAGGTTAGTGCTTCTTGGGTGGCCTGTGGTAGTGCCACTGCAGAACAGCTCTGCAAGGCTGCGACGTGGTCGTCTGCCCACACGGTTCTTAGCTTTTCACTTGATACTTTTGCTTCCAAGGGCTCTGACTTCGTGTGAAGGGTCCTTAGCGCAGTTCAGGTGCGTCCCAACCATAGGGTACAGTATTGCTTTAGGACGTCCCAGCGTCAGCCCTGTGTATGCTGTGGAGCAAAGAATAGAATGAGATTTATGTTCTTATTTGTTAAATCTTTGAGATCCATAGTAGACGCAGGGATCCCACCCTGGCGCACTTGTTCTTGGGATTCGTTTGTTGTCTCTCTGGTGTCACTGTCTTCCATATGTTTGCATGACCTGTGTGTTTCCAAGGCTTGCTAACATAACTGGCATCCTGGGGTGGGGTATAGGGGAGGGAGCCTGTGCTGGGGGTGTGGGGGGAGGAGGAGCCTGGGGTGGGGGGAGGAGGAGCCTGGGCTGGGGGTGTGGGGGGAGGAGGAGCCTGTGCTGGGGGTGTGGGGGGAGGAGGAGCCTTTGCTGAGGGTGTGGGGGGAGGAGGAGCCTTTGCTGGGGGTGTGGGGGGAGGAGGAGCCTGGGCTGGCCTGTGTCTTTTATGGATCTCAGGGAAAAAGATTTAACAGGTAAGAATGTAAATCTCATTTTCTTTCTCTGGGAAGTGGTGGAATGGACCTTTGGGCTAATAGCTGCTTCTGTTTTCTCATAGTGATTTCCTAGACTAGTAATATGGCACCGTTATCACCAGAGACATGGCCTGCAGTGTATAATGCACAAATTCTGTATACAGTTTAGTACCCTGTTACCACTGGCACTACATAATGCCCCATAACCACTTCCCACTCCCCATAGCGCTAGGCAGTGGAATCTCCCTCCCTGGCACTTAACCGCTATTTCCTTATTGATACCTAATATTTTCTTGTTTGCAGATCGGTTTCCTTACTGCCAGCCATACACTCCCTACAGAAGAGTATCCAGGGTCACTTAACGGACATCGCAAAGCTGTAAGTGCCTCAGTTTCCCACCTTGTTTCCACATAGCATCCTGATACTACCGGTGTACTCTTCACCGATCCTTCTCCCCTACTGATACTACCCGTGTACTCTTCACCCATCCTTCTCCCCTACTGATACTACCCGAGTACTCTTCACCCATCCTTCTCCCCTACTGATACTACCCGAGTACTCTTCACCCATCCTTCTCCCCTACTGATACTACCCGAGTACTCTTCACCCATCCTTCTCCCCTACTGATACTACCCGAGTACTCTTCACCCATCCTTCTCCCCTACTGATACTACTACCCGAGTACTCTTCACCGATCCTTCTCCCCTACTGATACTACCCGTGTACTCTTCACCCATCCTTCTCCCCTACTGATACTACCCGAGTACTCTTCACCCATCCTTCTCCCCTACTGATACTACCCGAGTACTCTTCACCCATCCTTCTCCCCTACTGATACTACCCGAGTACTCTTCACCCATCCTTCTCCCCTACTGATACTACCCGAGTACTCTTCACCCATCCTTCTCCCCTACTGATACTACCCGAGTACTCTTCACCCATCCTTCTCCCCTACTGATACTACCCGAGTACTCTTCACCCATCCTTCTCCCCTACTGATACTACTACCTGAGTACTCTTCACCCATCCTTCTCCCCTACTGATACTACCCGTGTACTCTTCACCCATCCTTCTCCCCTACTGATACTACCCGAGTACTCTTCACCCATCCTTCTCCCCTACTGATACTACCCGTGTACTCTTCACCGATCCTTCTCCCCTACTGATACTACTACCTGAGTACTCTTCACCCATCCTTCTCCCCTACTGATACTACCCGTGTACTCTTCACCGATCCTTCTCCCCTACTGATACTACTACCTGAGTACTCTTCACCCATCCTTCTCCCCTACTGATACTACCCGTGTACTCTTCACCCATCCTTCTCCCCTACTGATACTACCCGAGTACTCTTCACCCATCCTTCTCCACTACTGATACTACCCGTGTACTCTTCACCCATCCTTCTCCCCTACTCATACTACCCGAGTACTCTTCACCCATCCTTCTCCCCTACTGATACTACCCGAGTACTCTTCACCGATCCTTCTCCCCTACTGATACTACCCGTGTACTCTTCACCGATCCTTCTCCCCTACTGATACTACTACCTGAGTACTCTTCACCCATCCTTCTCCCCTACTGATACTACCCGAGTACTCTTCACCCATCCTTCTCCCCTACTGATACTACCCGAGTACTCTTCACCAATCCGTCTCTCCTCCTGATACTACTACCCGAGTACTCTTCACCCATCCTTCTCCCCTACTGATACTACTACCCAAGTACTCTTCACCGATCCTTCTCCCCTACTGATACTACTACCCAAGTACTCTTCACCCATCCTTCTCCCCTACTGATACTACCCGAGTACTCTTCACCCATCCTTCTCCCCTACTGATACTACCCGTGTACTCTTCACCCATCCTTCTCCCCTACTGATACTACTACCTGAGTACTCTTCACCCATCCTTCTCCCCTACTGATACTACCCGAGTACTCTTCACCCATCCTTCTCCCCTACTGATACTACCCGAGTACTCTTCACCCATCCTTCTCCCCTACTGATACTACCCGAGTACTCTTCACCAATCCTTCTCTCCTCCTGATACTACTACCCGAGTACTCTTCACCCATCCTTCTCCCCTACTGATACTACTACCCAAGTACTCTGCACCAATCCGTCTCTCCTCCTGATACTACTACCCGTGTACTCTTCACCGATCCTTCTCCCCTACTGATACTACTACCTGAGTACTCTTCACCCATCCTACTCTTCACCCATCCTTCTCCCCTACTGATACTACTACCCGAGTACTCTGCACCAATCCTTCTCCCCTACTGATACTACTACCCGAGTACTCTTCACCCATCCTCCCCTACTGATACTACCCGAGTACTCTTCACCCATCCTTCTCCCCTACTGATACTACTACCCGAGTATTCTTCACCAATCCGTCTCTCCTCCTGATACTACTACCTGAGTACTCTTCACCCATCCTTCTCCCCTACTGATACTACTACCCGAGTACTCTGCACCAATCCGTCTCTCCTCCTGATACTACTACCCGAGTACTCTGCACCCATCCTTCTCTCCTCCTGATACTACTACCCGAGTACTCTTCACCCATCCTTCTCCCCTACTGATACTACTACCCAAATACTCTTCACCCATCCTTCTCTCCTCCTGATACTACTACCTGAGTACTCTGCACCCATCCTTCTCTCCTCCTGACACTACTACCCGAGTACTCTTCACCCATCCTTCTCTCCTCCTGATACTACTACCCGAGTACTCTGCACCCATCCTTCTCTCCTCCTGACACTACTACCCGAGTACTCTGCACCCATCCTTCTCCCCTCCTGACACTACTACCCGAGTACTCTGCACCCATCCTTCTCTTCTCCTGATACTACTAACCAAGTACTCTTCACCAATCCTTCTCATCTCCTGATACTACTACCCAAGTACTCTTCACCCATCCTTTTCTCCTCCTGATACTACTACCCGAGTACTCTTCACCCATCCTTCTCTCCTCCTGATACTACTACCCGAGTACTCTTCACCCATCCTTCTCCCCTACTGATACTACCCGAGTACTCTTCACCGATCCTTCTCCCCTACTGATACTACTACCTGAGTACTCTTCACCCATCCTTCTCCCCTACTGATACTACCCGAGTACTCTTCACCGATCCTTCTCCCCTACTGATACTACTACCCGAGTACTCTTCACCCATCCTTCTCTCCTCCTGATACTACTACCCGAGTACTCTTCACCGATCCTTCTCCCCTACTGATACTACTACCCGAGTACTCTTCACCCATCCTTCTCTCCTCCTGATACTACTACCCGAGTACTCTTCACCCATCCTTCTCCCCTACTGATACTACTACCCGAGTACTCTGCACCAATCCTTCTCTCCTCCTGGTACTACTACCCGAGTACTCTGCACCAATCCTTCTCTCCTCCTGATACTACCCGAGTACTCTGCACCCATCCTTCTCTCCTCCTGATACTACTACCCGAGTACTCTGCACCCATCCTTCTCTCCTCCTCATACTACTACCCGAGTACTCTTCACCCATCCTTCTCTCCTCCTCATACTACTACCCGAGTACTCTGCACCAATCCTTCTCTCCTCCTGATACTACTACCCGAGTACTCTGTACCAATCCTTCTCTCCTCCTGATACTACTACCCGAGTACTCTGCACCAATCCTTCTCTCCTCCTGATACTACTACCCGAGTACTCTGTACCAATCCTTCTCTCCTCCTGATACTACTACCCGAGTACTCTGCACCAATCCTTCTCTCCTCCTGATACTACTACCCGAGTACTCTGTACCAATCCTTCTCTCCTCCTGATACTACTACCCGAGTACTCTGCACCAATCCTTCTCTCCTCCTCATACTACTACCCGAGTACTCTTCACCCATCCTTCTCTCCTCCTCATACTACTACCCGAGTACTCTGCACCAATCCTTCTCTCCTCCTGATACTACTAACCGAGTACTCTGCACCCATCCTTCTCTCCTCCTGATACTACTACCCGAGTACTCTGCACCCATCCTTCTCTCCTCCTGATACTACTACCCGAGTACTCTGCACCAATCCTTCTCTCCTCCTGATACTACTACCCGAGTACTCTGCACCAATCCTTCTCTCCTCCTCATACTACTACCCGAGTACTCTTCACCCATCCTTCTCTCCTCCTCATACTACTACCCGAGTACTCTGCACCAATCCTTCTCTCCTCCTGATACTACTAACCGAGTACTCTGCACCCATCCTTCTCTCCTCCTGATACTACTACCCGAGTACTCTGCACCCATCTTTCTCTCCTCCTCATACTACTACCCGAGTACTCTGCACCCATCCTTCTCTCCTCCTCATACTACTACCCGAGTACTCTGCACCCATCCTTCTCTCCTCCTCATACTACTACCCGAGTACTCTGCACCAATCCTTCTCTCCTCCTCATACTACTACCCGAGTACTCTGCACCAATCCTTCTCTCCTCCTGATACTACTACCCGAGTACTCTTCACCCATCCTTCTCTCCTCCTCATACTACTACCCGAGTACTTTGCACCCATCCTTCTCTCCTCCTGATACTACTACCCGAGTACTCTGCACCCATCCTTCTCTCCTCCTGATACTACTACCCGAGTACTCTGCACCCATCCTTCTCTCCTCCTGATACTACTACCCGAGTACTCTGCACCCATCCTTCTCTCCTCCTGATACTACTCGGTCCCTGGAGATTTGTCTATATCTGGTCCGGACAGGACAGGGACAGTCTTACCCCATCTATTCTGTCTTCCAGCTGTGATTGGAATCGATACAACATGAAGTTTGCCGTCTGCTTGTCACAGCAGAGAGGTGTAAAGCGAAGCATTGGGGAGACAGACAGTGACGCAGAGTCTGAGATGGAGGCATCGGGGGACATCCTGGGAGAGACAGAGATTGATCAGTGATGCAGAGGTTACAGTGCTGAGGATGTGGACTCACTCGCTTGTCACTGATCTCTGCACAGTGGACTCATGGTCAGCAGCGGAGTCTGCGGTTATTACACCTACCGCTCTCAGGAGACTTCATAGCTGCCTCGTTCTGTTAGAGACTGGGAAATGGGAAGGTGATGCAATCATGTCTCGCTTTGACCCAGACATGTGTGTGATAGATATATAGATTATATAATCTGCAGGTCCTGGATAAAGTACCGGCCGGTCCAATCTGGACTATGAAGTTCCCTAATACATCACGCAGCATATATGATGGTGGTGCTGTATTATCATTGGTGCGGATGTTCTGGATATGACACACAGCCCTGAATGGGGATTTACCATTCACCTTATGTAAAATGTATTAAATATTGAATTATCTCTGTGACTATGACGACACTCTACCTTCTGTTCTCTGTATGCAGTAATGGGCCCCGGCCTCACCAGTCCTGGGTTATGGTTGGGTTGTTTCCTGGTGTCCTGTCGCCTTTCTCAGGGACTGTTCTTATAAATGACTACAGTCTGCTCCTTACTTAGGTAAATGGTTCCATAATATAATATCCCAGTGTTGGGTATGTTACTCTGCGACCAATCATCTGACCGCGCTGGTCCATCATCAGAAAAGCCAGATCCAGGGGTAGAGGTTCCCTGACCTTGATTTCAGCTCTGCCATTGTCCACTGTGCAATCCTCCCTGCACCTATTCACCTTCTATCCTGGTGTCGCAGCAACATAAGATGCGATAACACATTTCTTCTACGTCAGGGGCTACAGGGATAACAGTGGGTAGAGAATGGGTCACGATCCAATTCCAGCACCAGAAAGGATAAAACTTCTGACTGCCTAGAGACAGCCCTGGCTCCTCCCCTCCTCCTAGGCCAGGCTCCTCCCCTCCTCTACCCCGCCTCCTAGACCAGGCTCCTCCCCTCCTCTACCCTGCCTCCTAGACCAGGCTCCTCCCCTCCTCTACCCCGCCTCCTAGGCTAGCTACTCCGTTTTAGTTGTGCTGGCAGGAGCGAACACGCACTATAGAGAGGGACTGCCTTATGCAACCTTACTTCACTTTTAAACTTTATTTTTTCTTATTTTTATACTGACACCTTTTCAGTGACAGGGTAGCAGCGCTGGGGGTCTGTTAAACCCCTGAGCTGCCGTCCCATCAACTGGGCCTGGCAGCTTCACACCACCCGAGTTGGCTTCCACAGAGGAGGTGTATCGGGCTGGCCTCCGACACGGGACCGCAGCCGTGCACGGGGACACCAGCGGGCGGCCACCGCATAAGGTAACTCGTGCGACCCGCTGGGAGCGTACACTCGACTGAGCAGCCCAGCGAGGGGGATCGCCGGGCTGCACTAGCAGGGTGGGCGACAGGTTAGCCTTCTGTCTCGCTGGACCACCAGGGACATTTTGAGTGTGGGCAGTGGCGCGGGTAAGCAGGGCCGCCCGGCGAGCACCTGATCCCCACCATTTTACCGCCGCTGCATGTCATATCTCGGACGGCCATTTGCTAGTAGGGGGAGGGAGCCTCTCCTCATGGAGCCCCTCCCCCGGAGACAGGAGCAGGATATACCCACGCGAGTCTCCTCCCCTGATCCCTCCTGTCTGCTGTACATGCAAGAGGGGCACGGAGAGCTCTCTGCCATTCTGGAGTTCCATCTCTTCACTGCTGGGCCATCTGGGCTGGTCCCCCCTGTACCTCTCCTTCAAGGATAACAGGTTACAGTAATTTATGCTCCTGCCAGCCTTTGTGCTTTGCGGAGCTCAGTGCCACTTTATTATTTGCATTATATGTGTGCTGTGTCTTATACTGTGTTAACACCATCACTGCCTGTCAGAAGTATATTGTGGTAATTGTTACAGCTAGCTGCCTCTTGTACAATGTCGGAGGACAGTGGTGATGACACGTGGTTATGCCGACAATGTATTAAGGCGGATGCACAGCCCCCTGTGGCAGCTTCCTCTCAGGAACCTGCCTGGGCCCAGCTTTCCCAGTTGAGGTCGCAGTTGATAGACAAGCTCTCATCTGCACCGCCCCTGGAGCTGGGTCCATCCGCATCTCAGGCATGTGCCCCCCTCAGGGAGACCTGGAAATTTACTTCCTTTAACCCTCTCCCTCCATAGCATAGGGTCCCAAGGTGGACGCAGATGTCGCTAAGATTATGCGTTCCTCTACTCTCCCCATTCCAACCGCCTCCCTTAAGGATCCCACTGACCGAAAGTTGGAGAACTTTCTTAAGCTCATCTTTACAACCTCTGGGGCGGTTGCGCGGCCTACTCTGGCATCTGCCTGGGTGGCTAAGGCCATGGTGGAATGGACTTCTGCCCTCGCCAATATCATTGCAGAGGGGGGTAGTGCAGATGACTTGTTGCCAGTTATTGACACCATGCATCAAGCTGCACTATATTTGGGGGAGGCTGCATTATGATGCAGCCACACTTACCTCCCGAGCATCCATCTCAGCTGTGGCGGCGTGGTGGTCCCTGTGGCTCTGCTCCTGGAAAGTGGATTCTGATTCCAAGCACACACACTCCCATTTACGGGTTCCCTCTTGTTTGAATCGGAATTAGACAAAATCGTGGCCACAGTGGCTGCTTCAAAGGCAGCTTTTCTGCCATCCACACCTACTCCACGTCCCTGCTTGGGGTTCCAGTCCTTTTGTTTTCAGGGCAGGGGTAGGGGGTGGTCATTCACAAGAGCTCAGCCCCAGCCTGCAAAGCCAAGGTAAAACATCCCTGGGCCACCAGACGCCTTAACCCCAAGCCTAAGCATTCGGCATGACGGAGCAGCGCTCCACCTGGGGGATCCCTGCTACTATTTTTGGATGTTCGGCTGGAATCCACAAGTTCGGGATGTGGTCTCACAAGGCTACTCCGTAACCTTTCACCGTCGTCCACCAAGCTAATTTTCCAGAACTCTGGAGCAGGCCAATCGAAAGCTACTGTCGGCAGGGGTCATAGCTCCCGCTCTGGTGTCTCAGTGAGGCACAGGTTTTTACGCCAGTCTTTTCTTGGTTCGGAAGCCCAACGGGTCTTTCCATCCCATTCTAATTTGAAAGCGGTTTAACAAATTTGTCAGGGTCCCAAAGTTCAAGATGAAAACCTTGTGGTCCATTGTTTTGGCGTTACAACTGGGGGACTACATAGCATCCCTCAACACCGGCGGTTTCTGCGATTTGCACTGCAGGACTGTCATTTCCAGTTTCAGGCTCTGCCCTTTGGCCTTTCCACTGCACCCAGGGTGTGTACGAAGGTCATGGTGGTAATGGGCAGGACTCTTCACAACCAGGGTATCCGTATTCTTCGTATCTGAACGACCTATTGATCCTAGCACAGTCACCCAAGTTTCATCAGGCACACTTGACCAAGGTGGTAGGAGATCCTGGAACGCCATGGCTAGGTTATCAACTGGCCCAAATCTTCCATGCTTCCCACCCAATCCATGGTTCACCTAGGGGCTCTGTTGGA
Source organism: Crinia signifera (assembly GCF_055691185.1). Lineage (NCBI taxonomy): Eukaryota > Metazoa > Chordata > Amphibia > Anura > Myobatrachidae > Crinia > Crinia signifera. The sequence goes on from NC_139218.1 coordinate 2,495,236, forward strand.
CACAGTCCATCAGCGTATTTACTTGCCGGAGGTACGCTGCAGGGCTCTGCAGTCCTGTGTTCAGCGTCTCCTCTCCCTCAGGTCTGTCTCAATCCATGCCAGCATGAGGGTCCTGGGATCCATGGTTTTGGCCTTCGACATGGCGGAGTATGTGCAGTTCCACTCTCACCACCTACAACGGGAAATCCTTAGTAAATGGTCGGGGTCGTACGCCAGTCTACGATCATACCTGATTGTTTTGTCACCGGCAGCACGGATCTCCCTGTCCTGGTGGATTCTGGGTCAGAACCTCATGGAGGGGAGGCCGTTTTGGATCCACCGGAGGACTCTCCTCACCACTGACGCCAGTCTTCGCAGTTGGGGAGCGGTCACATGTTAGAAATCCTTTCAGGGGCTGTGGATTTTACAGGAATCCCTACTGTCCATCAATGTCCTCGAACTGAGGGCAGTCCTGCTGGATCTCCGCCAGGCAGAGCCTTGGCTTCGAGGTCATTTTGACTATGCTCAGGGCTCGTAGGCCTTCTTCGGCTAGCGATGATCATCGCATCTGGCGGGCTTACTTTTCCTGGTGTCGCTCCTGTCAATTTAATCCAAAGATTTACCGTTTGTCTCGGATTCTGTCCTTTCTGCAAAAGTGTTTGGAGACTGACCTCCGGCTGTCTTCCTTGAAGGTGCAGGTATCGGCCTTGTCTATTCTCTTCCGCAGGCAGTTGGTAGTGTTGCAGAATGTCCGCACTTTCTTGAGCATCCAACTTCCATTTATTCTACCAGTCGCTCCATGGGATCTTTCTCTGGTCTCAAGGCCCTGTCCCGTGAGTCTCCTCTCCTGGTTTTTTCATCCTGATAGAACGGTACTTTGCACCGTTCCTTTACACCTTCCCAAGGTTGTGTGCAAGTTTCCAGGAACCAGGAGATTGTGGTCCCGGATGCCTCTCCTGAGCAGCGGTCCCTGGAAGTGGTACGTGTTTGCGCATCTATGTGCGTCGCACTAAAAGTTTGATTCTCTCTGTGTCCTATATGGATTTCAGAAGAGGGGTTGGCCTGCTACAAAGCAGACTATTGCCCGATGGCTGAGGTCTGTTATCAAGCAAGCTTACTTGGCCGCCTCCCTCCAGGTTCCTGCAGGGGTCCGGGCTCATTCCACGAGGTCTGTGGGTGCGTCTTGGGCTGTTAGGGGTGGTGCGACAGCAGATCAACTTTGCAAGGTGGCAACTTGGTCATCTCCTCAGACTTTCTTACGCTTCTATGTGTTCGACACGTTTGCTCACAGGATTCGGCATTTGGCCAGAGTGTTCTAGCTGCGACCCAGGCGCGTCCCCACCCTTAGGTGGCTGCTTTAGGACATCCCACTGTTATCCCTGGGGCCGCTGACATCTGCCGCATAAGAAAATTAGATATGTCTAACCTGTTAAATCTCTTTCTTCAAGGAAGTCAGGGGCCACAGGGATCCCTCCCTGCCGTGCCTGCTTAATAGTATTAACATTCATAGTTCCTCCATTGAGTGAACTTAGTTCAAGGTTCCTCTGTTGAGGGTACAAACACGTTACAGTTATGGTTTCTCTGTTGAGCAACCACACACACATATATTGTTTGAATGTGTTACTGTATGGGTTTCTCTTCCTTCTATCTTGTCTCCTGCCTGGCTTTGGAAAAAACTGAAAGTAACTAGCCTGGGAGGCGGGGTAGAGGAGGGGAGGAGCCAGGGCTGTCTCTAGGCAGCCAGAAGTTTAACCTTTCTGGTGCTGGAATTGGATTGTGACCCACTCTCTACCCACTGTTATCCCTGTGGCCCCTGACATCCCCGAAGAAAGATTTTACAGGTAATCAATGAATCCTGAAGAAGAAAACGAGATTCAAGTGAGAGCATTCCAGCACCCAAAAGGTTAAACTTCTTCCTGCCTCCCAGGCAGTCAGGGTCCTTACCTCCTTTACCCAGCCAACTCAGTTTTTCGGTGCTGACAGCAGCCAACAGGCACCTTTATAGAGGGGCTGCATTTGGCAGCCTTACTTCTTTTTAGTTATGTGTTTATTCTATTTTTACACTGACTGTGTGTCAGTGACAGAGCTGTAGTGCAGGAGGTATGTTAGACACCCGCACTGCTACTCCATCACCCTGGCTGCAGCACCACGCATTGGTGTGTGACCGCAGTTGGCCCTGGGCACTTGGAAGTCCACGGCCGGGCACCCGGGTCCACCAGGATAAGGTAATCACTCTGTGTCGGGAGCACACGCATAATCGCGGCTGTAGCAGCCCAGCGCAGGGGACTGCTGGGCTGTGCTAACAAGGGGATGGCTGGTACGTCACCTGCTCCTGCTGACTACCTGGGATAATGTATGGCGCCAGTTGTACCCCTTTCACATCGCAGACACGGTTTAAAAACCGGTATTTTAAAACGGTAATTAAAACGGGTCAGAGCCTTAACAGTGACCCAGATTACCGTTTCAAATACCGGTTAAGTGTCATTCACATAGCACTTGAAACGTTTCATCCAGAACACGTTTCAAGTGCTATGTGAGAGCCACTGTGGGTTGTGTGGGTGGGGGGGCACTTTCCTTGGCACTCACCCTGACCCCGGGAGGGCGATGGAGGTGCACATCGGGCTCGGGGGGGTATACAAGCAGCCGCCCGGTAAGATGATACGGGGAGCCTTTGAGAACCTCTTTCTGAGCGTGCGGGAGGCGCTGCAAGGTGAGCGCAGAGCAGCAGCCGCACCTGAGGCGTCCCAGCCGGCGCCAATCTGGGGAGAGCCAGCAGCCACTTACCCACATTCCAGCTGGAGCGAACACCCGGAGCCACAGCCCCTCTCCGCCTGGTCCGAACCCCGAGGCAGCCAATCACCCGGCTGGAGAGCGCAGCCAGAGGCAGCTCCCCGCAGTCCCCGCAGCGAGGTCTCTCAGTACCCTCAGCTCAGCGGCTGCTCCACGGAGCTGAAGGAGATCCTGGGTGACCGGGAAGGGATGCTGGAGACCGAGGAGGTCGGCTCAGAGCACGCCACCAAGGAAGGCTACCCGCTGGCCGCGGAGGGCATCTCTGACAGTGCCAAGGAGATCTGCAAAGCGGTGTCCGTGTCCCTGGGGCTGAGCATGGAGGCGCTGGAGCAGCTGAGCGCAGGGGCAAAGGCGCAGAGGGGAGACTGCATGTTCGCCGCCTCCTGCACTCACACCATGGACACCAACAAGTGCCAAGTGGGTGAGAAGGAGAAGAATGACACCTCGTCCCCCCAGTACCGGGACGGGGCCTTTAGGAGGAGCGGCCACACAAACTTCTCCTCTGGCAAAGCCCCAGAGGATGGCAGTGCGCTGGGCACGGATGAGAAGGAGCAGCCCTGTACGGACGATAACCGATCGCCGGAGCACAGGTACAGGGGGGGGGACAACGACTGGGGGGACAGAAGCTGGTCACGGGGGTGTCCCGTAGAGGTGCTGCGCCAGTGGTGCACACCTGGACACCACTGGCGCGCACCTATTGTATAGCAGTGGGATTGTGTGTCCTGTGTGACATATAGGAGGGGAGGGGGCGCCACAAATTGTGCTTGTGCTTGTGAAGTTTGCCTGAAATACCGTTTCAGACAAACTGTACACATTCACATAGCAGAAAAAACGGCAAGGAACCGTGTAGGACTCTGCTTTTTACACGGTTCGAAATGCCAGTTAAATTGAAACGGTAAATCGGCTGTGGTGCATTCACAGTGCAGGCTTAAACGTTTTAAAAAGGGAAAAAAACGGCAATATACCGTTTTAAAAGTGCGATGTGAAAGGGGTATAAGCAGGGTTTAACACGATCACTGCCTGTCAGAAGTATACTGTGTTAGCTGTGCCTCTTTAAGCTGCCTGTTCAGCAATAGGACTACAAATGTCTTCCAGGGACAGCAGTATTAGTGACACTGGGGCTCCAGTCCAGCATTAATGTCATGTATATCCTGTAATGCGGACCTATTCCCTCCTACGGCCTCCTCTCAGGAGCCTGCTTGGGCTAAAGTCACTTACTCAGGTGCTGGCTAGTAGATAAGCTCTCATCTACACCACTCCTGCAGCCTGTTGCGGTGGAGCCCCCTTGGGCGCGCACTTTATCTGCCTCCGTACAGGGTATCCAGAAATCCTTACATGGTAGAACTGATAGCTGCAAGGATCCAGTTAGGACGGCGCCTTCCTTCCTACCCCTCCTTCAACAGGGTACTGATTTGGAGGAGCGGCAACTGGTAGATGACAAGGGGATGATAATGACAACTCCAGGGGGGATGCCTCATCTTGCATTGATGTGGCGGCCTTGATTACGGTGGTAAAGTAGGTTCTGAATTTACAGGACCCTGCTGAGCCACCTCTGGCCCTACTTTTAAACATCCTAAGCGGACCCTCGCCATATTTCCCCAAATCAAAGGACTTGTAGGATACTCTCTCGGAGGCCTGGGAGATACCCGATTGAAAGTATACACTTCCTAGATGGTTTGCCACCCTTTACCCACTCCATCAGGAGGACATGGTCCAATGGGAATCAGCCCCCAGGGTGGATGCACATGTCACTAAGCTTGTGTGATCCTCTACTCTCCCCATCCCGACTGCGTCCCTCAAGGACTCAACGGATCGGAAGTTAGAGTACTTCCTAAAGCTCATTTATACCATGTGGCTCAGCCTACCCTGGCTTCCGCTTCTGTGGCTAAGGCCATGGTGGAATGGACTACCACCCTCGCAGCTACTGATGTGGAGGGGGAGGGGGAGGTAGTGCAGATTACCTATTGCCTACTATTGGCATCAGGCCGCACTCTATTTAGGTGAGGCTGCACTTGATGCGGCTACTCTAACCTCTTGCGTGTCTGCTTTGCTGGTCCCAATGGCTATGCTCCTGTAAGGCGGACCCTGACTCTAACCTCCTGCGTGCCTGCTTTGCTGGTCCCAATGGCTATGCTCCTGTAAGGCGGACCCTGACTCTGACCTCCTGCGTGCCTGCTTTGCTGGTCCCAATGGCTATGCTCCTGTAAGGCGGACCCTGACTCTAACCTCTTGCGTGTCTGCTTTGCTGGTCCCAATGGCTATGCTCCTGTAAGGCGGACCCTGACTAACCTGCGTGTCTGCTTTGCTGGTCCCAATGGCTATGCTCCTGTAAGGCGGACCCTGACTCTGACCTGCGTGTCTGCTTTGCTGGTCCCAATGGCTATGCTCCTGTAAGGCGAATTTTGACTCTAACCTCCTGCGTGTCTGCTTTGCTGGTCCCAATGGCTATGCTCCTGTAAGGCGGACCCTGACTCTGACCTCCTGCGTGTCTGCTTTGCTGGTCCTAATGGCTATGCTCCTGTAAGGCGGACCCTGACTCTGACCTCCTGCGTGCCTGCTTTGCTGGTCCCAATGGCTATGCTCCTGTAAGGCGGACCCTGACTAACCTGCGTGTCTGCTTTGCTGGTCCCAATGGCTATGCTCCTGTAAGGCGGACCCTGACTCTGACCTGCGTGTCTGCTTTGCTGGTCCCAATGGCTATGCTCCTGTAAGGCGGATTCTGACTCTAACCTCCTGCGTGTCTGCTTTGCTGGTCCCAATGGCTACGCTCCTGTAAGGCGGACCCTGACTCTAACCTCCTGCGTGCCTGCTTTGCTGGTCCCAATGGCTATGCTCCTGTAAGGCGGACCCTGACTCTAACCTCCTGCGTGCCTGCTTTGCTGGTCCCAATGGCTATGCTCCTGTAAGGCAGACCCTGACTCTAACCTCCTGCGTGTCTGCTTTGCTGGTCCCAATGGCTATGCTACTGTAAGGCGGACCCTGACTCTGACCTCCTGCGTCTCTGCTTTGCTGGTCCCAATGGCTATGCTCCTGTAAGGCGGACCCTGACTAACCTCCTGCGTGTCTGCTTTGCTGGTCCCAATGGCTATGCTCCTGTAAGGCGGACCCTGACTCTAACCTCCTGCGTGTCTACTCTGCTGGTCCCAATGGCTATGCTCCTGTAAGGCGGACCCTGACTCTAACCCCGCGTGTCTGCTTTGCTGATCCCAATGGCTATGCTCCTGTAAGGCGGACCCTGACTAACCTCCTGCGTGTCTGCTTTGCTGGTCCCAATGGCTATGCTCCTGTAAGGCGGACCCTGACTCTAACCCCGCGTGTCTGCTTTGCTGGTCCCAATGGCTATGCTCCTGTAAGGCGGACCCTGACTAACCTCCTGCGTGTCTGCTTTGCTGGTCCCAATGGCTATGCTCCTGTAAGGCGGACCCTGACTCTAACCTCCTGCGTGTCTGCTTTGCTGGTCCCAATGGCTATGCTCCTGTAAGGCGGACCCTGACTAACCTCCTGCGTGTCTGCTTTGCTGGTCCCAATGGCTATGCTCCTGTAAGGCGGACCCTGACTCTAACCTCCTGCGTGTCTGCTTTGCTGGTCCCAATGGCTATGCTCCTGTAAGGCGGACCCTGACTAACCTCCTGCGTGTCTGCTTTGCTGGTCCCAATGGCTATGCTCCTGTAAGGCGGACCCTGACTCTAACCTCCTGCGTGCCTGCTTTGCTGGTCCCAATGGCTATGCTCCTGTAAGGCGGACCCTGACTCTAACCTCCTGCGTGCCTGCTTTGCTGGTCCCAATGGCTATGCTCCTGTAAGGCGGACCCTGACTCTAACCTCCTGCGTGCCTGCTTTGCTGGTCCCAATGGCTATGCTCCTGTAAGGCGGACCCTGACTCTAACCTCCTGCGTGCCTGCTTTGCTGGTCCCAATGGCTATGCTCCTGTAAGGCGGACCCTGACTCTAACCTCCTGCGTGCCTGCTTTGCTGGTCCCAATGGCTATGCTCCTGTAAGGCGGACCCTGACTCTAACCTCCTGCGTGCCTGCTTTGCTGGTCCCAATGGCTATGCTCCTGTAAGGCGGATTCTGACTCTAACCTCCTGCGTGTCTGCTTTGCTGGTCCCAATGGCTATGCTCCTGTAAGGCGGACCCTGACTCTAACCTCCTGCGTGCCTGCTTTGCTGGTCCCAATGGCTATGCTCCTGTAAGGCGGACCCTGACTCTAACCTCCTGCGTGCCTGCTTTGCTGGTCCCAATGGCTATGCTCCTGTAAGGCGGACCCTGACTCTAACCTCCTGCGTGCCTGCTTTGCTGGTCCCAATGGCTATGCTCCTGTAAGGCGGACCCTGACTCTAACCTCCTGCGTGCCTGCTTTGCTGGTCCCAATGGCTATGCTCCTGTAAGGCGGACCCTGACTCTAACCTCCTGCGTGCCTGCTTTGCTGGTCCCAATGGCTATGCTCCTGTAAGGCGGACCCTGACTCTAACCTCCTGCGTCTCTGCTTTGCTGGTCTCAATGGCTATGCTCCTGTAAGGCGGACCCTGACTCTAACCTCCTGCGTGTCTGCTTTGCTGGTTCCAATGGCTATGCTCCTGTAAGGCGGACCCTGACTCTAACCTCCTGCGTGCCTGCTTTGCTGGTCCCAATGGCTATGCTCCTGTAAGGCGGACCCTGACTCTGACCTCCTGCGTGCCTGCTTTGCTGGTCCCAATGGCTATGCTCCTGTAAGGCGGACCCTGATTCTAACCTCCTGCGTGCCTGCTTTGCCGGTCCCAATGGCTATGTTCCTGTAAGGCGGAACCTGACTCTGACCTCCTGCGTGCCTGCTTTGCCGGTCCCAATGGCTATGCTCCTGTAAGGCGGACCCTGACTCTGACCTCCTGCGTGTCTGCTTTGCTGGTCCCAATGGCTACGCTCCTGTAAGGCGGACCCTGATTCTAACCTCCTGCGTGTCTGCTTTGCTGGTCCTTATGGCTATGCTCCTGTAAAGCGGACCTTGACTCTGACCTCCTGCGTGCCTGCTTTGCTGGTCTCAATGGCTATGCTCCTGTAAGGCGGACCCTGAGTCTGACCTCCTGCGTGCCTGCTTTGCTGGTCCCAATGGCTATGCTTCTGTAAGGCGGACCCTGACTCTTCTCCACCTCCCCGTGCTACCTTCCATTCCTTTTATTTCCAGGGCAGGGGCAGGGGACATTATTTTCCAATTCCGCCAAGGGCAAACAGAGACCTCCCGCATCTTTCAATGGGCAGAGGGGAAGATCCCTGCTCTCTCAGCGATCTTTATTCCGGGGGTCCTCAATTGGGATGCTGGCGAATGAGCCCCCCATCCGTAGGTGTTCCAGATGTTGGTACAAACCTGAGGTGGACTTGATGGCATCACATTGCAACCACAAGGTCACACTATACGGGTCCAGGTCTCGCGACCTTGGGGCCTGCATGGTAGACGCCCTTTCCGCCTTGTGGTCACTTGCTTCGATGTGAGCCTTTCCCCTGATCTCGCTACTCCTCAGAGTAAGTTGAAGGCAGAAGGGGCACATTGATCCTAGTGGCTCCACTTTGTCACAAAAAGAAGAAAAAGAAAAGTAGTTGTAGTGGATGCTCTCCAAGAGAATAAAGATCTTTTACTGGTTTGACGGGAACATTGTCCAAATGAATATCCTGAGTGAGGAATCCTATTACTCGTTATTTGTGGATTCAGGACACACCCACTATAGTTGCGATATAGAGGTTAAAATGTAGAACATACAATACACAGATACATATTACCCTGAAGACAGAGTAGAAATGAGGTGTTCAATAGATTTAAATATCTAGGTAGATGGGGATGTGAGGTGCTGATTACTGACCAGGGATTAATGCATCCAGGATATATAATGGGAAATGGGAATATTTGTCTATTTCCCTATGGCGTGTGTACATCTAGAATTGGCTTAGTTTGGTACACATCATACCCAAACGAGTATCTATCTATCTTCTTGCAGGATCCTTAGTAAGCACGCATCTGTAAATACTTATAGTCATATGTGACTTGGGGTTTTGCCGATATGTGGTTCACAAAATAGTCCCCCTTCATAGGATGGTTTATAAGAGTATCCGTATCCGGGGTGTCACCAATAATATTGGTGACACCTATCTTATATTTATAAGGTGTTTCCGCTGCGATCTGGGTGGGGGGTATATGGGGAAATGTTTTCCACAGATATAAGGGCACTTGGCCTATATTGGCTTGTTAGAGAATTTGAACATTTCCCTGTATATCTGTGATATAGACACCGCTGTTGCTGTTATTCAGTGTATACTTGGCTATTTGCCCAGATATGATGTCACAGGTAATAATGTTGCGGAGGATGGATACTATTGCTGAGCTTCAGGGAGCTCTAGTACAACAATGGTGCAATACTGACACCTGGTGGTATCATATAATATTGCTTTGATGGTTTATCAGCAAATCCTCCACAAACAGTCCTGTATTCAACATTCAGTGCGGGTTCTCGGCACAGGTCTATAGTACAAATCAATAGGGAAAACATTTCCTACAGCCACCATCTAACACTAGAAACAAAGCCAACCAAATATATCTATATATACACAGTAAATTAGGAGCGGAGGACACACTGGGGGGAAGGCTGGGATCTATCTGTCATGTCACATTGTGTCCCCGCTGTAGGGAGGTCATTGGCGCCATATCATCTGGGTAGTCCCTGTCTCCGGTATACAGCGCAGGGCTCCAGTAAGATGGCGGCGGTGGAGACAAGTCAGCTGCCGGCCTCCAGTGGGCGCTGTGGGTAACGTTCTGCTATTCTGTAAAGTGAGTCCCGGTGAAGGTGAAGTCCCGGTGATGGCGGCTCTGCTCGGTTCCCGCAGCTCCAGGCTGGCGTTATCCCTGCTGGGGACTCGCTCCCTGCACAGGACACAGGGAAACCCCGCAGCTAGGGTGGCGGTGGTGTGTATAACGTTTCCACATAGTGACATTGGGCAGAGAGATCCACTGTCCCCAAGAGATGACTATCTAATGCAGAGCGATATATTATCATCATATATAGACACACGTATTCTATGTCTGTATCTGGTGATCAGTGACATCACTGTGATATATATATCTGTATAACAGGTGATCGGTGACATCACTGTGATATATATCTGTATAACAGGTGATCGGTGACATCACTGTGATATATATATCTGTATAACAGGTGATCGGTGACATCACTATGATATGTATATATCTGTATAACAGGTGATCGGTGACATCACTGTGATATATATTTGTATAACAGGTGATCGGTGACATCACTGTGATATATATATCTGTATAACAGGTGATCAGTGACATCACTATGATATATATCTGTATAACCGGTGATCGGTGACATCACTGATATATATATATCTGTATAACAGGTGATCGGTGACATCACTGTGATATATATATCTGTATAACAGGTGATCGGTGACATCACTGTGATATGTATATCTATAACAGGTGATCGGTGACATCACTGTGATATATATATATATATCTGTATAACCGGTGATCGGTGACATCACTGTGATATATATCTGTATAATCGGTGACATCACTGTGATATATATCTGTATAACCGGTGATTGGTGACATCACTGTGATATATATCTGTATAACAGGTGATCGGTGACATCACTGTGATATATATCTGTATAACAGGTGATCGGTGACATCACTGTGATATATATATCTGTATAACAGGTGATCAGTGACATCACTATGATATATATCTGTATAACCGGTGATCGGTGACATCACTGATATATATATCTGTATAACAGGTGATCGGTGACATCACTGTGATATATATATCTGTATAACAGGTGATCGGTGACATCACTGTGATATGTATATCTATAACAGGTGATCGGTGACATCACTGTGATATATATATATATATATCTGTATAACCAGTGATCGGTGACATCACTGTGATATATATCTGTATAACCGGTGATCGGTGACATCACTGTGATATATATCTGTATAACCGGTGATCGGTGACATCACTGTGATATATATCTGTATAACAGGTGATCGGTGACATCACTGTGATATATATCTGTATAACCGGTGATCGGTGACATCACTGTGATATATATCTGTATAACCGGTGATCGGTGACATCACTGTGATATATATCTGTATAACAGGTGATCGGTGACATCACTGTGATATATATCTGTATAACAGGTGATCGGTGACATCACTGTGATATATATATATATATATATATATATATATATATATATATCTGTATAACCGGTAATCGGTGACATTGTGATATATATCTGTATAACCGGTGATCGGTGACATCACTGTGATATATATATCTGTATAACCGGTGATCGGTGACATCACGGTGATATATATCTGTATAACAGGTGATCGGCGACATCACTGTGATATATATCTGTATAACAGGTGATCGGTGACATCACTGTGATATATATATCTGTATAACAGGTGATCGGTGACATCACTGTGATATATATATCTGTATAACAGGTGATCGGTGACATCACTGTGATATATATATCTGTATAACAGGTGATCGGTGACATCACTGTGATATATATCTGTATAACAGGTGATCGGTGACATCACTGTGATATATATATCTGTATAACAGGTGATCGGTGACATCACTGTGATATATATCTGTATAATAGGTGATTAGTGACATCACTGTGATATATGAAAAAGAGAACCAGTAGGCGCCTCCTGTATATCAATATACAATTTATTACACAAATATCAATTAATGTATAACAAACATGAAATAATGGGTAAAAAGTATTGAATAAATTGCATGCACTATTAAATTAAAAACAGGCCATATCAATGCGTTAGCATGAAGGTAAAAAGTGTAACAAATAGTTTCCAAGTCCTAGATTGGACAAATTGGGCAGAGGTAGCAGTCACACGAGGGGGAGTGATCCCAAGGTACAGTCTGTGATAATCCTCCCGGGGAAGGTGGATGATGGAAAGGTGGGATAAATCCCTCACAGCTGCAGGTGACCGTTTAGAGACGGTGCCTTGGTCGCTTTACCAGAGGATTGACACTGTCTCACAGGTCTACAGTGTGTATTGCGGAATGGATGGACACACTTGGCCAATTGCCTTGCCTTGGTGCGCAGACTACAGCTGCTGCAGCGGCCAGCGAGCCGACTGCAGGCTGAAGTGCACTATCTCCGGCGGGCGCGGCACCGTGTAGACTCGCACTGCTGTTAGGAGCAGGCTGGCTGATCACGGTCCTCCGTGTGTCAGCGGCGGCAGAGGGGACACTCTGTGCTGCTTGTAAGTGTCCGTGGAATGGACCAGAGTGTGCAAGGGGGATTTTGCCGGGGGTATATGCTCCCAATCTGCCCTTTGTGTCCTCAGTCTGCCGGTAATTTAGGGAAACTCCTCTCAAAGATGCGTTTCGCCGCGCTCAGGCGGCTTTGTCAATTCAGGAATCGCTCCTGTCCGGTAGTGTTTTTTAAGATTGTCAATCTAGTGCGCCTGGCTGCAAATCAGATAATATATATCTTATGCTTCAAGAGGATGATCATATCAAATATATCTAATGTGCTGGTCCCCTTGGAAAAGGATCTGATGCAACCTAATGCGTCTTTGGCAAAAATTGCCTGGTGTGTACCCTCATACAATAAATGCAATGAATTGGTTAATATGGCACCACTGCAATGGATTTGATGGTAGATATTACTATCCCTGCAGGCCTGAGAGGAAGGGGGGGTGTGCAATGTGTGGGGAACGGAGTCACCACAAATTACACTGTGTTTCTGGCGCTGTTCTTAAGACAATGAGTAGAAAAAATATATTTATGATATGAAAAATAAATAAATATAGTAAATCAATTGGGATAACTACTGCTGCTGCATATGGTTTATGCGAATTAGCTAGGATTCACATGGATAAAGAAGAAAAAATTGTTTTAAACCACCTTGCGCTGCTAGTAGACCAATTTAGCACTAACAATACCACTGGACAGAATGACACTGGACACACTGCTGAATATGTAGAAAATTTTATATATAAGATAAAAAAGAATAATAAAACAATTCATACATGTAAATTAATAACAGTAATTAATATAATACGATAAAAATACCTAAATGGCCATTAGGGTTTACGTTTGCAAACTATATGAAGCTCCGTGATGGGTAGAAAATGATGGTAGTCACTGGGGGTAACCAGAATGATGAGGGGATGGAAAGGGAGAATGATGCAAATGAATAAGCAGCACAGTTAGTAGATGGTTGAGAAGCACATGCAGGGTTAATGAGGCTGATAGACCAGTGCCCAGAATGAGGCACTGTAAGCAGTAGGTATTATCTCACCCTCCGTTGGTATGGTAGTAGGAGGCGTCGGGGAGCTTCTGTTGGTGTCAACTCATACCCGATTAGATGACACTGCAGGCGGGGAGCTTGAGTTGGAAGAGCTCTACCCTATGTGCTGGGTCTGATGGTATTGACCGGCTGCAGGTGCTGTGTGGACGTAGACAGGGGAGACAGCGGCTGGATACGAATGCTGGGGAGCGGGAGTGACGCTCGACCGCTGGGTGGAAATGCAGTAGCTGCTGCCCAGATGACGGTGGCTTGTTAGCTGAAGACCGCGGCAGACCAGCTGGAAGTTGGGACTGGTAATCGGGGAAATCACGGAGGTTTGCAGACGAAACAGGAAGTGACGTCGACGCGTTTCGTCTTTATGGCAACGGAGACTTTTTCAAGACGGATGTATGCTGGCTCTACACAAACCTATTTAAAGGCTGTATAGCGCTCGTTCAGCAGTGTGTCCAGTGTCATTCTGTCCAGTGGTATTGTTAGTGCTAAATTGGTCTACTAGCAGCGCAAGGTGATTTAAAACAATTTTTTCTTCTTTATCGCTGCAGGCCTGTAGAAAAGTCTTATATAAGCAAGTAACCTTGGCACTAATATTTAGCCAAGTGGTGTATGTTACTTATAAGTATCTTCAATTTGCTGCCGTCAGCTGCTACAATGACTCACACTCGTTAGGTAGGGTGGATCTTAGGCTAGAATTGCCTGATAGATGTCCACTTGCAATTTTATTTTGTGGGTCTGCAGAGAGGTCTCACATGCAAATGAATTTAGCGCATATACTCAGCTAGTAATCTATTGCCCAAAAAGGTCAGGAATGGATTTACTTAATGTAGACAACACTGTCCATTACTAGAGAAATTGTTATAACAACAAAGGTGCAACCAATTTATTGTATACTTCAGTATAGATACACACCAGGAGATTAAATCAAGACGCATCTAAGATCCATTTCATGGGGATCCACACATTCTTAAAGATTGTGAAAAACGCACACATATATTAACTCCATAGTGACAAAAATAATCACCACAATTGATATGGAATGTGCATGAATCCAATCTGCATTAATTAGTGAATCAAGAGATATTGGGGTTCACTAAGCAGGAAAAAATCTTTTTCCTTTTTATCTTTACCCTGTCTTCTACTCCTGTATGTGAGTAGAAGACACACCGCTTCTCCGCTGTGTTTTATATATCGCCATTTTAAGATATAAAAATTAAAAGTTATTTTTTATTGTACAATCTTTTCTTCTTCTTCAAGTGTGCCGCACTTATGACAACCTTCTTCTTTCTTCAAAAATTGTTCCTGAAAATCCCACAGTGCTGTCTTCCGGATGGGTGTGTGCCCGCTGAGAGTCAGGCGTGGGGTTTGGTGGAGCTGGCAATAAAACAAACAGCAAAGATTCCTAACTAGCACTAGACCCCACACTCCTAGCACTTAAAATAAATTGGCGGGGGGTTTTGGCAGGAGGGACGGATATGTGTTCTGTTTTCTCTGTCACCAATTGGCTGCAAAAAGGAAATTGATTACAAGTATAACAGTACTATTTTTCCATTTATGTTTTTCCAGGTTCTTTCTGGATGTGGTGTCTATGATGGAACGGAAATCCATGAGGCTTCAGCGTATGTCTGATCCAGCTGTCGTTACATCTGTCTTTGAAAGGGCTTTCTCAACCTTCTATTTTTTTTGCTGTTTCCTGGTTTATTACCACAAGCTCCTTGGTTCCTCCCTGACCTTCAGCTCCTTGGTTCCTCCCTGACCTTCTGCTCCTTGGTTCCTCCCTGACCTGCTCCTTGGTTCCTCCCTGACCTTCTGCTCCTTGGTTCCTCCCTGACCTTCTGCTCCTTGGTTTGCTCATTGGTTCCTCCCTGACCTTCTGCTCCTTTGTTCCTCCCTGACCTTCTGCTCCTTGGTTTCTCTCTGAATTTCTGCTCCTTGGTTTCTCCCTGAATTTCTATTCCTTGGTTCCATCCTGTACTACTGTTCCTATGTTGCTCCCCGTACTTCTGTTCTTTGCTTCCTCCCTGACCTTCTGCTCCTTGGTTTCTCCCTGACATTCTGCTCATTGGTTTCTCTGTACCTGACCTCCTGCTCCTTGGTTTCTCTCTCCCTGACTTTCTGCTCCTTGGTTCCATCCTGTACTACTTTTCCTATGTTGCTCCCTGTACTTCTGTTCTTTGGCTCCTCCCTGACCTTCTGCTCCTTGGTTCCTCCCTGGCCTTCTGCTCCTTGGTTCCTCCCTGGCCTTCTGCTCCTTGGTTCCTCCCTGTACTTTTGTTCCTAGGTTCCTCCCTGACTTTCAGTTCCTCCCTGACCTTCTGCTCCTTGGTTTCTCCCTGACCTTCTGCTCCTTGGTTCCTCCCTGACCTTCTGCTCCTTGGTTCCTCCCTGACCTTCTGCTCCTTGGTTCCTCCCTGACCTTCTGCTCCTTGGTTCCTCCCTGACCTTCTGCTCCTTGGTTCCTCCCTGACCTTCTGCTCCTTGGTTCCTCCCTGACCTTCTGCGCCTTGGTTTCTTCCTGACCTTCTGCTCCTTGGTTCCCTCCTGACCTTCTGCTCCTTGGTTCCCCCCTGACCTTCTGCTCCTTGGTTCCTCCCTGACCTTCTGCTCCTTGGTTCCTCCCTGTACTTTTGTTCCTAGGTTCCTCCCTGACTTTCAGTTCCTCCCTGACCTTCTGCTCCTTGGTTCCTCCCTGACCTTCTGCTCCTTGGTTCCTCCCTGACCACCTGCTCCTTGGTTCCTCCCTGACCACCTGCTCCTTGGTTCTTTCCTGACCTTCTGCTCATTGGATCCTCCCTGACCTTCTGCTCCTTGGTTCCTCCCTGACCTTCTGCTCCTTTGTTCCTCCCTGACCTTCTGCTCCTTTGTTCCTCCCTGACCTTCTGCTCCTTGGTTTCTCCCTGAATTTCTGCTCCTTGGTTTCTCTCTGAATTTCTATTCCTTGGTTCCATCCTGTACTACTTTTCCTATGTTGCTCCCTGTACTTCTGTTCTTTGGCTCCTCCCTGACCTTCTGCTCCTTGGTTCCTCCCTGGCCTTCTGCTCCTTGGTTCCTCCCTGGCCTTCTGCTCCTTGGTTCCTCCCTGTACTTTTGTTCCTAGGTTCCTCCCTGACTTTCAGTTCCTACCTGACCTTCTACTCCTTGGTTCCTCCCTGACCTTCTGCTCCTTGGTTCCTCCCTGACCTTCTGCTCCTTGGTTCCTCCCTGACCTTCTGCTCCTTGGTTCCTCCCTGACCTTCTGCTCCTTGGTTCCTCCCTGACCTTCTGCGCCTTGGTTTCTTCCTGACCTTCTGCTCCTTGGTTCCCCCCTGACCTTCTGCTCCTTGGTTCCCCCCTGACCTTCTGCTCCTTGGTTCCTCCCTGACCTTCTGCTCCTTGGTTCCTCCCTGTACTTTTGTTCCTAGGTTCCTCCCTGACTTTCAGTTCCTCCCTGACCTTCTGCTCCTTGGTTCCTCCCTGACCTTCTGCTCCTTGGTTCCTCCCTGACCTTCTGCTCCTTGGTTCCTCCCTGACCTTCTGCTCCTTGGTTCCTCCCTGACCTTCTGCGCCTTGGTTTCTTCCTGACCTTCTGCTCCTTCGTTCCCCCCTGACCTTCTGCTCCTTGGTTCCCCCCTGACCTTCTGCTCCTTGGTTCCTCCCTGACCTTCTGCTCCTTGGTTCCTCCCTGACCTTCTGCTCCTTGGTTCCTCCCTGACCTTCTGCTCCTTGGTTCCTCCCTGTACTTTTGTTCCTAGGTTCCTCCCTGACTTTCAGTTCCTCCCTGACCTTCTGCTCCTTGGTTCCTCCCTGACCTTCTGCTCCTTGGTTCCTCCCTGACCTTCTGCTCCTTGGTTCCTCCCTGACCTTCTGCTCCTTGGTTCCTCCCTGACCTTCTGCGCCTTGGTTTCTTCCTGACCTTCTGCTCCTTGGTTCCCCCCTGACCTTCTGCTCCTTGGTTCCCCCCTGACCTTCTGCTCCTTGGTTCCTCCCTGACCTTCTGCTCCTTGGTTCCTCCCTGACCTTCTGCTCCTTGGTTCCTCCCTGACCTTCTGCTCCTTGGTTCCTCCCTGTACTTTTGTTCCTAGGTTCCTCCCTGACTTTCAGTTCCTCCCTGACCTTCTGCTCCTTGGTTCCTCCCTGACCTTCTGCTCCTTGGTTCCTCCCTGACCTTCTGCTCCTTGGTTCCTCCCTGACCTTCTGCTCCTTGGTTCCTCCCTGACCTTCTGCGCCTTGGTTTCTTCCTGACCTTCTGCTCCTTGGTTCCCCCCTGACCTTCTGCTCCTTGGTTCCTCCCTGACCTTCTGCTCCTTGGTTCCTCCCTGTACTTTTGTTCCTAGGTTCCTCCCTGACTTTCAGTTCCTCCCTGACCTTCTGCTCCTTGGTTCCTCCCTGACCTTCTGCTCCTTGGTTCCTCCCTGACCACCTGCTCCTTGGTTCCTCCCTGACCACCTGCTCCTTGGTTCCTCCCTGACCTTCTGCTCATTGGATTCTCCCTGACCTTCTGCTCCTTGGTTCCTCCCTGACCTTCTGCTCCTTGGTTCCTCCCTGACCTTCTGCTCCTTGGTTTGCTCATTGGTTCCTCCCTGACCTTCTGCTCCTTTGTTCCTCCCTGACCTTCTGCTCCTTTGTTCCTCCCTGACCTTCTGCTCCTTGGTTTCTCCCTGAATTTCTGCTCCTTGGTTTCTCCCTGAATTTCTATTCCTTGGTTCCATCCTGTACTACTTTTCCTATGTTGCTCCCTGTACTTCTGTTCTTTGGCTCCTCCCTGACCTTCTGCTCCTTGGTTCCTCCCTGGCCTTCTGCTCCTTGGTTCCTCCCTGGCCTTCTGCTCCTTGGTTCCTCCCTGGCCTTCTGCTCCTTGGTTCCTCCCTGTACTTTTGTTCCTAGGTTCCTCCCTGACTTTCAGTTCCTCCCTGACCTTCTGCTCCTTGGTTCCTCCCTGACCTTCTGCTCCTTGGTTCCTCCCTGACCTTCTGCTCCTTGGTTCCTCCCTGACCTTCTGCTCCTTGGTTCCTCCCTGACCTTCTGCTCCTTGGTTCCTCCCTGACCTTCTGCTCCTTGGTTCCTCCCTGACCTTCTGCTCCTTGGTTCTCCCTGACCTTCTGCTCCTTGGTTTCTCCCTGACCTTCTGCTCCTTGGTCTCTCCCTGATCTTCTGCTCCTTGGTTCCCCCCTGACCTTCTGCTCCTTGGTTCCTCCCTGACCTTCTGCTCCTTGGTTCCTCCCTGACCTTCTGCTCCTTGGTTCCTCCCTGACCTTCTGCTCCTTGGTTCCTCCCTGACCTTCTGCTCATTGGTACCTCCCTGACCTTCTGCTCATTGGTACCTCCCTGACCTTCTGCTCCGTGGTTCCTCCCTGACCTTCTTCTCCTTGGTTCCTCCCTGACCTTCTGCTCCTTGGTTCCTCCCTGACCTTCTGCTCCTTGGTTCCTCCCTGACCTTCTGCTCCTTGGTTCCTCCCTGACCTTCTGCTCCTTGGTTTCTCTCTCCCTGACCTTCTGCTCCTTTGTTCCTCCCTGACCTTCTGCTCCTTGGTTCCTCCATGACCACCTGCTCCTTGGTTTCTCTCTCCCTGACCTTCTGCTCCTTTGTTCCTCCCTGACCTTCTGCTCCTTGGTTTTTCCCTGACCTTCTGCTCCTTGGTTTCTCCCTGACCTTCTGCTCCTTGGTTTCTCCCTTACCTTCTGCTCCTTGGTTTCTCTTTCCCTGACTTTCTGCTCCTTGGTTCCATCCTGTACTACTGTTCCTATGTTGCTCCCTGTACTTCTGTTCTTTGCTTCCTCCCTGACCTTCTGCTCCTTGGTTTCTCTCTGCCTGACCTTCTGCTCCTTGGTTTCTCTCTGCCTGACCTTCTGCTCCTTGGTTTCTTCCTGACCTTCTGCTCCTTGGTTTCTTCCTGACCTTCTGCTCCTTGGTTCCTCCCTGACCTTCTGCTCCTTGGTTCCTCCCTGACCTTCTGCTCCTTGGTTCCTCCCTGACCTTCTGCTCCTTGGTTCCTCCCTGACCTTCTGCTCCTTGGTTCCTCCCTGACCTTCTGCTCCTTGGTTTGCTCCTTGGTTCCTCCCTGACCTTCTGCTCCTTGGTTTCTCCCTGACCTTCTGCTCCTTGGTTTCTCACTGACCTTCTGCTCCTTGGTTTCTCCCTGAATTTCTGCTCCTTGGTTTCTCCCTGAATTTCTATTCCTTGGTTCTATCCTGTACTACTTTTCCTATGTTGCTCCCTGTACTTCTGTTCTTTGGCTCCTCCCTGACTTTCTGCTCCTTGGTTCCTCCCTGGCCTTCTGTTCCTTGGTTTCTCCCTGACCTTCTGCTCCTTGGTTTCTCCCTGACCTTCTGCTCCTTGGTTTCTCCCTGACCTTCTGCTCCTTGGTTTCTCCCTGCATTTCTGCTCCTTGGTTTCTCCCTGAATTTCTGCTCCTTGGTTTCTCCCTGAATTTCTATTCCTTGGTTCCATCCTGTACTACTTTTCCTATGTTGCTCCCTGTACTTCTGTTCTTTGGCTCCTCCCTGACCTTCTGCTCCTTGGTTCCTCCCTGGCCTTCTGCTCCTTGGTTTCTCACTGACCTTCTGCTCCTTGGTTTTTCCCTGAATTTCTGCTCCTTGGTTTCTCCCTGAATTTCTATTCCTTGGTTCTATCCTGTACTACTTTTCCTATGTTGCTCCCTGTACTTCTGTTCTTTGGCTCCTCCCTGACTTTCTGCTCCTTGGTTCCTCCCTGACCTTCTGCTCCTTGGTTTCTCCCTGACCTTCTGCTCCTTGGTTTCTCCCTGACCTTCTGCTCCTTGGTTTCTCCCTGCATTTCTGCTCCTTGGTTTCTCCCTGCATTTCTGCTCCTTGGTTTCTCCCTGAATTTCTGCTCCTTGGTTTCTCCCTGAATTTCTATTCCTTGGTTCCATCCTGTACTACTTTTCCTATGTTGCTCCCTGTACTTCTGTTCTTTGGCTCCTCCCTGACTTTCTGCTCCTTGGTTCCTCCCTGTACATTTGTTCCTAGGTTCCTCCCTGACTTTCAGTTCCTCCCTGACCTTCTGCTCCTTGGTTCCTCCCTGACCTTCTGCTCCTTGGTTCCCCCCTGACCTTCTGCTCCTTGGTTCCCCCCTGACCTTCTGCTCCTTGGTTCCTTCCTGACCTTCTGCTCATTGGTTTGCTCATTGGTTCCTCCCTGACCTTCTGCTCCTTTGTTCCTCCCTGACCTTCTGCTCCTTGGTTTCTCCCTGACCTTCTGCTCCTTGGTTTCTCCCTGACCTTCTGCTCCTTGGTTTCTCCCTGACCTTCTGCTCCTTGGTTTCTCCCTGACCTTCTGCTCCTTGGTTTCTCCCTGACCTTCTGCTCCTTGGTTTCTCCCTGAATTTCTATTCCTTGGTTCCATCCTGTACTACTGTTCCTATGTTGCTCCCTGTACTTCTGTCCTTTGCTTCCTCCCTGACCTTCTGCTCCTTGGTTTCTACCTGACCTTCTGCTCATTGGTTTCTCTGTACCTGACCTTCTGCTCCTTGGTTTCTCTTTCCCTGACTTTCTGCTCCTTGGTTTCTCTTTCCCCGACTTTCTGCTCCTTGGTTCCATCCTGTACTACTTTTCCTATGTTGCTCCCTGTACTTCTGTTCTTTGACTCCTCCCTGACTTTCTGCTCCTTGGTTCCTCCCTGGCCTTCTGCTCCTTGGTTCCTCCCTGTACTTTTGTTCCTAGGTTCCTCCCTGACTTTCAGTTCCTCCCTGACCTTCTGCTCCTTGGTTCCTCCCTGACCTTCTGTTCCTTGGTTCCTCCCTGACCTTCTGCTCCTTGGTTCCTCCCTGACCTTCTGCTCCTTGGTTCCTCCCTGACCTTCTGCTCCTTGGTTCCTCCCTGGCCTTCTGCTCCTTGGTTCCTCCCTGGCCTTCTGCTCCTTGGTTCCTCCCTGTACTTTTGTTCCTAGGTTCCTCCCTGACTTTCAGTTCCTACCTGACCTTCTACTCCTTGGTTCCTCCCTGACCTTCTGCTCCTTGGTTCCTCCCTGACCTTCTGCTCCTTGGTTCCTCCCTGACCTTCTGCTCCTTGGTTCCTCCCTGACCTTCTGCTCCTTGGTTCCTCCCTGACCTTCTGCGCCTTGGTTTCTTCCTGACCTTCTGCTCCTTGGTTCCCCCCTGACCTTCTGCTCCTTGGTTCCCCCCTGACCTTCTGCTCCTTGGTTCCTCCCTGACCTTCTGCTCCTTGGTTCCTCCCTGTACTTTTGTTCCTAGGTTCCTCCCTGACTTTCAGTTCCTCCCTGACCTTCTGCTCCTTGGTTCCTCCCTGACCTTCTGCTCCTTGGTTCCTCCCTGACCTTCTGCTCCTTGGTTCCTCCCTGACCTTCTGCTCCTTGGTTCCTCCCTGACCTTCTGCGCCTTGGTTTCTTCCTGACCTTCTGCTCCTTCGTTCCCCCCTGACCTTCTGCTCCTTGGTTCCCCCCTGACCTTCTGCTCCTTGGTTCCTCCCTGACCTTCTGCTCCTTGGTTCCTCCCTGACCTTCTGCTCCTTGGTTCCTCCCTGACCTTCTGCTCCTTGGTTCCTCCCTGTACTTTTGTTCCTAGGTTCCTCCCTGACTTTCAGTTCCTCCCTGACCTTCTGCTCCTTGGTTCCTCCCTGACCTTCTGCTCCTTGGTTCCTCCCTGACCTTCTGCTCCTTGGTTCCTCCCTGACCTTCTGCTCCTTGGTTCCTCCCTGACCTTCTGCGCCTTGGTTTCTTCCTGACCTTCTGCTCCTTGGTTCCCCCCTGACCTTCTGCTCCTTGGTTCCCCCCTGACCTTCTGCTCCTTGGTTCCTCCCTGACCTTCTGCTCCTTGGTTCCTCCCTGACCTTCTGCTCCTTGGTTCCTCCCTGACCTTCTGCTCCTTGGTTCCTCCCTGTACTTTTGTTCCTAGGTTCCTCCCTGACTTTCAGTTCCTCCCTGACCTTCTGCTCCTTGGTTCCTCCCTGACCTTCTGCTCCTTGGTTCCTCCCTGACCTTCTGCTCCTTGGTTCCTCCCTGACCTTCTGCTCCTTGGTTCCTCCCTGACCTTCTGCGCCTTGGTTTCTTCCTGACCTTCTGCTCCTTGGTTCCCCCCTGACCTTCTGCTCCTTGGTTCCTCCCTGACCTTCTGCTCCTTGGTTCCTCCCTGTACTTTTGTTCCTAGGTTCCTCCCTGACTTTCAGTTCCTCCCTGACCTTCTGCTCCTTGGTTCCTCCCTGACCTTCTGCTCCTTGGTTCCTCCCTGACCACCTGCTCCTTGGTTCCTCCCTGACCACCTGCTCCTTGGTTCCTCCCTGACCTTCTGCTCATTGGATTCTCCCTGACCTTCTGCTCCTTGGTTCCTCCCTGACCTTCTGCTCCTTGGTTCCTCCCTGACCTTCTGCTCCTTGGTTTGCTCATTGGTTCCTCCCTGACCTTCTGCTCCTTTGTTCCTCCCTGACCTTCTGCTCCTTTGTTCCTCCCTGACCTTCTGCTCCTTGGTTTCTCCCTGAATTTCTGCTCCTTGGTTTCTCCCTGAATTTCTATTCCTTGGTTCCATCCTGTACTACTTTTCCTATGTTGCTCCCTGTACTTCTGTTCTTTGGCTCCTCCCTGACCTTCTGCTCCTTGGTTCCTCCCTGGCCTTCTGCTCCTTGGTTCCTCCCTGGCCTTCTGCTCCTTGGTTCCTCCCTGGCCTTCTGCTCCTTGGTTCCTCCCTGTACTTTTGTTCCTAGGTTCCTCCCTGACTTTCAGTTCCTCCCTGACCTTCTGCTCCTTGGTTCCTCCCTGACCTTCTGCTCCTTGGTTCCTCCCTGACCTTCTGCTCCTTGGTTCCTCCCTGACCTTCTGCTCCTTGGTTCCTCCCTGACCTTCTGCTCCTTGGTTCCTCCCTGACCTTCTGCTCCTTGGTTCCTCCCTGACCTTCTGCTCCTTGGTTCTCCCTGACCTTCTGCTCCTTGGTTTCTCCCTGACCTTCTGCTCCTTGGTCTCTCCCTGACCTTCTGCTCCTTGGTTCCCCCCTGACCTTCTGCTCCTTGGTTCCTCCCTGACCTTCTGCTCCTTGGTTCCTCCCTGACCTTCTGCTCCTTGGTTCCTCCCTGACCTTCTGCTCCTTGGTTCCTCCCTGACCTTCTGCTCATTGGTACCTCCCTGACCTTCTGCTCATTGGTACCTCCCTGACCTTCTGCTCCGTGGTTCCTCCCTGACCTTCTTCTCCTTGGTTCCTCCCTGACCTTCTGCTCCTTGGTTCCTCCCTGACCTTCTGCTCCTTGGTTCCTCCCTGACCTTCTGCTCCTTGGTTCCTCCCTGACCTTCTGCTCCTTGGTTTCTCTCTCCCTGACCTTCTGCTCCTTTGTTCCTCCCTGACCTTCTGCTCCTTGGTTCCTCCATGACCACCTGCTCCTTGGTTTCTCTCTCCCTGACCTTCTGCTCCTTTGTTCCTCCCTGACCTTCTGCTCCTTGGTTTTTCCCTGACCTTCTGCTCCTTGGTTTCTCCCTGACCTTCTGCTCCTTGGTTTCTCCCTTACCTTCTGCTCCTTGGTTTCTCTTTCCCTGACTTTCTGCTCCTTGGTTCCATCCTGTACTACTGTTCCTATGTTGCTCCCTGAACTTCTGTTCTTTGCTTCCTCCCTGACCTTCTGCTCCTTGGTTTCTCTCTGCCTGACCTTCTGCTCCTTGGTTTCTCTCTGCCTGACCTTCTGCTCCTTGGTTTCTTCCTGACCTTCTGCTCCTTGGTTTCTTCCTGACCTTCTGCTCCTTGGTTCCTCCCTGACCTTCTGCTCCTTGGTTCCTCCCTGACCTTCTGCTCCTTGGTTCCTCCCTGACCTTCTGCTCCTTGGTTCCTCCCTGACCTTCTGCTCCTTGGTTCCTCCCTGACCTTCTGCTCCTTGGTTTGCTCCTTGGTTCCTCCCTGACCTTCTGCTCCTTGGTTTCTCCCTGACCTTCTGCTCCTTGGTTTCTCACTGACCTTCTGCTCCTTGGTTTCTCCCTGAATTTCTGCTCCTTGGTTTCTCCCTGAATTTCTATTCCTTGGTTCTATCCTGTACTACTTTTCCTATGTTGCTCCCTGTACTTCTGTTCTTTGGCTCCTCCCTGACTTTCTGCTCCTTGGTTCCTCCCTGGCCTTCTGCTCCTTGGTTTCTCCCTGACCTTCTGCTCCTTGGTTTCTCCCTGACCTTCTGCTCCTTGGTTTCTCCCTGACCTTCTGCTCCTTGGTTTCTCCCTGACCTTCTGCTCCTTGGTTTCTCCCTGCATTTCTGCTCCTTGGTTTCTCCCTGAATTTCTGCTCCTTGGTTTCTCCCTGAATTTCTATTCCTTGGTTCCATCCTGTACTACTTTTCCTATGTTGCTCCCTGTACTTCTGTTCTTTGGCTCCTCCCTGACCTTCTGCTCCTTGGTTCCTCCCTGGCCTTCTGCTCCTTGGTTTCTCACTGACCTTCTGCTCCTTGGTTTTTCCCTGAATTTCTGCTCCTTGGTTTCTCCCTGAATTTCTATTCCTTGGTTCTATCCTGTACTACTTTTCCTATGTTGCTCCCTGTACTTCTGTTCTTTGGCTCCTCCCTGACTTTCTGCTCCTTGGTTCCTCCCTGACCTTCTGCTCCTTGGTTTCTCCCTGACCTTCTGCTCCTTGGTTTCTCCCTGACCTTCTGCTCCTTGGTTTCTCCCTGCATTTCTGCTCCTTGGTTTCTCCCTGCATTTCTGCTCCTTGGTTTCTCCCTGAATTTCTGCTCCTTGGTTTCTCCCTGAATTTCTATTCCTTGGTTCCATCCTGTACTACTTTTCCTATGTTGCTCCCTGTACTTCTGTTCTTTGGCTCCTCCCTGACTTTCTGCTCCTTGGTTCCTCCCTGTACATTTGTTCCTAGGTTCCTCCCTGACTTTCAGTTCCTCCCTGACCTTCTGCTCCTTGGTTCCTCCCTGACCTTCTGCTCCTTGGTTCCCCCCTGACCTTCTGCTCCTTGGTTCCCCCCTGACCTTCTGCTCCTTGGTTCCTTCCTGACCTTCTGCTCATTGGTTTGCTCATTGGTTCCTCCCTGACCTTCTGCTCCTTTGTTCCTCCCTGACCTTCTGCTCCTTGGTTTCTCCCTGACCTTCTGCTCCTTGGTTTCTCCCTGACCTTCTGCTCCTTGGTTTCTCCCTGACCTTCTGCTCCTTGGTTTCTCCCTGACCTTCTGCTCCTTGGTTTCTCCCTGACCTTCTGCTCCTTGGTTTCTCCCTGAATTTCTATTCCTTGGTTCCATCCTGTACTACTGTTCCTATGTTGCTCCCTGTACTTCTGTCCTTTGCTTCCTCCCTGACCTTCTGCTCCTTGGTTTCTACCTGACCTTCTGCTCATTGGTTTCTCTGTACCTGACCTTCTGCTCCTTGGTTTCTCTTTCCCTGACTTTCTGCTCCTTGGTTTCTCTTTCCCCGACTTTCTGCTCCTTGGTTCCATCCTGTACTACTTTTCCTATGTTGCTCCCTGTACTTCTGTTCTTTGACTCCTCCCTGACTTTCTGCTCCTTGGTTCCTCCCTGGCCTTCTGCTCCTTGGTTCCTCCCTGTACTTTTGTTCCTAGGTTCCTCCCTGACTTTCAGTTCCTCCCTGACCTTCTGCTCCTTGGTTCCTCCCTGACCTTCTGTTCCTTGGTTCCTCCCTGACCTTCTGCTCCTTGGTTCCTCCCTGACCTTCTGCTCCTTGGTTCCTCCCTGACCACCTGCTCCTTGGTTCCTCCCTGACCACCTGCTCCTATGTTCTTTACTTACGCTATGTTCCTCAGCCATTATGCTCCTAGTTCCTTGTCTGCCCTCCTACCCTTGTCTGTCCTACTGATCCCCTGCCCTTGCCTAGCCTCCTGCTCCCAGACCCTTTCCTGGCCTTCTGACAGTGCCATCTTGGATTGAATCCTCTTGTGACACACTCTGCCAACCAGCTTCCAGCAACTTCACTCACATGTTCCATCCAGCCTATCAGAGCCTAGTGCACCTAGTGTATTTAAACCAGGAACTGCTGACTGTACAACATATAATTTAAAGATCATTACCTGCTCCAGTTTCTGCTTCACAGCATTCTGCCTCAGTGTGTTCCAGCACGCCTGCTCCAGAATTTGCTTCACAGCATTTCACTCCAGTATAATCCAGCAAAGCTGCTTCAGTTCTTGACAGCATATATCACATCTTGCTCTATTAGAGCTCCAGCACCCAGTTCCAGTGTAATTGCAGTCTCCTCCAATATATCCTATTTAGTGCTAAAGCCACCAGCTAACCTGCATCTTCTTGTTATCTGTCCTCCTCCTCCTGCTTCTGCCGGAGAAATAGCATTATGAAACCACTCAACTTCACACACGGTTGCACTCTCCCCGACAGTCCTTCACCTCTGACACACTGTGCACTGATTCCACTCTCCCTGACAGTCCTTCACCTCTGACATACTGTGCACTGATTCCACTCTCCCTGACAGTCCTTCACCTCTGACATACTGTGCACTGATTCCACTCTCCCTGACAGTCCTTCCTTCTGACACACTGTGCACTGATTCCACGCTCCCTGACAGTCCTTCACCTCTGACACACTGTGCACTGATTCCACTCTCCCTGACAGTCCTTCACCTCTGACATACTGTGCACTGATTCCACTCTCCCTGACAGTCCTTCCTTCTGACATACTGTGCACTGATTCCACTCTCCCTGACAGTCCTTCCTTCTGACACACTGTGCACTGATTCCACTCTCCCTGACAGCCCTTCATTCTGACACACTGTGCACTGATTCCACTCTCCCTGACAGTCCTTCACCTCTGACATACTGTGCACTGATTTCACTCTCCCTGACAGTCCTTCACCTCTGACATACTGTGCACTGATTCCACTCTCCCTGACAGCCCTTCCCTCTGACACACTGTGCATTGATTCCACTCTCCCTGACAGTCCTTCCTTCTGACACACTGTGCACTGATTCCACTCTCCCTGACAGTCCTTCACCTCTGACATACTGTGCACTGATTCCACTCTCCCTGACAGTCCTTCACCTCTGACATACTGTGCACTGATTCCACTCTCCCTGACAGCCCTTCACCTCTGACACACTGTACACTGATTCCACTCTCCCTGACAGTCCTTCACCTCTGACATACTGTGCACTGATTTCACTCTCCCTGACAGCCCTTCACCTCTGACACACTGTACACTGATTCCACTCTCCCTGACAGTCCTTCACCTCTGACATACTGTGCACTGATTCCACTCTCCCTGACAGTCCTTCACCTCTGACATACTGTGCACTGATTCCACTCTCCCTGACAGTCCTTCCCTCTGACACAATGTGCACTGATTCCACTCTCCCTGACAGTCCTTCACCTCTGACATACTGTGCACTGATTTCACTCTCCCTGACAGCCCTTCAACTCTGACACACTGTACACTGATTCCACTCTCCCTGACAGTCCTTCACCTCTGACATACTGTGCACTGATTTCACTCTCCCTGACAGCCCTTCACCTCTGACACACTGTACTCTGATTCCACTCTCCCTGACAGTCCTTCACCTCTGACATACTGTGCACTGATTCCACTCTCCCTGACAGTCCTTCACCTCTGACATACTGTGCACTGATTCCACTCTCCCTGACAGTCCTTCACCTCTGACATACTGTGCACTGATTCCACTCTCCCTGACAGCCCTTCCCTCTGACACACTGTGCATTGATTCCACTCTCCCTGACAGCCCTTCCCTCTGACACACTGTGCACTGATTCCACTCTCCCTGACAGTCCTTCCTTCTGACACACTGTGCACTGATTCCACTCTCCCTGACAGTCCTTCACCTCTGACATACTGTGCACTGATTCCACTCTCCCTGACAGCCCTTCCCTCTGACACAATGTGCACTGATTCCACTCTCCCTGACAGTCCTTCCTTCTGACACACTGTGCACTGATTCCACTCTCCCTGACAGTCCTTCACCTCTGACATACTGTGCACTGATTTCACTCTCCCTGACAGCCCTTCCCTCTGACATACTTTGCACTGTTTCCACTCTCCCTGACAGTCCTTCACCTCTGACATACTGTGCACTGATTCCACTCTCCCTGACAGCCCTTCCCTCTGACACACTGTGCACTGATTCCACTCTCCCTGACAGCCCTTCCCTCTGACACACTGTGCACTGATTCCACTCTCCCTGACAGCCCTTCCCTCTGACACACTGTGCACTGATTCCACTCTCCCTGACAGCCCTTCCCTCTGACACACTGTGCACTGATTCCACTCTCCCTGACAGCCCTTCCCTCTGACACACTGATTCCACTCTCCCCGACAGCCCTTCCCTCTGACACACTGTGCACTGATTCCACTCTCCCTGACAGCCCTTCCCTCTGACACACTGTGCACTGATTCCACTCTCCCTGACAGCCCTTCCCTCTGACACACTGTGCACTTGTGTGCTTGTGTTATTTTTAGGATCCTTGTCCACCTAAGCCGTGCAGGAGCTGAAGTGAAGATGTTTGCTCCTGATATCCCACAGATGCATGTTATTGATCACAGTAAAGGAGAAGCATCTCAGGAGAACAGGTACAAGTCTATCCATATGTCACTGTAATGTCCGTAACCATATACTCCTTGTGACCGGACGCCTGCCCCCACTGGTTGCACCCTACGGAATTACAGATAGGGTTTTGGTCTCACGGGACCTATCCAATAGGGGATTCCCTCTTACAATCAGTAACCACCTGTTACCGACTTCAACCACTACGCAGAGGGTGGGTATAATGTCGTGAGGCTATGATGTTTATCTGCTCATATAAGTCCTGAAAAGACCCCCCCCCCCCCCCCATTGCTAGGGGACACAGCCTACAAAAATGCTACAGCAGAGACTAAGAGGTCCAAGCGGTGGTTTTTTAATCCCAATTTCACACATAATACCACAGGGGTTAATTCCACCATCATCTCAAGTGCATGAGCTGTGTATGTCTGCGGCACATGCACATTTAGCATTGCCCCTTATGGTCAGAGGGGATTTACTGCCCCTCTCCCTATAACCCCACCTCCAAGCTGCACCGCCCCTCTCCCTATAACCCCGCCTCTGGGCTGCACCGCCCCTCTCCCTATAACCCCGCCTCTGGGCTGCACCGCCCCTCTCCCTATAACCCGGCCTCTGGGCTGCACCGCCCCTCTCCCTATAACCCCGCCTCTGGGCTGCACCGCCCCTCTCCCTATAACCCCACCTCCAGGCTGCACCGCCCCTCTCCCTATAACCCCGCCTCTGGGCTGCACCGCCCCTCTCCCTATAACCCGGCCTCTGGGCTGCACCGCCCCTCTCCCTATAACCCGGCCTCTGGGCTGCACCGCCCCTCTCCCTATAACCCGGCCTCTGGGCTGCTCCGCACCTCTCCCTATAACCCCGCCTCTGGGCTACACCGCCCCTCTCCCTATAACCCCGCCTCTGGGCTGCACCGCCCCTCTCCTTATAACCCGGCCTCTGGGCTGCTCCGCACCTCTCCCTTTTACCCCGCCTCTTGGCTGCACTTACCCTCTCCCTATAACCCAGCCACCGGGCTACACCACCTCTCTCCCTATAACCGTGCCTCCGGGCTGCACCACACCTCTCCCTATAACCAGGCCTCCGGGCTGCACTTACCTTCTCTTTATAACCCCGCCTCCAGGCTGCACCGCACCTGTCCCTATAACCCCGCCTCGGGGCTGCACCGCACCTCTCCCTATAACCAGGCCTCCGGGCTGCACTTACCTTCTCCCTATAACCAGGCCTCCAGGCTGCACCGCACCTGTCCCTATAACCCCGCCTCGGGGCTGCACCGCACCTCTCCCTATAACCAGGCCTCCGGGCTGCACCACACCTCTCCCTATAACCAGGCCTCCGGGCTGCACCGCCCCTCTCCCTATAACCCCGCCACCGGGTTGCACCGCACCTCTCCCTATAACCAGGCCTCCGGGCTGCACTTACCTTCTCCCTCTAACCCCCGCCTCCGGGCTGCACCGCCCCTCTCCCTCTAACCCCGCCTCCGGGCTGCACCACCCTTCTCCCTCTAACCCCGCCTCCAGGCTGCACCGCCCTCCTCCCTCTAACCCCGCCTCCGGGCTGCACCGCCCTTCTCCCTCTAACCCCGCCTCCGGGCTGCCCCGCCCTTCTCCCTATAACCCCGCCTCCGGGCTGCACCGCCCTTCTCCCTATAACCCTGCAACAATACAATATATAATACAAGTGACACCTGTCTGACGTGATGATCTCTCCACCAGGAACGTGTTAGTGGAATCGGCTCGACTTGCCCGTGGCGATATCTCAGATCTGTCGCATCTGAAAGCTCAGGATCATGATGCTGTCATTTTCCCAGGAGGCTTTGGGGCTGCTAAGAACCTGTGAGTATATCTGAGGAATGGAGGACGCTGGCTCAGTCATAACCCATTCAGACATATAAGCAAAAATCCCAGGATTTGTCACGTCATCCTGGGACTAGCGTATGTCTGAAAGGGGTATACGATGTGCGGTGTTTGCTGATAATGTAATTGGACCGGGTGTTCTCTGCTACCTTACCCACCATTCTCTGCTCAGCATTCTACTGAAGGAACTTGGTTACCAGCCAGCCCCCACCCCCCTGGTAGTCCTGGCTTCTCCCTGGGTCCATGTTAGTCCTGAGTTCTCCTTGGGTCACGGTTAGTCTTGGGTCACTGTTACACCTGGGTTATCCCTGGGTTACTGGTAGTCCTGGATCTTTCTGGGTCACTGTTAGACCCGGCGTCTCATGGGGGTCACTGTTAGACCCGGCGTCTCCCGGGGGTCACTGTTAGACCCGGCGTCTCCCGGGGGTCACTGTTAGACCCGGCATCTCCCGGGGGTCACTGTTCATCCTGGTTCTTTCTGGGTCACCGTTAGACCTGGGTTCTCCCTGGGTCACTATTAGACCCAGGGTCTCCCGGGGGGGTCAATGTTAGTCCCAGGGGGGGGTGGTATTGGTGGTGGGTTTAGTCCCGGGGTCTCCCGGGGGTGTGTGTGTGTGTCACTGGGGAGGGTGGGGGGGTTACACTGTTAGTCCCGGGTGGACAGATCCAGACTAAAACTTCCCAGGAAATGTATAGAATTTATAAAAGTGTGAAGAACATTATTGTAACTTAATGATAGATTGTCCGTATGTTGGTTGACAGGCACAAAAAGCCGACAGATGTAAGAACTACAGTGCTTAAGGCCAGTAGGTACAAAGAGTGAGCAGGGAGAAAATGCAGAAATAACGATAGAGATAATGGCCGCCATTGGACCACTCCCCTACTATGTACAACACATCCTTCCCCAACTGTACTATCCCTCCAGCTGTCTGTGCAGCAGGAGGGACGGAGGAGAGAAATGGTTCCCAGCTGCCCCCAAGGTAACGCTCTGTCCTAGGAGTATAGACACCGATACTTCCGTGCCCATGACACTACCAGGATCCAGTCCATTTACTCCTGCAGCCTGTGTATGAGCCCAGAGTGTGTCCCCTCTAACCATCAGAGCAGTAATGGGCCAGGTAGTCACTGGCTACTGGAACTATAGAGGTCAGAGGTCATTGTCAGACATACAGTGACTCTCATCTTGTCCTGCCAGCTCCTCCTTTGCGGTGGACGGGGAGTCCTGCCGGGTCCATAGTGACGTGGAACGGGTTCTTCAGGATTTTTGCAAAGCGAAGAAGCCGATTGGGTGAGTGTAATATGTAACGACCAATCCCTGTCACATCCTGTGTAACTCCTCTACCACTAATAATGCACCATGTCCATGCAGTGCCCAATATCTACTACCCGCTGGCAACACAGTAACACCCCAATGGAAATCTGCAACTCACCTAATGAGCTTTTACAGCCACTATCCCGTACACATATATAGCACGGGTACTGCATCCGCACCAAATGTCCCTTACTAACAGCCACCATCCCCTATATGCCACCGGGTACTGTGTCTGCACCAAATGTCCTAACTAACAGCCACCGTCCCCTATATACCAACGGGTACTGCGTCTGCACCAAATGTCCCTTACTAACAGCCACCTTCCCCTATATACACCACCGGGTACTGTGTCTGCACCAAATGTCCTAACTAACAGCCACCGTCCCCTATATACCACGGGTACTGCATCCGCACCAAATGTCCCTTACTAACAGCCACCTTCCCCTATATACACCACCGGGTACTGTGTCTGCACCAAACGTCCCTAACTAACAGCCACCGTCCCCTATATACCACCGGGTACTGTGTCTGCACCAAACGTCCCTAACTAACAGCCACCGTCCCCTATATACCACCGGGTACTGTGTCTGCACCAAACGTCCCTAACTAACAGCCACCGTCCCCTATATACCACCGGGTACTGTGTCTGCACCAAACGTCCCTAACTAACAGCCACCGTCCCCTATATACCACGGGTACTGCATCCGCACCAAATGTCCCTTACTAACAGCCACCATCCCCTATATACCACCGGGTACTGTGTCTGCACCAAATGTCCTAACTAACAGCCACCGTCCCCTATATACCACGGGTACTGCATCCGCACCAAATGTCCCTTACTAACAGCCACCATCCCCTATTTACCACCGGGTACTGTGTCTGCACCAAACGTCCCTAACTAACAGCCACCTTCCCCTATATACCACCGGGTACTGTGTCTGCAGAAAACGTCCCTTACTAACAGCCACCTTCCCCTAGATACACCACCGGGTACTGTGTCTGCACCAAACGTCCCTAACTAACAGCCACCGTCCCCTATATACCACCGGGTACTGTGTCTGCACCAAACGTCCCTAACTAACAGCCACCGTCCCCTATATACCACGGGTACTGCATCCGCACCAAATGTCCCTTACTAACAGCTACCATCCCCTATATACCACCGGGTACTGTGTCTGCACCAAATGTCCTAACTAACAGCCACCGTCCCCTATATACCACCGGGTACTGTGTCTGCAGAAAACATCCCTTACTAACAGCCACCTTCCCCTATATACCACAAAGGCAAAGTTGGACAAACATTTACTGGAGAAAAACATCCATGGGTACAAATAAGAAATATAATCTGTCTGTAAAATAGCAGAACCTACCAAATCAGCAATGGATATTTATACCAGGTTGAACTAGATGGACGCAAGTCTTTTTTCAGCCTTACCTACTATGTAACTATGTAACCACCGGGTACTGTGTCTGCACCAAACATCTCTAACTAACAGCCACCATCCCCTTTATACCAACAGGTACTGTGTCTGCCGAAAACATCCCTAACTAATAGCCATCATCCTCTATATACCAACGGGTACTGTGTCTGCACCAAACGTCCCAAACTAACAGCTGCCGTCCTCTATATACCACCGGGTACTGTGTCTGCACCAAACATCTCTAACTAACAGCCACCGTCCCCTTTATACCAACAGGTACTGTGTCTGCAGAAAACATCCCTAACTAATAGCCATCATCCTCTATATACCAACGGGTACTGTGTCTGCACCAAACGTCCCAAACTAACAGCTGCCGTCCTCTATATACCACCGGGTACTGTGTCTGCACCAAACATCTCTAACTAACAGCCACCGTCCCCTTTATACCAACAGGTACTGTGTCTGCAGAAAACATCCCTAACTAATAGCCATCATCCTCTATATATCAACGGGTACTGTGTCTGCACCAAACATCCCAAACTAACAGCTGCCGTCCCGTACATAAGAAAAAAAAAGCAAATAAACAGCGCTCAAAACTGTACCAAGTGAATCAATTTAAAGGTTATTTTTAATAATATACACATATAGCAGGGGTGGCCAAACCGGTCCTCAAGATCTACCAATGGTGCATGTTTTCCAGGCAACCTGTGGATCTATAGTAGGAGTGAATGCAGCATGTTTTAAAATGTGACAGTTAGTAATGACTACAGCTGTGCAGCAGCTAGGTAACCTGGAAAACATGGACCGTTGGTAGATCTCAAGGACCGGTTTGGCCACCCCTGACATATAGTATAAATCACAATATAAAAAATAAATTAAAACAAGTTAATCCAGATCAAAATGCTATAATGTATAGGTCCCAAAGGATGGACGTATATATAACCTACACTGTCCGGCAGTATAGATCCTGGAAATGGCTGGAGGGGAGCGGTCCTGTGTTGGGATGGTGAACCACTATAAACCTCTCTAGTACATGTGACCAGTACTTCAGGAAATAACGCCAAAGACATCCTATATGTGGGACCAAATGGTCAGATCAATAAGCAGGTGAAGTCCAAATGGGATTGGCAGAATGTTTTTGATTAATTGTATATATTTACCTGCATTAAGGATTGACCCTGTTAATTGACGTCTATCTATGATAAAGTAAAATTTACTTTATGTAAAGTTTTTACCTTGATATAATTGAAAACCAGAGAAATGAGAATATTTTTAGTGCGGGATATGATCCCACGTATAATTCCACGATTTGCGTAATAATATTATATTTGTTTCAGCCGGAATCTTATATGTACATAGTATGTTACATTATCTCCAATAGTGATTAAAAGGTTAAACTGGGAAGAAATGGCTTTGTCCGGATTGGTAATAAGAGCGGGACGTCACTTCCGGTGACGACATGCCCCAGGAGATGCGTTCCAGAGAGGAGGAAGTGTCCTAATCTGCTTCCCTCTCTGTGTAATAGAAGCGGGACGTCACTTCCGGTGACATTGTGACCGGAACGATGCGTTCCACCGGAGGTAATGAGATGCATGTACACCCTGATGGTGGGAAATGCGCTCTATCACTTCCGGTTACCAAGTAGAATTAAATGAAATATGTCCCAATTTCTAAAATGACCTCTAAAGCAATACAGGTATATATACACTATATACTGGGAGGTTATAATGGGCCCATGAGGATCCTAGAAAGCGTTTATTAGACTGATCTGGTCCGTTTATTTGATATATACTAGCTATTATCTGTAGTGAAATGACCCAGAAGTAGAAATAAAAGGTCAATGGAAACTAACAGAGATATTGATGTATTGGTACTTATATGTTAGTTGGGTGCCCGTTACGTAGTTTGCGTAGTGGTGTATTGAGAATACCAATGCACCACTTTGCTGGCTACGTAACTTACGCAAATGACGTAACTGGAGCCCTGCTAACACATAAAGGATCATATGCCCACTATCCACGTCATACCCCGAGTGTCCACGTGGGCGTGGAGTCAATTTTAGAAAGTGTGGCGAGCCACTGAGCCCGAAGCGTGGCGCTCACCACACTTTCTAAAATTAACTCCACACCCACGTGGACACTCGGGGTATGACGTGGATAGTGGGCATATGATCCTGTTAGTGGGTGTATATGTGTGTGTAGTGTATATGTGTCTGTGTAGTGTGTGTGTGTGTGTGTGTGTCATTATACTTACCATCCAGATGTCCCCGGCACCTCCGGGACTCAGATCCCCGCATCGTGGCCGCCATGACACTTGCTGCTTACTACACTATTAGCGTAGTGTCGCTGGGGGAGCAGGGAAACCATGTGATGCTCCCCCAACGGCTGCCGGGATCTCCACCCTCAGCGCCATTACGCCCTTTCCCGAACCGATGACGTCCCCCGCCGTGCAGCCCTTCAGCCCCACACCGCCCTCGATGACCGCCCTGCCAGTAAGTAACAGCAGGGCGGACGCCATCTCCCCCCTCCGTCCGGCTGCACCTACCATCCACCCGGCCGCACCTATTAGCCGGGCGCCTGGCAATGGCTAGCCAAAGCTACGTTGTCAGTGTAGCGTAGCCGGGCGCCCGGCTAACATATAAGTACCAATGTTTTTATTATTTCTATGCTGTATTTTATGCTCTCATTTACAAATAAGGTATTTCTGTATATTTCGGTCTCCGCTTTGGTCTTTTTATTATTATAATTTTTAATCAAGTGAATCAATTATGCAAATCACACCCACACGGTTCTGGGTATAAATATGAGTTCACCTTGGTAAAGCTGACACTTGGACCAGCGAAACGCGTTGGTGCAGACCCAGATCATTGCTATTCCCCATTGGACATTCTGCCAATCCCATTTGGACTTCACCACCATCCAAATACAGGACCGCGATTTCCAGGATCTATACTGCCTAACGGACTGCTGCTATTGGACAGTGCAGGTTATATATACGTCCATTCTTTGGGCCCTATACATTATAGAATTTTAGTCTGGATTAACTGTTGTTTTAATTCATACAGTTTTTAACACGGTTTATTTACTTCTTTTTTAATTGTGTTACTATAGGGGACTGACTCCCCCCCCCCCCCCCCCCCCCCATTTAAAAGCTGCTGTAAGTAAGCAACTCCTGAGTATTAGCAATCTTCTTTTTGACTACACGTTACAAACATTTCTTCTTACCGTCCGGCTGGTAGAGAGTTGGTGGTTCTCAGGGCTCCTGCTCTTACCTGTTGGGGTCCAGCTCTATATTAGGAGTAAGAGACAATCCTGCCTGCTCCTCTCCCCCAGGCTGTGCTGTATCGCACCGGTCCTGGCTGCTAAGGTCATCCCTGGGGTGGAGGTGACTGTGGGCCAAGAAGAAGAACAAGGAGGCAAATGGCCATATGCCGGGACTGCAAAAGCCATCTATGCCCTGGGAGCCAAACACTGTGCCAAGGATGTGCATATATCCTTCCAGAAGCTGTATATAGCCGCAGAGTATGTATGTGTGTGTATGTGTGTGTTCCTTGTTATCTGTGTAAGTCTGTGTGTTGTGTAATGTTCCCTTACATGTACCCCCAGTGCCTGTATCTGCAGTGGGAATGCTCCATTATTACCTGTTCTCTACAACTGGGAGCCGCAAACCCATTCCCACCCCCTGCATAGCCCATCTGTGCAAGGGTGATGGCAGCTGCCCCGGGTAGAGATACAAGGCTCCGGTGTGTGGCAGGGTGGGTGATGGCAGCTGCCCCGGGTAGAGATACATGGCTCCGGTGTGTGGCTGAGTGGGTGATGGCAGCTGCCCCGGGTATAGATACAAGGGTCCGGTGTGTGGCAGGGTGGGTGATGGCAGCTGCCCCGGGTAGAGATACAAGGGTCCGGTGTGTGGCTGAGTGGGTGATGGCAGCTGCCCCGGGTAGAGATACAAGGGTCCGGTGTGTGGCAGGGTGTGTGATGGCAGCTGCCCCGGGTAGAGATACATGGCTCCGGTGTGTGGCAGGGTGGGTGATGGCAGCTGACCCGGGTAGAGATACATGGCTCCGGTGTGTGGCAGGGTGGGTGATGGCAGCTGCCCCGGGTAGAGATACAAGGGTCCGGTGTGTGGCTGAGTGGGTGATGGCAGCTGCCCCGGGTAGAGATACAAGGGTCCGGTGTGTGGCTGAGTGGGTGATGGCAGCTTCCCCGGGTAGAGATACAAGGGTCCGGTGTGTGGCAGGGTGGGTGATGGCAGCTGCCCCGGGTAGAGATACAAGGGTCCGGTGTGTGGCTGAGTGGGTGATGGCAGCTGCCCTGGGTAGAGATACATGGGTCCGGTGTGTGGCAGGGTGGGTGATGGCAGCTGCCCCGGGTAGAGATACATGGCTCCGGTGTGTGGCAGGGTGGGTGATGGCAGCTGCCCCGGGTAGAGATACAAGGGTCCGGTGTGTGGCTGAGTGGGTGATGGCAGCTTCCCCGGGTAGAGATACAAGGGTCCGGTGTGTGGCAGGGTGGGTGATGGCAGCTGCCCCGGGTAGAGATACATGGCTCCGGTGTGTGGCAGGGTGGGTGATGGCAGCTTCCCCGGGTAGAGATACAAGGGTCCGGTGTGTGGCAGGGTGGGTGATGGCAGCTGCCCCGGGTAGAGATACATGGCTCCGGTGTGTGGCTGAGTGGGTGATGGCAGCTGCCCCGGGTATAGATACAAGGGTCCGGTGTGCGGCAGGGTGGGTGATGGCAGCTGCCCCGGGTAGAGATACATGGCTCCGGTGTGTGGCAGGGTGGGTGATGGCAGCTGACCCGGGTAGAGATACATGGCTCCGGTGTGTGGCAGGGTGGGTGATGGCAGCTGCCCTGGGTAGAGATACAAGGCTCCGGTGTGTGGCAGGGTGGGTGATGGCAGCTGCCCTGGGTAGAGATACAAGGGTCCGGTGTGTGGCTGAGTGGGTGATGGCAGCTGCCCCGGGTAGAGATACATGGCTCCGGTGTGTGGCAGGGTGGGTGATGGCAGCTGACCCAGGTAGAGATACAAGGGTCCGGTGTGTGGCTGAGTGGGTGATGGCAGCTGCCCTGGGTAGAGATACATGGGTCCGGTGTGTGGCAGGGTGGGTGATGGCAGCTGCCCCGGGTAGAGATACATGGCTCCGGTGTGTGGCAGGGTGGGTGATGGCAGCTGCCCCGGGTATAGATACAAGGGTCCGGTGTGCGGCAGGGTGGGTGATGGCAGCTGCCCCGGGTAGAGATACATGGCTCCGGTGTGTGGCAGGGTGGGTGATGGCAGCTGACCCAGGTAGAGATACAAGGGTCCGGTGTGTGGCAGGGTGGGTGATGGCAGCTGCCCTGGGTAGAGATACATGGGTCCGGTGTGTGGCAGGGTGGGTGATGGCAGCTGCCCCGGGTAGAGATACATGGCTCCGGTGTGTGGCAGGGTGGGTGATGGCAGCTGCCCCGGGTATAGATACAAGGGTCCGGTGTG
Organism: Crinia signifera; assembly: GCF_055691185.1. Classification (NCBI taxonomy): domain Eukaryota; kingdom Metazoa; phylum Chordata; class Amphibia; order Anura; family Myobatrachidae; genus Crinia; species Crinia signifera. The sequence continues at coordinate 2,533,850 of NC_139218.1, forward strand.
CGGCAGGGTGGGTGATGGCAGCTGCCCCGGGTAGAGATACATGGCTCCGGTGTGTGGCAGGGTGGGTGATGGCAGCTGACCCGGGTAGAGATACATGGCTCCGGTGTGTGGCAGGGTGGGTGATGGCAGCTGCCCCGGGTAGAGATACATGGCTCCGGTGTGTGGCTGAGTGGGTGATGGCAGCTGCCCCGGGTAGAGATACAAGGGTCCGGTGTGTGGCTGAGTGGGTGATGGCAGCTTCCCCGGGTAGAGATACAAGGCTCCGGTGTGTGGCTGAGTGGGTGATGGCAGCTGCCCCGGGTAGAGATACATGGCTCCGGTGTGTGGCTGAGTGGGTGATGGCAGCTGCCCCGGGTATAGATACAAGAGTCCGGTGTGTGGCAGGGTGGGTGATGGCAGCTGCCCGGGGTAGAGATACATGGCTCCGGTGTGTGGCAGGGTGGGTGATGGCAGCTTCCCCGGGTAGAGATACAAGGCTCCGGTGTGTGGCAGAGTGGGTGATGGCAGCTGCCCCTGGTAGAGATACATGGCTCCTGTATGTGGCTGAGTGGGTGATGGCAGCTGCCCCGGGTAGAGATACAAGGCTCCGGTGTGTGGCAGGGTGGGTGATGGCAGCTTCCCCGGGTGGAGATACATGGCTCCGGTGTGTGGCTGAGTGGGTGATGGCAGCTGCCCCGGGTAGAGATACATGGCTCCGGTGTGTGGCTGGGCGGGTGCTTAGTGTGTGTGCCTGGGCGGGTGCTTTGTGTGTGGCTGGGCGGGTGCTTAGTGTGTGTGGCTGGGCGGGTGCTTAGTGTGTGCGGCTGGGCGGGTGCTTAGTGTGTGCGGCTGGGCGGGTGCTTAGTGTGTGTGACTGGGCGGGTGCTTAGAGTGTGTGCCTGGGCGAGTGCTTAGTGTGTGTGACTGGGCGGGTGCTTAGTGTGTGTGCCTGGGCGGGTGCTTAGTGTGTGTGGCTGGGCGCTTAGTGTGTGGCTGGGCGGGTGCTTAGTGTGCGGCTGGGTGGGTGCTTAGTGTGTGTGGCTGGGCGGGTGCTTAGTGTGTGTGGCTGGGCGGGTGCTTAGTGTGTGTGACTAGGCGGGTGCTTAGTGTGTGGCTGGGTGGGTGATGGTAGCTGCCAAGGCTCCGGTGTGTGACTGGGTGGGTGCTTAGTGTGTGGCTGGGCGGGTGCTTAGTGTGTGTGGCTGGGCGGGTGCTTAGTGTGTGTGGCTGGGCGGGTGCTTAGTGTGTGTGGCTGGGCGGGTGCTTAGAGTGTGTGGCTGGGCGGGTGCTTAGTTTGTGGCTGGGTGGGTGATGGTAGCTGCCAAGGCTCCGGTGTGTGGCTGGGCGGGTGCTTAGTGTGTGCGGCTGGGCGGGTGCTTAGTGTGTGCGGCTGGGCGGGTGCTTAGTGTGTGCGGCTGGGCGGGTGCTAAGTGTGTGTGTGTGTGGCTGGGCGCTTAGTGTGTGTGGCTGGGCGTGTGCTTAGTGTGTGTGGCTGGGCGTGTGCTTAGTGTGTGTGGCTGGGCGTGTGCTTAGTGCGTGTGGCTGGGCGGGTGCTTAGTGTGTGCGGCTGGGCGGGTGCTTAGTGTGTGCGGCTGGGCAGGTGCTTAATATGTGTGGCTGGGCGGGTGCTTAGTGTGTGCGGCTGGGCGGGTGCTTAGTGTGTGCGGCTGCTTAGTGTGTGCGGCTGGACGGGTGCTTAGTGTGTGCGGCTGGGCGGGTGCTTAGTGTGTGCGGCTGGGCGGGTGCTAAGTGTGTGTGTGTGTGGCTGGGCGCTTAGTGTGTGTGGCTGGGCGTGTGCTTAGTGTGTGTGGCTGGGCGTGTGCTTAGTGTGTGTGGCTGGGCGTGTGCTTAGTGCGTGTGGCTGGGCGGGTGCTTAGTGTGTGCGGCTGGGCGGGTGCTTAGTGTGTGCGGCTGGGCAGGTGCTTAATATGTGTGGCTGGGCGGGTGCTTAGTGTGTGCGGCTGGGCGGGTGCTTAGTGTGTGCGGCTGCTTAGTGTGTGCGGCTGGACGGGTGCTTAGTGTGTGCGGCTGGGCGGGTGCTTAGTGTGTGCGGCTGGGCGGCTGCTTAGTGTGTGCGGCTGGGCGGGTGCTTAGTGTGTGCGGCTGCTTAGTGTGTGCGGCTGTGCAGGTGCTTAGTGTGTGGATCCAGTATAGGATAGACGAGATACATCTTGTGTTATGTCAGTGTTTCATTGTATCCAATGTGCAGGATTATTGTTTCTGCTCCTTAACTCTCCATGTTCCACGAGGTGCACGTGGACAAGACACATGGCGTGGTCACCACACCGGCCTTCATGGGACAAGCTCCGCTGCACAGAATATTTGATGGTATTGGAGCAATGGTTTCTGCGGTGATCAAACTTTCTGGAAAGTAAAGATTATATTATGATTACTTATCAGAGCCGTCATGTCAGTCACTGACACCCGGGATAATCGGTGCGGTATCGATATTGGTGCGTTCCCTGATTCCACACAACAGTAATCTGCAATAAATCGTCCGTCACTTTCCGGTGTCCTTTCATCTCTTCTACAAATCCGCTCTCAGGAATCTATCGGAGGATAATTATATCATATCACAGGCTATAGAATGAGATCCAGGACTATCATGGCAGTATCGGAAAATAGAAAGGAAAAGACATAAGATCTTGGAGGATTCAGTGTGGGCCTGATTCGGAGGTTTGTGCAGATTCTGCTGTGGCTGCCATTTCGCACTCGCAAATGTTGAAGCTGTTGGGACTTATACGGTGACACCCACATGCACCATCTCCGATCTGCTGCTTGCGTACAAAGACACAGCATCGGATGTATATCATTAGCACCATCAATAGTTATCCGTCATAGTCATTGTAACTATACACAGGCTCAGATGTCACCAGTTACCATACACTGCGTCCAAGTCCAGCTGTGAATGGCATCAGTAATACACTGAGCAGTGCAGCACGTAAATAAACTGCTAAGATCCACATCCATCAGTTATCTTCCATGTCTGAATCCGGCCCAGAATTAAATGGCAGAGATTATATGGAATAGCCAGAGAAGAGAATAATAAATCTCAGACAGTGGGACGGCGGAGGGTAGAATGGAAGACAGTGGGACAGGGGGAGGGTAGAATGGAAGACAATGGGACGGCTGAGGGTAGAATGGAAGACAATGGGACAGGGGGAGGGTAGAATGGAAGACAGTGGGACGGGGGAAGGGTAGAATGGAAGACAGTGGGACGGGGGGAGGGTAGAATGGAAGACAATGGGACATCTGAGGGTAAAATGGAAGACAATGGGACGGAGCAGTGTAGAATAGAAGACAATGAGACGGTGGAGGGTAGAATGGAAGACAATCGGACAGGGGGAGGGTAGAATGGAAGACAATGGGACATCTGAGGGAAAAATGGAAGACAATGGGAGGGAGCATGGTAGAATGGAAGACAATGGGACGGCAGAGGGTAGAATGGAAGACAATGGGACGGCAGAGGGTAGAATGGAAGACAATGGGACAGGGGGAGGGTAGAATGGAAGACAATGGGACGGCAGAGGGTAGAATGGAAGACAATGGGACGGCAGAGGGTAGAGTGGAAGACAATGGGACGGCGGAGGGTAGAATGGAAGACAATGGGACGGCGGAGGGTAGAATGAAAGACAATGGGGTGGCGGAGGGTATAATGGAAGACAATGGGAGGGTAGAATGGAAGACAATGGGATGGCGGAGGGTAGAATGGAAGACAATGGGGCGGCGGAGGGTATAATGGAAGACAATGGGAGGGTAGAATGGAAGACAATGGGATGGCGGAGGGTAGAATGAAAGACAATGGGGCGGCGGAGGGTATAATGGAAGACAATGGGATGGTAGAATGGAAGATAATGGGACGGTGGAGGGTAGAATGGAAGACAATGGGACATCGGAGGGTAGAATAGAAGACAATGGGACGGCGGAGGGTAGAATGGAAGACAACGGGACGGTGGAGGGTAGAATGGAAGACAACGGGACGGTGGAGGGTAGAATGGAAGACAACGGGACGGTGGAGGGTAGAATGGAAGACAACGGGACGGTAGAATGGAAGACAATGGGATGGCGGAGGGTAGAATGGAAGATAATGGGACGGCGGAGGGTAGAATGGAAGACAATGGGATGGTGGAGGGTAGAATGGAAGACAATGGGATGGCGGAGGGTAGAATGGAAGACAACGGGATAGTGGAGAGAATGGAAAGTGATGGAGGACAGAATGGAATGAGATTGTTGTATATAGAATGGAACCGAGTGATATAGTGATGAGAATAGAATCGCCTGAGAAAGAGCATCCAAATCCCACTTACGTTCCGTGAAAAATAAAATATTGGCTGAACTTCAATCAGCAGCTTCATGACCTACGCCGGCCGTTATGTCAGACAGACATCAATGCTTTGTCTGCTGGTGAGGTCGTACAGATGTTCCAGCTCTCACGTTCGCTGTATGACCGCATCAAGACTCACTTCACAGTCACCTGCTATTGGCTCCTGGAGTGCTAGGTATTTCAGGATCCTGACCGGAATAACGTGGGCCCAGACCCCCCTCTGCAACATCTACATGGAGGTACCTTTCTACAGTCCCTCAGCCATGCCATTGGGCTGAGACTATCCAGGAATACTGCACTACCAACAGACTTCGTCCATATTCCATGAATGTGATGGAAAACTGAAAGGCATGAGTTCTGAGACTGGCAACCTCGGATCAGGCCATTGTAAGTGGGTCAAATGCCAGAGGGATGGTTTTTGGGAAAGTTGCCCCCCCCACACACACAACAGCTGATTTAGGCTATGGCTCTTGCTCCTGGCTTCGGCGGACTGTCAGACCCACAGACTCCAGCTCAGAAGTATAACGAGACACATATCCACCCATTCCATACAATGCATCCTTGGGCTACTAAAAACAAGGTTTAGGTGTATTGATAAATCGGAAGGCATATTATTATATGATCCAGCATAAGTGCCCCATATTGTGCTCTGCTGCTGTCTTCTGCAATAAATCAACCACTCCCCCGAGATTACACAATAGACAGTGAGCACACACCGGTTCTCTTACCAACCACTGTGACCGCGGACCGTGGAAGGCGGATAGGGTCACCCGTTTAACACTATAAGGAGAGATTGTACATTAATTATAATGTTCTCATTTTGTAGGGGCTAAAAAATAAGCACTTTTTTGGTTAGATAAGCAAAATATAATTTATTTCCAACTATGCACCAAAAAATTGTGAACTCTGCAGTCCGCACACCACTGACCGCTCCCTTTCACAGTCACTTTGGGGCCCATTTACCATCTGACAGGATCTATAGCCCAGGATCACTATCGGCGGGGTATATGTCCCTGCAGACGTAGCGCTGAATCCCGTCCCGCGGTCTGTAGCCTTTAGGCTACAAAGGGCTACCGCCATCTTAGAATGGAAGCAGCCCAGGGACCCGATGCGATGCTGTCCAACACTGATACATCGGGCAACATCGCATCCCCCCCATAGAAAGCTACAGACTGGCGGCAGGAAAGGCGGGATTGCTGCAGGGATCGGAGATTTCTGCAGAGGCCCCCCTATGTACATTCGGGGTATACTCATTATTTGTGGCTTACTGCAATTATTATACGATAAATGGGCCCCTTACACGTTATAATACCACACATCCATCAATAACTACAGAGATACGATACAAACTTACTGGGATATTGTGTTTTATTCCTATATGTAAATGTAATATAAATGATGAATACAGAAATCAACAGACAGCCGAATACTCCATGTGACTGCGCTATACCTCCATATACCCCCTATCTTATTCCATGTAACCTCTGTCCTATACCTCTCTCTCCATATAACTCCTGTATCTATATATATCTCCATGTAGCCTCTGCCATAGACCTCTGTTACTGGTTATAGCTCCTCCATATAACTCCATGTAGCTTCTGCCATATACCACTATTACTGGTTATAGCTCCTCCATATAACTCCATGTAGCTTCTGCCATAGACCTCTGTTACTGCGTATAGCTCCTCCATATAATTCCTGTATATATCTCCATGTAGCCTCTGCTATAGATCTCTGTTACTGGTTATAGCTCCTCCATATAACGCCATGTAGCCTCCGCCATATACCCCTGTTACTGGTTATAGCTACTCCATATAACTCCATGTAACCTCCGCCATATACCTCTGTTACTGTTTATAGCTCCTCCATATAACTCCATGTAACCTCCGCCATATACCCCTGTTACTGGTTATAGCTCCTCTATATAACGCCATGTAGCCTCCGCCATATACCCGTTACTGGTTATAGCTCCTCCATGTAGCCTCCGCCATATACCCCTGTTACTGGTTATAGCTCCTCCATATAACTCCATGTAGCCTCTGTCATTTACCCATGTTACTGTTTATAGCTCCTCCATATAACTCCATGTAACCTCCGCCATATACCCCTGTTACTGGTTATAGCTCCTCCATATAACGCCATGTAGCCTCCGCCATATACCCGTTACTGGTTATAGCTCCTCCATGTAGCCTCCACCATATACCCCTGTTACTGGTTATAGCTCCTCCATGTAACCTCCGCCATATACCCCTGTTACTGGTTATAGCTCCTCCATAAGATGACGATTCTGACTGGAACTACGGCACTTTGAGGACATATTCCAGGAGAACGTCCCGGGTTTGAGTACTTCATCCACAGCTCCCATCCTTCGGTACATGCTGTCTGGTCATCCATTCCTTGTAAGCACGCCACCCGTTCTCCGGTCCAGCGTTCTAGGACAATATGCACGAGAAGCTCATTGCATTTCACCCAGTTATTACCTGGCACCTGGAAAGGAAGATAAAGCTATATGAGTATGACCAGTACACGGTGACATAACAGGAGCAGTATGTATATTCAGCCATGTCTGCGTCAGTTGTGTCCAGTGGTCGCAGCACCTACCACACGTACTAGAGCAGAGCTGGATGCAGGAGAACCCTTGGCAGGAGTCTATACTGTGCAATGTATGATGGCTGCAGCCACCGTCCCCAGGTAGGTGTCTGGAGGTTCCGGATGCTGCTGTCATACTCGGCGCTGATCACCGGAGAGCTCACAGACACAGGTGTTTGTAGCTACAGTAAATGTTCTGCTATGCATCCGGCACGTGGTACATGCATTAGGCTGTACGTTCCTGGTGGCACACCTGCCACTGGTCACGTCCGTGATGTAATGCTAATGCCACTACAGTGCGCTCCCTGGTGTACAGGAACTGAGCCGTACACAGTCACCTACCCCACCGTACACCGTCAGCCACACGGAGCCCTACAGCTGGCGCAATTTCTGCTCCCTGGAGATACATTCATGTCACCTTCTAAGATGGCTGCTCCTAACTGCCACTGTGTGTCTAATGCAGCGAGCAGTGCGACCACTGGCCGAATGCAGAATCAGACCCATTATCTGTAATTATACTGCGGTTACCCTGACCTCTCATGGCCTCGCTGGTATTGTGCCCGCTGTTCAGTGCCTGCAAATAGAGAAGACGTAGGTGTTACATATACAGCATCATCCCTTCAACACAAAGGCCTAGCAACAGCAAAGAATGAATAAGGAATTAGACAGAGGAGCCATAATTGGCCGGGTTCCTATCTGTGGAGACCCCGTGTGATTATTACACAGGTGTAACAGATCCCACTCTTCTCAGCTACCCCAGTAAGTGCCTCTACAGTAATGGCAAACAGGACTCAGCATAGATGGTGAAGGAACGTAGAGGAAACACTAAGTACCCAGTAACCAGAGAGCTTGGAGGTTACTACGGTCAATTTACTAAGAATTCGTTGTCATTCGTATCGTTGGGACATCGGATGGCTACATACGTATTTGTTTTGTAAAATGTACAACCTCGTATATATCATTTACTAAGCAGTGGTGTTTGGGTCCATTCATCATTTCCGATGTTGTTCGTACACTAAACGTTCGTATTCGGAGTTATGATGTGTAATCATATTCGGAAATATACCCATCAGCATTCATAAAATATACATTTCCATTAGAGATTTGCTAAAAGTTACAGACATGGGAGTGACATCACACAGAATATATATCTATATCTTGTAGAAGAAAATAGCAATTACAAAATGTATCTGTGATTGCCGGGTGTCCGAAACTCAGACTTCACTTTTTCATGTGAGCCCTAAATATGAGCGCACTCACCAGATCTCAGGCATAGAACGACATGGACGCTGTGTAAGTGTACCGTGTCCGCTCACCATGCTTCGGGCTCGGTGCCTTGCTGCGCTCGCCATGCTTCGGGCTCGGTGCGCTCACCATGCTTCGGGCTCGCTTCGCTCGCAATGCTTCGGGCTTGGTGCTTCGCTGTGCTCGCCAGGCTTTGGGCTCGCTGCGCTCGCCATGCTTCGGGCTCGGTGCACTGGCCATGCTTCAGGCTCGGTGCCTCGATGCGCTCACCATGCTTCGGGCTTGGTGCCTCGCTTCGCTCGCCAGGCTTTGGGCTCCCTTCGCTCGCCATGCTTCGGGCTCGGTGCCACGCTACGCTCGCCAGGCTTTGGGCTCTCTGCGCTCGCCATGCTTCGGGCTCGGTGCCTTGCTGCGCTCGCCACGCTTCAGGCTCGGTGCTTCGCTGTGCTCGCCAGCCTTCGGGCTCGGTGCGCTCGCCATGCTTCGGGCTCGGTTCGCTCGCCATGCTTCAGGCTCGGTGCCTCGCTGCGCTCACCATGCTTCGGGCTCGGTGCCTTGCTTCGCTCGCCAGGCTTCGGGGTCGGTGCAACGCTACGCTCACCAGGCTTTGGACTCACTGCGCTCGCCATGCTTCGGGCTCGGTGCGCTCGCTTCGCTCGCCATGCTTCGGTGCCTCGCTGCGCTCGCCATGCTTCGGTGCCTCGCTGCGCTCGCCAGGCTTCGGGCTCGCTGCGCTCGCCATGCTTCGGGATCGCTGCGCTCGCCATGCTTCGGGCTCGCTGCGCTCGCCATGCTTCGGACTCGCTGCGCTCGCCATGCTTTGGGCTCGCTGCGCTCACCATGCTTTGGGCTCTGTGATTTTTAGTCATGAAAAAGAGAATTTTAGTCATGAAAATGTGCAAAGTTTGAGGACATTTGCGATTTGGGAGACATAGTAATGTGCGTTTTTGTAAAAAAAAAATGGCGTGGGGTCCCCCCTCCTGAGCTTAACCAGCCCCGGGCTCATTGAGCGGCCCCCACAGGCTTCACCCATCCAGAGTTGAATCCGGCCAGTGGACGCCAGGCTGGTATGTGTAAAATGTTTTTTAAAAAGATTGCTTTTTACAGGTGAACTACAAGTCTCAGCAGGCCTCCTCTGCATGCCAGGAATTGGCGAATCACAAGTCCCAGTATGCAGGGCATTAATGGGCCCCCTTTGACTTGTAGTCCACCTGTAAGAAGAATGTTTAAAAAAAAACAGACACAGAGAAAAGTAAAAGTTTATATACACACACAATGCATTACAAATCCAGGTTCCAGTGATGACTGTTTCCTGCAGCAGTGCGGGTGAGCCGGCTTCCTCCGTTGTAATGACAGCAGAGAATTGCGCTGTCATCAGGGCTTAGTGCTTCTATTTTGTTTTTTACACATTTTTTAAGACAGAACCATGCCCAGATCTTAGTGATCTGGGCATGGTTCTGTCAAATTCGCCTGTCAGAACCTGGTCTACTTTTTGATTTTTAGTAACGTTTAACAAAAATCGCAAGTTGTATACTTTATAATGGGAAAACATCTGGATGTGAATTGAAGTGTGAGGAAAAAAATCGACAGGTCAAAACGTGCTATTTTCACTGAGAAAAGTGCAATTCACATCCTATTAAAAGTGCGATTTTCAGAAAATGTGACAGAACATAGAGAAAACACTAAGTACCCAGTAACCAATAACTAGACAGTACATAGAGGAAACACTAAGTACCCAGTAACCAATAACTGGACAGAACATAGAGGAAACACTAAGTACCCAGTAACCGATAACTGGACAGAACGTAGAGGAAACACTAAGTACACAGTAACCAATAAATGGACAGTATGTAGAGGAAACACTAAGTACCCAGTAACCGATAACTAGACAGAACATAGAGGAAACACTAAGTACACAGTAACCAATAACTGGACAGAACATAGAGGAAACACTAAGTACCCAGTAACCGATAACTGGACAGAACATAGAGGAAACACTAAGTACCCAGTAACCGATAACTGGACAGAACGTAGAGAAAACACTAAGTACCCAGTAACCGATAACTGGACAGAACGTAGAGGAAACACTAAGTACCCAGTAACCGATAACTGGACAGAACATAGAGAAAACACTTAGTACCCAGTAACCAATAACTGGACAGAACATAGAGAAAACACTAAGTACCCAGTAACCAATAACTGGACAGAACATAGAGAAAACACTAAGTTCCCAGTAACCGATAACTGGACAGAACATAGAGGAAACACTAAGTACCCAGTAACCGATAACTGGACAGAACATAGAGAAAACACTAAGTACCCAGTAACCGATAACTGGACAGAACATAGATGAAACACTAAGTACCCAGCAACCGATAACTGGACAGAACATAGAGGAAACACTAAGTACCCAGTAACCAATAAGTGGACAGAACATAGAGAAAAAACTAAGTACCCAGTAACCGATAACTGGACAGAACATAGAGAAAACACTAAGTACCCAGTAACCGATAACTGGACAGAACATAGAGAAAACACTAAGTACCCAGTAACCGATAACTGGACAGAACATAGATGAAACACTAAGTACCCAGTAACCGATAACTGGACAGAACGTAGATGAAACACTAAGTACCCAGTAACCGATAACTGGACAGAACATAGAGGAAACACTAAGTACCCAGCAACCGATAACTGGACAGAACATAGAGGAAACACTAAGTAACCAATAACTGGACAGAACGTAGATGAAACACTAAGTACCCAGTAACCAATAATTGGACAGTACGTAGATGAAACACTAAGTACCCAGTAACCGATAACTGGACAGAACGTAGAGGAAACACTAAGTACCCAGCAACCGATAACTGGACAGAACATAGAGGAAACACTAAGTAACCAATAACTGGACAGAACGTAGATGAAACACTAAGTACCCAGTAACCAATAATTGGACAGAACATAGAGAAAACACTAAGGGCCTTATTCTGGTCGATGCGTACATTTCCGAATACTTTCGGATGGCGTTTTTTAGCCATCTGCGCATGCGTGGGGAACGCTATGCGCATGTGCCACGCAAGGTCTCCGTACTTGTACTCAGTAATACCGTACAGAAATGTGCACCGCAATCACTCGGGAAATATGGGCGTCATTCGGAACTACACAGGGGCGTACTTTCAAAGTGGGCTAAACTGGGCGGAAACATGGGCGGACACGAGGGAGTGCACTTATTTTGGTAGGCGTGCATTCGGACAGCACACCGAATGCACGCGAAAAAAAAGGCAAGAAATATGCGGTGTCTATAAGCAAGTATTGCTTTGCGGACACCACTCGGTCATGCGCTAGGCAATCGGAACGCCTAATCAGTACAACCAATGTCAGCTGAACACAATACAATCCACTCCTTTACTCATTACTCATTAATTACACGCTTGTCACTGCTTCAATTGGAACCATTGCAGCTTAAATGGACCATTACTAAACACACACATATATGCTGCAGTTTTCACACACTTTTACACTGCAACCAATGGACAGAACTTACTATCACTAATACAAATAGACATGTCACTTCTACATGTAACAATTAAACCACACATTTGGGGATACAAATATTCATTTATTACAATAAAATAAAAAAAAATGGAAACCGTAACAAAATAAAAGGTACCATGCCAGGACTGTACAAAAATAATATATAAAAAATCAATGAATTTGTGACATACAGAACCACAGCAGAATCATTAGGAAAACATCAGGTGGCTTCACAACAAAAGTATAGCACCAACACTTCAAGTACAGCAGACAGTAATGCTAGCCGAAAGAGGCCAACAGGGGCACCAAACATGACATTCGAAACGAGGGCAAATGTGGGTACCCTCTGCACGGGATTGGACACAGGAAGCTGACACACACAGCTCAATGAAAGATTTGGGAAGACATAACGGTGGAGATTAATGCGGACACAAGTTCATTTGCGGGCACGTTTGGCCCTGGTAGGCTCCTTGCCACGTGCAGCAGCTCTTCGGCCACGGCCACGGTCGGATGGTGAGCCAGGTGGAGCAGATGCTGGTGAGGGGGGGGGGATGGTGTTCCCCCTCTGGCAGCAGGGATTGCTGCTGGTGGGAATGCACCAGAAACGGATGACATTAGGACCCTATTGCTGGAAACTAGCTCCACCATAAGCTCATTATGGTGGAGGAGGAGGTCATTTTGCCGCAGGGCTTGATCTGCCAGCACCTGCAGGCTTGCAGCCATGGCCTGATGGGCCTCAGCCATAGCCTGCAGGCTTCCAGCTATTGTCTGCTGGGTGCTGACCAAACCCTGCATGACCTCCTCGGTCCTACGCATCCGCTCTGATGCCGACTCTCCCTGCTGCTGAATGTGGCCAAGCACCTGCCCCCACCTGTCGTATTCGGGCTCGGCCGGTGGCTGCTGCTGCTGCACGTGCCTGGCACTGGTGGCAAGTGGCACTGACTACTCCACCTCCTCAAGAGATTCTCGACCAAACGGTGGGGATGCTTCTGAAAGAAAGAGAAATGTACAATTACAACACATTCCTGGAAAATTAGTACAAACCACAAGATTGTTGACCAAGTGGTGGGGATGCTGGTGAAAGAGAACATTCCAATTACCACACATTCCATGAAAAATTAGAAGCAGCTACTTATGCCATGGCAAATAATTACCTTCAACAAAAGAAGCCATGACTTCCGCTGGGGACTCGCTGTCCATGGTGCTCACCCCCCGGACCTCCTCTACTGCAATGCAGCACTCTGCCATCTCCTCCAGGGGGGTGAGCTTCAGTTTTCCTGGCATGGGGCCAGCCCCAGAGGTGTGGCTGTGTTCCCACCGCTTGGTCAATTTCTTCTTGAGGTTGGTTTTGAAGTCGTGCCACCTGCAATCAAAGTTTACATATTACTACATGTCACTCCTCATGTTTGCTGTAGCAACCATTGCAATCTGCAACAGATTACAACATGTGCTTCATTACACACAACTTACAATCATTGAAAATATAAAAACAACCCTTAGAGGATACATTCACACTCACCCTACAATAACTATCGATTACATGACATGGCAAACATGTCTGTGGCTCCAAGCAACGTGACCGGCCATTTCCCAACTCCATCTAACATCTATTTTAAACATTACTGGTCTTCTACACATGAACTTACCTCTTCTTAACGTGCTCCGTCTCACGAACTTGTGGAGCCACTGCATTAATCTCCGCAGTTATGTCCTCCCAAATCTTCCATCTCCTTGTGTGTGTCAACCTGTCCTGTGGACACTCGATCCAATCCCGTGTGTGGGGCACCAGGATGTCAAGCTCCTGCGCTTCGAATGCCATGTTTCTGCTGCTTGGTTCCTCCGTTGGCCTATTTCGGCCACGGCCACCTGTCGCTGTACTTGAAGTGCTGGCCAGGCTACTCTGTTGGGAAGCCACCTGGTGTGTTCCAAATGATTCTGCTGAGCCAGAAGATGGGCCAGCTGCTGCTTGGGCTGATGTGGATGGCCCAGCAGCCTGCTCATCTGCCCCTGGCTGGTCTGTGCTGAGGGGCACATAGGAGGTGCTGGAGTCCATGCGTTCCAAAAGATCCTGGCACTCCTGGTCAGATTGTGAGCCAGCCATGTTTGCAACAACATTGCAGTTTTCTAGCACACCTTTATATCCTATTTCTGTAATTGGCGTACATCAGCGACATCCTGCGTTCCGTACGGCCGCGTTCCGCACGGCAGCGTAGACCGTGCGGCGCATAGGCCACGCCCCTACCAGCGGGAAAAAAAAAAAAAACCTGGCAAACTTAGTAAGTCTGATTTAGTAGCTAATTGCAGATTTGTACACCAATGACCAACTCAAACTGTGGTCAGACATGAAATGTATATGTGAATGTACATCTGTACTGAGCACTTGTTTGGTATGTACTACAAATGACACTAACCATTCCATATGTAAATCCAGTCCACCACTCAGGCAATAGTAATCAGTGCTTGCATCCAAATCACATGTGAAAGGTGTCCAAATACTGGCTTGATGCTAGGTACATTTCATTCCACATCTCTAGTGTGGCCCAGTAGAAGGTAAGTGTACACATGGCACTATGGCCTAATATTGGGAAAAGGTCTGGCACTATTTGCTATGTTTCTGCTGTATAGCTTTCATACTAATAAAGCTGTTTAGTACCTTGTAGAGTTAGGTGTAAATGGCTAGTGATGCAGACTATTTCACCTGTTGTTTTCACCCATGTTTGGTGAATGTAATAGATTATATATAATGGGTTGCAAACTTCTTTCACCCTGTCTGTTTAGGATATACTAAGTAATGGCATGGTCTGCTCAACTATGCAAAGGTACAGCAAGTGTGGTTTGGCGATGCAATGGGTTAGCCGTCTGTTGTGGCGCATACACGCTGTTAATGACAAAATGAACAATAAAGTTAATACCAAATATCACTCTGAACAACCAATTACAGGACATGATTGCTTGAATTGTGCCATTGCTAAGATGGCGGCCTATGGGAGAGCAGCACCCTTCTCTGCCGCGGAGCTGAGGGCACTGGTGTCCATTATGGAGACCAGGCTGGGGCGTGCGTGGCCCTTTGTAATCAACCGCCAGAAGTGCCAGGCGTATGCCGCGGCCCGCAGGCGCATATTCGTGCGCACCCAGGTGCGCAGGACCATCGCCCAGCTGGAGCGGCGATGGTCTGATCTGAGGCGCCGGCAGCCAGAAAAGCTCCAGGAAATAAGGGCCAGCATTGCACGATGTGAGTGTTTACACATTAAATGGCCAATTGTACATTAATGCTTCCATGACCTTTTTTTTGGCAATAAGGTAACCTGGTTGATCATGAGTTAAACATGGCATACACTATCTGTGTGGTACTTCATGTTAGACATGCTGTAATGTGGGTCTAATATGTCATTTTTTTGGATGCAGGATGAATGAACAAATCATGTGCCTTATTTAACACTCTGCATTTTGATTTTCCTTACAGCACGTGACCGTGCAAGACGGGCCCGTGAGCAGGGCCAGGAGGTGGAGGCCCCTGAAGAAGTGGCGGAGGAGGAGGCCACAGAAGAAGTGGCGGAGGAGGAGGCCACAGAAGAAGTGGCGGAGGAGGAGGCCACAGAAGAAGTGGCGGAGGAGGAGGTCACAGAAGAAGTGGCGGAGGAGTAGGCCACAGAAGAAGTGGCGGAGGAGGAGGCCGCGCAAGAAGTGGGCCTTGAGGAGGCCATTGAAGAAGGGGCCGAGGAGGAGGTGGCCTCGGAGGGATTAGACGAGGAGGAGGCATGTGTGGTGGTGGAGGAAGAAGGAATTGGTAGGTAAACATAAGGCATCATTAATAATTGGTGTTAGTACTATTTGTTAGGTACCACTGGTGAATCTAGTGTGTTTTACTCTATTATTAATTAATAAACAAAAGTGGGTTACAACAGACACACTTAGGGGTTATAGGGCCAAGCAAAAAACGTTTAATCTGGAGGCTCACGTAGGTGATGAGTGTTTATTTATGGAGGGCCTTTCTATACAAGCACAAATAAAACATCAATGGAGTATGGTCAGGCGTGATTTAAAATGGAGTGACAAGTGGGCATTTCCCCTGGGCCCCCCTCTAGCCAGTTGGCCCGTGTTGTTGCCATGTATTTTTGAAAGGAATTATGTAGGATGGATTGACTTTAGAAATTGTTTGGTGGAAGTAAGCGGATTAGTGCTGCACTTTCACCTATCTGGCAATGTGACAATAATTCCGGAAGTAAGGGGTAGAGGGACTAGGCTAGCCTTTAAATGTGGTATCCATCCATCCATCCATCCATCCATGTATCTATCCATCCATCTATGTATCCATCCATCCATGTATCTATCCATCCATCTATGTATCCATCCATCTATGTATCCATCCATCCATCCATCCATCTATGTATCCATCTATGTATCTATCTATCATGCAGTTTAGCTATTAAGCAGTGACATGCAGGTATATATGTATGGCAAAATGTGGCATGTTGTATTGGATGTAGCTTTCTAGTAGATTGGTGAGTGTTAAGGCAGGAGATTTTTATCAGTCACATATTCAGTAGTGTAAGCCAATGTGTGTGTGTGTGTGTGTGTGTGTGTGTGGTGTGTGTGTGCCCATTTTTATTTTTACCATTACAAACAGTATTGGCTATGTAATTGTTTTTATGTATGATTTCTCATGCTGTAGGTACTTAAGATTGACTGTACAAGGTCAACCTGAATAGCATAATTAATGTTGTTCCCCCTTTAACATGCCCACAGATCCCCAGAGGCAAGAAGGCGAGGGCTTAAGAGGGGCCCTACTCAGGCTGCGGCAGCACCTTCTTGTTATGGCCGCAGAGGTGGAGGCTGTCTGTGACCTGCTGCTGTAATTTTTTAAAATTTTTACGTTGTTGTTATTGTAGAATAAATATTTTTGTTGAAAGTTCGAAGTGGTATGTGTGTTATTGTTTTATTTTACAGTATAAATATAACTATAAGTATATAACTATAAATAATGGTGTTTAGTTATGTAAGGTGCAAAAGGTATATACATATGCATAGATAACACATGGGCGTAAAGGGGCAAGATAAAATGTTGTGCACTTAGCATGATGAAAGGGTTAATGTAAAGTGGTAGTCAAGTGTTTCATTATCAATTAGATAAATAATAGATGACCATTAAAAACAATCCCTTTTTAATGAGGTTGCCTAATTGCATAAGCGGGTCATGGTACAGATTTGGGTCTTATGAGAATAGTGTTGATTTGAGCGTAAATACACTGCATCGGTGTGTACGGCCAGGTTCCCGTACGTTCTGACGCGGTAAGACCGTGCAGAATCTCTTCGTGTGCACCGCACACGCAAGGTTTGTATGTCGTCCGTACACACGCCCTCTTCTTAAAGAGTGAGTCCGTCCGAATGCAGAGGCTCGGGGGGCGTTTCTACGGACGATGTCCGCACAGCGTGGCATGCGGACCGCTACGTAAGAATTCGGGAAAGTACGCACCGATCAGAATAAGGGCCTAAGTAACCAGTAACCAATAACTGGACAGAACATAGATGAAACACTAAGTATCAAGTAACCAATAACTGGACAGAACGTAGAGGAAACACTAAGTACCCAGCAACCGGTGACTGGACAGAACAGAGTAAACACTAAGTACCCAGTAACTGGACAGAACGTAGAGGAAACACTGGTACTCTTTACTTAGAACGGCGCCCACGATTTTGATCGTGGGCATCGTTAGTAAAAAATCTCGGGCATCTCGGGCATTGAATGCACTAAAAAATCGGGTGCGATGCGACCGACGAGATGCCCGCGATTTCCCATAGGGAACAATGTTAAATGTCTCAATTGACCCAATTTTCCTGTTCAATGCCTCAATTGACCCGATTTTTCCATAGGAAACAATGTTAAATGGGCCACAGAGGCCAAATAGGCACCCTGAAGTGTATAATGGCCACCCGAATTGTTAACGCCACCCCCACGATCAACGTCAACCCGAAGCGTGGCGAGCGCAGCGAGCCCGCGAGGGGCGGCGGTACGCGTCCTACGACCTTTTCATACCCCCACTATCCACGTCGGCGTGGAGTTGAGAATAGAAAGTGTGGCGAGCGCAGCGAGCCACCGAGCCCGAAGCGTGGCGAGCGCAGCGAGCCCCGCGAGGGTACGCGGACAGCTGTGAAGCTCGCGAGGGGACGCGGATACCTGTGAAGGTATCCGCGTCCCCTCGCTGCGCTCGCCACGCTTCGGGCTCGGTGGCTCGCTGCGCTCGCCACACTTTCTATTCTCAACTCCACGCCGACGTGGATAGTGGGGGTATGAAAAGGTCGTAGGACGCGTACCGCCGCCCCTCGCGGGCTCGCTACGCTTCGGGTTGACGTTGATCGTGGGGTGGCGTTAACAATTCGGGTGGCCATTATTCACTTCAGGGTGCCTATTTGGCCTCTGTGGCCCATTTAACATTGTTTCCTATGGAAAAATTGGGTCAATTGAGGCATTGAACAGGAAAATCGGGTCAATTGAGACATTTAACATTGTTCCCTATGGGAAATCTCGGGCATCTCGTCGGTCGCATCGCACCCTATTTTTTAGTGCATTCAATGCCCGAGATGGCCATGATGGGCGCCCTTCTAAGTAAAGAGTACCGAAACACTAAGTACCCAGCAACCGGTGACTGGACAGAACATAGAGGAAACACTAAGTACCCAGCAACCGGTGACTGGACAGAACGTAGAGGAAACACTAAGTACGCAGTAACCAATAACAGGACAGAACATAGAGAAAACACTAAGTACCCAGTAACCAATAACTGGACAGAATATAGAGGAAACACTAAGTACCCATTAACCAATAACTGGACAGAACATAGAGGAAACACTAAGTACCCAGTAACCAATAACTAGACAGAACATAGAGGAAACACTAAGTACACAGTAACCAATAAATGGAGAGTATGTAGAGGAAACACTAAGTACCCAGTAACCAATAACTAGACAGTACGTAGAGGAAACACTAAGTACCCAGTAACCAATAACTGGACAGAACATAGAGGAAACACTAAGTACCCAGTAACCAATAACTGTACAGAACATAGAGGAAACACTAAGTACCCAGCAACCGGTGACTGGACAGAACATAGAGGAAACACTAAGTAACCAATAACTGGACAGAACGTAGAGGAAACACTAAGTACCCAGTAACCAATAACTGGACAGAACGTAGAGGAAACACTAAGTACCCAGTAACCAATAACTGGACAGAACATAGAGGAAACACTAAGTACCCAGCAACCGGTGACTGGACAGAACATTGAGGAAACACTAAGTAACCAATAACTAGACAAAACGTAGAGGAATCACTAAGTACCCAGTAACCAATAACTGGACAGAAGGTAGAGGAAACACTAAGTACGCAGTAACCAATAACTGGACAGAACGTAGAGGAAACACTAAGTACCCAGTAACCAATAACTGGACAGAACGTAGAGGAAAAACTAAGTACCCAGTAACCAATAACTGGACAGAACATAGAGGAAACACTAAAGTACCCAGTAACCAATAACTGGACAGAACGTAGAGGAAACACTAAGTACCCAGTAACCGATAACTGGACAGAACATAGAGGAAACACTAAGTACCCAGCAACCGGTGACTGGACAGAACATAGAGGAAACACTAAGTACCCAGTAACCAATAACTAGACAGAACATAGAGGAAACACTAAGTACCCAGCAACCGGTGACTGGACAGAACGTAGAGGAAACACTAAGTACCCAGAACCGGTGACTGGAAAGAACATAGAGGACACCTGGATGCTGCTTTTCTATCTCCGCATTGTCAGCAAAAGTAGCATTTCCTCTCTCTCATCCTTGCTGCAAGCATTTACCCTTTTCTTAGCCAAGATGCAACCCATCCACTTATCTGTGTCCTCATCATATAATAATATAATATATATCTTTATTATCATCAAATGCCCACATACAATGAACACTTAACAAAATTTAAGTGTGAACAGTACAGCATAGAAAAACAAATAAAAGGAAGCGACATCAGAATACAAGACCATGCCTAAATACAACTATTATTCCCACTAATTATTCAGGGTACGAATTGCCACTGGGAAGAAACGCTCTCTAAACCGTCTGGTTCTACACAAGATTGAACGACATCTCTTGTTCGATGGTAATAAAGAGAACAGTTCTCCACTAGGGTGCAAAGGATCTCTCAGGATACTCTTAGCCTTTCCATATACATGATGGATACCTTGTACGGCAACCCCAACTATTTGGCTTCCCGGTGATACCACTGTCTGAAGAGATTTGCGATCAGTGGCAGAGCAGGAGCCAAACCATATTAGGACACCGTAGGTGAGAACGCTCTCAGCAACAGAGTAGAACTTCACCAGAGTTATCTTACACATGCCAGCCGAACATAGTTTCCTCAAGAAAAACATACGCTGGTGAGCCTTTTTTATGACAAGGTTTATGTGCGCACTCCATAAAAGATATTTTGACATATTGATGCCTAAATATTTAAAAGACTCTACTGTCTCAACTTGTTAACCATTGAAGACAGTACGAATCTTGGCGGATCCTCCTAAAGTCCACAATCATTTCTTTGGTCTTATCCACATTTAGGACCAGACAGTTATCCCTACTCCATTCTGGACACTTCCAGCCTGTAATCTGTTTTGTTACTGTTGATAATAAGACCCGCCATAGCAATGTCATCTGCTAATTTAATAAGAATCAGAGCTTGAACAGCAATCATAAGTAAACAAGGAGTACAGAAGAGGGCTCAATACGCACCCCTGTGGGACCCCTGTGCTCACTATCACTTCACCAGAGACTTGGTCTTTTATTCTGACAACTTGTAGCCTATTTGATAAAAGTCTAAACTCCATCTACACATCACCCGCTTAGACCAATATTAGAGAGTTTGCTCACTAACGATGATGGAATTACTGTAATCTACATAATCTACATATAAAACTCGAGCATAGGGACCCTTTGTCAGCCCCAGCCCTGCCTTTTTTAGGGACTGGGGAAATAATTGTGGATTTGAAGCACTTAGGCACACAACATGCACTAAGCTGGGCTCCACACGCCTGTAAAACGTTCCCTTGAATCCCGTCGGGGCCAGGGGCCTTCCCTACCTTGGTCCTAGCAAAGCACTGTCTAACAGACTCATCCTCTAATTCGAAGGGCCCCACATCCTCAGAATCCCCTACTGGGAAGGACAGAGGCACAGTTGGTCTATCAAAATGGGCATAAATAGTGTTTAAAGGGGTCACGTCCGTGGTACATAGAGTTTTTAGTTATTTAGTCGGTGATATTTTGGATGCCTTTCCATAAACTTTTGGCATCATTATCCTGGGAAAATAAATTTTCTAGTTTTACAGAAAAGGCCTTTTTTGCCCTAACAATCCCTTTCTTTAATCTTAGCCCTGAAGATGGTCAGATTGCCAGATCTAAAAGCATTGTCCCTCTCCGCTAATAGGGAACAAACGTCTCCATTTATCCAGGGTTTGTCATTGGCAAATTAACATATCTGCTTGGTAACAGTCACACTGTCAATACTACAGATAACCGGAGACCATGGCTGTCGGAGTATCCATGTTCACTAGGTTGTTACTGTCTAAACATAGAATTTGACGGCAGATAAGAACCACTTGGCCCATCTAGTCTGCCCCTTTTTTTAAACATGTTACCTCAAACCATATTTGATCCTTATTTTTTTGTAAGGATATCAATATGCTTATCCCAAGCATGTTTAAATTGTACTACTGTATTTGCGTCTACCACCTCTGTTGGGAGGCTATTCTACTTATCTACTACTCTTTCTGTGAAAAAATTCTTCCTCGCATTTCCCCTGAATCTTCCTCCCTCTAGTGTCAGTGCATGTCCTCGTGTTCTGCTGCTCCTCTTCCTGTGACTAATGTCTCCCACCTGTACCTTCCTCCCCCTAGTGTCAGTGCATGTCCTCGTGTTCTGCTGCTCCTCTTCCTGTGACTAATGTCTCCCACCTGTACCTTCCTCCCCCTAGTGTCCGTGCATGTCCTCGTGTTCTGCTGCTCCTCTTCCTGTGACTAATGTCTCCCACCTGTACCTTCCTCCCCCTAGTGTCAGTGCATGTCCTCGTGTTCTGCTGCTCCTCTTCCTGTGACTAATGTCTCCCACCTGTACCTTCCTCCCCCCAGTGTCAGTGCATGTCCTCGTGTTCTGCTGCTCCTCTTCCTGTGAAGAATGTCTCCCACCTGTACCTTGTTAAAGCCCTTGATATATTTGAAAGTTTCTATCATGTCCCCCCTTTCCCTGCTCTGCTCTAAAGTATACATATTAAGATCTTTTAGTCTTTCCTGGTACGTTTTGTGATGTAGGCCATGCACCATTTTAGTTGCTCTTCTTTGTACAGTCTCTAATGTATTTATATCCTTCTGGAGATATGGCCTCCAGAACTGAACACAATAATCTAGGTGAGGTCGTACCAATGACCTATACAGTGGCATTATTACTTCTTTCTTTCTACTGCTGATACCTCTCCCTATGCAACCAAGCATCTGACTTGGTCTGTGGACTCTTCAACAACTTCATCCCAGTCAGTAAACTAGAAGCTATACTGCAATGTAACCATAGCACCCTCTGGCCAGACAGTAATGACGGATCTAATCGGCGTAACACGCCTAACAAGGGAAACATAAGTAGGGATTAAAAACAAAGACACGTGGTCCGAATGACCAATGTTTGCCTCTAAAGGAGCCATAGGCGTCCTTGATATTACAGTACATGCGGTCGAGAACATTCTCTCCACGTGTCGGACTTTTAATATATTGATAAAACTTACGTCAAATTGACTTCAACCGTTCACAAATATCGATTCTAAATCAGTGATAGCTGAGCGCAATATGTCTACAGCAGACTCCACGTGGGCCTGCGATTACTATTACTACTGAGAATTCCCTCGGCAGGTACAAAGGACGACATTTAACAACTGCAGACTCCACATCGGCTGAGCAAAATGATTTAACTAAGCGTCAGAGCACCATCTCTCGCCTGAGCTACTGTACCCCTATTCTACTGTAACCCCTATTCTACTGTACCCCCTATTCTACTGTACCCCCTATTCTACTGTAACCCCTATTCTACTGTACCCCCTATTCTACTGTACCCCTATTCTACTGTACCCCCTATTCTACTGTACCCCCTATTCTACTGTAACCCCTATTCTACTGTAACCCCTATTCTACTGTAACCCCTATTCTACTGTAACCCCTATTCACATTGGCACAGATAGATAGTTCTGTAATCAGCTTCCTGTCTCACACTTACGTTTCCGAAGACTGTTCGTTCCTAGCCCAATTCCAGCCATCAGAGCTATGATAACTATAACTGGCACAGCGATGGGCAGAATTAGGCCGCCATGTTTCTCCTCCTGAGGACTCGTGCTTATACCATACAACATATCTGTGAAGAGAATAATATATATATATATATATATATATATACACACATACATACATACATACATACACACACACACACACTATGGTAACCTTCCTATAACTCCTCCTGTTACCCTATTTAACCCCTTCTATTACCTCCATTCCCATATAACCGCATCTAGCCCCTTCTATTACCCCCTATACCCATCTAACCCCTTCTATTACCCCCTATACCCATCTAACCCCTTCTATTACCCCCTATACCTATCTAGCCCCTTCTATTACCCCCTATACCCATCTAACCCCTTCTATTACCCCCTATACCCATCTAGCCCCTTCTATTACCCCCTATACCCATCTAACCCCTTCTATTACCCCCTATACCCATCTAACCCCTTCTATTACCCCCTATACCCATCTAACCCCTTCTATTACCCCCTATACCCATCTAGCCCCTTCTATTACCCCCTATACCCATCTAACCCCTTCTATTACCCCCTATACCCATCTAACCCCTTCTATTACCCCCTATACCCATCTAACCCCTTCTATTAGCCCCTATACCTATCTAGCCCCTTCTATTAGCCCCTATACCCATATAACCCCTCCTGTTACCCATATAACCTCTCCTGTTACCCCGTATAACCCCTCCTATTACCCATATAATCCCTCCTGTTACCTTGTATAACCCCTCCCGTTACCCCGTATAACCCCTCCCGTTACCTCGTATAACCTCTCCCGTTACCCCGTACAACCCCTCCCGTTACCCCGTACAACCCCTCCCGTTACCCCGTACAACCCCTCCCTTTACCCCGTACAACCCCTCCCTTTACCCCGTACAACCCCTCCCGTTACCCCGTACAACCCCTCCTGTTACCGATATAACCGCTCCCGTTACCCCGTATAACCCCTCACGTTACCCCGTATAACCCCTCCCGTTACCCCGTATAACCCCTGCCGTTACCACGTACAACCCCTCCTATTACCGATATAACCCCTCCCGTTACCCCTTATAACCCCTCCCGTTACCCCGTATAACCCCTCCTGTTACCTCGTATAACCTCTCCCGTTACCCCGTACAACCCCTCCCGTTACCCCGTATAACCCCTCCCGTTACCTCGTATAACCCCTCCTATTACCGATATAACCCCTCCTGTTACCCCGTATAACCCCTCCCGTTACCCCGTATAACCCCTCCCGTTACCCCGTACAACCCCTCCCGTTACACCGTATAACCCCTCCTGTTACCCCATATAACCCCTCCCGTTACCCCGTATTACCCCTCCCGTTACCCCGTACAACCCCTCCCGTTACACCGTATAACCCCTCCTGTTACCCCGTATAACCCCTCCCGTTACCCCGTATAACCCCTCCCGTTACCCCGTATAACCCCTCCCGTTACCCCGTATAACCCCTCCTGTTACCCCGTATAACCCCTCCTATTACCGATATAACCCCTCCCGTTACCCTGTATAACCCCTCCCGTTACCCCGTATAACCCCTCCTGTTACCGATATAACCCCTCCCGTTACCCCGTATAACCCCTCCCGTTACCCCGTATAACCCCTCCCGTTACCCCGTACAACCCCTGCCGTTACACCGTACAACCCCTCCCGTTACACCGTACAACCCCTCCCGTTACCCCGTACAACCCCTCCCGTTACCCCGCATAACCCCTCCCATTACCCCGTATAACCCCTCCCGTTACCCCGTATAACCCCTCCTATTACCCATATAACCCCTCCCTTTACCCCGTATAACCCCTCCCGTTACCCCGTATAACCCCTCCCGTTACCCCGTATAACCCCTCCTATTACCCATATAACCTCTCCCTTTACCCCATATAACCCCTCCTATTACCTATATAATCCCTCCCGTTACCCCGTATAACCTCTCCCGTTACCCCTTATAACCCCTCCCGTTACCCCGTACAACCCCTCCCGTTACCCCGTATAACCCCTCCTGTTACCCCGTATAACCCCTCCCGTTACCCCGTATAACCCCTCCCGTTATGTTCTCAGTGTGTAGAAGAGGTGACTCACACGTGTGGCTGGTCACATTGCGGCCCTCTGATACTATAATGCATGTCACATTGATGGAAGAGGTGACATTGACACTGATTGTACTGGTCACAGTGTCTCCATCTTGCTGGCTGTGATTGTGAATACGACCCTTCTCCAGCACAGCACCGTCACTAGATATTATCCACATGATTCTTGCGTGTTGGAGATCTGGAGGGATCATGCAAGTCAAGTTTTGCTCCTCCTCATAAGCAACCTGCACAGAGCTAGTGTCATCCCAGGCACGGACCTTATCTGTAATACAGAAATGGGGTCATCTAATGACCTATGGGGTGTATAGTGCTACGTATCTATGGTGTGTGTGTGTGCGCAACAGAGCCCGCCCCCTACGCATAGTAATACTTATATATGGTGTGTGTGCTACAGACCCCGCCCCCTCCTAGTGCACATACGCATAGTAATACTTATATATGGTGTGTGTGCTACAGAGTCCGCCCCCTCCTAGCGCACCTACGCATAGTAATACTTATCTATGGTGTGTGTGTGTGTGTGCAACAGAGCCCGCCCCCTACGCATAGTAATACTTATCAATGGTGTGTGTGTGCTACAGACCCCGCCCCCTACGCATAGTAATGCTTATATATGGTGTGTGTGCACTACAGACCCCGCCCCCTCCTAGTGCACCTACGCATAGTAATACTTATATATGGTATGTGTGCTACATAGTCCGCCCCCTCCTAGTGCACATACGCATAGTAATACTTATATATGGTGTGTGCGCTACAGACCCCTCCCCCTCCTAGTGCACATACGCATAGTAATACTTATCGATGGTGTGTGTGTGCGCAACAGAGCCCATCCCCCTACGCATAGTAATACTTATATATGGTGTGTGCTACAGAGTCCGCCCCCTCCTAGTGCACATACGCATAGTAATACTTATATATGGTGTGTGCGCTACAGACCCCGCCCCCTCCTAGTGCACCTACGCATAGTAATACTTATATATGGTGTGTGTGCTACAGACCCCGCCCCCTCCTAGCGCACCTACGCATAGTAATACTTATCGATGGCAGGGACGTGCAGTCAGGGGAGGCAGGTGAGGCAGTGCCTCCCCTGTCATTAATGATTAATATAATAAAATAATACAAAAAATAAGTATATGCTTTGTATTATTATTATAATAATCATTTTTACTCCATTTTTCTTTATTTTTATTAGTTTAGGAGGCACCAAGTGCGGTGCCTCCCGCTGTCTGTAGTATAGTATTAGAGACAGGGAGAGGGCAGTGGGAGGGGCTGAGCACCCGGCTGCAAAAGCCCATTAAAAAAAGGTGCATATACGGCACCTATAGCGGTGCCTCAGTGAAAAGGATGTGCTTTCTGCCTACATGAAAGCACGCCCCTGTCACTGCGGCAGATGTGATTGGGGACAGTGGCACCTCCTCAGTGACAGGGGCGTGCTTTCATACAGGCAGAAAGCACGTCCCTCACTATCGCCGAGGCTCTTCTATAGGTGCCGCTTGTAACGATAAAGGGTGCAGGGGGTGCACTTGCTATGGGTCCAGGCCACCCTGTCATTTGGGGGGGGGGGGGGGGGGGGCGTGGGCACAGCAAGGATCCCCCTGCACCAAGCGGAGCCGTGCCATAGCAGAGGCAGGGCACTGCCCTGTCTGCGGTGCGGCTGCTGCTCCCTCCCATCCCCGTCTCCCCGCCGGCCGGTACTGTCAGCCTGACTGACTGGCTGACAGTACCCCTCCCTGTCAGTCCGGCATGGGCACACTGTAATTCGGGTCCCTCAGGATGCTGGGCAGTGGGGACGCTCCGGGGACCATCTCACATGAACACGGTGCTGGTGGTGCAGCAGGGTCATTTCGCGGTCCATTCGGGGTCCATAAGGCGTTGGGGCAGTCCCTGCAGCTGATGGGAACTAATAGAACTAATATGCGCATATCTAATGAGTACCGTGCATATCAATGAGCCGCTAATTACATATGCGCATATGTAATTAGCGGCTCATTGATATGCACGGCGCTCAGTAGATATGCGCATAGTGGGAACTATTAGTTCCCATCAGCTGCAGGGACTGCCCCGACGCCTTATGGACCCCGAATGGACCGCGAAATGACCCTGCTGCACCACCAGCACCGTGTTCATGTGAGATGGTCCCCGGAGCGTCCCCACTGCCCAGCATCCTGAGGGACCCCAAGTACTGTGCCCATGCCGGACCAGATGCCTCCCCAGAAGTGCGTGAACCCCGCTGCCCGGATCCCCCACGCAGGTAAGTATCAGGGGAGGGTGGGCACAGGGGAGGGGGGGTATATTACTGGTTAATTACCGTTTTGTAGCTTTCACAAGGGGTTCAGTGTGAAAGGTACAAAACCGGTAATTAACCAGTAATATACCGTTTACTACATGCAGTGGGAAAGGGGTTAAACCTGCTTTGACCCGTTTAAAGAACCGTTTAAAAAAACGGGTCAAAGCAGGTTTGGCAGTGGGAAAGCAGCATAACAGACGTGTGATTTTGTGTACAGTGACAGAGGTTTGTGTAAAGTGATAGAGGTGTGTGTATGTGTAAAGGTGATAGGTGTGCCTGTATCTGTGTGTTTCTGTAAAATAAGTGTGCTTTTATTGAAAGTTTCTAACTAAATTAAAGTATATGGGCCAAATGTACTAGCCGGAGTTCAGTGGCTGTTTGAGATGCCGGCTGAACTCAGAGGTTGTTTTCAAGAGGCAGACATTTACAAGGAAAAACCATGATTGCCTTTTAAAAAAAACCTCAGACTTCAGCCGGCATCCCACACAGCCCACACAGCCACTGAACTCTGGCTAGTACATTTGGCCACAAGTGTTCTTTTAAGGAAAAGAGGTATGTGGGCAGACAAATGGGCAGACCCTGTGGTGCCTTGGTGGAGTGAGCAACGGCGGGGTCTGTGGCAAGCACTGCGTCCGGGTTGCTTCTGCGCTGTCAAGCAGGAGCTGCTCTGCCGGTCTCTGCAGACAGGCAGCTCCTGCACCTGCCTGTCAGCGCAGAAGCAACCCGGACCCAACGCTCCCCACAGACCCCGTTGTCGCTCGCTCCACCAAGCCAGTGCCTCACCAACCACTAACCTCACCGCACGTCACTGATCGATGGTGTGTGTGTACGCAACAGAGCCCGCCCCCTACACATAATAATACTTATATATGGTGTGTGCTACAGACCCCGCCCCCTCCTAGCGCACCTACGCATAGGAATACTTATATATGGTGTGTGTGCGCTACAGACCCCTCCCCCCTCCTTGTGCACATACGCATAGTAATACTTATATATAGTGTAAGCGCTACAGACCCCGCCCCCTCCTAGTGCACATACGCATAGTAATACTTATATATGGTGTGTGCGCTACAGACCCCGCCCCCTCCTAGTGCACATATGCATAGTAATACTTATATATGGTGTGTGCGCTACAGACCCCTCCCCCTCCTAGTGCACATACGCATAGTAATACTTATATATAGTGTGTGCGCTACAGACCCTGCCCCCTTCTAGTGCATATACGCATAGTAATACTTATATATGGTTTGTGCGCTACAGACCCCGCCCCCTCCTAGTGCACATATGCATAGTAATACTTATATATAGTGTGTGCGCTACAGACCCTGCCCCCTTCTAGTGCACATACGCATAGTAATACTTATATATGGTGTGTGCGCTACAGACCCTGCCCCCTCCTAGTGCACATATGCATAGTAATACTTATATATGGTGTGTGCGCTACAGACCCCGCCCCCTCCTAGTGCACATACGCATAGTAATACTTATATATAGTGTGTGCGCTACAGACCCTGCCCCCTTCTAGTGCACATACGCATAGTAATACTTATATATGGTGTGTGCGCTACAGACCCCGCCCCCTCCTAGTGCACATATGCATAGTAATACTTATATATGGTGTGTGCGCTACAGACCCCGCCCCCTCCTAGTGCACATATGCATAGTAATACTTATATATGGTGTGTGTGCTACAGACCCCGCCCCCTCCTAGTGCACATACACATAGTAATACTTATACCTGTCCCTGCGCCCTCATTGTTCATACATTCCACCAGTATGATCGCATTTTACAATGCGATCCTGGGCGGTAATATTCCGCATATATATTAATGATAAATGTGCCCCTTAGTCTTTCCCAGTACGTTTTGTGATGTAGGCCATGCACCATTTCAGTTGCCCTTCTTTGTACAGTCTCTAATGTATTTATATCCTTCTGGAGATATGGCCTCCAGAACTGAACACAATACTCTAGGTGAGGTCGTACCAATGACCTATACAGTGGCATTATTACTTCTTTCTTCCTACTGCTGATACCTCTCCCTATGCAACCAAGCATCTGACTTGCCTTCTTCATTGCTTTGTTACATTGCCTACCTGCTTTTAAGTCCCCTGAAATAGTGACACCTAGATCCCTCTCTTCCTCAGTAGTTTCCAAATAATAGTAATACTTGTCTATGGTGTGTGCGTGCTACAGACCCTCCTTCGAGTGCACATACGCATAGTAAAGGGGCATACACACGTAGAGATGTGTGCTAAGCAATTTTGCTAAGCTATTTAGGGTAGGTGATTTCCCTGTGTCCAGATCTCCCATTGAGAGCACATACACAGAGAGAGAGATTTGTAATCACTTGCTAAGCAATTTGACTAGATTTTGACTGCATGCACTGACTTAGCAGGATATTTAATCTTTTGGGGCATACACACAGAGAGATCAGTGCTTACTTTCTAAGCAATCTAGTTAGATTGCTTAGAAAATAGCAAACATCTATGGTGTGTTTGTATGTTTGCGCATCAGAAACCTCATCTAGCACACCTACGCATATTAATACTTATCAATGGTGTGTGTATGCGCTACAGACCCCACCCCCTCCTAGCGCACCTGCATGTAGTAATACTTGTCTATAGTGTGTGCAGGGCCGGATTAAGGGGGGGGGGGGGGCACAGGGGGGCAGTACCACTGGGCCTCCCTCTATCTAGGGGCCCCTTGTGGTTGGCATGTATTTAAAAAAAATAATAGATAGATAGATAGAGAGAGGGCACTTGACAGACTGCAAGAATATGAGTTCTTTAATCCAACCGTTTCGGGGTTACCCCCGTCGTCAGGGACAGACAGCAGAACCCGCTCCTTTAGCCATTACTCACTTAATTCTGCACACCTGCCGGGCAAAGGAACATGCCACACCCCTGACAGAGACAGGAAGTGTCCCTCAGCTGTAGCCGTCCCCCACGCCCGACAGCCAAAGAACAAACGGTCCACCTGCCACATCTCCGGCCGTGAGCCGCCAGCCGGAAGTGAGGGGTCCGACAGAAGGCAGTATGTCACTGCACTACTTCCTCCAACCTCAACCACCGCGGCCGGCCAACCAGACCCGGAAGTGCGGCGGACATAATTGTTCCCTGGACGGAACAGAAATAGTTACCCAGCAACATAAATGGAAATACACAAATAAATAAATAAAAAAACAGGATACATTGGGATCGGTTACAAACCAAACTCAGATGACTCACATGTATGTTCTATGGGGACAAAAGTATAAATAGAGGACCCACACACTATAGGTAACATTACAGCCCCACGGTCTCATTAAGTCCATCGGGGGCCAAGGTGCCCAATGTGTAGATCCATCTACTCTCACGTTGTAATAAAACTTTGTTTCTATTACCCCCCCTTAGTGATTTGGGGACATGGTCAATGATGATAGCGAATATTATTCACTGAGTGTTGTTGTAGTAGACAATGTCTGGCAAAAGGCTGCTCACTATGACCAGACTGGAGAGCTTGATTGATGGCTGTCCTATGCAGGGCCATACGCTCTTTAAATTGGCGCTGGGTCTTCCCACATAGGACAGCCGCAAGGACAAGTAAGCAAATAAATGACGTACATTGAACTGCAAGTTAGCGGATAGTTGATGGAAAAGAGCTTTTGCGTATAAGGATGTCTAAAATTTTCACCTATCATCATTGTCTTACAGGTAGCACACCCCAAGCATCGGAAGCACCCATTCTTTCTTGTGAGGAAATGAGTGGGCGCTGCTTTATCCCACCCTGTGATGACCAGATTCACCAACCGGTCCTTGAGGTTGGACTGTCATGCATTGGTTTTGCAAGTTTTTTTAGTCTATCTGTTCATTTTTTATCTTTTATTTTTTATGTTTTAATTTTTGTATTCTTTATTTTTTATGCCTCTTCTTTTCAGGATACTATCTATTACTGGGTATGGTGTCTATAATTACAACTAGACATTTGATATTAATATTTTGCAGTATCTTCTGATTCATCTTAGTTCGGTTTGTAACCGATCCCAATGTATCCTGTTTATTTATTTATTTGTGTATTTCCAATTACGTTGCTGAGTAACTATTTCTGTTCCGTCCAGGGAACAATAATGTCTGCCACACTTCCGGGTCTGGTTGGCCCGCCGCAGTGGTTGAGGTTGGCGGAAGTAGTGCAGTGACATACTGCTTTCTGTCGGACCCCTCACTTCCGCCGGAGATGCGGCAGGTGGACCGTTTCTTCTTTGGCTATTGGGCGTGGGGCACGGCTACAGCTGGGGGACACTTCCTGTCTCTGTTGGGTGTGTGGCATGTTCCTTTGCCCGGCAGGTGTGCAGAATTAAGTGAGTAATGGCTAAATGGGCGGGTTTTGTTAGGGTATATATAGTAGTTCATGCACTGTTTGTTTGTGATGTATGCTGTCTGTCCCTGACGATGGGGGGGGGGGGTAACCCCGAAATGGTTGGATTAAATTACCCATATTCTCGCAGTCTGTCAAGTGCCACCTCTCTCTTCTTCATATAATATATATATATATATATATACACACACACACACACACACACACACATACATACATACATATACACACACTTTTTTTTTTTTAGCTATAGGTTTTGTGCATGGGAGTGGGGTAGTGCTGCGTACATACACACACACTTACATATATAAGGTTACACACCCTAGCAGCAGAATGTGTGATTTTTTGGCCATTTGTCAGAGAATATGAATGATATCTCACACACTTTTCTGTCACTAATGGTCAGTGGTTGGGTGACGCCATTTATTGTCAATCAACTAAATCATAATGACAACAGAAACCACCCAAATGACCATGATCAAAAGTTGACATACCCCAGTTCCTAATACCGTGTATTGCCCCCTTTAACATCAATGACAGCTTGAAGTCTTTTGTGGTAGTTGTGGATGAGGCTCTTTATACTCAGATGGTAAAGCTGCCCATTCTTCGTGGCAAAAAGCCTCCAGTTCCTGTAAATTCTTGGGCTGTCTATTTTCTGATAACATTTTCAGCTTCAAGGGGGACGGTATTCCCACCTATGGTAAAACAGTGGCTGCACCTTCAGAACTTATGCGCATTTCATCACAAGACCACTTATTCTAATTATTTTCTGATAACATGCTGCATTCATATTCCCATCAATTTTGATCAAGTTTTCAGCTTTGTAGCTCACACATCCCCAGAACATCAGCGATCCACCTCCGTGTTTCACAGTAGGAATGGTGTACCTTTCATCATAGGCCTTGTTGACTCCTCTCCAAATGTAACGTTTATGGTTGTGGCCAAAAGTTAAATTTTGGTCTCATCACTCCAAATGACTTTGTTCCAGAAGTGTTGAGGCCTGTCTCGGTGCTGTTTGGGTTATTGTAAGTGGGATGCTTTGTGGCATTTGCGTAGTTATGGCTTTCTTCTGGGGACTCGACCATGCAGCCCATTATTCTTCAAATGCCTCCCTATTGTGCATCTTGAAACAACCGCACCGCTTTTTTTCAGAGATTCCTGTATTTCAGCTGAAGTTATTTGTGGATTTTTCTTTACAACCCGAACAATTTTCCTGGCAGTTGTGGCTGAAATTTTTGTTGTCTACCTGACCGTGATTGGTATTCTCAATTGCTTGATCTTTTTATATCCCTTTCCTGTTTTATACAGTTCAATTACCTTTGCCTGCAGATCCTTTGACAATTCTTTTGCTTTCCCCATGACTCAGAATCCAGATACGTCAGTGCAGCACTGGATGAAAGATGCAAGGGTCTTTCAGGAGACCAGAAACTCACTGACCTTTTATACACACATACTGATTACAAGCAAACAGATCACAGGTGAGGATGGTTACCTTTAGTAGCCATTCAAACCCGTTTGTGCTTACTTGTGTGCATGTAATCAGGCCAAAATCTCCAGGGTATGTAAATTGTTGATCAGGGTCAATTGGGTAGTTACTGTTGTCATGATTTAAAAAGAGTAAACACAGTTGTGTGACAATAAATGGCGTCACCCAACCACTGACCATGAGTGACAGAAAAGTGTGTGAGTTATCATTCATATTCTCTGACAAATGGCCAGAAAATCACATATTATGCTAGGGTATGTAAACTTATGAGCACAACTGTACAATATATGGTACTTATGTAGTATCTGGGCGTCCGATTTTGTGATTGTATGCCTTACCTTAAGGCCCCCATACACTATGAGATTTATCTTACCTGTAAAATTGCATCTGATTTCCCTTGATTTTCCCCAGCAGCTTCCTAGGAGGCCTACATACAATTTGACACTAGATGTGACATTTTTTACATCCAATTTGTGTCAGATAAATCACATGTGATTTATCTGATGCAAATTTGGATGTGCCACTGAGACAATCATACCTCCCAACAGTCCCGATTTTATCGGGACAGTCCCGATTGTCAGGGCCTGTCCCGCTGTCCCACCCGCGGGCAGCAGTGTCCCGCGGTGTGGGGGGGCTGTTGGGAGTCCCCCCTGTCAGCTGCTAAGCAGCGGGGAATAAACGCTGTGCGCATGCGCACAGCGTCTATTCCCGCTGCTAGGGGGCTGGGGGCATGGCTAGAAGCTGGAGGCGCGCAGCAGCAGCGTCCCGGCTGCTAAACAGCCGAAGTTGGGAGGTATGGACAATGCAGGCTAGCACCAAGCACACTGGCTAAAGGCCCCCATACATTAGGCCGACTTGTCCTAAGGACAATTCGGACCCAGTTCTCCTGCAAGCTGCCCGGCAGCTCCCCGGGAGGCTCACATACAATTTGGCACTTCATGTGCCATTTTTTTACATGTGATAAATCGCATGCGATTCATCACATGTAAAAAAAACCCGGGGAGCAGTGGGGCGGCAGCAGCGGTGCCGGTGAGGAGCAGGTGGGGGACAGTGGCGGTTCCTGTGAGGAGCAGTGGGGGCGGGCTGTGGTGGCTCTCAAATAATCATCAGTGTGCACCGCCGCAGTGGCGGCCATTACAACTTTAACATAATGTGTAAAATGACAGTCCGGCTTTTGATTGGCTGAGATAAAGCACTCTTAGCCAATCAGCGGCCGCTCTATCTCAGCCAATCAGAAGCCGGACAGTCATTTGACACATTATTTTAAAGTTGTAATTGCCGCTGATGCCCGCTGCACACTGATCACTGCACTGCTTCCTCACAGGCACCCCCGCTGCACCCGCTGGCCACTCATTTAAGAGCCACCCCTGCCCGCCCACTGCAGGAGGTCAGACGTGATTGTACATGCTGCACGTCTGACCTCCTGATCCGGTACGATGAGCATGTCCGATGCGCACATGTGATTTTGGGCCGATTTCACGTGATTTATCGGCCCAAGTGCCGAAATCACGTGGAATCGGTCCAAAATCGCATAGTGTATGGGGCCTTATAGCGTCCTTGGGACAATGAAGATGGAGCCAGCATGCGGTAAAGGACAGGGCTGCTATGCGCCTCTGTCCATATCGGCGCTGCTATCTAAATGATAGCAGGCTGAATGTATGAATGGTCAGCATCGCTGACCATTCCGCCCACTGCTGGTTTTGCGCCAGCAGCAGGCTGACGTAGCCCTATCTCAACAGCAGGGACAGCGCTGTCCCTGCTGTTGGCTCTGGGCTGCGCTGGGGATCTTGCAAGTAGCGAGATCCTGCGCATGCCCAGTGCAGCCGGCCGGGGGAAGGAGACAGCGCCTCAGTGTAAACTGATGCGCTATCTCCAAGAGGAGACATCGTGGGAGGGGGGAGTTAGCGCTCTCCCGCTTCGGCAGACAAGACGTTAATACATCTTGTCGGTCTCCCCTCCTGCTTCGCCTCGCTAATGAGGCGCAGCAGGAAGTATTATAGCGGCGCTATAATATTTCTGCCCCAGAGACACTGCAGGCTGGCCCCTAGCACACTGGGTAGTACTGCCAGTCCAGCACTGCCCCAATGTGACACTGGCATAGATAAACTGGGGCAGCGTTGGTCCTGCCAGCTATCCCACTGGGTACAGTTTCACCAGGACAGTCCATGCTGCTGCCTGTCAGGCAGCTAATACGGATATACCTGTGTGTAATTACAGCAGGGGGGCTGGGGGTGTCGGGCTCTGCTGCCTGCAGGGACGCTGGCTGACCGACCTCCAGCAGCAGGGGAGAGGGGGGGTCGGGCTGTGCTGGCCGCACCGTCACTGACCTCCAGCACTGAGCAGAGGAGAGGGGGAGTCCTGTTCTGCCCACAACTATTTTGCTGCTTCCTCCCTCCCCTCCTACCTACTGGAATCCTCTCTTTGCCGGGCAGGGAGGACGGAGCTCAGGCTGAGCTCCGGAGAAGAATGCACTGTGTGTGTTGATGGGATGGGACGCTGTCACGCTGACAGTGCTGCTGCTATGGCTCCCGTTGCGCCTGCCCACAGTGACGTGTTTCTGCTGCTGCCCCGGGGTTGGAGGACAGTCGCACCGCAAGGAGGTACCTGTTGTACACATGATATATCGGATCTGAAACATCGTGGGTGCTAAAAAGCACTCACGATGGGTCAGATGCCAATATATCGTATGTTCAGCAGGTCCGACGCCCTGATCCGATCTGATGCGCACGGGACCGCGCATCAGATCAGATCAGATGTCAAACACATGCGATTTTCGGCCGATTTTATCCGATTTATCGGCCCAAAGGGCCGAAATCGGCCGAAAATCGCATAGTGTATGGGGGCCTTAAAGGCATACAATCAGATGCGATGCGATTCGATGCGATTTTGCATAGGATTCAATGTTAAGAAGGTCCTGTTCATTTCCCCACTATCCAAGTGGGCATAGAGTTGATTTTATATAGCGTGGCGAGCGCAGCGAGCCACCGAGCCCGAAGCGAGGGGACGCATATTTCTTAAAAAGTATTCTGTGTCCGTTCGCCACGCTTCGGGCTCGGTGGCTCGCTACGCTCGCCACAGGTTTATATCCAACTCCATGCCCACTTGGATAGTGGGGAAAGGAAAAGGACCCCTTTTTCCCATTGAATTCTATGTTAAAATGGACTCAGACCATTTTAACATTGAATCCTATGGAAAAATCTTGACCATCGCATCGCATACGATTTGGTCGCATGCGATGCGATTTCTAAAACGGACGCCCAGATACTACATAAGTACCCAATATATATATATACACACACAAGGCACACCACCTGTATACATACAGTACACACAGCACACCACCAGTATATACACACACACACACACACACACGTACATACGTACTTACATACACACACACAAATATATAGCATGCTGTGAAGCGTAGCACGGCATGCAGACATCAGGCTGTTGTCTCTCACCTGTCACATTCAGGTGTATCTCTGTTTCGTTAAGTCGGCTGGTTATTTCTGTCATCCAGAAGATATGACAGGTGTAGGTGCCGGCGTCTTGGTGGGAGAGATTGGATAGGTGCAGGGCGAAGTCACCGTTTCTCACTCGCAGGGGGTTCAGGTACGCCCGGCCTCTGTATGTCTCATTCTTACTTGTGGTATTCACCTTCCCATCCTGTACCACGGCCACCATCTGGTCCTGCCGCTGCCAGTACACCGTAATCTCATTTATTGGGTGCTGCAAGGACAGGTGGTTACAGGGCAAGACCGCTGTGCCCCCCTGTATGCCCATCACACCAGCGCTGCACCCCAAAGCTAGGAGACAGACATAAAATATACAACTATTCATTATCTGTATCATTTACAGACAGTCACCCCAATAATACAGGTCACTGACCTATGTAATAACTGCCCCTTATCCCCAGCACAGTGTGAGGGGGACAGGCCTGCACTCACTGAGGATGCAACTGACCGCTGCCGCTATATACTGGGGCACAGCATGTGCCGGCATCACAATCGGCCAGTGCAGTGACCACCCCCTATATTGTCCCAGTGCTGTGACCACCCCCTATATTGTCCTAGTGCAGTGACCACCCCTATATCGGCCCAGTGCAGTCACCACCCCCTATATCGACCCAGTGCAGTGACCACCCCCTATATCATCCCAGTGCAGTGACCACCCCCTATATCATCCCAGTGCAGTAACCACCCCCTATATCATCCCAGTGCAGTCACCACCCCCTATATCATCCCAGTGCAGTGACCACCCCCTATATCGGCCCAGTGCAGTGACCACCCCCTATATCGACCCAGTGCAGTGACCACCCCCTATATCATCCCAGTGCAGTCACCACCCCCTATATCGACCCAGTGCAGTGACCACCCCCTATATCGACCCAGTGCAGTGACCATCCCCTATATCATCCCAGTGCAGTGACCACCCCCTATATCATCCCAGTGCAGTGACCACCCCCTATATCATCCCAGTGCAGTGACCACCCCCTATATCATCCCAGTGCAGTGACCACCCCCTATATCGACCCAGTGCAGTAACCACCCCCTATATCATCCCAGTGCAGTCACCACCCCCTATATCATCCCAGTGCAGTGACCACCCCCTATATCATCCCAGTGCAGTCACCACCCCCTATATCATCCCAGTGCAGTGACCACCCCCTATATCATCCCAGTGCAGTGACCACCCCCTATATCATCCCAGTGCAGTAACCACCCCCTATATCATCCCAGTGCAGTCACCACCCCCTATATCATCCCAGTGCAGTGACCACCCCCTATATCATCCCAGTGCAGTGACCACCCCCTATATCATCCCAGTGCAGTGACCACCCCCTATATCATCCCAGTGCAGTGACCACCCCCTATATCATCCCAGTGCAGTGACCACCCCCTATATCATCCCAGTGCAGTGACCACCCCCTATATCATCCCAGTGCAGTGACCACCCCCTATATCGGCCCAGTGCAGTGACCACCCCCTATATCATCCCAGTGCAGTCACCACCCCCTATATCGACCCAGTGCAGTCACCACCCCCTATATCGACCCAGTGCAGTGACCACCCCCTATATCATCCCAGTGCAGTGACCACCCCCTATATCATCCCAGTGCAGTGACCACCCCCTATATCATCCCAGTGCAGTGACCACCCCCTATATCGGCCCAGTGCAGTGACCACCCCTATATCATCCCAGTGCAGTGACCACCCCCTATATCATCCCAGTGCAGTCACCACCCCCTATATCATCCCAGTGCAGTGACCACCCCCTATATCGGCCCAGTGCAGTGACCACCCCTATATCATCCCAGTGCAGTGACCACCCCCTATATCACCCCAGTGCAGTGACCACCCCCTATATCGGCCTCGTGCAGTGACCACCCCCTATATTGTCCCAGTGCAGTGACCACCCCCTATATTGTCCCAGTGCAGTGACCACACCCTATATCCTCCCAGTGCAGTGACCACCCCCTATATCCTCCCAGTGCAGTGACCACCCCCTATATCGTCCCAGTGCAGTGACCACCCCCTATATCATCCCAGTGCAGTGACCACCCCCTATATCCTCTCAGTGCAGTGACCACCCCCTATATCCTCCCAGTGCAGTGACCACCCCCTATATCCTCCCAGTGCAGTGACCACCCCCTATATCCTCCCAGTGCAGTGACCACCCCCTATATCCTCCCAGTGCAGTGACCACCCCCTATATCCTCCCAGTGCAGTGACCACACCCTATATCGTCCCAGTGCAGTGACCACCCCCTATATCCATCACTTACCTAATATCAGACAGCAGGAGGCAGCAGCGAGTAACCTGCCAAAGAGAGAATGTGTTACAACCACGCTGACATCTCAACATGGGCCGGTTGTCGAGTGGTGGGAGTCCAACGGCCGTGCGGGATGCTGATTCGGGAGGTGGAGGCACAGATTCGGGGGAGGGACAGTAAAAATTTGGGGGGTTGAGGCACAGATTTGAGAGATGGAAAGCAGGGAATTGGGAGCGGGAGGCACAGATTTGGGAGGGGGGAAGGGCACAGATTTGGGAGGGTGAGGCACAGATTTGGGAGGGTGAGGCACAGATTTGGGAGGGGGGAAGGACACAGATTTGGGAGGGGGAAAGCAGGGAATTGGGAGGGTGAGGGACAGATTTGGGAGGATGAGGCACGGATTTGGGAGGATGAGGCACGGATTTGGGTGGGGGAAGGCACAGATTTGGGAGGGGGAAAGCAGGGAATTGGGAGGGTGAGGGACAGATTTGGGAGGGGGAGGCACAGATTTGGGAGGGGGAATGCACAGATCTGGTAGGGGGAGGCACGGATTTGGGAGGGTGAGGCATAGATTTGGGAGGGGGAAAGCAGGGAATTGGGAGGGCGAGGCACGGATTTGGGAGGGGGAAAGCAGGGAATTGGGAGGGTGAGGGACAGATTTGGGAGGGGAAGGCACAGATTTGGGAGGGGGAATGCACAGATCTGGTAGGGGGAGGCATGGATTTTGGAGGGGGAATGCACAGATTTGAGAGGGGAATGCACAGATTTGGGAGGGGGAGGCACAGATCTGGGAGGGGGAGGCATGGATTTGGGAGGGGCAAGGCACAGATTTGGGAGGGGAATGCACAGATTTGGGAGGGGAATGCACAGATTTGGGAGGGGGAGGCACAGATCTGGGAGGGGGAGGCATGGATTTGGGAGGGGCAAGGCACAGGTTTGGGAAGGGGAAGGCATGTGTGTTTGGCCGGGATACCGCACAGCCGCCAGACTCGCACTGCATCCAACCATCCCCAACTGTCCCATGTATTCCTGTCTTCTATCTCCATGAGAATGCACAGTAATATCTGTAGGAGTGACCAATACAAACAGAAATGTAACCGCACAGCTGATAATACCTGGAAAGTTCTTACACTGCGCCAGACCCGTAACACTGAGGTACGACATTTATCAAATGGTGAAGCTACAACCCCGGAAAACCCCCATTTTGGGGTGTCAGACGCAAATATTAGATGTCCCTGCAATGTAAGAAAGGGGATCGCAGCAGGTACCCCCAATACCTCTTGTGATGCCTCCATTGCTCATATAATGCGATGCTGCCAGATGTGCCAATATCCGGAATGTTCTAGCCCATTGCAGCCTATGGGATACAGATCACCCTCCCCAGGAGTGGCCCTTGTGCGGTACGGTCTTACCACCCCCGGCAGCCATGAAATCCTATAACCTTGATCCTATACCTGCACAAGTCATTAAAACTCTTCCTCCTGTGCTTATCCCATCTTCTTAACTAACATCTGCAATCTCTCTCTCTTGATACTGGTACTTTTCCTTCTCTGCTCAAACATGCAGTGATTACTCCCATTCTGAAACAACACAATTCTGACCCTAAGTCTCTCTCTAACTATCGTCCTATCTCTCAGCTCCCATGCCTCTCCAAGCTACTCGAGAGACTTGTCTACTCTCGCTTCACACACTTTCTTAACTCTCACACCCTTTTAGACCCGCTTCAGTCAGACTTTCGCTCTAAACACTCCACTGAGACAGCACTGACTAAAGTGGTGAATGATCTGGTAACTGCTAAGTCTAAAGGCCATTACTCACTACTTATTCTTCTAGATCTTTCTGCTGCGTTTGACACGGTCGATCACACTCTTTTCTTACAAACACTACACTCCCTAAGACACTGTAACGGAATCTGCTGCGCTATATAAGACACTGTGACGGAATCTGTTGCGCTATATAAGTCACTGTAACGGAATCTGCTGCGCTATATAAGACACTGTAACGGAATCTGCTGCGCTATATAAGACGCTATAACGGAATCTGTTGCGCTATATAAGACACTGTAACGGAATCTGCTGCGCTATATAAGACGCTGTAACGGAATCTGCTGCGCTATATAAGTCACTGTAACGGAATCTGCTGCGCTATATAAGTCACTGTAACGGAATCAGCTGCGCTATATAAGACACTGTAACGGAATCTGCTGCTCTATATAAGAAACTGTAACGGAATCTGCTGCGCTATATAAGACGCTGTAAGGGAACCTGCTGCGCTATATAAGTCACTGTAACAGAATCTGCTGCGCTATATAAGACGCTGTAACGGAATCTGCTGCGCTATATAAGACGCTGTAACGGAACCTGCTGCGCTATATAAGTCACTGTAACGGAATCTGCTGCGCTATATAAGACGCTGTAACGGAATCTGCTGCGCTATATAAGACACTGTAACGGAATCTGCTGCGCTATATAAGACACTGTAACGGAATCTGCTGCGCTATATAAGACGCTGTAACGGAACCTGCTGCGCTATATAAGTCACTGTAACGGAATCTGCTGCGCTATATAGGACGCTGTAACGGAATCTGCTGCGCTATATAAGATGCTGTAACGGAACCTGCTGCGCTATATAAGACAATGTAAAGGAATCTGCTGCGCTATATAAGTCACTGCAACGGAATCTGCTGTGCTATATAAGACGCTGTAACGGAATCTGCTGCGCTATATAATACACTGTAACGGAATCTGCTGCGCTATATAAGACACTGTAACGGAATCTGCTGCGCTATATAAGACGCTGTAACGGAATCTGCTGCGCTATATAAGACGCTGTAACGGAATATGCTGCGCTATATAAGATGCTGTAACGGAATCTGCTGCGCTAAATAAGTCGCTGTAACGGAATCTGCTGCGCTATATAAGACACTGTAACGGAATCTGCTGCGCTATATAAGAAACTGTAACGGAATCTGCTGCGCTATATAAGACGCTGTAATGGAATCTGCTGCGCTATATAAGACGCTGTAACGGAATGTGCTGCGCTATATAAGACGCTGTAACGGAATCTGCTGCGCTATACAAGACGCTGTAACGGAATCTGCTGCGCTATATAAGACACTGTAACGGAACCTGCTGCGCTATATAAGTCACTGTAACGGAACCTGCTGCGCTATATAAGACGCTGTAACGGAATCTGCTGCGCTATATAAGACAATGTAAAGGAATCTGCTGCGCTATATAAGTCACTGCAACGGAATCTGCTGCGCTATATAAGACGCTGTAACGGAATCTGCTGCGCTATATAATACACTGTAACGGAATCTGCTGCGCTATATAAGACACTGTAACGGAATCTGCTGCGCTATATAAGACACTGTAACGGAATCTACTGCGCTATATTTAAGACGCCGTAACGGAATCTGCCACGCTATATAAGACGCTGTAACGGAATATGCTGCGCTATATAAGATGCTGTAACGGAATCTGCTGCGCTATATAAGACGCTGTAACGGAATCTGCTGCGCTATATAAGACGCTGTAACGGAATCTGCTGCGCTATATAAGATGCTGTAATGGAATCTGCTGCGCTATATAAGACGCTGTAATGGAATCTGCTGCGCTATATAAGACACTGTACCGGAATCTGCTGCGCTATATAAGACACTGTAACGGAATCTGCTGCGCTATATAAGACGCTGTAACGGAATCTGCCGCGCTATATAAGACGCTGTAACGGAATCTGCCGCCCTATATAAGACGCTGTAACGGAATCTGCTGCGCTATATAAGACACTGTAACGGAATCTGCTGCGCTATATAAGACACTGTAATGGAATCTGCTACGCTATATAAGACACTGTAACGGAATCTGCTGTGCTATATAAGACACTAACGGAATCTGCTGCGCTATATAAGACACTGTAACAGAATCTGCTGCGCTATATAAGACGCTGTAGCGGAATCTGCTGCGCTATATAAGACACTGTAGCGGAATTTGCTGCGCTATATAAGACGCTGTAGCGGAATCTGCTGCGCTATATAATACACTGTAACGGAATCTGCTGCGCTATATAAGACGCTGTAACGGAATCTGCTGCGCTATATAAGACACTGTAACGG
This sequence comes from Crinia signifera, assembly GCF_055691185.1. Lineage (NCBI taxonomy): Eukaryota > Metazoa > Chordata > Amphibia > Anura > Myobatrachidae > Crinia > Crinia signifera. The sequence continues at coordinate 2,576,997 of NC_139218.1, forward strand.
AATCTGCCGCGCTATATAAGACTCTGTAACGGAATCTGCCGCGCTATATAAGACGCTGTAACGGAATCTGCCGCGCTATATAAGACGCTGTAACGGAATCTGCCGCGCTATATAAGATGCTGTAACGGAATCTGCTGTGCTATATAAGACACTGTAACGGAATCTGCTGCGCTATATAAGACACTGTAACGGAATCTGCTACGCTATATAAGACACTGTAACGGAATCTGCTGCGCTATATAAGACGCTGTAACGGAATCTGCTGTGCTATATAAGACGCTGTAACGGAATCTGCTGCGCTATATAACACACTGTAACGGAATCTGCTACGCTATATAAGACGCTGTAACGGAATCTGCTGCGCTACATAAGACACTGTAACGGCATCTGCTGCGCTATATAAGACGCTGTAACGGAATCTGCTGCGCTATATAAGACACTGTAACGGAATCTGCTGCGCTTTATAAGACGCTGTAACGAATCTGCTGCACTATATAAGAAACTGTAACGGAATCTGCTGCGCTATATAAGACACTGTAACGGAATCTGCTGCACTATATAAGACGCTGTAACGGAATCTGCTGCGCTATATAAGACGCTGTGAAGGAATCTGCTGCGCTATATAAGACGCTGTAACAGAATCTGCTGCGCTATATAAGACGCTGTAACGGAATCTGCTGCGCTATATAAGACGCTGTAACGGAATCTGCTGCGCTATATAAGACACTGTAATGGAATCTGCTGCGCTATATAAGACGCTGTGACGGAATCTGCTGCGCTATATAAGACGCTGTAACAGAATCTGCTGCGCTATATAAGACGCTGTAACGGAATCTGCTGCGCTATATAAGACGCTGTAACAGAATCTGCTGCGCTATATAACACACTGTAACGGAATCTGCTACGCTATATAAGACGCTGTAACGGAATCTGCTGCGCTATATAAGACACTGTAACGGCATCTGCTGCGCTATATAAGACGCTGTAACGGAATCTGCTGCGCTATATAAGACACTGTAACGGAATCTGCTGCGCTATATAAGACACTGTAACGGAATCTGCTGCGCTATATAAGACGCTGTAACGGAATCTGCTGCGCTATATAAGACACTGTAACGGAATCTGCTGCGATATATAAGACGCTGTAACGGAATCTGCTGCGCTATATAAGACACTGTAAATAAATAATGACATCGCATTCAGATGTGATGATTGACAGGTGCGCTCGATGTAATCGCACATCGCAAGGTGATGATGGGCAGTAAGTTCCCACCCAGATGGCACTAAGTATACAATCAGATACATGGCCCAGCAGTCACCCCAAGGCCTATAGATCTTACTGAACCCATGCCACATAGAACATGTATAATTACATATGTACATTATATGTATTCTCATGTGCTCTCTATGTGCCCCAGCACCCTCTCTCCTCCTCCAAGGGTTAGGGGGTAAGGGAACAGTAGTGAGTGTAGGGTTAGGGGGTAAGGGCACAGTAGTGAGTGTAGGGTTAGGGGGTAAGGGCACAGTAGTGTGTGGAGGGTTAGGGGGTAAGGGTCTTCAGTCTGCACAACCTGGACACTGATCTCCATGCTGACCTAAATGCTGTCACACACTGCTTCTGTCTCACGTATACACCTCACCTCACCTGTAGGCTCCCCACGCTTCCAGTACATCACCTACAGTCTGCACAGCCTGGACACTGACCTCCATGCTGATCTATATGCTGTCACACACTGCTTCTGTCTCACGTATACACCTCACCTCACCTGTAGGCTCCCCACGCTTCCAGTACATCACCTACAGTCTGCACAGCCTGGACACTGATCTCCACACTGAATTAAGTGCTGTCACACACTGCTTCTGTCTCACTTATACATTAACTATACTTCCTGTAGGCTCTCCACGCTTCCAGTACATCACCTACAGTCTGCACAGCCTGGACACTGATCTCCATGCTGACCTATATGCTGTCACACACTGCTTCTGTCTCACTTATACATTACCTATACTTCCTGTAGGCTCTCCACGCTTCCAGTACATCACCTTCTCACTGCTCATTCTAGGCCACTCCAACCTCATTCTATATCACTACTCTGAACAACTTTACACAGAAATATGGCTCCTAGATCCAGTCCCATACCAGTCCTTGCTGTCAGGTCTCGCCCCCTCTCAACTTCCACACCTTTCACACGCACCCACAACCCACACAACCTAATTCCTATCTCACCTGTCCCCTCCCTTCCTTTCTCCTGTGCTCTCTGGAATGCTAGATCAGTCTGCAACAAGCTCCCAACTATCCACGACCTCTTTATCTCCCACTTTTTTAACCTTCTTGCCATCACTGAAACCTGGCTGTCCGCATCTGACACTACCTCCCCTGCTGCCCTCTCCTATGGAGGCCTCTCCTTCACACACTCGGTCAGACCGGATGGCCGCCAGGGTGGAGGAGTGGGCATCCTCCTCTCCCCCAACTGCACCTTCCGCGCCATCCCACCTGAGCCCTCCCTCACATTCTCCACCTTTGAGGTACACACTATCCGCCTCTTCTACCCTATTCACCTCCTTGTGGCTGTAATCTACCGCCCCCCTGGCCCCTGCTCCCCTTTCCTTGATAACTTTGCTGCGTGGCTTCCACACTTTCTTGCCTCTGACCTCCCCTCTATCATCCTCGGTGACTTTAACATTCCTATTGACATCAATAATGCTGCCTCCTCTAACCTTCTTGACCTTACCACCTCCTTTGGACTTTCTCAATGGACCTCCACTCCCACTCATAATCTCGGACACTCCCTTGACCTAGTCTTCACCCACCATTGTAATCTCTCTGATTTCTCTAATTCTTCCTTCCCACTCTCTGACCACAATCTGCTCTCTTTCACCCTCTCATCCTCCCCTCATTGCCCAGACCGACAGTCACCAGACGTAACCTCGGATCTCTTGACCCCACTGTCCTGTCTTCCCTGGAGACTTTCCTCTCTCCTCTTTCAACCATGACCTGCCCCAACCAGGCTGCCTCTTTCTATTACTCTTCTCTCACCTCTGCTCTCGACTCTGTAGCCCCCCTCCACACTGTTCCCCTTCGACGCTCTAAACCACAACCCTGGCACAACAAAATAACACGATTCTTGCAAAAATGTGCACGCTCTGCTGAACGCCTCTGGAGGAAATCTCACTCTCTGGCAGACTTCCTCCATTTCAAGTTTATTCTCTCCTCCTACAGCGCTGCTCTCTCCTATACCAAACAATCTTTCTTCAAATCTCTCATCTCTTCCCATTCCTCCAATCCCTGACGTCTCTTTAATACTTTCAACACTCTACTTCGCCCTGCACCACCCCTCCTCCCTTCATCCCTCACTGCCACTGACTTTGCCTCCTTCTTCCTCTCTAAAATTGAGGTAATCCGACATGATATCTCCTTCCATACCCCCTCTGCTGCCCAGCCACCCCAATCATCCTCCCCTACCAACTACCCCACTCTGTCATCCTTCTGCCCTACTACAGCTGAGGAAGTCCGCTCCCTCATCTCATCCTCTCCCCCCTCTACCTGTCCCTTGGACCCTCTCCCCTCCCGTCTCCTCAGTTCCCTCTCCCCCACTGGCTGCTCCCACCTTGCTCACCTCTTTAACCTATCTCTTTCTACTGGCATCTTTCCCTCACCCTTCAAACACGCTCTGGTCTCGCCTATTCTTAAAAAACCAAACCTGGACCCTTTATCTTCCACAAGCTACCGCCCTATCTCTCTTCTCCCATTTGCCTCTAAAATACTATAACGGCTGGTTTACAGGCGTCTCACCAGCTACCTGTCTGACCACTCCATCCTAGATCCCCTTCAATCTGGCTTTCGCCCACTTCACTCCACTGAGACTGCCCTAGTGAAAGTCACCAATGACCTGCTGTCAGCCAAATCCAAGGGTCACTTCTCCCTGCTTATCCTTTTGGACCTATCTGCTGCCTTTGACACTGTGGATCACCCTCTCCTCCTCCACACACTCCAAAACATTGGCCTCTCTGGCACAGTCTTCAACTGGTTTTCCTCTTACCTCTTCAACCGTTCCTTCTCAGTCTCTGCCTCTGGCACTACCTCACCACCTTCCATCCTTCCTGTCGGGGTCCCTCAGGGTTCGTCCTTGGCCCCATTCTGTTCTCCCTGTACACCTCCTCTCTGGGTGCACTCATTAACCTCTTTGGCTTCCAATATCACCTCTATGCAGATGACACCCAAATCTACCTCTCCTCTCCTGATCTGTTCCCCACTGTTCTCTCTCAGGTTTACAGCTGCCTCTCTGCCATCTCTACCTGGATGTCTGAGTGATTTCTGAAGCTGAATATGGACAAAACCGAACTTATTATCTTTCCCCCACCCAGAGCTATGCCCCCTACTAATATCTCTATCACTGTTAACAACACCATCATCTCCCCTGTTTCCCAACTCCGCTGCCTGGGTGTCACTCTTGACTCCTCCCTCTCCTTTGCACCCCACATCCAAGCCCTGGCCCATTCTTGCCGGTTCCAGTTACGCAACATTGCTCGCATCAGGCCCTTTCTCTCACAGAGTGCAACTAAGCTGATCATCCACTCATTGGTCATCTCACGGCTTGACTACTGTAATGTTCTCCTCACCGGCCTCGCTCAATCCCAACTAGCTCCTCTCCAATCTGTCCTCAATGCTGCAGCCAGGCTTATCTTCCTCTCCCGCCGCTCTAACTCTGCTAATCCCCTTCAACAAAATCTGCACTGGCTTCCATTTCCCTACAGAATCCTCTTCAAACACCTCACACTCACATACAGGGCCATCTCTAATTCCATTGCTCCCTATATCTCTAACCTCATCTCCATTCATACACCCTCCCGCCCTCTACGGTCAGCTGACGACTGTCGTCTCTCCTCCACCCTGATCACTGCTTCCCATGCTAGAGTACAGGACTTTGCCCGTGCTGCACCCCTTCAGTGGAACGCACTCCCTCGCTCCATTAGACTCTCCCCGACCTTGCAAAGCTTCAAACGGGCACTGAAAACTCACCTATTCATCAAAGCGTACCCTTCTACTGCATAAACCAGCTGGTTCTCCGACCCCTTGCCTGTTTCCTGTTTACATCCTGCTATCTAACCACCACCCCCTCGCTTGCACCTTTTGTAATCTGTCTGTCTCCCCTTCCTACTAGATTGTAAGCTTCTCCGAGTAGGGCCCTCTTCCCTCCTGTTGTCAAAGCCCACTTCTCTTCACAGTTCACTCACAGCTCTCCTTTACTCCAACACTCAGTGACCATCTTCATACTCATCTCCATCATTGGCCTCAAGCCTCTAGTTGTATGTTGATTGGGTCCTCACTACTTACATTTAAGCTGTAATGTGTATTGAACTGTGGTGCTCTTTATTTGTACTGTATTTTTGTTATTTATTCAATGTTATGCCAAGTTTTGTCTCCCTGTATTGTTCCTTTGTACGGCGCTGCGAAACACTTGTGGCGCCTTATAAATAAAATTATAATAATAATAAGGGAACAGTAGTGAGTGTAGGGTTAGGGGGTAAGGGCACAGTAGTGTGTGGAGGGTTAGGGGGTAAGGGCACAGTAGTGTGTGGAGGGTTAGGGGGTAAGGGCACAGTAGTGAGTGTATGGTTAGGGGGTAAGGGCGCAGTAGTGAGTGTAGGGTTAGGGGGAAAGCACAGTAGTGAGTGTGGGGTTAGGGGGTAAGGGCACAGTAGTGAGTGTGGGGTTAGGGAGTAAGGGCACAGTAGTGAGTGTGGGGTTAGGGGGTAAGGGCACAGTAGTGAGTGTGGGGTTAGGGGGTAAGGGCACAGTAGTGAGTGTATGGTTAGGGGGTAAGGGCGCAGTAGTGAGTGTAGGGTTAGGGGGTAAGGGAACAGTAGTGAGTGTAGGGTTAGGGGGTAAGGGCACAGTATTGAGTGTAGGGTTAGGGGGTAAGGGCACAGTAGTGAGTGTGGGGTTAGGGGGTAAGGGCACAGTAGTGAGTGTGGGGTTAGGGGGTAAGGGCACAGTAGTGAGTGTGGGGTTAGGGGGTAAGGGCACAGTAGTGTGTGGAGGGTTAGTGGGTAAGGGCATAGTAGTGTGTGGAGGGTTAGGGGGTAAGGGCACAGTAGTGTGTGGAGGGTTAGGGGGTAAGGGCACAGTAGCGTGTGGAGGGTTAGGGCACAGTAGTGTGTGTACGGTTAGGGGATAAGGACTCAGTAGTGTGTGTAGGGTTTAGGGGTAAGGGTCAGTAGTGTGTGTAGGGTAAGGGTACAGTAGTGTGTGGAGGTTTATGGGGTAAGGGTACAGTAGTTTATAAGGTTAGGGGGTAAGGGCACAGTAGGGTGGAGGGTTAGAGGTAAGGGTACAGGTGTTTGTAGAGTTAGGGGGTAAGGGCACAGTAGCATGTGGAGGGTTAGGGGGCAATGGTAAAGTCATTTGTAGGGTTAGGGGGTAAGAGCACAGTGTGTGGATGGTTAGGTTGTATGGGCACAGTGGTGTGTGCAGGGTTAGGGGGTAAGGGCACAGTAATGTGTGGATGGTTAGGTTGTATGGGCACAGTGGTGTGTGCAGGGTTAGGGGGTAAGAGCACAGTAGTTTGTAGGGTTAGGGTGTATGGACACAGTAGTGTGTGGATGGTTATGGTAAAGGTACAGTAGTTTGTAGAGTTAGGGGGGTAAGGGCACAGTAGTGTGTGGAGGGTTAGGGGTAAGGGCACAGTAGTGTGTGTAGGGTTAGGGGTAAGGGTACAGTAGTGTCTGTAGGGTTAGGGGGTAAGGATACAGTAGTGAGTGCAGGGATAGGGGGTAAGGGCACAGTAGTGTGTGTAGGGTTAGGGGGTAAGGGCACAGTAGTGTGTGGAGGGTTAGGGAGTAAGGGTATAGTAGTGTGTGGAGGGTTAGGGAGTAAGGGTATAGTAGTGTGTGTAGGGTTAGGGGTAAGGGTACAGTAGTGTCTGTAGGGTTAGGGGGTAAGGATACAGTAGTGAGTGCAGGGATAGGGGGTAAGGGCACAGTAGTGTGTGTAGGGTTAGGGGGTAAGGGCACAGTAGTGTGTGGAAGGTTAGGGGGTAAGGGCACAGTAGTGTCTGTAGGGTTAGGGGGTAAGGATACAGTAGTGAGTGCAGGGATAGGGGGTAAGGGCACAGTAGTGTGTGTAGGGTTAGGGGGTAAGGGCACAGTAGTGTGTGGAGGGTTAGGGAGTAAGGGTATAGTAGTGTGTGGAGGGTTAGGGAGTAAGGGTATAGTAGTGTGTGTAGGGTTAGGGGTAAGGGTACAGTAGTGTCTGTAGGGTTAGGGGGTAAGGATACAGTAGTGAGTGCAGGGATAGGGGGTAAGGGCACAGTAGTGTGTGTGGGGTTAGGGGGTAAGGGCACAGTAGTGTGTGGAGGGTTAGGGGGTAAGGGCACAGTAGTGTGTGTACGGTTAGGGGATAAGGACTCAGTAGTGTGTGTAGGGTTTAGGGGTAAGGGTCAGTAGTGTGTGTAGGGTAAGGGTACAGTAGTGTGTGGAGGTTTATGGGGTAAGGGTACAGTAGTTTATAAGGTTAGGGGGTAAGGGCACAGTAGGGTGGAGGGTTAGAGGTAAGGGTACAGGTGTTTGTAGAGTTAGGGGGTAAGGGCACAGTAGCATGTGGAGGATTAGGGGGCAATGGTAAAGTCATTTGTAGGGTTAGGGGGTAAGAGCACAGTGTGTGGATGGTTAGGTTGTATGGGCACAGTGGTGTGTGCAGGGTTAGGGGGTAAGGGCACAGTAATGTGTGGATGGTTAGGTTGTATGGGCACAGTGGTGTGTGCAGGGTTAGGGGGTAAGAGCACAGTAGTTTGTAGGGTTAGGGTGTATGGACACAGTAGTGTGTGGATGGTTATGGTAAAGGTACAGTAGTTTGTAGAGTTAGGGGGGTAAGGGCACAGTAGTGTGTGGAGGGTTAGGGGTAAGGGTACAGTAGTGTCTGTAGGGTTAGGGGGTAAGGATACAGTAGTGAGTGCAGGGATAGGGGGTAAGGGCACAGTAGTGTGTGTAGGGTTAGGGGGTAAGGGCACAGTAGTGTGTGGAGGGTTAGGGAGTAAGGGTATAGTAGTGTGTGGAGGGTTAGGGAGTAAGGGTATAGTAGTGTGTGTAGGGTTAGGGGTAAGGGTACAGTAGTGTCTGTAGGGTTAGGGGGTAAGGATACAGTAGTGAGTGCAGGGATAGGGGGTAAGGGCACAGTAGTGTGTGTAGGGTTAGGGGGTAAGGGCACAGTAGTGTGTGGAAGGTTAGGGGGTAAGGGCACAGTAGTGTCTGTAGGGTTAGGGGGTAAGGATACAGTAGTGAGTGCAGGGATAGGGGGTAAGGGCACAGTAGTGTGTGTAGGGTTAGGGGGTAAGGGCACAGTAGTGTGTGGAGGGTTAGGGAGTAAGGGTATAGTAGTGTGTGGAGGGTTAGGGAGTAAGGGTATAGTAGTGTGTGTAGGGTTAGGGGTAAGGGTACAGTAGTGTCTGTAGGGTTAGGGGGTAAGGATACAGTAGTGAGTGCAGGGATAGGGGGTAAGGGCACAGTAGTGTGTGTGGGGTTAGGGGGTAAGGGCACAGTAGTGTGTGGAGGGTTAGGGGGTAAGGGCACAGTAGTGTCTGTAGGGTTAGGGGGTAAGGATACAGTAGTGAGTGCAGGGATAGGGGGTAAGGGCACAGTAGTGTGTGGGGTTAGGGGGTAAGGGCACAGTAGTGTGTGGAGGGTTAGGGGGTAAGGGCACAGTAGTGTCTGTAGGGTTAGGGGGTAAGGATACAGTAGTGAGTGCAGGGATAGGGGGTAAGGGCACAGTAGTGTGTGTAGGGTTAGGGGGTAAGGGCACAGTAGTGTGTGTAGGGTTAGGGGGTAAGGGCACAGTAGTGTGTGGAGGGTTAGGGGTAAGGGCACAGTAGTGTGTGTAGGGTTAGGGGTAAGGGTACAGTAGTGTCTGTAGGGTTAGGGGGTAAGGATACAGTAGTGTGTGGAGGGTTAGGGGTAAGGGCACAGTAGTGTGTGGAGGGTTAGGGGTAAGGGCACAGTAGTGTGTGGAGGGTTAGGGGTAAGGGCACAGTAGTGTGTGTAGGGTTAGGGGGTAAGGATACAGTAGTGAGTGCAGGGATAGGGGGTAAGGGCACAGTAGTGTGTGTAGGGTTAGGGGGTAAGGGCACAGTAGTGTGTGGAGGGTTAGGGAGTAAGGGTATAGTAGTGTGTGTAGGGTTAGGGGTAAGGGCACAGTAGTGTGTGTAGGGTTAGGGGTAAGGGCACAGTAGTGTGTGTAGGGTTAGGGGGTAAGGGCACAGTAGTGTGTGGAGGGTTGGGGAGTAAGGGTATAGTAGTGTGTGTAGGGTTAGGGGGTAAGGGCACAGTAGTGTGTGTAGGGTTAGGGGGTAAGGGTACAGTAGTGTGTGGAGGGTTAGGGAGTAAGGATACAGTAGTGAGTGCAGGGATAGGGGGTAAGGGCACAGTAGTGTGTGTAGGGTTAGGGGTAAGGGCACAGTAGTGTGTGTAGGGTTAGGGGGTAAGGGTACAGTAGTGTCTGTAGGGTTAGGGGGTAAGGATACAGTAGTGAGTGCAGGGATAGGGGGTAAGGGCACAGTAGTGTGTGTAGGGTTAGGGGGTAAGGGCACAGTAGTGTGTGGAGGGTTAGGGGGTAAGGGCACAGTAGTGTGTGGAGGGTTAGGGGGTAAGGGGGGGGGGGGAGTTGAGGTCCCCCTGTATTTCTATAACCAACACCAGGCTCATAGCCCAGTCCTGGGTCCCAAAATACAGGGTACAAAAGGAGTAGGGGGTCACCCATATTTTGGCAACCAGCCAGCAGGCTAATGCCCCAGCCAGGGGACACTTTCTATACACGTCCCCAGCCAAAGCATCAACCTCTGGCTGATCAGCCCAGGCCTGGCCCCCTACCTCCCCACTAAAGCCCCCCTCCAGAGCACCCCTGGCCTGGGCTGAAACCTGGGGCTGTCCCCAATGCCCCTGGGGGGTGGGCACCAGGCTGATGGCATAAATGTGTAAAAATTAGAATAACAAACATTGGGTTTTGTTGTGGAACTACAAGTCCCAGCAAGTCTCCCCTGCATGCAGGGACTTGATGAGCCACAAGCCCAGCATGGCTACAAGCATGTAATACCCCTTGGCAACGAGCATTTCACTCTCCCTTGGCAATAAGCATGAAACTCCTGGCATTGAGCATGTAGGTAAGTGGTACTTATGTGGCATAATATGTAATGGGCATTACAGCATGTGGCGTAATGGGCATCCCAGTGTAAGGCACAATGTGTAATAGGTATCACGGTGTGGCATAACATGTAATTGGCATCATGACAATGTGTTTTGGGCATCACGGCATGTGGAATAATGTGTAATGGGCATTACAGCATGCAGAATAATGTGTAACAGGCATTACAGTACGTGGTATAATGTGTAACAGGCATTACGGTTAAACATTGTACATTGATTTAAGTAGCCTGGCACTGTTTGGGCTTGGGGGGCCGAGGGGTGGTTCACTGGAGACGGAGGACAATGTGGAAAAGGTTTCCCTTCTTTCCGGGGGGAAGGAGGGGGGGTGGGCAACCCTGTGTAGTGTGTGTATTTTTCATTGTATGTGTCATTTATGTGGACATTGGTTTTGTTGAAGAACTACAAGACCCAGTGGGCCCATGAATGCCCCGCTTGCTGGGACTTGTGGTTCTCTGAGTCCATGCATGCACGGGAAGCTTCAGCCCGGGCCTGGGGTGCCCCCTTAATTGGAGGGTGTCCCCACTCCCCAGTCTGGGCTGATCAGCCACAAGTTGATGGTTTAGCCAGGGGACCTTGTATAAAAAGTCTCCCTTTTCCCCCTGTATTTCTGCAACCAGGACTGGCTCACTGACATATATCCTAATCACCAGTATGAATGATGTTAAATCTGCGGATTACCCAGACTACATTGGCCGGGATGCTCTAGACCAGAAATGCGGTAAAAACCCCGTTATCGATTTTACCGCATATCTGTATTCTCTAACCCCCCTCCACAGTCTCAGCGCTGCGGAGGGAATCGTCAGCAAAAGCCTCTGGCCTTCTTACTGCAGCGCTGTGTGAGGGATCCGACATGGATTCCTCCCAGCATGCCCCACGGCCGGTGCCGTGCTCTGCGCAGACAGACTCCCGGAAGTCCAGCTCCGGAGCCGCATCGCAAGGGACAGGTCTTATCGCAAGAGCCGTCCCTTGTGTTAATGATCGCATCTGTTAGAGCATATGCGATTATTAACAATGCGAAGCCCGGCGGAGGGGGGGGCGATAACGGTTAGAGCATCCCGCCCTATGTGCGCATACGTCCGCGTTCTATCGATGGTGTAGCCATTCGTAACAGCTGAATTGGGTTAACTTACTTTATATGCAATAGTGTTCATTCTAGCACCTGCCACATTTGAAAACCCCTGCAGTTCCTCTTCCCTGCCTGGGGTGTCGCTGTCTACTGTAGTGCTTCTAGCTCAGTGTGGTCTGTATATCAGCACTGATATGCAAACCAGACCTGTACTAGAAACATCACAGCAGACAGCGACACCCCAGGCAGGGAACAGGAACTGCATGGGATTTAGGAGTTGGCGAGTGCTAGAGTGAACACTACATACATCAGGCAAATCAGCCGCATTCGGCTTATTGGAAGTTAACCAGGCACTGGCCGTATTTCACATGACTGCATTCCTACCCATTCCATCTTAGTAAATGTACCCCAAAGGGTTAATGTGTGTCTCTGTATTGACTCTTCCTTATGTGTCTGTGCTTCAGTAATGCTAAGGGGTAGTGATTCCCCCCCCAGCACCCATAGACCTTGATGACTGTTGTTTTGTTTAAGTATTGAATGGATAACGCAGAGATGGGGCAAACGCAGGATTTCTGAGCATCCGATGACTGCTGTGAATCTATTTCCAGAATGCAGAAGTGTCGCTGGGTAATGTCCCCCGTGGGCTCACACGGCAGAAGCAGATTTGGCCAGCAGGGAAACACGTTGGTACTCCCCCCCCCCCCCAGACTATACCCTGGTCGCTCACCTGTGTGTTATATACTGTATATAATATACCCTCCTCTCATAGTGACCAGCGGTGCGAGTCTGTGTAGTGAGTGTGCAGTCACGTGTGTCATTCACTCTCACTTACCTGGGGCAGAAGCACATTGCCGATACCAGATTCCTGGGACTGTCACTCCTCTGCTGACTGTCTCTCTCCTCTGCTGACTGTCTCTCCCCCTCAGACTGTCTCTCTCCTCTGCTGACTGTCTCTCCCCCTCAGACTGTCTCTCTCCTCTGCTGACTGTCTCTCTCCCCCTCAGCCTGTCTCGTGCTGTCACTTCCTGCTCACACTGGAACATAATCACACCCTGTAGGCGGATCTGAGATAACTGTGCACAAGAAATATGCAGATGGGAATATATATATATATATATATATACATACACACACAAATACAGGGACTCCACACTCTCCATAATGAACTAACTCACCTTAGTATACAATTAATCAAATAAAAAATTTTGGGGTCCCTTGGCGATGGGCTGCAAGCTTAAATGCATTGCTCAATTCATGAATTAAAACCCCATTATTTATTTGATTAATTGTATACGAAGGTGAGTTAGTTCATTATGGAGAGTGTGGAGTCCCTGTATTTGTATTTATTAGAGCATGTGGTCACAGGCCACTTCACCCCAACCTGGGAATGGCGAGTGTTGTGGTACTCTGTATGTGTGTGTGTGTGTGTATATATATATATATATATATATATATATATATATATATATATATATATATATATATATATATATATATAGATAGATAGATAGATAGATAGATAGATAGATAGATAGATAGATAGATAGAGAGAAATATATAGATATACATACCTCCCAACTTCTGTGTTGGGGAAATAGGGACACTCGCGCCCGAAAAGGGGGCGGGTGTATGCAAATGAGGGCGCGGCTTATGCTAATTAGTCGTGACCTCATTTTCATACGAGAATAGACGCTGTGCGCATTTGCACAGCGTCTATTCTATTAGATTGGAGGGTCTCCCAACTGCCACCCCTGCAGCGGGACAGGACCCGAAAAACGGGACTGTCCCGCTGTAATCGTGACAGTTGGGAGGTGTGGATATAGGTGACCAGCGCTGGATGGGAGATAACAGACTGAGATTCCCCTGGAATCCTCTGAAGTGTTACCAGTCCCCTTATGTGAAAACCAATTCCGTGGGTGGTCCGAGTGAGAGAAGGATTTCAGGTGTCTGTAACAATCACTTCAGAGTATAGTATAGCAATGAACTTACTTTAAAGTTCTGACCCACGTTCCTATAATGGTTTCTTTTCCCCCATTTATCGGCAAGCAGGCGATGATGAGATGGACAGGATTTATTCCAATGCAAACAATGAATGAAAGATTAAAATAGTACAAAAACAGGGTGAAGCGGTGAGGGATCCTGGACGGAGCAGCTCCGGTGGCCGTAGCTGTGTCCCGATGGAAGCGCTGCAGACACTGTCAGTATGGACGGGTGACGCCGGGATCAGAGTCCGTTCTTACTTTGATCTCCGTGACAAGTGCTGCAGTCCTCCTCCCTCGGAAGCGGCCAAATCAACGCGTTTCGGATATATAATATCCTTTTGCCGCTGTCATTCCTGGCCCGGCTATTTGAGGGGAAGTAGGGTGTATCACATGGTCTTCAATATCCAACCAGATTAGACCTGTGCCCGGCATTAATTATCTTACATTCACCAATGTTGATGAATTCCGCCAAGCAAAGGGCCCAGAATATTGCCCTTAGTTCAAGGACACTGATGAGTAGTTGGCTTTCCTGTGAGTTACAAAGCCCCTGGAAGGATCTCTGGCAAATCACTACGAAGACTTGGATCTGTGGTGTGGAGAGTCCACGTTTGGATCCAAAATGGTCTCCCCGCTGTAAGGTTCTGGTCCAGAAGCCATCAAGAGAGTGAGAGACGTACTACCAGGGACAATGCTATCAGCTGTGACTGGATGTTGGTGTAGGGCCCTGACAACTTCGTGAGGATCTCCCGTTGTAGTGGGCGGGAGTGAAATTGTACATATTCTGCCATGTCAAAGGTCGATACCATCGACGCTAAGACCTTCATGTAGGCATGAACAGACACCGTCTGTGTGAGAGAAGACCTCGTATGTGGGATTGCAGTGTCTGGCCACGTTTCTCTGGCAGGGAGATCCTTTAATGCACCGTACCCAACTGGGCTCCCAAAGTCTGTGCGGGAACCATCGATGACTTCGGCCAATTGATGATCCAGCTGTGATTTTGCAAGACCTTTACCACTATGGCCAGATGGTCCTTGAGAATCTCTGCAGACTGTGCCAGAATCAACAGGTTGTCCAGATATGGAAGGATCCGGATGCCCTGGTTGTGAAGACCGCTGCCCATCACTGCCATGACCTTCATAAAACACCCGAGGGGTAGTAGAACGCCTGAAAGGCAGAGGCTGAAAGTGACGGTCCTGCAGTGCAAACTGCAGAAACCGTTGATGTTCTGGCCTGATGGGTATATGCAGATATGCATCCTGGATGTCCAGGAATGTCATGTAGTCTCTTGGCTCGAAGGCCAAGACTATGGATCGCAAGGTCTCTATCTGGAACTTCGGGACCTGAATATACCTGTTGAGCTGTTTTAAGTTGAGGATGTGACGGTATGACCCATTGGGCTTCTGGACTAGAAAGAGGCTGGCATAGATACTTGAGCCTCTCTAAGATGAAGGTACTGGCACTATGACTCCAGATTGCAGAAGCTTCTGGATGGACTGCTCCAGAGCCCTAGATTTTCCTAAGTCCTTTGGAGAACTTGTGGAAAAGAAGGAGTTTCCTGGATACCATTGGAAGGTTAGGAGGTAGCCTTGGGAGACGACATCCCGAACCCATGCATCTGTCTTGGATGCCAGCCAGATGTCTGAAAACCCCAACAGGTGGCCTCCCACCTTGGGATCCCCCAGGTGGAAGCCCACCCCATTTGTCCTCTGGCTTAGGGTCAGGGCACCTGGTGGTCCAAGGACGATTGCCCTTGGGTTCGCAGGACCTGGCAACCTGTATCGGGGAAGAGATACATCCTCACCATTGTGGACTATGCCACCCGGTATCCAGAGGCTGTAGCTCTATCCACCATCACTGCTAGGCGTATTTAGTAGAGTAGGGTTCCCCAGCAAAATCCTAACCGATCAAGGGACGCAGTTCATGAGTGAACTGGTCCAGTGCCTCTGGGCCAGGTGCAGAGTGAGGCAACTCCGCACTGCCCCCCATTATCCCCAGACTAACGGACTTTGTGAGAGGTTTAATGGTACTCTGAAACAGATGCTGTGAAGTTATCAGACTCACTTTAAGACTGTAATTATTATATTTTATTAGGTGTAGTGATTAATGTACTTTTTAGTCCGTCTGTACCCTCTTGTTCTATTTCCCCAAATCTGTGTGTATTTCCAGAACCATAGTATTAGACTGTATATTGCCCAAATATGATCAGACAGGAAATGTCCACAGGGGATGATCCAATTCCCCTGCTATTTACAGGAAGGTTATGTCCACAGGGGGTAATCAGGACATAACCAAATTACCTTCCTTGTATTTACACTCCTTTGTGCCTTTCTGGACTCTAGTAGACTCTTTGGAACCGGACCCAGCAGGGGGCAGCAGCAGAGGGACAGCTGCAGCTTGAAGGGGGGGGGGATATACCTGACTCTTGAATCCACCAATCCGGACCCAGTGCAAGTCCACTGACAGTTCAGGTACCGTGGGAATTTAGAAGGTTTTAAAATGACTTGCACACATGCCGGCTCCTCATGTTAGTCGCAATCCTGGCTCAGGGGTCATACCCTCCACTGGATCTTGTGGAACACATCATTTGCCCGGGGGGGGGTGGGGGGGCATCCTACTAAGCTCTGGTGTGGAGCGTCCGGTGCTGTGTGGATTTACACAGGTTTCTGCTATCACTGCTGTGTGGAATAAGTGATAGCTTTGTGATTTGGAACTGTGATGCTAAAAAAGGACTTGAACTGCTACCAGGATGTTTCTATGCTACATTTTGCCTCTTGTTCCTGTCTTTATCTACTTTCGTGTGCTGTGATAAAAATAAACCATATTTTGGTTTCATCTGCTCGGTGTCTGAGTGATTGAAGAACTCGTATCCTCACATTTGGCGGCAGCGACAGTGGGATCATTCAGACACCAACCATCGAGCACAGAAAGCACAGAGAACAGAGGACCAGACCATATGTAAGGAAACGGAAAATGCAGTAAGGTGAAGTTCAGCAAGTGAGCAGGTGTCAGTCCTGTAAAAGGGAAAATGTTCCCAAGGAAAGAAAATCGATGCCTCAAGACCCCTGGAGCAGAGGAGCTCAGGGATGGAGGTTCTTCAGTGTATCGGCAGGCTGGGAAGCCGGATCTGTTATTTATTGTCAGGAAAATGCAGTATATCTGGAAGTACTGGGAAGACGCTCAGCAGATGGTCAGCGGGTGGAGAGTATCCAGCATACAGGACAAGTTGTGTTACCTGGGGGATGCATTCCTGCACTGTAAAGGTGAGGCCACCTCGTGGAATCTGCTGGGGGAGCCAGAGTTTGTAGAATTTACAGAGGAAGTGATTGCTACAGTGACCCAGATGCTACAAAGAGGACAATATTCTGAGGCTGAAGGACAAGTCCAGAATAAATTGATGCCCCAGATAGAGCCAGAGGAAAGGTCCAAAATGGGGCTACTGCAATCTGGGCACACAACCGAGGGGTCCGCCACAGACTTATCTGGTACCATGAGAGAAGGGTTGTTTCTAGGGGGGCCCCTAACTGCCCTTGAAGAAAGGAGTATGGAGGAGCTGATAGCAGAATGTCAGCTGCGAGATATACCCGTCCAATCCTGCACACGCAGGGAAATCATTCAGCAGATCCTTCAAGATCAGGGGGATCCTACAAAAGCATTTACCTATTATCGGACATGGATCCTCAATTTCGGTGCACAGCTGAGTGTGTGGGAACAATTGGAGTGTCTGGAGGAGTGCTTTATTGTGGCAGAGGAAGAGGCGATTGATCACGGGCTCCTGGACACCCCAGCATGGCGAGACCAGTGTCGCAGGGTGGCTGATGAAAGGCACCGCCTGAAACAGCTTCTCCCACAGCCTAGGGAAGAAGCTGGTCAGTGTTCTATACTGGGGGAGGTTATCCCCAAAGTGAAGGAAGTGGGGCCTCTGAGCCAGGCACCCCAGGAGGAGCTGCACTACAGCTTCCCTTTTGCTGAGGTGGAAGATGGAGAATTATTATCCTGCTGCCAGGGGATCTATGAGGACTGCGTCCAAGAGGAGATCACCGTGGTTAGAGGAGTATTCGCCAACATCCAGGCCACAAGAATACCAGTCACAGATGACGTCTTGTTTCAGGCTGCCCAGCATATTCAGCTGGGGAAGGAGGTTATCCAGGAGGAGGAGGTGTGCGCAGAAGTAGCTGCAGGTCAGACACTGGCTTTTGAGAGGACAGAGCTGATGCGGCCTGTCCTGCAGCCACCAGCGGAATTGTTCCTGATGGAGGGTCCCTTCTCAGCCCTGGGAATTGAGACCAAATGCTGTACTGAAATTTGCCATGCCCCTAGTTTGGGTTTGAGGGAGGAAGGATGTGACAGAGTGGCGGAAGTGCCAGGGCCAGAGCCCCTATATTGGCCTGCGGTTTGGCAGCTGTTCCTTGTGCAAGAGGGGGAGGTGGAAAGTGCTCCCTGCCCCATTATGCCAGAGGCAAAAGTATTAGTACCCCCTATAGGTGTACCCAGTGTAAAAGGTTACAATGTTGCAGAGAGGGGGTACCCAGCATCTGAAGAAGAGGAATTGCTAAATCCCTTGTTAATTCAAATGTATAACTTAGATTGTGATATTGCCCTTGCTGGTTCTGCAAACCAGCCGCCTTTTACAAGATGGGTTTGGTATGTCACACTGTGGGACTCAGGTGGTATATCCAAACCTCAGATTCTCTGCTCTGCATCCCACTACAGGTTGTTATTGGTTCCTGAACAACTTGGTACAGGGACTAAAATAGTAGGGGAAGGAATGTGAAGTTATCAGACTCACTGTAAGACTGTAATTATTATATTTTATTAGGTGTAGTGATTAATGTACTTTTTAGTCCGTCTGTACCCTCTTGTTCTATTCCCCAAATCTGTGTGTATTTCCAGAACCATAGTATTAGACTGTATATTGCCCAAATATGATCAGACAGGAAATGTCCACAGGGGGTGATCCAATTCCCCTGCTATTTACAGGAAGGTTATGTCCACAGGGGGTAATCAGGACATAACCAAATTACCTTCCTTGTATTTACACTCCTTTGTGCCTTTCTGGACTCTAGTAGACTCTTTGGAACCGGACCCAGCAGCAGATGGACAGCTGCAGCTTGAAGGGGGGGGGATATACCTGACTCTTGAATCCACCAATCCGGACCCAGTGCAAGTCCACTGATAGTTCAGGTACCGTGGGAGTTTAGAAGGTTTTAAAATGACTTGTACACATGCCGGCTCATGTTAGTCGCAATCCTGGCGCAGGGGTCATACCCTCCACTGGATCTTGTGGAACACATCATTTGCCCGGGGGGGGGCATCCTACTAAGCTCTGGTGTGGAGCGTCCGGTGCGGTGTGGATTTACACAGGTTTCTGCTATCACTGCTGTGTGGAATAAGTTATAGTTTTGTGATTTGGAACTGTGATGCTAAAAAGGACTTGAACTGCTACCTGGATGTTTCTATGCTACATTTTGCCTCTTGTTCCTGTCTTTATCTACTTGTGTGTGTTGTGATAAAAAATAAACCATATTTTGGTTTCATCTGCTCGGTTCCTGAGTGAATGAAGAACTCGTATCCTCACAGATGCGACGGGCATTTGTGACTTCGGAGGGCGGGGACTGGGAGCGATATCTGCCGTATACGGTCACCAAATGCCTAAGCAACATCACCTATGTGGTGTCATTTGACAGCAATGGTAGAAGGCAGCGTACCTAACATGTCAATATGTTGAAGGCATACCACGAGCGTGTGGAGTCGGTAGCCGCTGTGTGCTGCTTGCCGATGGAGGAACCAGGAAGCAATCCCATTCCTGACCTCCTCGCGGATGCCAAGGGTGAAGGTGGCGTAGAGGAAGTAAGTTGGAGTAGTAAACTGGATAACCTCAAGAGGGGGCAGCTTGAGTCAGTGCTGTGGTCCTTTGAGGCTCAGTTCAGCAGGAAGCCGGGCTTGACTTCCCTACGTGCCCATCACGTAGACACTGGTGAGCATTGACCGATTCGGCAACCCGCGTATCGGGTCTCACCAGAGGCGCAGGCGAGTTTCTACCAGGAGGTGCAGATGATGTTAGCGCTAGGAATAATCACGCGCTCCAACAGTCCCTGGGCCACATTGGTTGTACTGGTTCCCAAGAAGGACCGGACCACTAGGTTTTGTGTAGACTACCACCGGTTGAACGAGGTGACCAAATCTGACGCCTACCACTTACCCCGCATTGATGCGCTGTTGGACGAGTTGGCTGGAGCGAAATACATCTCCAAGTTTGACCTGAGCAAGGGGTATTGGCAAATACCAATGACAAAAGAAAGTGTTGTATATCTCAGGCACACCAGTGATTTCTGATGAAGGGACACTTGAGCCCAAAAGCGCGCTAAAGCTCAACCACTACTGCCAACCGGACTCCTTAAGGTTAAGACGGGGATTTTATGCTTCTCCTGCCACCATTGATGGTCCCCAGAGACCTGTTTACCCGTGTATGGGTTATATGCGATTTTATCTTCGATCATTGTGAGTTTGTCCAATAAACTGTATGTCCATCTTTTTATACAATGTTGCACTAGCTCTTTCAGGATCCCTCTGAATTCTGCTTTGACTTCGATAAAGACCCTTTTACATGCGATCAAAATGACAGCTCCATGTGAGTGTGACTAAATACCAATAAATTGGTTATTGTGAACGGCAATATTTGCATAATGTTCTGCTTTCTCTTTCCAAGTTTATAGGGCGACTTGGGATTGAACATTACTGTCAGAACTATTGTGTGTAAGTTTATTGTGTTTTTCGCCAGGGCTGCACAATTCTATTGTTCTAAATACCAATGACGCCCGAGGCTCAGGAACAGTCCGCCTTCATCACCTCCTTTCGCTTGTTTGAGTTCAAAACCATGCCATTTGGGATGAAGAATGCGCCAGCCACCTTCCAGAGCATGGTCGATGACCTGCTGAAAGGGTTCAGAGATTTCGCTTAGGCCTACTTAGATGACAATGCTGTCTTCAGACAAATGTGGAAGGACCACCTGAGGCAGGCGGAACTGGTTTTAGAGAGGATTAAGTGGGCAGGTCTGACCATTCGGACAGACAAATGCCAAATGAGGATGTCTGAGGTACAGTACCTGGGGCACCGTGTGGGAGGGGCTAAGGTAAAGCCCGAACCAGAAAAGGTAGAGGCAGTCCGAGACTGGCCCCGGCGCACAACCCAGAGACAGGTCCTCACCTTCCTAGGGATTGCAGGGTACTACAGATGGTTTGTCCCTGACTTTAGCCAAACCCCTGACTGACCTGACTAAGAAGAAACTCCCCAAGGTGGTTGACTGGACACCCGCATGTGAGTTGGCATTCCAGTCATTGAAAACGGCTCTAGTACAAGCTCCAGTGCTGATGGCGCCTGACTACCAGTAAAAACTTTGTTGTGCAGACTGATTCGTCACAGTACGGACTCGTAGAAGTGCTGAGCCAGGAGGGGCCGGATGGGCAGGAGCATCCTGTGGCCTATTTGAGCCGGAAACTTCTTCAGAGGGAGGTGGGGTATGCCACTATTGAGAAGGAGTGCTTGGCCATTGTTTGGGCTGTGAAGAAGCTGCATCACAGCTACCCTCCTCCACACCTCACCAGAGACCGCGACTCCCAGTATCTTCATCACAGCTACCATCCTCCACACATCACCAGAGACCCCGACTCCCGGCATCTGCATCACAGCTACCCTCCTCCTGTCACCAGAGACCCTGACACCCGGAATCTGCATCACAGCTACCCTCTCCCTGTCACCAGAGACCCCGACTCTCGGCATCTGCATCACAGCTACCCTCCACCTGTCACCAGAGACCCCGACTCCCGGCATCTGCATCACAGCTACCCTCCTCCACACCTCACCAGAGACCCCGACTTCCAGTATCTGCGTCACAGCTACCCTCCTCCTGTCACCGAAGACCCAGACTCCCAGCATCTGCATCACAGCTACCCTCCTCCACACCTCACCAGAGACCCCGACTCCCGGCATCTGCATCACAGCTACCCTCCTCTACATGTCACCAGAGACCCCAACTCCTGGCATCGGCATCAGCTACCCTCCTCCTGTCACCAGAGACCCCGACACCCGGAATCTGCGTCACAGCTACCCTCTCCCTGTCACCAGAGACCCCGACTCTCAGCATCTGCGTCACAGCTACCCTCCTCCTGTCACCAGAGACCCCAACTCCCAGCATCTGCGTCACAGCTACCCTCCTCCTGTCACCAGAGACCCTGATTCCTGGCATCAGCGTCAGCTACCCTCCTCCTGTCACCAGAGACCCCGACACCCGGAATCTGCATCACAGTTACTCTCTCCCTGTCACCAGAGACCCAACTCTCGGCATCTGCGTCACAGCTACCCTTCTCCTGTCACCAGAGACCCAGACTCTCGCGATCTGCGTCACAGCTACCCTCCTCCTGTCACCAGAGACCCCGACTCTCTGCATCTGCGTCACAGCTACCCTCCTCCTGTCACCAGAGACCCCGACTCTCGGCATTTGCGGCACATCTACCCTCCTCCTGTCACGAGACCCCGACTCCCAGCATCTGCGTCACAGCTACCCTCCACCTGTCACCAGAGACCCAGACTCCCGGCATCTGCATCACAGCTACCCTCCTCCACACCTCACCAGAGACCCCGACTTCCGGTATCTGCGTCACAGCTACCTTCCTCCTGTCACCAGAGACCCCGACTCCCGGCATCTGCGTGACAGCTACCCTCCTCCTGTCACCAGAGACCCCGACTCCCGGCATCTACATCACAGATACCCTCCTCCTGTCACCAGAGACCCCGACTCCCAGCATCTGCGTCACGGCTCCTGTCACCAGAGACCCCGACTCCCCGCATCTGCGTCACAGCTACCCTCCTCCTGTCACCAGAGACCCCGACTCCCAGCATCTGCGTCACAGCTACCCTCCTCCTGTCACCAGAGACCCCGACTCCCAGCATCTGCGTCACGGCTACCCTCCACCTGTCACCAGAGACCCCGACTCCCGGCATCTGCATCACAGCTACCCTCCTCCACACCTCACCAGAGACCCCGACTTCCGGTATCTGCGTCACAGCTACCCTCCTCCTGTCACAAGACCCTGACTCCCGGCATCTGCGTCACAGCTACCCTCCTCTACATGTCACCAGAGACCCTGGCTCCTGGCATCTGCGTCACAGCTACCCTCCATCTGTCACCAGAGACCCAGACTCCCGGTATCTGCATCACAGCTACCCTCCACCTGTCACCAGAGACCCAGACTCCCGGCATCTGCATCACAGCTACCCTCCTCCACACCTCACAAGAGAACCCGACTTCCGGTATCTGCGTCACAGCTACCCTCCTCCTGTCACCAGAGACCCTGACTCCTGGCATCTGCGTCAGCTACCCCCCTCCTGTCACCAGAGACCCCAACTCCAGGCACCTGCGTCACAGCTACCCTCCACCTGTCACCAGAGACCCCGACTCCCGGCATCTGCATCACAGCTACCCTGCACCTGTCACCAGAGACCCAGACTCCCGGCATCTGCATCACAGCTAACCTCCTCCTGTCACCAGAGACCCCAACTCCCAGCAGCTGCATCACAGCTACCCTCCTCCTGTCACCAGAGACCATGACTCGGATCTTGGGGCATCACAGATGGTGTAGTGGTTAGCATTACTGCCTCACAGCGCTGAGGTCATGGGTTCAATACCCACCACTGCCCTAACTGTGCGGAGTTTGTATATTCTCCCCGTATTTGCGTGGGTTTACTCCGGTTACCTCCCACAATCCAAAAATATACTGGGAGGTCAATTAGCTTCCAACAAAATGTCTGTGTGTGTGTACATGTGGTAGGGAATATAGATTGTAAGCTCCACTGGGGCAGGGACTGATGTGAATGTTCAACTATACTCTGAAAAACGCTGCGCAATATGTATGCGCTATATAAGAAACTGTAAATAAATAAATGACTCCCAGCATCTGTGTCACAGCTACCCTCCTCTACATGTCACCAGAGACCCAACTCCCGGCATCTGCGTCACAGCTACCCTCCTCCTGTCACCAGAGACCCCGACTCTCGCGATCTGCGTCACAGCTACCCTCCTCCTGTCACCAGAGACCCTGACTCTGGGCATCTGCGTCACAGCTACCCTCCTCCACACCTCACCAGAGACCCGACTCCCGGCATCTGCATCACAGCTACCCTCCTCCTGTCACCAGAGACCCAGAATCCCGGCATCTGCAGCACAGCTACCCTCCTCCTGTCGCCAGAGACCCCGACTCCCAGCATCTGCATCACAGCTACCCTGCACCTGTCACCAGAGACCCAGACTCCCGGCATCTGCATCACAGCTAACCTCCTCCTGTCACCAGAGACCCCAACTCCCAGCATCTGCGTCACGGCTACCCTCCTCCTGTCGCCCGAGACCCCGACTCCCAGCATCTGCATCACAGCTACCCTCCTCCTGTCACCAGAGACCCCGAATCCCGGCATCTGCAGCACAGCTACCCTCCTCCTGTCACCAGAGACCCCGACTCCCGGCATCTGCATCACAGCTACCCTCCTCCTGTCACCAGAGACCCCGACTCCCAGCATCTGCGTCACGGCTACCCTCCTCCTGTCACCAGAGACCCCGACTCCCAGCATCTGCGTCACGGCTACCCTCCTCCTGTCACCAGAGACCCCGACTCCCAGCATCTGCGTCATGGCTACCCTGCTCCTGTCACCAGAGACCCCGACTCCCAGCATCTGCGTCACGGCTACCCTGCTCTTGTCACCAGAGACCCCGACTCCCAGCATCTGCGTCACGGCTACCCTCCTTCATATGTCACCAGAGACCCCGACTCCCAGCATCTGCGTCACGGCTACCCTCCTCCTGTCACCAGAGACCCCGACTCCCAGCATCTGCGTCACAGCTACCCTCCACCTGTCACCAGAGACCCCGACTCCCGGCATCTGCGTCACAGCTACCCTCCACCTGTCACCAGAGACCCAGACTCCCGGCATCTGCATCACAGCTACCCTCCTCCACACCTCACCAGAGACCCCGACTTCCGGTATCTGCGTCACAGCTACCCTGCTCCTGTCACGAGACCCCGACTCCCGGCATCTGCGTCACGGCTACCCTCCTCCTGTCACCATAGACCCTGACTCCCGGCATCTGCGTCACGGCTACCCTGCTCTTGTCACCAGAGACCCCGACTCCCAGCATCTGCGTCACGGCTACCCTGCTCTTGTCACCAGAGACCCTGACTCCCAGCATCTGCGTCACGGCTACCCTCCTCCTGTCACCAGAGACCCCGACTCCCAGCATCTGCGTCATGGCTACCCTGCTCCTGTCACCAGAGACCCCGACTCCCAGCATCTGCGTCACGGCTACCCTCCTCCTGTCACCAGAGACCCCGACTCCCAGCATCTGCGTCACGGCTACCCTCCTTCATATGTCACCAGAGACCCCGACTCCCAGCATCTGCGTCACGGCTACCCTCCTCCTGTCACCAGAGACCCCGACTCCCAGCATCTGCGTCACAGCTACCCTCCACCTGTCACCAGAGACCCCGACTCCCGGCATCTGCGTCACAGCTACCCTCCACCTGTCACCAGAGACCCAGACTCCCGGCATCTGCATCACAGCTACCCTCCTCCACACCTCACCAGAGACCCCGACTTCCGGTATCTGCGTCACAGCTACCCTGCTCCTGTCACGAGACCCCGACTCCCGGCATCTGCGTCACGGCTACCCTCCTCCTGTCACCATAGACCCTGACTCCCGGCATCTGCGTCACGGCTACCCTGCTCTTGTCACCAGAGACCCCGACTCCCAGCATCTGCGTCACGGCTACCCTGCTCTTGTCACCAGAGACCCTGACTCCCAGCATCTGCGTCACGGCTACCCTCCTTCATATGTCACCAGAGACCCTGACTCCCAGCATCTGCGTCACAGCTACCCTCCTTCATATGTCACCAGAGACCCCGACTCCCAGCATCTGCGTCACGGCTACCCTGCTCCTGTCACCAGAGACCCCGACTCCCAGCATCTGCATCACGGCTACCCTCCTCCTGTCACCAGAGACCCCCGACTCCCGGCACCTTTACAGACTTCCCCGCGCAGGTGGTGTTAATGTGCCTGTAATGAGGATTCCCTTCATCAGTAAGCACCACAGGTTACATCTCATGTTTGGATGGAATATATTGTACATATTTATGTCAGGTGTCCTTGGTGTATACTCCTACTACTAGTTATAGGAGGAATGATGGGTATTATCTGCCTTCAGGGAGCAGAGTCTGGGGATTGCTGCAGGGCATGGTTCTCTTATCACTGTGGGGTACGGGGTCTTCCGCTCCCTCCCATCCTGGGATTGACTTCCTCCACAGATACGCAGACACGGGGGTGCCTGAGCGGCAGCAGCTGTTGCGATGGGTCATGGCTCTGGTACCCCGTCACTCGCTCTGCTGTGGGTCATGGCTCTGGTACCCCGTCACTCGCTCTGGTACCCCGTCACTCGCTCTGCTGTGGGTCTGGGCTCTGGTACCCCGTCACTCGCTCTGCTGTGGGTCTGGGCCCTGGTACCCCGTCACTCGCTCTGCTGTGGGTCTGGGCCGGGGTTACGGTGCATATTGAGCAGTTGATTGATTCTCTCTGTCTCCGCCGTGGCTGACTCTCTGTCCGCCTCGCTCAGGCCCTGCACCACGGTGTCTGTGAGTTGGAGCTGAGAGGTCCTGCGGAGGAGAAGAGCGGTACAGCAGCTGTCTGACTGGCACAGCAGGTACGCGGTACTGAGCGCAATATGTATACTCACCACTGCTGCACCTGACTCTCGTATACCTCTCGCCGAGATCTGCGCTTCTGCTCATACATATCCTCTCCTGTCAGAGTCTGTATCCCGGATATCAGGGCTCCAAAGGGGACCCTGAGGTCAGAGCAAGGGTTAAGTGACAGAACCACCAACACACACTGCGCCCCTCTAACTGTCACTGACCCAAACACTGCTCCCCACTAACTGTCATTGACCCAAACACTGCGCCCCACTAACTGTCACTGACCCAAACACTGCGCCCCACTAACTGTCACTGACCCAAACACTGCTCCCCTCTAACTGTCACTGACCCAAACACTGCTCCCCTCTAACTGTCACTGACCCAAACACTGCTCCCCTCTAACTGTCACTGACCCAAACACTGCTCCCCACTAACTGTCACTGACCCAAACACTGCGCCCCACTAACTGTCACTGACCCAAACACTGCGCCCCACTAACTGTCACTGACCCAAACAGTGCGCCCCACTAACTGTCACTGACCCAAACAGTGCGCCCCACTAACTGTCACTTACCCAAACAGTGCTCCAATGACGGAGCCGCCAATCAGTCCCCGGAATCCCAGATTCAGCCGGAACAGTCCCCCGGTGACCGCTGTGAGGGGACAAAGCAAACTCTGGGCCAAACGCATCATGTGAGATCACACCACAGCCGACTGCACCACCCACGCCGCGGGGACACTCCCCTAACTGCACCACCCACGCCGCGGGGACACTCCCCTAACTGCACCACACCGCGGTGACACTGCACCACCCACGCCGCGGGGACACTCCCCTAACTGCACCACCCACGCCGCGGGGACACTCCCCTAACTGCACCACCCACGCCGCGGGGACACTCCCCTAACTGCACCACACCGCGGTGACACTGCACCACCCACGCCGCGGGGACACTCCCCTAACTGCACCACCCACGCCGCGGGGACACTCCCCTAACTGCACCACCCACGCCGCGGGGACACTCCCCTAACTGCACCACCCACGCCGCGGGGACACTCCCCTAACTGCACCACACCGCGGTGACACTGCACCACCCACGCCGCGGGGACACTCCCCTAACTGCACCACACCGCGGTGACACTGCATTACCCACGCCGCGGGGACACTCCCCTAACTGCACCACCCACGCCGCGGGGACACTCCCCTAACTGCACCACCCACGCCGCGGGGACACTCCCCTAACTGCACCACCCACGCCGCGGGGACACTCCCCTAACTGCACCACCCACGCCGCGGGGACACTCCCCTAACTGCACCACACCGCGGGGACACTGCACCACCCACGCCGCGGGGACACTCCCCTAACTGCACCACCCACGCCGCGGGGACACTCCCCTAACTGCACCACCCACGCCGCGGGGACACTCCCCTAACTGCACCACACCGCGGGGACACTGCACCACCCACACCGCGGGGACACTCCCCTAACTGCACCACCCACGCTGCGGGGACACTCCCCTAACTGCAACACCCATGGAACCACAGGGATTCCCACCCACACTGAAAGCTCACTCACCACTATTATAGGACACACTCACACCCTTACCACACTGTGCTCACACTCACAGTAATTCCAATTGCATAGGTCATAATCACAAGGCTACAAATCTATACACACACACACACACACGTCATTTCTGACCTATAATACAGATACATATATTCATACGTCATATTACCTCCAGCTACTACAAAGTGAGTCATCACAGCTTTACCCCGATACACCGAGAGGCTGCAGTGCACAGTACTGGAAGACACAAACAAAGATAAAGAGTGAGACTGCTGGGAAACAAGACAGAGGCCAGTGGATGTGCCGGGGAGAGGAGCCGGGACCGAGGTCGGGGAGAAGAGGAGCCGGGACCGAGGTCGGGGAGAAGAGGAGCCGGGACCGAGGTCGGGGAGAAGAGGAGCCGGGACCGAGGTCGGGGAGAAGAGGAGCCGGGACCGAGGTCGGGGAGAAGAGGAGCCGGGACCGAGGTCGGGGAGAAGAGGAGCCGGGACCGAGGTCGGGGAGAAGAGGAGCCGGGACCGAGGTCGGGGAGAAGAGGAGCCGGGACCGAGGTCGGGGAGAAGAGGAGCCGGGACCGAGGTCGGGGAGAAGAGGAGCCGGGACCGAGGTCGGGGAGAAGAGGAGCCGGGACCGAGGTCGGGGAGAAGA
The DNA here is from genome assembly GCF_055691185.1 of Crinia signifera. NCBI lineage: Eukaryota > Metazoa > Chordata > Amphibia > Anura > Myobatrachidae > Crinia > Crinia signifera. The sequence goes on from NC_139218.1 coordinate 2,605,183, forward strand.
GGAGCCGGGACCGAGGTCGGGGAGAAGAGGAGCCGGGACCGAGGTCGGGGAGAAGAGGAGCCGGGACCGAGGTCGGGGAGAAGAGGAGCCGGGACCGAGGTCGGGGAGAAGAGGAGCCGGGACCGAGGTCGGGGAGAAGAGGAGCCGGGACCGAGGTCGGGGGAGAGGAGCCGGGACCGAGGTCGGGGGAGAGGAGCCGGGAACATGTCAGGGAGAGGAGCCAGGGAAGAATCAAAGAGAGAAGCCGGGGTCCGGTAATGGAGTAGAGGAATTACAGGTAAAGCACACAGAAAAGGGAAGGAAACTGGATTACTGGGGGCAGCACAGGAACATCCAGCTGAGAATGTGGAAACAGAAAAAAAAAAAAACCTTACTTAAAAATGGTAACAAAAGCTGCGATCCTCCAGGACCAGCGGAAACCATAGCGGACAAAGCCCCGATTAGCTGCATGCCGCGCGGATATCTAGAGAGACATAGAAGAGGTGGTGGGGCAGGTACACAGGAAATGGGGGTCATACATGTAATGTGCTGGTGACACAGGAAATGGGGGTCATACGTGTAATGTGCTGGTGACACAGGTATTGGGGGGCATCCGTGTGATGTGCTAGTGACACAGGTAATGGGGGGGCATACGTGTAATGTGCTGGTGACACAGGTAATGGGGGGGCATACGTGTAATGTGCTGGTGACGCAGGTAATGGGGGGGCATACGTGTAATGTGCTGGTGACACAGGTAATGGGGGGAATACGTGTAATGTGCTGGTGACACAGGTAATGGGGGGGCATACGTGTAATGTGCTAGTGACACAGGTAATGGGGGGCATACGTGTAATGTGCTGGTGACACAGGTATTGGGGGGCATACGTGTAATGTGCTGGTGACACAGGTAATGGGGGGGCATACGTGTAATGTGCTGGTGACGCAGGTAATGGGGGGCATACGTGTAATGTGCTGGTGACGCAGGTAATGGGGGGGGGGGAATACGTGTAATGTGCTGGTGACGCAGGTAATGGGGGGGGCATACGTGTAATGTGCTGGTGACGCAGGTAATGGGGGGCATACGTGTAATGTGCTGGTGACGCAGGTAATGGGGGACATACGTGTAATGTGCTGGTGACGCAGGTAATGGGGGGCATACGTGTAATGTGCTGGTGACGCAGGCAATGGGGGGGAATACGTGTAATGTGCTGGTGACGCAGGTAATGGGGGGGCATCCGTGTAATGTGCTGGTGACGCAGGTAATGGGGGGCATCCGTGTAATGTGCTGGTGACGCAGGTAATGGGGGGCATACGTGTAATGTGCTGGTGACAGGTAATGGGGGGCATACGTGTAATGTGCTGGTGACGCAGGCAATGGGGGGGAATACGTGTAATGTGCTGGTGACGCAGGTAATGGGGGGCATACGTGTAATGTGCTGGTGACGCAGGTAATAGGGGGCATCCGTGTAATGTGCTGGTGACGCAGGTAATGGGGGGCATACGTGTAATGTGCTGGTGACGCAGGTAATGGGGGGGGGGGAATACGTGTAATGTGCTGGTGACGCAGGTAATGGGGGGGGCATACGTGTAATGTGCTGGTGACGCAGGTAATGGGGGGGGGCATACGTGTAATGTGCTGGTGACGCAGATAATGGGGGGCATACGTGTAATGTGCTGGTGACACAGGTAATGGGGGACATACGTGTAATGTGCTGGTGACGCAGGTAATGGGGGGCATACGTGTAATGTGCTGGTGACGCAGGCAATGGGGGGGAATACGTGTAATGTGCTGGTGACGCAGGTAATGGGGGGCATACGTGTAATGTGCTGGTGACGCAGGTAATGGGGGGCATACATGTAATGTGCTGGTGACGCAGGAAATGGGGGGCATACGTGTAATGTGCTAGTGACGCAGGTAATGGGGGACATACGTGTAATGTGCTGCTGACACAGGTAATGGGGGACATACGTGTAATGTGCTGCTGACACAGGTAATGGGGGACATACGTGTAATGTGCTGGTGACACAGGTAATGGGGGACATACGTGTAATGTGCTGGTGACGCAGGTAATGGGGGACATACGTGTAATGTGCTGGTGACGCAGGTAATGGGGGGCATACGTGTAATGTGCTGGTGACGCAGGTAATGGGGGGCATACGTGTAATGTGCTGGTGACGCAGGTAATGGGGGGCATACGTGTAATGTGCTGGTGACGCAGGTAATGGGGGGCATACGTGTAATGTGCTGGTGACGCAGGTAATGGGGGGCATACGTGTAATGTGCTGGTGACGCAGGTAATGGGGGGCATACGTGTAATGTGCTGGTGACGCAGGTAATGGGGGGCATACGTGTAATGTGCTGGTGACGCAGGTAATGGGGGACATACGTGTAATGTGCTGGTGACGCAGGTAATGGGGGACATACGTGTAATGTGCTGGTGATGCAGGTAATGGGGGACATACGTGTAATGTGCTGGTGACGCAGGTAATGGGGGGCATACGTGTAATGTGCTGGTGACGCAGGTAATGGGGGGCATACGTGTAATGTGCTGGTGACACAGGTAATGGGGGACATACGTGTAATGTGCTGGTGACGCAGGTAATGGGGGGCATACGTGTAATGTGCTGGTGACGCAGGTAATGGGGGACATACGTGTAATGTGCTGGTGACGCAGGTAATGGGGGACATACGTGTAATGTGCTGGTGCTGGTGACGCAGGTAATGGGGGACATACGTGTAATGTGCTGGTGACAGACAATGGGGGGGACATACGTGTAATGTGCTGGTGACGCAGGTAATGGGGGGCATACGTGTAATGTGCTGGTGACGCAGGTAATGGGGGGCATACGTGTAATGTGCTGGGGACAAAGGTAATAGCGGAGGACACATGGATTGAGCACAACATGGTATAATTGGATGCCGGTACACGGTATGAATGGGGGCATATTACCATTGCATCCACCCGGTGGCGGAAGATCTCGCCTAGGCTCTGCTTTATATAATGTTCCCGGCTATGACGAGCTGCTGGGACACCGCCATAGAGAAAGCCGACCACAGCCCCAACCAGCGTGCTCCTTCCAATAAGCTGCGCTTCTTCTGAGTACTGACCGTGCTCACTGTAACAGACAGAGGAGAGGGACAGTCACACCAGCCCTGCCCCAACCAGCGTGCTCCTCCCTATAACCTGCGCTCCTTCTGAGTACTGACCGCGCTCACTGTAACAGAGGAGAGGCACAGTCACACCAGCCCTGCCCCAGCGAGCGTGCTCCTCCCTATAACCTGCGCTTCTTCTGAGTACTGACCGCGCTTACTGTGACAGGAGAGGGACAGTCACACCAGCCCTGCCCCAGCGAGCGTGCTCCTCCCTATAACCTGCGCTTCTTCTGAGTACTGACCGCGCTTACTGTGACAGGAGAGGGACAGTCACACCAGCTCTGCCCCAACCAGCGTGCTCCTCCCTATAAGCTGCGCTTCTTCTGAGTACTGACCGCGCTCACTGTGACAGAGGAGAGGCACAGTCACACCAGCCCTGCCCCAACCAGCAAGCTCCTCCCTATAACCTGCGCTTCTTCTGAGTACTGACCGTGCTCACTGTGACAGAGGAGAGGGACAGTCACACCAGCTCTGCCCCAACCAGCGCACTCCTCCCTATAACCTGCACTTCTTCTGAGTACTGACCACGCTCACTGTGACAGAGGAGAGGCACAGTCACACCAGCCCTGCCCCAACCAACAAGCTCCTCCCTATAACCTGCGCTTCTTCTGAGTACTGACCGCGCTCACTGTGACAGAGGAGAGGGACAGTCACACCAGCCCTGCCCCAACCAGCGCACTCCTCCCTATACCCTGCGCTTCTTCTGAGTACTGACCGCGCTCACTGTGACAGAGGAGAGGCACAGTCACACCAGCCCTGCCCCAACCAGCAAGCTCCTCCCTATACCCTGCGTTTCTTCTGAGTACTGACCGCGCTCACTGTAACAGAGGAGAGGGACAGTCACACCAGCCCTGCCCCAACCAGCAAGCTCCTCCCTATAACCTGCGCTTCTTCTGAGTACTGACCGAGCTCACTGTGACAGAGGAGAGGGACAGTCACACCAGCCCTGCCCCAACCAGCGCACTCCTCCCTATAACCTGCGCTTCTTCTGAGTACTGACCGCGCTCACTGTGACAGAGGAGAGGCACAGTCACACCAGCCCTGCCCCAACCAGCGCACTCCTCCCTATACCCTGCGCTTCTTCTGAGTACTGACCGCGCTCACTGTGACAGAGGAGAGGGACAGTCACACCAGCCCTGCCCCAAATCATACCAGTTCTATAGGTGTCCCACTGCATGTGTTACCAGACAATACTTCAATGTGATCAAGCCCAATCGGGGCGAAACACGTGTCTCCTGACGTCAGGGCATTTCCAGCCACACGGAGCCCTCCTCCAGTCCCTCTCTGGCGAGTGCGGTCGTCGCAGTTTAGACGGTGGGAACACTTCCTCGACAGACTCTGCGTCTGTGACTGAACCCCGCCGCGATACTCAAAGGTATTTTGAACCTCACTATAGAAAATTTCTCTCACGGACAGACTCTGTGTCTGTTACGTGACCGCGCTGATACCGCCACAGTCGAACACTTGCGCTTCACCCGGCTGGGCACTCTTAAACGAGTCGCCCGCAGCGTTAGATCTAAGCGCTGATTGATACATACCCCTAATTACAGGTTAGTTTTTGCACTATCTGCTATACTCACCGTAACCTGGGCTTTGACCCCAGCATACGGTCAGCAATCTTTTGGTCACTTACACTCAATACAGGCAGAAGTCGCATCTTGCTAAAAGCCTTGTTATTATTTATCCTGCAAACGCTGTCACCTGCGGTCACTCATCATCTTTCACTATTATTTAAATTGGTATGATTCAAACCTAACCAATCACAGATAACATCTAACTAATATTAATTAGTGGGCCACAGTACTATGTTACAAACTAGAAACCACTAACTAAATACTTGCTAGTACATCTGTTGCCAATCATCCAGTACCCTAATTTAAATATTTAACCATTTAATGAGATCTTCTTTTTCCTCTGATTTTTGTCGGTATATGCACTTGTTATACGTTATTATGTATGCTGCTACTAATGATTCTGTGTCCATTGTGCTCATACACTAATCCATGAATCATAAAGACCTTACTCACCCCTGCATGTGGTACAGTGCACAGTATTTCCCATTACTGGTACAGTAACTACGAACCCAGAAAACTCCAGCAGTGGGTACATATACCAATATTATCTGAGCATTATTCCCTCCTCTCTTGTCTATTTCTACCTATTACCATCTCTCACCTGGACTCGCTCGCTCTCTCATTCACCTGGGTCACACCAGGTGAAAAGCAGAAGTGACATCTGGCTCCCAGTAACATGTGAGGCTCTCTCATCTGATGATATATACTGCCATACATCGCTGTGCCGCCTGATCCCATCCGAACTCAGCAGCTAAGCAGTGACTGGCTGGATCAGTACCTCTTGGGAGACCACCAGGGAATATCCAGTGCTGTATCACACACGCAGACAGCAGAAGCAGCGAGTGCACACGAAGAGCATTCCCCCTCTCCTCTCATCTACAAACTCTGTTGCACCCTTAATAACCTAAACCTGTAACCCTTACAACCATATATGGGTTAAAATTATCGTATGATATCAATTGAGGGTCCGTAGCAAGACTCCAACAAAACAATCAATACACCTTGGTTGTGCATGCTGCTATTATTTTGTATTATTCTGTCTTGCTCACAAATTTGCCTGTTGCCTGGAAAATTCCCTGCAAATCATTTTCGCCTACTTGACGGACATTGTATTACAAACTCCCCCCCCCCCCCCCCCCCCTCTTGTTTTGCATTGTGTATTAACTATTATAATCAAGTACCTTAATTTAACTTGCATGCTATTCTGCATATTAAATTGTCCTTTGCATCAAAACTGACGTGTGCATGTATGTATGTATTTTAAGTGTTAATAAATAAAGGTTAGATTTTACTTCACTCATTTGTTCACTATCTTTTCACCAACTTACTATTTAAAGTGTGCCCCAACAACCCGTTTTGTTCTTCCTGCGTCTTTCTGTAGACACTAATTCCAATTCAGTTATTTCGCTGAACTTTTGGGAGCACCGCCAACCTAGTACCCTATGCTCATTTTTCCCATAATAGGTCTAATGTTGGTTATTTACCATCTTCATTCTTTACTCTTTTTCTAAAAATCTGCCTGTGACACTTCACCCAGTTATTATTTATAACAGGATCTTACAAGAAGACAGTGATCAATAAATTGCCTGTCGGTGACACTCACTCGCGTCGGAAAATCGCTCTGACCCGCTCCCAGCCGCTCGTCACGGAGTCTGGGTCCTGAATGCCATCGGGAAGGGAAGAGAACGGACCACGGGGAGAATCCATCAGAAGCCCAGATCCCTCGCTATACTCGGTGTGACCTCACCTGTGGAGATAATGCCAGACTGGTGTATAATACAGAGACCGGACACATCTACTATACAGCACCCTATATAGTAACACCAGACCTGTGTATAACACACATCACACGTATATAGTAACACCGGACCTGTGTATAACACACAGCACCCATATATAGTAACACCGGACCTGTATATAACACACAGCACCCGTATATAGTAACACCGGACCTGTGTATAACACACAGCACCCATATATAGTAACACCGGACCTGTATATAACACACAGCACAGGTATATAGTAACACCGGACCTGTATATAACATACAGCACAGGTATATAGTGACACCGGACCTGTATATAACATACAGCACAGGTATATAGTAACACCGGACCTGTATATAACACACATCACACGTATATAGTAACACCGGACCTGTGTATAACACACAGCACCCATATATAGTAACACCGGACCTGTATATTTATTATTTATTTATTTATTTGCAGTTTCTTATATAGCGCAGCAGATTCCGTTGCGCTTTACAATAGTAAACAGTGATAAAACAAACTGGGTAACAACAGACAGACATGGAGGTAGGAGGGCCCTGCTGCAAGCTTACAATCTATAGGGATATAGGAGGGAAACACAAGGACAGGCACCAGTAATAGCATAGCAGTCCCAACAAGTTACAAGTCCAGAGGGGAAACTATATAATACATAAGTGCCTCAGAGGGTTATGGGTGCGGTATATAAATATGATAGGCTTGCCTGAAGAGGTGAGTTTTCAGGGAACGCTTGAAAGTTTGGAGGCTAGCGGAGAGTCTAATTGTGCATGGAAGGGCATTCCATAGGATGGGAGCAGCCCGATGAAAGTCCTGTAATAGTGAATGGGAGCTAGTAATCCGTGCAGAAGAGAGACGCAAATCTTGTGCAGAGCGGAGTGGTCGAGATGGGAGATATTGTGTGATAAGTGCAGAGATATATGCTGGTGCAGTATGGTTAATAGCTTTATATGCAAGTAGAAGTGTTTTATATTGAATACGGTAATATACAGGCAACCAATGGAGGGACTGGCAGAGCGGATCAGCAGACGATGAGCGTCTTACAAGGAAGATCAGCCTAGCAGCAGCATTTAAAATGGATTGCAGTGGTGAGAGTCTGTTCTTGGGAAGTCCAGTTAGGAGACTATTGCAATAATCAATGCGGGATAGTAACACCGGACCTGTGTATAACACACAGCACAGGTATATAGTGACACCGGACCTGTATATAACATACAGCACAGGTATATAGTAACACCGGACCTGTATATATCACACAGCACACGTATATAGTGACACCGGACCTGTGGAGATAATGCCAGACTGGTGTATAATACAGAGACCGGACACATCTACTATACAGCACCCTATATAGTAACACCAGACCTGTGTATAACACACATCACACGTATATAGTAACACCGGACCTGTGGAGATAATGCCAGACTGGTGTATAATACAGAGACCGGACACATCTACTATACAGCACCCTATATAGTAACACCAGACCTGTGTATAACACACATCACACGTATATAGTAACACCGGACCTGTGGAGATAATGCCAGACTGGTGTATAATACAGAGACCGGACACATCTACTATACAGCACCCATATATAGTAACACCGGACCTGTATATAACACACAGCACAGGTATATAGTAACACCGGACCTGTATATAACACACAGCACAGGTATATAGTAACACCGGACCTGTATATAACACACATCACACGTATACAGTAACACCGGACCTGTATATAACACACATCACACGTATATAGCAACACCGGACCTGTATATAACATACAGCACCCGTATATAGCAACACCGGACCTGTATATAACACACATCACACGTATACAGTAACACCGGACCTGTATATAACACACAGCACCCGTATATAGTAACACCGGACCTGTATATAACACACAGCACCCATATATAGTAACACCGGACCTGTATATAACACACAGCACCCGTATATAGTAACACCGGACCTGTATATAACACACAGCACCCATATATAGTAACACCGGACCTGTATATAACACACAGCACCCATATATAGTAACACCGGACCTGTATATAACACACAGCACCCATATATAGTAACACCGGACCTGTATATAACACACAGCACCCGTATATAGTAACACCGGACCTGTATATAACACACAGCACCCATATATAGTAACACCGGACCTGTATATAACACACAGCACCCATATATAGTAACACCGGACCTGTGGAGATAATGCCAGACTGGTGTATAATACAGAGACCGGACACATCTACTATACAGCACCCTATATAGTAACACCGGACCTGTGTATAACACACATCACACGTATATAGTAACACCGGACCTGTGTATAACACACAGCACCCGTATATAGTAACACCGGACCTGTATATAACACACAGCACCCATATATAGTAACACCGGACCTGTATATAACACACAGCACCCATATATAGTAACACCGGACCTGTGGAGATAATGCCAGACTGGTGTATTATACAGAGACCGGACACATCTACTATACAGCACCCATATATAGCAACACCGGACCTGTGTATAACACACAGCACCCGTATATAGCAACACCGGACCTGTATATAACACACATCACACGTATACAGTAACACCGGACCTGTATATAACACACAGCACCCGTATATAGTAACACCGGACCTGTATATAACACACAGCACCCATATATAGTAACACCGGACCTGTGGAGATAATGCCAGACTGGTGTATTATACAGAGACCGAACACATCTACTATACAGCACCCTATATAGTAACACCGGACCTGTGTATAACACACATCACACGTATACAGTAACACCACACCTGTATATAACACACAGCACCCATATATAGTAACACCGGACCTGTATATAACACACAGCACCCATATATAGTAACACCGGACCTGTGGAGATAATGCCAGACTGGTGTATTATACAGAGACCGAACACATCTACTATACAGCACCCTATATAGTAACACCGGACCTGTGTATAACACACATCACACGTATATAGCAACACCGGACCTGTATATAACACACATCACACGTATACAGTAACACCGGACCTGTATATAACACACAGCACCCGTATATAGTAACACCGGACCTGTATATAACACACATCACACGTATACAGTAACACCGGACCTGTATATAACACACAGCACCCGTATATAGTAACACCGGACCTGTATATAACACACAGCACCCATATATAGTAACACCGGACCTGTATATAACACACATCACACGTATACAGTAACACCGGACCTGTATATAACACACAGCACCCGTATATAGTAACACCGGACCTGTATATAACACACAGCACCCATATATAGTAACACCGGACCTGTGGAGATAATGCCAGACTGGTGTATTATACAGAGACCGAACACATCTACTATACAGCACCCTATATAGTAACACCGGACCTGTGTATAACACACAGCACCCGTATATAGTAACACCGGACCTGTATATAACACACAGCACCCATATATAGTAACACCGGACCTGTATATAACACACAGCACCCATATATAGTAACACCGGACCTGTGGAGATAATGCCAGACTGGTGTATTATACAGAGACCGGACACATCTACTATACAGCACCCATATATAGCAACACCGGACCTGTGTATAACACACAGCACCCGTATATAGCAACACCGGACCTGTATATAACACACATCACACGTATACAGTAACACCGGACCTGTATATAACACACAGCACCCGTATATAGTAACACCGGACCTGTATATAACACACAGCACCCATATATAGTAACACCGGACCTGTATATAACACACAGCACCCATATATAGTAACACCGGACCTGTGGAGATAATGCCAGACTGGTGTATAATACAGAGACCGGACACATCTACTATACAGCACCCTATATAGTAACACCGGACCTGTATATAACACACAGCACAGGTATATAGTAACACCGGACCTGTATATAACACACAGCACAGGTATATAGTAACACCGGACCTGTATATAACACACAGCACCCATATATAGTAACACCGGACCTGTGGAGATAATGCCAGACTGGTGTATAACACACATCACACGTATACAGTAACACCACACCTGTGTATAACACACAGCACAGGTATACAGTAACACCACACCTGTGTATAACACACAGCACAGGTATACAGTAACACCACACCTGTGTATAACACACAGCACAGGTATACAGTAACACCACACCTGTGTATAACACACAGCACAGGTATACAGTAACACCGGACCTGTGGAGATAATGCCAGACTGGTGTATAATACAGACCGGACACATCTACTGTACAGCACCCATATATAGTAACACCGGACCTGTATATAACACACCTGTGTATAACAACACACATCACACGTATATAGTAACACACAGCACAGGTATATAGTGACACCGGACCTGTATATAACACACAGCACAGGTATATAGTAACACCGGACCTGTGGAGATAATGCCAGACTGGTGTATAATACAGAGACCGGACACATCTACTATACAGCACCCATATATAGTAACACCACACCTGTGTATAACACACAGCACACGTATATAGTAACACACATCACACGTATACAGTAACACCACACAGCAAAGGTATATAGTGACACCACACCTGTGTATATCACACGTATATAGTAACACCGGACCTGTATATATCACACGTATATAGTAACACCACACCTGTGTATAAACACACATCACACGTATATAGTAACACCGGACCTGTGTATAACACACAGCACCCATATATAGTAACACCACACCTGTATATAACACACATCACACGTATGTAGTAACACCGGACCGGTGTATAACAACACACATCACACGTATATAGTAACACCACAGCTGTGTATAACAACACACATCACACGTATATAGTAACACCACAGCTGTGTATAACACACAGCACAGGTATATAGTGACACCACACCTGTGTATAACACACATCACACGTATATAGTAACACCGGACCTGTGTATAACACACAGCACCCGTATATAGCTGTGTATAACACACAGCACAGGTATATAACACACAGCACCCGTATATAGTAACAACGGACCTGTGTATAACACACAGCACAGGTATATAACAACACAGGACAGGTATATAGTAACACAGCACCCGTATATAGTAACAACGGACCTGTGTATAACACAGCACATGTATATAACACAACAGCACAGGTATATAACACAACAGCACAGGTATATAACACAACAGCACAGGTATATAACACAACAGCACAGGTATATAACAACACAGGACAAGTATATAGTAACACAGCACCCGTATATAACACACAGCACCCGTATATAGTAACAACGGACCTGTGTATAACACACAGCACAGGTATATAGTAACACACAGCACAGGTATATAACAACACAACACAGGTATATAGTAACACAGCACAGTAATACAGCACAGGTATAGAACACACCACAGGTATATAGTAACACAGCACAGTAATACAGCACAGGTATATAGTAACACAGCACAGTAATACAGCACAGGTATATAGTAACACAGCACAGTAATACAGCACAGGTATATAGTAACACAGCACAGGTATATAGTAACACGCAGCACAGGTATATAGTAACACACAGCACAGGTATATAGTAACACACAGCACAGGTATATAGTAACACACAGCACAGGTATACAGTAACACACAGCACAGGTATACAGTAACACACAGCACAGGTATATAGTAACACACAGCACAGGTATAATAGCACAGCACAGGTATAACAGCACAGCACAGGTATAACAGCACAGCACAGGTATATAGTAAGGCAGCACAGGTATATAACACACAGTAGTAGTACGTTTATTTATAAGGCGCCGCAAAGTGTCCGCAGCGCCGTACATAGCAAACAAAAAAACAAATTAAAAGGTAACGTACAGGGTGTGTTGATAAATACAGTATAAATAGGGGTATAGCTGGTAGAACTAAAATCAGCATCAGTTCAGAAGTAGGTGTCAAAATTGTCGAGGAGACTGAAGATGAAGTAGAGGAAGGGAAGAACAGGACAGGAGCACAGGTGAGGTAAAGAGGTAGGGTGAGTACGTGAGGAAGGAGGACCCTACTCATAAGAGTTACCAGACTAAAAATAGGTGGGTGGACGAACGAAATACAATAGGATAAGTAGGAACGGAGGCAGGATAGGAGGATCAAAAGAGGTTAGGAGGAGGGATAGGCTAGTCGAAAAAAGTGGGTTTTGAGGGAGGTAAGGGAATCAGAAAGCCTGATGGGTGGCGGGAGGTTGTTCCAGTGCAGGGGGGCAGCGCGAGAGAAGTCTTGGACACGGGAGTGGGAGGAGGTGATTAGGTAAGAGGTCAGTCGGCGGTCAGCGATGGAGCGAAGAGGACGGGAGGGAGTGTGGATAGAGAACAGCACAGGTATATAGTAACACACAGCACAGGTATATAGTAACACGCAGCACAGGTATATAGTAACACGCAGCACAGGTATATAGTAACACACAGCACAGGTATATAGTAATACACAGCACAGGTATATAGTAATACGCAGCACAGGTATATAGTAACACGCAGCACAGGTATATAGTAACACGCAGCACAGGTATATAGTAACACGCAGCACAGGTATATAGTAACACGCAGCACAGGTATATAGTAACACGCAGCACAGGTATATAACACGCAGCACAGGTATATAGTAGCACGCAGCACAGGTATATAGTAACACGCAGCACAGGTATATAGTAACACGCAGCACAGGTATATAGTAATACACAGAACAGGTATATAACACACAGCACAGGTATATAGTAATACACAGCACAGGTATATAACACGCAGCACAGGTATATAGTAACACGCAGCACAGGTATATAGTAACACGCAGCACAGGTATATAGTAACACGCAGCACAGGTATATAGTAACACGCAGCACAGGTATATAGTAACACGCAGCACAGGTATATAACACGCAGCACAGGTATATAGTAATACATAGCACAGGTATATAGTAATACACAGCACAGGTATATAGTAATACACAGCACAGGTATATAGTAACACGCAGCACAGGTATATAGTAACACGCAGCACAGGTATATAGTAATACGCAGCACAGGTATATAGTAACACACAGCACAGGTATATAACACACAGGTATATAGTAACACGCAGCACAGGTATATAGTAATACACAGCACAGGTATATAGTAATACGCAGCACAGGTATATAGTAACACGCAGCACAGGTATATAACACGCAGCACAGGTATATAACACGCAGCACAGGTATATAGTAATACACAGCACAGGTATATAGTAACACGCAGCACAGGTATATAGTAATACACAGCACAGGTATATAACACGCAGCACAGGTATATAGTAATACACAGCACAGGTATATAGTAACACACAGCACAGGTATATAGTAATACACAGCACAGGTATATAGTAACACACAGCACAGGTATATAGTAACACACAGCACAGGTATATAGTAACACGCAGCACAGGTATATAGTAACACGCAGCACAGGTATATAGTAATACGCAGCACAGGTATATAACACACAGGTATATAGTAACACGCAGCACAGGTATATAGTAATACACAGCACAGGTATATAGTAATACACAGCACAGGTATATAGTAACACGCAGCACAGGTATATAGTAACACGCAGCACAGGTATATAACACGCAGCACAGGTATATAACACGCAGCACAGGTATATAGTAATACACAGCACAGGTATATAGTAACACGCAGCACAGGTATATAGTAATACACAGCACAGGTATATAACACGCAGGTATATAGTAACACGCAGCACAGGTATATAGTAATACACAGCACAGGTATATAGTAACACACAGCACAGGTATATAGTAACACGCAGCACAGGTATATAGTAACACGCAGCACAGGTATATAACACGCAGCACAGGTATATAACACGCAGCACAGGTATATAGTAATACACAGCACAGGTATATAGTAACACGCAGCACAGGTATATAGTAATACACAGCACAGGTATATAACACGCAGCACAGGTATATAGTAATACACAGCACAGGTATATAGTAACACACAGCACAGGTATATAGTAATACACAGCACAGGTATATAGTAACACACAGCACAGGTATATAGTAACACAGCACAGGTATATAGTAACACGCAGCACAGGTATATAGTAACACGCAGCACAGGTATAAAGGGATTTTTGTAAGAACTTACCGTTCGAATCCCTTTCTCTGATATGGTCCTGGTGACACAGCTCAACACTGGGATGTAGGAGGGTCCGAAGGAGCCAGGCACCTATCCTAAAGCTTTAGAGGGTAGGCTCCTCCCCTACTGCATCCCTGGACTCTTCAGTTCAACTTTCAAAGCCACTGGAATACATTAACTCAGTACAAACGCCTGCACATATTATATGCACATTTTATAACAGAAACTGTTAACTTTTAACCATTTTAACATGAACATCATGAAATTCTGGCATACTTACTGAGCGTAAGGGAGGGATCGCTGTGTCACCAGGACCATATCAGAGAAAGGGATTCGAACGGTAAGTTCTTACAAAAATCCCTTTTTCTCTTTCAATGGTCCTGGTGACACAGCTCAACACTGGGACGTTCCAGAGCCGGTCCTTTGGGAGGGTACGCTCAGGTCTGCAGCTCTCAGCACTGCTCGCCCGAATGATGCGTCCTCCGACGCGAACTCATGGAACCTATAGAATTTGGCAAATGTGTGAACAGATGACCAAGTGGCAGCTCTGCAAACCTGCTCCGCTGTGGCCCCATGTCGGACCGCCCAAGAGGTAGCAACTGACCTGGTGGTATGCGCATTAATTCTGGCCGGTACAGGCCTACCCACTTTGGTGTATGCAAAAGCTATCACAGATCGCAACCACCTAGCAATGGTCTGCTTAGATGCAGGCCAACCAATTTTATGTACGTCATACAATACCAATAAAGTGTCAGTCTTTCTAACACTCTTCACTCTGTCCACATATATGCGTAAGGCACGCACAACATCCAAAGTCTTCAACTTGTCCCTTTTCTTGGAACCCTCTGGGGGTTGAAACACAGGTAGAACTATCTCCTGATTTAAATGGAAGGCAGAGACTACCTTCGGTAAAAATTGCGGCACTGTTCTCAGAACAGCCCTGTCATCGTGAAAGATTAAGAAGGGAGATTTGCATGACAAGGCTCCCAACTCAGACACCCTCTTAGCAGATGCTACTGCTAACAAAAACACTAACTTCCACGTGAGAAACTTAAAGTCAGCCGACCTCAAAGGCTCAAAAGGTGCCTTCTGAAGGCAATCCAAAACCAGTGACAGGTCCCAAGGTGCTACTGGTTGCTTGTAAGGGGGTTTCAGTTTGGATACCCCTTGTAAAAAAGTTTGAATCTCCGGTAAAATGGCAATTCTTTTTTGAAAATAGATGGACAAGGCCGAAATCTGCACCTTCAACGACTGAAGGCTTAGGCCCGAAGAAAATCCATCTTGTAAAAAATCCAACATTTTTGATAATTTGAAGTGAGATGTGTGAGCTTTTTGCCTCTCACACCATCTAATATAAGTCTTCCAGACTCTATAATAATTTGCAGAAGAAACAGCCTTTCTGGCTTTTATCATAGTCTGCACTACTGCGTCAGAAAATCCTTTCTTTTTCAAAATGGCGGTTTCAATAACCAAGCCGTCAAAATCAATCGATCGGAATCCAGATGATTGAATGGGCCTTGTCTTAACAGGTCTGGTCTCAGAGGTAGACGCCATGAATCCACTGATAACCTCTGAAGCCTCGAATACCAAGACCTCCTTGGCCAATCTGGGGCCACAAGGATCACCGGGACCTTCTGGTCCTGTACCCTCTTTAACAGTCTTGCTAACATCGGAATAGGAGGGAATGCATAAAGAAGATCTCCCTGCCAATGGGTAGTCATGGCATCCACTGCCTCTGCTAGCGGATCTCTCGTTCTGGCATAGAACCTGGGCACCTGATGGTTGAACCTGGATGCCATTAGGTCCAAATCCGGAGTTCCCCACATTGTAGTGATCTGGTGAAACACCTGAGGGTGTAGGCTCCATTCTCCTTCCTTGAGCTCCTCCCTGCTCAGGAAGTCTGCTTCTATATTCTCCACTCCTGGAATGAATATAGCCGATACTGCAGGAACATTCTGTTCCGCCCATAGAAAGATTCTGGACACCTCCCACATGGCCAATCTGCTGCGTGTACCTCCCTGGTGATTCAGATACGCCACAGCTGTGGCATTGTCGGTCTGAATCCTCAAGGGGGAGTTCCTTAACCTGTCTCCCGCCAAGGAAATCACTTTCCAGACAGCTCTCAGCTCCAAGATGTTGATTGGCAACGCTGATTCCTCTGCCGTCCACAGGCCCTGCAGCCTGAGATCCAGGGCTACTGCCCCCCAGCCCCTGAGACTGGCATCGGTAGTTACTATCAACCAGTCCCAGGTCTGTAATGACCGACCCCACTGAAGGGAATCTACCTCTGTCCACCATTTCAAGGAGTCCCGAGTGTCTGCGGACAGCACTATCAACTCCGTCTTCATGGTTAAAGTGTTTCCTGACCAGGCTGACAAAATGTTCCATTGGAATACTCGAGAGTGGAACCTGGCAAATTGAAGCGTTTCGAATGACGCCACCATTTTCCCCAGGAGTTTGAGGCACCTCCATACTGACAAGCTCGGAGCACTGAGGATCTCCTGAACTAGATTGACCAGGTCCCTGGCCTTTATCTCCGGGAGGAATACCCGATGGAGATGGGTATCCAGTATGACTCCCAAGAACTGGATCCTCTGTGATGGTACCAACTGAGATTTTTGTAAGTTTAAAATCCAGCCGTGAGCCTGCAAAAAACTGATGGCCTCTTTTAAATGACTTTGAAGCAGTGTTGCTGATTCTGCTTTGAACAGGAGATCGTCCAAATAGGGTATTACTGTGATTCCCCTGAGCCTCAGCACTGCCGCCATCACAGACATTATTTTTGTAAATACCCTTGGCGCGGTTGCTAGGCCAAAGGGTAACGCCCGGAACTGTAAATGCAGGTCTCCTATGGCAAATCTCAACAGCATCTGATGTTCCGGGTGAATGGGAACGTGCAGATATGCGTCCTGGACATCCATGGACGCCAGAAATTCTCCCTGGTCCAGACTCAGGAGTACAGTTCTCAAAGACTCCATTTTGAAATGGTCTACCCAAAGGTGAACATTTAAGGACTTCAAATTTAGTATTGGTCTGAAAGACCCGTCTGGTTTGGGCACCAGGAACAGCGTGGAGTAAAATCCTTTCTTCCACTCTGCCCTGGGAACCGGGACTACCACCCCTTTTTCCAAAAGGGAATGAGCCGCTCTCATAAGAGCTGTGCGCAGGAGCGCCTGCTTTGGTATGGGTGTGGGGATGAACCTCTTTGGAGTCCGCCCTCTGAAAGGGATTTTGTAACCCTGGGTAATAATCTCTAAGACCCAGGTATCCTGGTCTAGAGAAGCCCAAGCGTCTCTGAAGTGTGTAAGACGCCCCCCCACCTTTATCCCTGCCGGGCTGATCCCCTGGCAGTCATGCGGAGGGTTTTTCCTCTCCTTTAGAGGCAGGCTTCTTATTGAAAGAGCCAAACTTGGACCTTTGGGATTTGCCCCTGGAGTTCTGGAACTTTCCCCTGAACGATTGTCCCCGAAAGGACGCACCACCTCTAGGGGAGGGCCGAAAGGACGGCCTAAAAGCAGCAAATCTGGATGACTGCTTTGTTGAGGAGGCCGGCAGAAACGTACTCTTGCCGCCTGTGGCTTGTTTTATAATCTCCTCAAGCTCAGAACCAAAAAGTAACTTTCCCTTGAAAGCTAACATTTCTAAGGCCTTTTTGGACTCATTGTCCGCTTCCCAGGCCTTAAGCCAGAGTACCCTCCTGGCATTTATGGAGACTGTGGATACTCTGGTAGCCATTTTAAGAGCTTCCTCCTCTGCTTCCACCGCATATTCTGCAGCGGCCTTAATCTTTTCTGCTACCAGCAAAGCACCGTGGTCAGCCTGCAGCATGGTGCATAGCTCACCAGCCCACTCTATAATGGCCTTAGAGACCCAGGCTGAAGCAATAAGGGGACGCAGGGTAAACCCCACCCCTTCAAAAATAGCCTTGAGGTTTCCCTCTAGCTTTTTATCCACAGCATCTTTAAAAGCTGCACCACCCTGTACAGGTAATACCGTAGCTTTTGATAAGCGTGCCACAGAAGCATCCACAACAGGCACCTTTTCCCAGAGTTCAGAATGAGACTCCGGCATGGGGTACAGACTAAGGAATCTTTTAGGCATCTGTAGCCTCTTATCTGGGGTTTTCCAAGCCCCTTCCAATAGTTCCTGTAACCCCTCATCTGAGGGAAAAGTAACAGCCTCCTTTCGCTGTCGCTTAAAAACACCCTTAACAGGGGTCTTATCCTCAACAGACAGTTTTAACGCCTGTTTTACAGCCACAATAAGATCCTCTCTACCAGCAGCAGAGGTCTCTTCAAAATCATCACCCTGGTCCCAGGGTGTGTCAGTATACTCTCCTTCCTCTTCCTCTAACACATTAGGCATAGCATAAGACCTTTTAGGGGTCCCTGTAACCTCATCCATTTTGTCCAGTATTTCACTGAATCTGTTGATCCCCTTAGCAGTATCCTGCATCACCTGAATAAGTGCAGGATCTGCCTGGGTAAGAGGTAAGGAGCCAGACGACTGCTGAGATGATGGCATAGGTCTCTGTGATTCTACCAGCACATCACTCTGCCTGTCCAGAAGCTGCACCAAAGCGTTTACCGACCTGCCTAGGGCACTGGCCCACGCAGGTTCACTCTGCTCTCCCCTATGGTGTTCACTGCCCATGGGTCTCACATCAGCGCAAGTAATACATAAGCCCCCCTTGGCCATCTGCTCAGGGACAAACTTTTGTGTGCAAACATTGCACGCGCTCAGTGCACTAAGGACTCCCTCCCCCAAAACCACAGCCTGATGCTCAGACATGATGCAAGTGAAGCGTATATATATATATATCTCAATATACACAGTGCAAACAATTGTACAAGCGTTTATACAAAGTCAATGCACCCAATCACTTAGCTGTCTGTAGGTTTCAACTGCGGGGAAGCGATGCCCAGGAAATCCAAGTCACTCTGCCAGGATCAATAAGCCAGCTCAGCTCCGCTGCAAGCGTTCTGAAAGGCGCCAAAGTCAGAGTGAAGGAAGAGACCAAAGTCCCTGCTGCTGCGGGGTCCGTGACCTTTTGGCGCCAACCACCCCCAGCTAGCCGCTCCTTAGGTAGGATTTCCTTGTTCCAGTATCTCCCCCTCAAATGGGGACCACTTGGAACATGCCTGTCACAGCGCTGCTGTCCTCTCAGTCAGGAGCTCAGCGTGTAAGCTCCGCATAAAATGGCCGCCGCCATCACGGAGCGCCTGTCCCCCATGATCCCCACCTAAATGTGGAGCCGGTTTCAGGCTACTCCGGAGCCCAGGCAGCCTCTTAATAGAGGCTGTAAGCGCAGCACAGGGAGACCAGACAGAGTCTACCCTGTGCACAGAGAGCTGACAGGACGCGCTTCTGTCAGCTCCTGCTGCGCTAGCAGTGTGAGGATTCACTATGAAAATCCTCACACTGTGCCTACCTAGCTAGGGTAATAGTTAATAAAATAATAAAAAAACCCTAACTACTCTAATTCTTCGGCTGCTCCTGCAGCCCTTTAGAATAGCACCCACTCCAGTGGGCACCTAACACGAACTGAAGAGTCCAGGGATGCAGTAGGGGAGGAGCCTACCCTCTAAAGCTTTAGGATAGGTGCCTGGCTCCTTCGGACCCTCCTACATCCCAGTGTTGAGCTGTGTCACCAGGACCATTGAAAGAGAAATAGTAATACTCAGCACAGGTATATAGTAACACGCAGCACAGGTATATAGTAACACGCAGCACAGGTATATAGTAACACACAGCACAGGTATATAGTAACACACAGCACAGGTATATAGTAACACACAGCACAGGTATATAGTAACACACAGCACAGGTATATAGTAATACACAGCACAGGTATATAGTAATACACAGCACAGGTATATAGTAATACACAGCACAGGTATATAGTAACACGCAGCACAGGTATATAGTAATACACAGCACAGGTATATAACACGCAGCACAGGTATATAACACGCAGCACAGGTATATAACACGCAGCACAGGTATATAGTAATACACAGCACAGGTATACAGTGAGACCAGACCTAAAGAATTGGTAATAATACCGCTCACAGCTTACCGAGGTTATTCTCTACAGGGCGCCGCCATTTTGACATGTGACATCAGGTGTCCCGGTCCAATCAGCTCTAGCGCTGAGATCTGTCGCCGCACAGAAGATTCCGCCATCTTGTTGGTGTCAAAATATATATACAGCGATGGGATATCACCTCATGCTGGCGGGTACCGGTACTGCAGTGTTCCATTCATCACTGCCCCCTGCTTCCTTTGTCTCCCCGTCATCACTGTCCCCCTGCTTCCTGTGTGTCCCCATCATCACTGTCCCCCAGCTTCCTGTGTGTCACCTTCATCACTGCTCCCAGCTTCCTGTGTGTGTCACCTTCATCAGTGCCCCCAGCTCCCTGTGTGTGTCCCCTTCATCACTGCCCCCAGCTTCCTGTGTGTGTCACCTTCATCAGTGCCCCCAGCTCCCTGTGTGTGTCCCCTTCATCACTGCCCCCAGCTCCCTGTGTGTGTCACCTTCATCACTGTCCCCAGCTTCCTGTGTGTCCCCTTTATCACTGTCCCCCAGCTTCCTGTGTGTCCCCTTCATCACTGTCCCCCAGCTTCCTGTGTGTCCCCTTTATCACTGCCCCCCAGCTTCCTTTGTGTCCCCTTTATCACTGTCCCCAGCTTCCTGGGTGTGTCCCCTTCTACAGTGCCCCCAGCTTTCTTTGTGTCACCTTCATCACTGCTCCCAGTTCCCTGTGTGTCCCCTTCATCACAGCCCCCAGCTTCCTGTGTGTGTCTCATTTATCACTGCCCCAGCTTCCTGTGTGTGTCACCTTCATCACTGCTCCCAGCTCCCTGTGTGTCCCATTTATCAATGTCCCCCAGCTTCCTGTGTGTGTCCCCTTTATCACTGCCCCCCAGCTTCCTGTGTGTCACCTTCATTACCGCCCCCAGCTTCCTGTGTGTCACCTTCATCAATGCCCCAAGGCTCCTGTGCATGCCAACTTCATGGCTGTCCCCCAGCTTCCTGTGTGTGTCACCTTCATCGCTGTCCCCCAGCTTCCTAGGTGTGTCCCCTTCATGGCTGTCCCCCAGCTTCCTGTTCGTGTCACCTTCATCGCTGCCCCCAGCTTCCTGTGTGCCCACCATTATAGCTGCCCCAGCTTCCTGTGTGTCCCCTTCATCGGTGCCCCCCAGCTTCCTGTGCGTGTCCCCTCCATCGCTGACCCCCCAACTTTCTGTGCGTGTCACCATCACTGCCCCTAGCTTCCTGTGTGTGTACCCTTCATCGCTGTCCCCCAGCTTCCTGTGTGTCCCCTTCATCACTGACCCCAGCTTCCTGTGCATGTACCATTCATCGCTGTCCCCAGGCTTCCTGTGTGTCCCCCCTTCATCGCTGCCCCCAGCTCCCTGTGTGTCCCCTTTATCACTGTCCCCCAGCTCGCTGTGTGTCCCATTTATCATTGCCCCCAGCTTCCTGTGTGTTACCTTTATCACTGCCCCCCAGCTCCGGGTGTGTCACCCTTATCACTGCCCCCCATCTCCCGGTGTGTCACCTTCATCACTGCCCCCCAGCTCCCGATGTGTCACCTTCATCACTGCCCCCCAGCTCCCGGTGTGTCACCTTCATCACTGCCCCCCAGCTCCCGGTGTGTCACCTTCATCACTGCCCCCCAGCTGCCTGTGTGTCACCTTCATTACTGCCCCCCAGCTTTCTGTCTGTGTCCCCTTCATCACTGCCCCCATCTTCCTGTGTGTGTCACCTTCATCACTGTGCCCCAGCTTCCTATGTGTCCCCCAACTGTCCTCAGCGCTGTGTGCAGGGCAGTACGGACGGTGTAATGGTTAGCATTACTGCCTCACAGCGCTGAGGTCATGGGTTCTATCCCCACCATGTGTTATATATACGGGGCAGTACGGACGGTGTAATGGTTACATTACTGCCTCACAGCACTGAGGTCATGGGTTCTATCGCCACCATGTGTTATATATACGGGGCAGTACAGATGGTGTAATGGTTACATTACTGCCTCACAGTGCTGAGGTCATGGGTTCTATCCCCACCATGTGTTATATATACGGGGCAGTACGGACGGTGTTATGGTTAGCATTACTGCCTCACAGCGCTGAGGTCATGGGTTCTATCCCCACCATGTGTTATATATACAGGGCAGTACGGACGGTGTAATGGTTACATTACTGCCTCACAGCACTGAGGTCATGGGTTCTATCGCCACCATGTGTTATATATACGGGGCAGTACAGATGGTGTAATGGTTACATTACTGCCTCACAGCACTGAGGTCATGGGCTCTATCACCACCATGTGTTATATATACAGGACAGTACGGATGGTGTAATGGTTACATTACTGCCTCACAGTGCTGAGGTCATGGGTTCTATCCCCACCATGTGTTATATATACGGGGCAGTACGGACGGTGTTATGGTTAGCATTACTGCCTCACAGCGCTGAGGTCATGGGTTCTATCCCCACCATGTGTTATATATACAGGGCAGTACGGACGGTGTAATGGTTACATTACTGCCTCACAGCACTGAGGTCATGGGTTCTATCCCCACCATCGAAAAAGAGGGGGGGTTTTATAAGCAGCGCTGAATTAATGATGGTGAATCAATTAAGTTAAAAAAGATAACATTTATTGTAACACAGATGAATAAAATTATGATATATATTAAAAAACAGTAAAAATTAAAAATTAATTGATCCAGATCTCACGTGGTAGGGAATGTCCACATTCAGATTGTGTACAACCTGTACTGTCCTCACCGACAATGATCCCTGTGAAGGGCAAGGTCCAAAAAGGGGATGGAGACCCTTATGGAGTAAGTGTGGTGGTTGAGGGAGTGGCTGATGAATAGAGCCCAACTGCTACCTCACCATCATTTGTATCCAATTGGAGGAAATGGTCCAGTTTTTATGGAGGTCCAGGACGGGAGGACTAAGTGATTGGACAGGTGCACCGGTGTGGTCCACTGAAACAACACGGATCTGGAACAGGAGTAGCACCACCAACGCGTTTCACTGGGCTGCCGCCAGCTTTATCAAGGTGTACTATTAGCTGTTCTGGGCTGGTATTTATGCCCAGTGTCATGTGGGATTCATTTGCATAATGCATTGATTCACCATATTTAACTTGCACAAATTCATTAAAAACTACAAGGAGACAGACCATCTATACTAAAAACAATATTCAATATGTATAAAACTCAGAAAAAGTGCATAGAAATACCAAAAACTTGATTAGTAATATGTTATTACCATATTTCACTTCCGGGTTAAGGGGTTAGCTTTGATGTAATTCTAGTGGGTGATTTAGTCACATGATCCAGTCACGTGACTTGATTTTCCCCAATCATTGGTGCTCTTCAAAGCCATAATAAATGGAATATATGAAACATAATAGTATTTTTAGCTATAACATCCTTATATAATCAGAGGCGTTCCTATCTCAGGAGCTAGGAACCAAAGTCACACTGCCGCGGGGAAACATTTCAGTGCGGGACTCCATGTCTTGCACGATCTGTTCTGTACGAACTGCCCCAGCTTTGACTTTGAATTAGTCTTATGTGAATGACAGAAGGCGCGCTCCTGAGATAGGAACGCCTCTGATTATATAAGGATGTTATAGCTAAAAATACTATTATGTTTCATATATTCCATTTATTATGGCTTTGAAGAGCACCAATGATTGGGGAAAATCAAGTCACGTGACTGGATCATGTGACTAAATCACCCACTAGAATTACATCAAAGCTAACCCCTTAACCCGGAAGTGAAATATGGTAATAACATATTACTAATCAAGTTTTTGGTATTTCTATGCACTTTTTCTGAGTTTTATACATATTGAATATTGTTTTTAGTATAGATGGTCTGTCTCCTTGTAGTTTTTAATGAATTTGTGCAAGTTAAATATGGTGAATCAATGCATTATGCAAATGAATCCCACATGACACTGGGCATAAATACCAGCCCAGAACAGCTAATAGTACACCTTGATAAAGCTGGCGGCAGCCCAGTGAAACGCGTTGGTGGTGCTACTCCTGTTCCAGATCCGTGTTGTTTCAGTGGACCACACCGGTGCACCTGTCCAATCACTTAGTCCTCCCGTCCTGGACCTCCATAAAAACTGGACCATTTCCTCCAATTGGATACAAATGATGGTGAGGTAGCAGTTGGGCTCTATTCATCAGCCACTCCCTCAACCACCACACTTACTCCATAAGGGTCTCCATCCCCTTTTTGGACCTTGCCCTTCACAGGGATCATTGTCGGTGAGGACAGTACAGGTTGTACACAATCTGAATGTGGACATTCCCTACCACGTGAGATCTGGATCAATTAATTTTTAATTTTTACTGTTTTTTAATATATATCATAATTTTATTCATCTGTGTTACAATAAATGTTATCTTTTTTAACTTAATTGATTCACCATCATTAATTCAGCGCTGCTTATAAAACCCCCCCTCTTTTTCGATTACCTTGGGGACCGACCCACCCCACCTAAGCAGCTGCTATAAGGAAACAAAACATAGTAAAGCGCTCTTTAGTCAGAGGCATTTTTCTGTCTCTGACTCTTTGCATTCCTCTATCCCCACCATGTGTTATATATACGGGGCAGTACGGACGGTGTAATGGTTACATTACTGCCTCACAGCACTGAGGTCATGGGTTCTATCGCCACCATGTGTTATATATACAGGGCAGTACGGACGGTGTAATGGTTACATTACTGCCTCACAGCGCTGAGATCATGGGTTCTATCGCCACCATGTGTTATATATACGGGGCAGTACGGATGGTGTAATGGTTAGCATTACTGCCTCACAGCACTGAGGTCATGGGTTCTATCCCCACCATGTGTTATATATACGGGGCAGTACGGATGGTGTAATGGTTAGCATTACTGCCTCACAGCACTGAGGTCATGGGTTCTATCCCCACTATGTGTTATATATACGGTGCAGTACAGATGGTGTAATGGTTACATTACTGCCTCACATAGCTGAGGTCATGGGTTCTATCCCCACCATGTGTTATATATACGGGGCAGTACGCATGGTGTAATGGTTAGCATTACTGCCTCACAGCACTGAGGTCATGGGTTCTATATACGGGGCAGTACGGATGGTGTAATGGTTAGCATTACTGCCTCAAAGCACTGAGGTCATGGGTTCTATCCCCACCATGTGTTATATATACTGGGCAGTACGGATGGTGTAATGGTTATAGCATTACTGCCTCACAGAGCTGAGGTCATGGGTTCTATCCCCACCATGTGTTATATATACAGGGCAGTACGGATGGTGTAATGGTTAGCATTACTGCCTCACAGCGCTGAGGTCATGGGTTCTATCCCCACCATGTGTTATATATACGGGGCAGTACAGACGGTGTAATGGTTACATTACTGCCTCACAGCACTGAGGTCATGGGTTCTATCCCCACCATGTGTTATATATACGGGGCAGTACGGATGGTGTAATGGTTAGCATTACTGCCTCACAGCACTGAGGTCATGGGTTCTATCCCCACCATGTGTTATATATATACGGGGCAGTACGGACGGTGTAATGGTTAGCATTACTGCCTCACATCGCTGAGGTCATGGATTCTATCCCCACCATGTGTTATATATATACGGGGCAGTACGGATGGTGTAATGGTTAGCATTACTGCCTCACAGCACTGAGGTCATGGGTTCTATCCCCACCATGTGTTATATATATACGGGGCAGTACGGACGGTGTAATGGTTAGCATTACTGCCTCACATCGCTGAGGTCATGGATTCTATCCCCACCATGTGTTATATATATACGGGGCAGTACGGATGGTGTAATGGTTAGCATTACTGCCTCACAGCACTGAGGTCATGGGTTCTATCCCCACCATGTGTTATATATACGGGGCAGTACAGATGGTGTAATGGTTACATTACTGCCTCACAGCACTGAGGTCATGGGCTCTATCACCACCATGTGTTATATATACAGGACAGTACGGATGGTGTAATGGTTACATTACTGCCTCACAGTGCTGAGGTCATGGGTTCTATCCCCACCATGTGTTATATATACGGGGCAGTACGGACGGTGTTATGGTTAGCATTACTGCCTCACAGCGCTGAGGTCATGGGTTCTATCCCCACCATGTGTTATATATACAGGGCAGTACGGACGGTGTAATGGTTACATTACTGCCTCACAGCACTGAGGTCATGGGTTCTATCCCCACCATGTGTTATATATACGGGGCAGTACGGACGGTGTAATGGTTACATTACTGCCTCACAGCACTGAGGTCATGGGTTCTATCGCCACCATGTGTTATATATACAGGGCAGTACGGACGGTGTAATGGTTACATTACTGCCTCACAGCGCTGAGATCATGGGTTCTATCGCCACCATGTGTTATATATACGGGGCAGTACGGATGGTGTAATGGTTAGCATTACTGCCTCACAGCACTGAGGTCATGGGTTCTATCCCCACCATGTGTTATATATACGGGGCAGTACGGATGGTGTAATGGTTAGCATTACTGCCTCACAGCACTGAGGTCATGGGTTCTATCCCCACTATGTGTTATATATACGGTGCAGTACAGATGGTGTAATGGTTACATTACTGCCTCACATAGCTGAGGTCATGGGTTCTATCCCCACCATGTGTTATATATACGGGGCAGTACGCATGGTGTAATGGTTAGCATTACTGCCTCACAGCACTGAGGTCATGGGTTCTATATACGGGGCAGTACGGATGGTGTAATGGTTAGCATTACTGCCTCAAAGCACTGAGGTCATGGGTTCTATCCCCACCATGTGTTATATATACTGGGCAGTACGGATGGTGTAATAGTTATAGCATTACTGCCTCACAGAGCTGAGGTCATGGGTTCTATCCCCACCATGTGTTATATATACAGGGCAGTACGGATGGTGTAATGGTTAGCATTACTGCCTCACAGCGCTGAGGTCATGGGTTCTATCCCCACCATGTGTTATATATACGGGGCAGTACAGACGGTGTAATGGTTACATTACTGCCTCACAGCACTGAGGTCATGGGTTCTATCCCCACCATGTGTTATATATACGGGGCAGTACGGATGGTGTAATGGTTAGCATTACTGCCTCACAGCACTGAGGTCATGGGTTCTGTCCCCACCATGTGTTATATATATACGGGGCAGTACGGACGG
Source organism: Crinia signifera (assembly GCF_055691185.1). Taxonomy (NCBI): domain Eukaryota; kingdom Metazoa; phylum Chordata; class Amphibia; order Anura; family Myobatrachidae; genus Crinia; species Crinia signifera. Next base: position 2,633,215 of record NC_139218.1, read on the forward strand.
TGTAATGGTTAGCATTACTGCCTCACATCGCTGAGGTCATGGATTCTATCCCCACCATGTGTTATATATATACGGGGCAGTACGGATGGTGTAATGGTTAGCATTACTGCCTCACAGCACTGAGGTCATGGGTTCTATCCCCACCATGTGTTATATATATACGGGGCAGTACGGACGGTGTAATGGTTAGCATTACTGCCTCACATCGCTGAGGTTATGGGTTCTATCCCCACCATGTGTTATATATACGGGCAGTACGGATGGTGTAATGGTTAGCATTACTGCCTCACAGCGCTGAGGTCATATATTCTATCCCCACCATGTGTTATATATACGGGGCAGTACGGATGGTGTAATGGTAAGCATTACTGCCTCACAGCACTGAGGTCATGGGTTCTATCCCCGCCATGTGTTATATATACAGGGCAGTACAGACGGTGTAATGGTTAGCATTACTGCCTCACAGCACTGAGGTCATGGGTTCTATCCCCGCCATGTGTTATATATACAGGGCAGTACAGACGGTGTAATGGTTACATTACTGCCTCACAGCGCTGAGGTCATGGGTTCTATCCCCACCATGTGTTATATATACGGGGCAGTACGAACGGTGTAATGGTTAGCATTACTGCCTCACAGCGCTGAGGTCATGGGTTCTATTCCCACTATGTGTTATATATACAGGGCAGTACGGACGGTGTAATGGTTACATTACTGCCTCACAGCACTGAGGTCATGGGTTCTATCCCCACCATGTGTTATATATACGGGGCAGTACAGACGGTGTAATGGTTACATTACTGCCTCACAGCACTGAGGTCATGGGTTCTATCCCCACCATGTGTTATATATACGGGGCAGTACGGATGGTGTAATGATTACATTACTGCCTCACAGCGCTGAGGTCATGGGTTCTATCCCCACCATGTGTTATATATACGGGGCAGTACGGATGGTGTAATGATTACATTACTGCCTCACAGCGCTGAGGTCATGGGTTCTATCCCCACCATGTGTTATATATACGGGGCAGTACGGATGGTGTAATGGTTACATTACTGCCTCACAGCACTGAGGTCATGGGTTCTATCCCCACCATGTGTTATATATACACGGGGCAGTACAGGTGGTGTAATGGTTATATTAGTGCCTCACAGCACTGAGGTCATGGGTTCTATTCCCACCATGTGTTATATATACGGGGCAGTACGGACGGTGTAATGGTTACATTACTGCCTCACAGCACTGAGGTCATGGGTTCTATCCCCACCATGTGTTATATATACGGGGCAGTACAGACGGTGTAATGGTTACATTACTGCCTCACAGCACTGAGGTCATGGGTTCTATTCCCACTATGTGTTATATATACGGGGCAGTACGGATGGTGTAATGGTTAGCATTACTGCCTCACAGCGCTGAGGTCATGGGTTCTATTCCCACTATGTGTTATATATACGGGGCAGTACGGATGGTGTAATGGTTAGCATTACTGCCTCACAGCACTGAGGTCATGGGTTCTATCCCCACCATGTGTTATATATACGGGGCAGTACGGATGGTGTAATGGTTATATTACTGCCTCACAGCACTGAGGTCATGGCTTCTATCCCCACCATGTGTTATATATACAGGGCAGTACGGATGGTATAATGGTTAGCATTACTGCCTCACAGCACTGAGGTCATGGGTTCTATCCCCACCATGTGTTATATATACGGGGCAGTACGGATGGTGTAATGGTTACATTACTGCCTCACAGCACTGAGGTCATGGGTTCTATCCCCACCATGTGTTATATATACGGGGCAGTACGGATGGTGTAATGGTTACATTACTGCCTCACAGCACTGAGGTCATGGGTTCTATTCCCACCATGTGTTTTATATATATATATATATATATATATATATATATATATATATACGGGGCAGTACGGACGGTGTAATGGTTAGCATTACTGCCTCACAGTGCTGAGGTCATGGGTTCTATCCCCACCATGTGTTATATATACAGGGCAGTACGGACGGTGTAATGGTTAGCATTACTGCCTCACAGCGCTGAGGTCATGGGTTCTATCCCCACCATGTGTTATATATACGGGGCAGTACGGACGGTGTAATGGTTACATTACTGCCTCACAGAGCTGAGGTCATGGGTTCTATCCCCACCATGTGTTATATATACGGGGCAGTACGGACGGTGTAATGGTTAGCATTACTGCCTCACAGCGCTGAGGTCATGGGTTCTATCCCCACCATGTGTTATATATACGGGGCAGTACGGACGGTGTAATGGTTAGCATTACTGCCTCACAGCGCTGAGGTCATATATTCTATCCCCACCATGTGTTATATATACGGGGCAGTACGGATGGTGTAATGGTTACATTACTGCCTCACAGCGCTGAGGTCATATATTCTATCCCCACCATGTGTTATATATACGGGGCAGTACGGACGGTGTAATGGTTACATTACTGCCTCACAGCGCTGAGGTCATGGGTTCTATCCCCACCATGTGTTATATATACGGGGCAGTACAGACGGTGTAATGGTTACATTACTGCCTCACAGCACTGAGGTCATGGGTTCTATATACGGGGCAGTACGGACGGTGTAATGGTTAGCATTACTGCCTCACAGTGCTGAGGTCATGGGTTCTATCCCCACCATGTGTTATATATACAGGGCAGTACGGACGGTGTAATGGTTAGCATTACTGCCTCACAGCGCTGAGGTCATGGGTTCTATCCCCACCATGTGTTATATATACGGGGCAGTACGGACGGTGTAATGGTTACATTACTGCCTCACAGAGTGCCTCACAGAGCTGAGGTCATGGGTTCTATCCCACCATGTGTTATATATACAGGGCAGTACGGATGGTGTAATGGTTAGCATTACTGCCTCACAGCGCTGAGGTCATGGGTTCTATCCCCACCATGTGTTATATATACGGGGCAGTACGGATGGTGTAATGGTTACATTACTGCCTCACAGCGCTGAGGTCATGGGTTCTATCCCCACCATGTGTTATATATACGGGGCAGTACGGACGGTGTAATGGTTACATTACTGCCTCACAGAGCTGAGGTCATGGGTTCTATCCCCACCATGTGTTATATATACAGGGCAGTACGGATGGTGTAATGGTTAGCATTACTGCCTCACAGCGCTGAGGTCATGGGTTCTATCCCCACCATGTGTTATATATACAGGGCAGTACGGACGGTGTAATGGTTACATTACTGCCTCACAGCACTGAGGTCATGGGTTCTATCCCCACCATGTGTTATATATATACGGGGCAGTACGGATGGTGTAATGGTTAGCATTCCTGCCTCACAGCGCTGAGGTCATGGGTTCTATCCCCACCATGTGTTATATATACAGGGCAGTACGGATGGTGTAATGGTTAGCATTACTGCCTCACAGCGCTGAGGTCATGGGTTCTATCCCCACCATGTGTTATATATACAGGGCAGTACGGACAGTGTAATGGTTACATTACTGCCTCACAGCACTGAGGTCATGGGTTCTATCACCACCATGTGTTATATATACGGGGCAGTACGGATGGTGTAATGGTTACATTACTGCCTCACAGCACTGAGGTCATGGGTTCTATCACCACCATGTGTTATATATACGGGGCAGTACGGATGGTGTAATGGTTACATTACTGCCTCACAGCACTGAGGTCATATATTCTATCCCCACCATGTGTTATATATACAGGGCAGTACGGACAGTGTAATGGTTACATTACTGCCTCACAGCACTGAGGTCATGGGTTCTATCACCACCATGTGTTATATATACGGGGCAGTACGGACGTTGTAATGGTTAGCATTACTGCCTCACAGCACTGAGGTCATGGGTTCTATTCCCACCATGTGTTATATATACGGGGCAGTACGGACGTTGTAATGGTTAGCATTACTGCCTCACAGCACTGAGGTCATGGGTTCTATTCCCACCATGTGTTATATATACGGGGCAGTACGGACAGTGTAATGGTTACATTACTGCCTCACAGCGCTGAGGTCATGGGTTCTATTCCCACCATGTGTTATATATACGGGGCAGTACGGACAGTGTAATGGTTACATTACTGCCTCACAGCACTGAGGTCATGGGTTCTATCCCCACCATGTGTTATATATACGGGGCAAGACGGACAGTGTAATGGTTACATTACTGCCTCACAGCACTGAGGTCATGGGTTCTATCCCCACCATGTGTTATATATACGGGGCAGTACGGACGGTGTAATGGTTACATTACTGCCTCACAGCACTGAGGTCATGGGTTCTATCGCCACCATGTGTTATATATACAGGGCAGTACGGACGGTGTAATGGTTACATTACTGCCTCACAGCGCTGAGATCATGGGTTCTATCGCCACCATGTGTTATATATACGGGGCAGTACGGATGGTGTAATGGTTAGCATTACTGCCTCACAGCACTGAGGTCATGGGTTCTATCCCCACCATGTGTTATATATACGGGGCAGTACGGATGGTGTAATGGTTAGCATTACTGCCTCACAGCACTGAGGTCATGGGTTCTATCCCCACTATGTGTTATATATACGGTGCAGTACAGATGGTGTAATGGTTACATTACTGCCTCACATAGCTGAGGTCATGGGTTCTATCCCCACCATGTGTTATATATACGGGGCAGTACGCATGGTGTAATGGTTAGCATTACTGCCTCACAGCACTGAGGTCATGGGTTCTATATACGGGGCAGTACGGATGGTGTAATGGTTAGCATTACTGCCTCAAAGCACTGAGGTCATGGGTTCTATCCCCACCATGTGTTATATATACGGGGAAGTACCGATGGTGTAATGGTTACATTACTGCCTCACAGCACTGAGGTCATGGGTTCTATCCCCACCATGTGTTATATATACAGGCAGTACGGACGGTGTAATGGTTAGTATTACTGCCTCACAGCACTGAGATCATGGGTTCTATCCCCACCATGTGTTATATATACAGGGCAGTACGGACGGTGTAATGGTTATAGCATTACTGCCTCACAGAGCTGAGGTCATGGGTTCTATCCCCACCATGTGTTATATATACAGGACAGTACGGATGGTGTAATGGTTAGCATTACTGCCTCACAGCACTGAGATCATGGGTTCTATCCCCACCATGTGTTATATATACGGGGCAGTACGGATGGTGTAATGGTTATATTACTGCCTCACAGCGCTGAGGTCATGGGTTCTATCGCCACCATGTGTTATATATACAGGGCAGTATGGACGGTGTAATGGTTACACGACTGCCTCACAGCGCTGAGGTCATGGGTTCTATTCCCACCATGTGTTATATATATACGGGGCAGTACGGATGGTGTAATGGTTACATTACTGCCTCACAGCACTGAGGTCATGGGTTCTATCCCCACCATGTGTTATATATACGGGGCAGTACGGATGGTGTAATGGTTATATTACTGCCTCACAGCGCTGAGGTCATGGGTTCTATCGCCACCATGTGTTATATATACAGGGCAGTATGGACGGTGTAATGGTTACATGACTGCCTCACAGCGCTGAGGTCATGGGTTCTATTCCCACCATGTGTTATATATATACGGGGCAGTACGGATGGTGTAATGGTTACATTACTGCCGCACAGCGCTGAGTTCATGGGTTCTATCCCCACCATGTGTTATATATACAGGGCAGCACGGATGGTGTAATGGTTACATTACTGCCTCACAGTGCTGAGGTCATGGGTTCTATCGCCACCATGTGTTATATATACAGGGCAGTATGGACGGTGTAATGGTTACATGACTGCCTCACAGCGCTGAGGTCATGGGTTCTATCCCCACCATGTGTTATATATACGGGGCAGTACGGACGGTGTAATGGTTACATTACTGCCTCACAGCACTGAGGTCATGGGTTCTATCCCCACCATGTGTTATATATACGGGGCAGTACGGATGGTGTAATGGTTATATTACTGCCTCACAGCGCTGAGGTCATGGGTTCTATCGCCACCATGTGTTATATATACAGGGCAGTATGGACGGTGTAATGGTTACATGACTGCCTCACAGCGCTGAGGTCATGGGTTCTATTCCCACCATGTGTTATATATATACGGGGCAGTACGGATGGTGTAATGGTTACATTACTGCCGCACAGCGCTGAGTTCATGGGTTCTATCCCCACCATGTGTTATATATACAGGGCAGCACGGATGGTGTAATGGTTACATTACTGCCTCACAGCGCTGAGGTCATGGGATCTATCCCCACCATGTGTTATATATACGGGGCAGTATGGACGGTGTAATGGTTACATGACTGCCTCACAGCGCTGAGGTCATGGGATCTATCCCCACCATGTGTTATATATACGGGGCACTACGGACGGTGTAATGGTTACATTACTGCCTCACAGCACTGAGGTCATGGGTTTCTATCCCCACCATGTGTTATATATACGGGGCAGTACTGATGGTGTAATGGTTAGCATTACTGCCTCACAGCACTGAGGTCATGGGTTCTATCCCCACCATGTGTTATATATACGGGGCAGTACGGACGGTGCCTGCCCTGGGTTCCTACTCAGTTGTATATTTTTTCGTCTATTATACATTCTCTTCTCTTCCTGGGTCCTTTTGATTTTCATGTTTTTTCATATAATGTTTGTATTTTTTATTTGTTATGCTTGATATGTGCTATGTTTATGGTACTTATTGTTCCCCCTATTTATGTTTAACAATGCCGTGTTTTATTGCCTGTCTCTTCTTTGACCTCCCCCCACCCCCTAATACCGTTAGGCGGTAATAATGGAATGTTCCTGTCCGGCTTCATCTCCTCACACCCGATTAGTTATGGTATGTGATCCGTGGCACTTTGCCTGGATCGCCTTGTGGGTTTCCTGCATTGTTCTCTCCGGGAGGAATGCCCAACCCTATGTTACGTTTCTTACTGAAGATGTTCCTGTTTCCTTAGTATTTTCAATATACGTGTAATTGTCTTGTTTTACCTCATCCTCTCTGTCACACCCTTATGGGTCATTCCTCATCCAATCAACACAGCCCTGATCGTCATGACCGTCACGATTCCAATGACATTTGGATGTGCTCTTTAGGTCTGACAAGAAACTAATTCACACCAAATGTCAGCATCATAGGTTGGATATTTCTGGAGGTGGAGCCATTTAAAAATGAACAAAATAAGCAAATGTACCGGGAGGGGGGGGGGGGGGGCTTTTCGTTTGCCTGTAACTTGAGTTCTAATTAAGACAGAAAGATGCAATTAGTGTCAGTTTGAAGCTTATGACGATCTTTTCGCTTCAATTAATTTAATAAGGTAGCACTAAAAAAAGTTAAATATCCTTTGACCTTAATTTTTTTTAAAAGGGATTTTTTTAAATATAATTTTCGGTACTTATGTATTATCTGGGCTCCCATGTTAAATGCACCCCATTTTTTCATACCCCCACTATCCAACTATGCATGGAGTTGATTTTATATAGTGTGGCGAGCGCAGCGAGCCACCGTGCCCGAAGCGTGGCGACGGACGCTGTCTCATAAAAAAACAGGAGCCCAGATATTACATAAGTACCTAATTTTCTGCATGAGTTCACCCATATTTCATTTAAACAAATTTCACTTTGGGACTCCCATGGGACAATGAGATAACAAGAATTTACTGACAAGAAGGCAGCTAAATTATACACAATTCTCACTTGCAGACAGTGTATTATAAAGATTTGAAAAACAGCAATATAACACACATATATATATATATATATACTAGGTGATCCATCGTGCCCTACGGGCGCTCTTCACACCGTCGTGAGGGGCTGCGCCCCCTTAATTTGTGAACATTTGTATATGAGAAAGATGGTTAGAATTGTATGAAAGATGGCCTGTATTGCAACTTGAGTTATAGGTGAAATGTGTTTTGATGTGGAAGGGGGGGGTGTATTGTTTTGTTTAATTAAAAAGCGGTTACAGAGTAAGATGTACATTGATAGTGTGGAGGGTACAGTGACATTTGTGGGTGTGGGGGGGGGGGGGGGGCTGTGTGTGCATGTTGTTTATGTGTGTGTGTGTGTGTGTGTGTGCAATAGTATAGTAGGGTGTTTCTGAGTCAGCGGCTCCCCACTGGCGGAGGTCACGACACAGGAAAACAGGAGGCTGGGTAGTGAAAGGGGTGTGTGGGAATAAGGGGGACTAAAGAGGAGGGTGGGAGATACTGTGCTGCTTCTGCCAGTGGGTGAGTGTCCAGCGTGGCAGCACAGGAGCACAGGATGGTGGCCCTTAGTCAGTGTCTCCTCCTACTGGGTGGGAGTTAGGGTGCATGAGAGCAGGAGGCTGGGCTATGAGGCATGATAGGGGCATGTGGGCAAAACAGCGTCAGCGACTCCCCAGTGGTGGAAGTTACGGTTCAGGAGAGCAGGAAGCTGGGTAGTGATAGGGGTGTGTGAGTATACGGGGGACTAAAGAGGGGCTTAGGGGTGCCGTGAATTGCAGGAGGGGCGCGGGGGGTGCCGTGAATCAAGGGAGGGAGGGGGCGCAGGTTCGGCGAATCGCGGGAGAGAGCGGGGGTCCGCAAAGCGTGGGAGGGGGCGTGAATTGCGCGAGGGGGGGGTTGCGAATCGCGGGAGGGGTGGTGTGCGGGGGGTCCGTGAATTGCGGGAGGGGGGGGGGGCACGGGGCGCGATGAATCACCTAGTTGGTTATATATTCTTGTAGAAGGATGGTAGGATGTTGCTGTCATTCAGAATGCATTTACATAAACAGTAATAGTAGCAGTAAAAGGTCTGACTTAAAACACCTACAGTAAAACAGAACAGGTGTTATATATTATACAAAGAATTGGTTGATGATGTGTAGGTTGACGTGCACATAGTTCATAGTTGTCACTGGAAAAAAATTGCTACAAGAAAAAATCAACACAGAAAGCTCAACACATGTAAATGTTGACATAAGTGTGGCACTTCATCGGTGTCCATGTCGACACATGAGAATGAATATGAAAACATTAAAAAAAAGAAAAATAAATCTTCAAAAACTCATGTCAACCTTTTTCATTGTCGACCATAGCCGTGCCAGTGTTTTGCATGTGCCATTTAATCCTGGGGTTGCCGTGAATCACGCGCGGGGGTGGGGGAGGGAGGAGGTGAGGGGTGTCCGCGAATCACGGGAGGAGGGGTCGTGGGTGGATGCCGTGAATTGCGGGAGGATGGGTCGCGGGGGGGGGTGTGGGTGCCGCGAATCGTGGGATGGGGGGGCGCGGGGGGTTGCAGTGAATCGCGGGAGGGTGGGTCGCGGGGTTGCCGCAATGACAGGAGGGGGGGTCAGGGGTGGGGAATCATGGTAGGGGGCACCGTGAACCGCGGTAGGGGGGGTCATGGGGGGCACCGTGAACCACGGGAGGGGGGGCCCGGGGGTTGGCGCGAATTGCAGGAGGGGGGGGTGTGTCACGGGGTGGGGCCGCGAATCGCAGGAGTCCCCGGGGGTGCCGCGAATTGTGGGGGGTGTGCTGCAAATCGCGGGAGGGGGGTCTCGGGGGGTGCCGCGAATCGCCACAAGAAAAAAATCAACACAGAAAGGTCAACACATGTAAATGTTGACATAAGTGTGGCACTTCATTGGTGTCCATGTCGACACATGAGAATGAATATGAAAACATTGAAAAAGTGAAAAATAAATCGTCAACCTTTTTTATTGTCGACCATAGCCATGTCAGTGTTTTGCATTTGCCATTTAATCGTGGGGATGCCGTGAATGGGGGGGGTACACATTGCTCTGTTTCTTGACTTTCTTCTTAATTTATGGATTACCATCACCTGTGCTTAAACACCATTCTTATCAATTACCCTGTTTAAAATGACAGGTGATGACAATCATAAATTAAGATGGAAGTCCGCAAACATAGCATTCTGTCCCTCCTGGAGAGGGTCATGTTGGGAGGTATGGAGGTGTGGGGCGCTCACCTGGTGTGTCTGGTGAGTAGCTGTGTCTTTGCTGTGTAACATGGAGAGGCAGAGGGTGTCTGGCACTGTGGGCTCACTGGGCTGGTTCTCTGTCATGTGAGTCAGAGGCTCCACCCAGGGTTATATCTCCAGACACACTTTGAGTGACAGATGTAGCCAAATATATGAGATATATATATATATATTTATGTATGTATGTATGAGAGAGAGCAGGATTTGCTCAGGCTTTCCATGAGTTTAGTTGTGACGTTGCAGACACCGTTTCTCTGTCTGTAATGTGTACACACGTCCTGCTGTAGTCATTGGGGCGATTGTTGTTAGTGTATCACAGCGATGAACTAGAAGAATGTCAGGTTTCCCTGGGTATTCGTATGATGGGTCCTTGTGGGTGGAGAAAGCCGACCTTTAATAATTCGTACTTTTCATCTACGTTCGGAACACGTTACCCACCACTCCGCATCACACACCGTCTCCTGTTCTAAGGAGACTATCTCTTATTATTCCTTCTAATATTTTCCCACGATGGATGTATGGCTGACCGTCTATCATTTTCATTCCAGCAAAACGCTTCACCCCTACTTCTGGGCCACTGTTTCACCACCACCTACATCAATGGATACCTGAACCAGGACTGCATTTGGCACCAATCGGAGGACTTAAATCTAGCTGACACCACTCCATAGGGTTAAAAACCCCAGCACTGGTGCCGCAGGACTGCACAAATCGCGAGTGGTCACAATTGTCCTGCGCTTGCACTTACCTCTGTGCCCAATACAAAAGGTCCATTCAAGGAACAGGATCCTAAATAAAAGAAACCCAGGGAAGGGTACCAAAAGGGGTAAAGATACCCGTCAGGGTATGTAACACACTCGTTTCTCTCACACTCTGGTCCCCCTCTCAATCAGGGGACAGCGTCTCTCACACTCCGGCCCCGCTCACAATCAGGGGACAGTGTCTCTCACACTCCGGCCCCGCTCACAATCAGGGGACAGCCTCTGTCACACTCCGGCCCCGCACTCACTCAGGGGACAGCCACTCTCTCACTTCGGCCCGGCTCACACTCAGGGGACAGCCTCCCTCACACTTCGGCCCCGCACTCACTCAGGGGACAGCCACTCTCTCACTTCGGCCCGGCTCACACTCACGGGATAGCCTCCCTCACACTCCGGCCCCGCTCACAATCAGGGGACAGCCTCCCTCACGCTCCGGCCCCGCTCACAATCAGGGGACAGCCTCCCTCACGCTCCGGCCCCGCTCACAATCAGGGGACAACCTCCCTCACGCTCCGGCCCCGCTCACAATCAGGGGACAGCCTCCCTCACGCTCCGGCCCCGCTCACAATCAGGGGACAGCCTCCCTCACACTCCGGCCCCGCTCACAATCAGGTGACAGCCTCTCTCACGCTCCGGCCCCGCTCACAATCAGGGGACAGCCTCTCTCACACTCCGGCCCCGCTCACAATCAGGGGACAGCCTCTCTCACGCTCCGGCCAAGCTCACAATCAGGGGACAGCCTCCCTCACACTCCGGCCCCGCTCACAATCAGGGGACAGCCTCCCTCACACTTCGGCCCCGCTCGCACTCAGGGGACAGCCTACCTCACGCTCCGGCCCCGCTGACAATCAGGGGACAGCCTCCCTCACACTCCGGCCCCGCTCACAATCAGGGGACAGCCTCCCTCACACTCAGGCCCCGCTCACAATCAGGGGACAACCTCCCTCACACTCTGGCCCCGCTCACAATCAGGGGAGAATGTCTCTCACAATCAGGGGACAGCCTCCCTCACGCTCCGGCCCCGCTCACAATCAGGGGACAGCCTCCCTCACACTCCGGCGCCGCTCACAATCAGGGGACAGCCTCCCTCACACTCTGGCCCCGCTCACAATCAGGGGACAGCCTCCCTCACACTCCGGCTGACCGTCTATCATTTTCATTCCAGCAAAACGCATCACCCCTACTTCTGGGCCACTGTTTCACCACCACCTACATATTTCTTCGGTACTTGTTTCCTGCGATGCGATCGACCAATTTTCGACCCGATTTTTTGATTGAATGAAATGTAAATCGGGTCCCTGGGACCCGATTTTACATTGGATTCAATGTAAAATATTCCCAACCCCCCCCAAATTTAACGCCGTAAACCCCACCTCACGATAGACGCCAACCCGAAGCGTGGCGAGCGCAGCGAGCCCGCGAGGGGCGGCGGTGCGCGTCCTCCGACCTTTTCATTCCCCTACTATCCACGTCGGCGTGGAGTTGAGAATAGAATAGTGTGGCGAGCGCAGCGAGCCCCGCGAGGGGACGCGTATACCTGTGAAGTTATACGCGTCGGCTCGCTGCGCTCGCCACACTATTCTATTCTCAACTCCACGCCGACGTGGATAGTAGGGGAATGAAAAGGTCGGAGGACGCGCACCGCTGCGCTCGCCACGCTTCGGGTTGGCGTCTATCGTGGGGTGACGACGGGGACATCTATAATGTGAAATGGGTCATATTGCCCCATTTCACATTTTTCACATTTTCTCACGATTTCAATGTTAAAAAATATTTTAACATTGAAGCCTATGGAAAAATCGGGGGCATCGCGTCGGGACCAATGTTAATGGTCCCGACCGACGCGATGCCCCCGATATTGTGTCCTAGCCGGCAAAATGGACCTGATTTCAAAGGAAATCGGGTCCATCGTGTGGATCGTGTACCTTAACTTAAAGGTACACGATCCATAAGATTGTGGCCGTGCTAGGAAACAAGTACCATTTCTTCAATGGATACCTGAACCAGGACTGCATTTGGCACCAATCGGAGGACCTTAATCTAGCTGACACCACTCCATAGGGTTAAAAACCCCAGCACTGGTGCCGCAGGACTGCACAAATCGCGAGTGGTCACAATTGTCCTGCGCTTGCACTTACCTCTGTGCCCAATACGAAAGGTCCATTCAAGGAACAGGATCCTAAATAAAAGAAACCCAGGGAAGGGTACCAAAAGGGGTAAAAATACCCGTCAGGGTATGTAACACACTCTCTCACACTCTGGTCCCCCTCTCAATCAGGGGACAGCCTCTCTCACACTGCGGCCCCGCTCACAATCAGGGGACAGCGTCTCTCACACTCCGGCCCCGCACTCACTCAGGGGACAGCCTCTCTCACACTCCGGCCCGGCTCACACTCAGGGGACAGCCTCCCTCACACTCCGGCCCCGCTCGCAGTCACGGGATAGCCTCCCTCACGCTCCGGCCCCGCTCACAAAAAGGGGAAAACCTCCCTCATGCTCCGGCCCCGCTCACAATCAGGGGAGAATGTCTCTCACAATCAGGGGACAGCCTCTCTAACACTCCGGCCCCGCTCACAATCAGGGGACAGCCTCCCTCACGCTCCGGCCCCGCTCACAAAAAGGGGAAAACCTCTCTCACACTCCGGCCCCGCTCACAATCAGGGGAGAATGTCTCTCACAATCAGGGGACAGCCTCTCTCACACTCCGGCCCCGCTCACAATCAGGGGACAGCCTCTCTCACACTCCGGCCCCGCTCACAATCAGGGGACAGCCTCCCTCACGCTCCGGCCCCGCTCACAATCAGGGGACAGTCTCCCTCACGCTCCGGCCCCGCTCACAATCAGGGGACAGCCTCTCTCACACTCTGGCCCCGCTCACAATCAGGGGACAGCCTCTCACACTCTGGCCCCGCTCACAATCAGGGGACAGCCTCTCTCACACTCCGGCCTAGCTCACACTCAGGGGACAGCCTCCCTCACACTCTGGCCCCGCTCGCAATCAGGGGACAGCCTCCCTCACACTCCGGCCCCGCTCGCAATCAGGGGACAGCCTCCCTCACACTCTGGCCCCACTCGCAATCAGGGGACAGCCTCTCTCACACTCCGGCCCCGCTCACAATCAGGGGACAGCCTCCCTCACACTCTGGCCCCACTCGCAATCAGGGGACAGCCTCTCTCACACTCTGGCCCCGCTCGCAATCAGGGGACAGCCTCTCTCACTCTCCGGCCCCGCTCACAATCAGGGGACAGCCTCTCACACTCCGCCGACTGACCTCTCACCTAATCACCTCCTCCCACTCCCGTGTCCAAGACTTCTCTCGCGCTGCCCCCCTGCACTGCAACAACCTCCCACCACCCATCAGGCTTTCTGATTCCCTTACCTCCTTCAAGCGCTCCCTCAAAACCGACTTTTTTCGACTAGCCTATCCCTCCTCCTAACCTCTTTTGATCCTCCTATCCTGCCTCCGTTCCTACTTATCCTGTTGTTTTTCGTTCGTCCACCCACCTCCTTTTAGTATGTTAACTCTTATGAGTAGGGTCCTCCTGCCTCACGTACTCACCCTACCTCATTACCTCACCTGTCCTCCTGTCCTGTTCTTCCCTTCCTCTACTTCATCTTCAGTCTCCTCGACAATTTTGACACCTACTTCTGAACTGATGCTGATTTTAGTTCTACCAGCTATACCCCTATTTATACTGTATTTTTCAACACACCCTGTACGTTACGACAGCCTCCCTCACACTCCGGCCCCGCTCACAATCAGGGGACAGCCTCCCTCACACTCCAGCCCTGCTCACAATCAGGAGACAGCCTCTCTCTCACACTCTGGCCCCGCTTACAATCAGGGGACAGCCTCTCTCACACTCCGGCCCCGCTCACAATCAGGGGACAGCCTCCCTCACACTCCGGCCCCGCTCACAATCAGGGGAGAATGTCTCTCACAATCAGGGGACAGCATCTCTCACACTCCGGCCTGGCTCACAATCAGGGGCTAGCCTCCCTCACACTCCGGCCCTGCTCACAATCAGGAGACAGCCTCTCTCTCACACTCCGGCCCCGCTTACAATCAGGGGACAGCCTCTCTCACACTCCGGCCCCGCTCACAATCAGGGGACAGCCTCTCTCACACTCCGGCCCTGCTCACAATCAGGAGACAGCCTCTCTCACACTCCGGCCCCGCTCACAATCAGGGGACAGCCTCTCTGACACTCCGGCTCCGCTCACAATCAGGAGACAGCCTCTCTCACACTCCGGCCCCGCTCACAATCAGGGGACAGCCTCTCTGACACTCCGGCTCCGCTCACAATCAGGAGACAGCCTCTCTCACACTCCGGCTCCGCTCACAATCAGGAGACAGCCTCTCTCACACTCCGGCCCCGCTCACAATCAGGAGACAGCCTCTCTCACACTCCGGCCCCGCTCACAATCAGGAGACAGCGTCTCTCACACTCCGGCCCCAGAGGTGCAATATAAAGTATAATAATCACACATACGTAAGAAAATTTTAATGTACAAAGTTTCCCAGGATTGGAGAGCCCAGGTGTGGCACTGGGTGAGATTTTCAGTCTCCATAATGTAAAACTGTCCACTGAGTAACTGTAGGATAAAGGTTTCGGTTGTGCGCGGTGTGGTACTGACACAATGCCAACTACAGAGGAAGAGGAGCGTGAGTTCATGCCAACATTAGTGTTTTACTTTAAGCTGGCTGCAGAGGATAACCGTACCCTGGTATAGAAGAAAGGGAGGGGTATATGCTGGCGTAAGGGCGAGTGCCTCCAGTTACTCCATCACTGTACCACCTGTGCTGATGCCCAGCAAGTGTAACGGCAGCACACAAGTCACAGCGGGTACTATCCAGCCATCAGTCTACCAGGGAACACACACAGATGCTTTATAGATGGAGGCTTCAATTAGTCTGTCCTAATTCTGTCATCTACTAGTCAGGACTGCCTGCCGGTGTCTCACTTACTGCCAGACAATGTCCTCATCTCATGGACACTGCGTGTGTTGGGGTGTCCTCATCTCATGGACACTGTGCTGGAAGTGCCCACATCGCAGGTGTTGGGGTGTCTTCCTCCTTTAGACCTCATGTTTGTCTGGAGTATTCTCCGCTCACCATGGGGACTCAGTAGACGTTAGGGACCGGGAGATATCAGCACGAAGACACATTGCCTGCTGATTACTAATATCGTCCTCGTCAGTCTTTCCCTGGCTTTGGACTCCCATCTGGCAGATGCCTATTCCCATGGTGCAATGTCAGAGCTCACTGTGACCAGTTGTAGACGTCACCTCCCGATAGTCCTTCCGACGTCGGACACGGTAAGAGAGTAGCTGCGAGTACTCTGTGAGGAGAGATCTCCAGTAATTGGAGACATCCTCCATCCGGAGGTGCTGAGCGATGAACTGTTGCCCCCTGGTGACATAAGGAACCAGGTTATGGTGGATAATAGAGCAGAGGTATTAGGATGTTGGGACATTACGGTTGATGCATTAGTATGTGGGGGTAAGAAGGGGTCACAGATGAAGAAGTATCACAAACTGCACCCCGATGAAACACCCTCCTGCTACATGTTTGTGGGTGCAGCTTCTGATCCTGGGGTACACAATGGCCATTTATCAGGGCGAGAGTAAGTCATACCTTTCTGCAATTTTCTTTGCTTCCTCGTCGTGCGCCTTCACAAACTGCAGCAGTTCCCTAATCACAACACAGCAATTAGTACAAAACTATAACTGGAGGGCGCAACACCCAGGCGGGGTAAAGACAAACGGAAAAAAGAAAAGCAGAGCAAAATATGTGTAGGGCGCACGAGCCAGGGGGGAGGGCCACAGCGCGCGCAAGCCAGGAATAGACATTACCGCAGGTCTGTCAGGTCCTGGCTAACTGGAATATAGTGCACCCATGGTTCCAGCCGATGATAGAAGAATTCCTGCCAGTCATCCCCAACATGGAACACCAGCGACCCACACAGGAACAAGTGCTTCAACCGAAAACTGGCAGCCACCCCCCGGAAATTAAACAGGTACCTGAAAATAGGAGAGAGACTTTGTGAGTGGTATTGGGAAGAGTGGAGATTGGTGAAGGGAATCACAAGGGTAAGAGAAAATTGAGGGAGGGAATGAGAGAGACGGAGAGGCGGGAAAGGAGAAAGAACGTAAGATGCAGAGGGGAAGGGAGAGAGACAGAGGGGAAAAAAAGACAAAAGGAGGCGTTAGAAGAGATAGAATGACAGGAAGGGGAGACACAGAAGAGAGACACACACAGGGGAGGGGCGGAGAGACAGAGGGGCAGAGAGACAGGGGGAGGGGCGGAGAGAGACACGGGGGAGGGGCGGAGAGAGAGAGACAGTGGGGAGGGGCGGAGAGAGACACAGGGGGGGGCAGAGAGAGACACAGGGGGGGGGCAGAGAGAGACACGGGGGGGGCAGAGAGAGACACAGGGGGGGGCAGAGAGAGACACAGGGGGGGGCAGAGAGAGACACAGGGGGGGGCAGAGAGAGACACAGGGGGGGGGGCAGAGAGACAGAGGGCAGGGCGGAGAGAGACAGGGTGGAGAAAGACAGGGCGGAGAGAGACACAGGGGGGAGGGGCGGAGAGAGACACAGGGGGGAGGGGCGGAGAGAGACACAGGGGGGAGGGGCGGAGAGAGACACAGGGGAGGGGGCGGAGAGAGACACAGGGGAGGGGGCGGAGAGAGACAGGGGGGAGGGGCGGAGAGAGACAGGGGGGAGGGGCGAGACACGGGGGAGGGGGGGAGAGAGACACAGGGGAGGGGGGAGAGAGACACAGGGGAGGGGCGAAGAGAGACACAGGGGAGGGGCATCGGGGGAGGATAGAGAGACACAGTCATATGCAATACAACTGTGTACACGGATATTCGGAGAGACACAGGGGGGAGGGGCGGAGAGAGACACAGGGGGAGGGGCGGAGAGAGACACAGGGGGGAGGGGCGGAGAGACACAGGGGGGAGGGGCGGAGAGACACACAGGGGGGAGGGGCGGAGAGAGACACAGGGGGGAGGGGTGGAGAGACACAGGGGGGAGGGGCGGAGAGACAGCGGGGAGGGGCAGAGAGAGACAGCGGGGAGGGGCAGAGAAAGAGACAGCGGGGAGGGGCAGAGAGACAAGGGGGAGGGGCGGAGAGAGACACAGGGGGGAGGGGCGGAGAGAGACACAGGGGGGAGGGGCGGAGAGAGACACAGGGGGGAGGGGCGGAGAGAGACACAGGGGGGAGGGGCGGAGAGAGACACAGGGGGGAGGGGCGGAGAGAGACACAGGGGGGAGGGGCGGAGAGAGACACAGGGGGGAGGGGCGGAGAGAGACACAGGGGGGAGGGGCGGAGAGAGACACAGGGGGGAGGGGCGGAGAGAGACACAGGGGGGAGGGGCGGAGAGAGACACAGGGGGGAGGGGCGGAGAGAGACACAGGGGGGAGGGGCGGAGAGAGACACAGGGGGGAGGGGCGGAGAGAGACACAGGGGGGAGGGGCGGAGAGAGACACAGGGGGGAGGGGAGGAGAGAGACACAGGGGGGAGGGGAGGAGAGAGACACAGGGGGGAGGGGAGGAGAGAGACTGAGGAGAGAGACACAGGGGGGAGGGGCAGAGAGAGACAGCGGGGAGGTGCAGAGAGACAGGGCAGAGAGAGACAGGGGGGAGGGGCAGAGAGAGACAGGGGGGAGGGGCAGAGACAGGGGGAGGGGCGGAGAGAGACAGGGGGGAGGGGCAGAGAGAGACATGGGGCGGGGCAGAGAGAGACAGGGGGGAGGGGCAGAGAGAGACAGGGGGGAAGGGCAGAGAGAGACAGGTGTGAGGGGCAGAGAGACAAGGGGGAGGGGCGGAGAGAGACACAGGGGGGAGGGGCGGAGAGAGACACAGGGGGGAGGGGCGGAGAGAGACACAGGGGGGAGGGGCAGAGAGACACAGGGGGGAGGGGCGGAGAGAGACAGCGGGGAGGGGCAGAGAGAGACAGCGGGGAGGGGCAGAGAGAGACAGCGGGGAGGGGCAGAGAGACAGGGAAGAGAGAGACAGGGGGGAGGGGCGGAGAGAGACAGGGGGGAGGGGCAGAGACAGGGGGGAGGGGCAGAGACAGGGGGGAGGGGCAGAGAGAGACAGGGGAGGGGCAGAGAGAGACACGGGGCGGGGCAGAGAGAGACAGGGGGGCGGGGCGGAGAGAGACAGGGGGGAGGGGCGGAGAGAGACACAGGGGGGAGGGGCGGAGAGAGACACAGGGGGGAGGGGCGGAGAGAGACACAGGGGGGAGGGGCGGAGAGAGACACAGGGGGGAGGGGCGGAGAGAGACACAGGGGGGAGGGGCGGAGAGAGACACAGGGGGGAGGGGAGGAGAGAGACACAGGGGGGAGGGGAGGAGAGAGACACAGGGGGGAGGGGCAGAGAGAGACACAGGGGAGGGGCGGAGAGAGACAGGGGGAGGTGCGGAGAGAGACAGGGGGAGGGGCGGAGAGAGACACGGGGCGGGGCGAGACACGGGGGAAGGAGGGGGGAGAGAGACACGGGGGAGGGGCGGAGAGAGACACAGGGGAGGGGCATCGGGGGAGGATAGCGAGACACAGTCATATGCAATACAACTGTGTACACGGATATTCGGCATTTACTACGCTGAACATACGCCTATTCGTATTCATGGCACATTCGTATTTCCGAATAGGAACGTATACACCATCAGCAGAATACGAGTAGGAATCACCAACATTCCAATGATGATTCCTAATTTACTTCCAAGTACTCAAATCCACTGCTCATTTACCACAGCTCACCGCTGATCTGCAGAAAGTGCAACATGAGCTGGACCAATTAGAGAACAGAACAAGAAATTACTTTACAGTGATTGGCTTGCCTGAATCTTTAAAGGGTCCCTCATTAGATCCTTCCAGAATTATTAAAAGATCAGACCTTGTTGTTGCATTGCCTGGGCAAATGTAGATCAGCGCATCATGAAAATCTGCGCCCCGAGCGGTTATCTTCCGGTGGTTAAATGCCCTCCATAAGGACGGGAACTGGACAGTTTTATGGTTCTACAAAAAGTGGGGTTCCTTAACTAAAACTTTGGGTACTTATGTATTATCTGGACTCCCATGTTAAATGCACCCCATTTTTTCATACCCCTACTATCCAACTACACATGGAGTTGATTTTATATAGTGTGGCGAGCGCAGCGAGCCACCGTGCCCGAAGCGTGGTGAGCGCAGCGAGCCCCGCAAGGGGACGCGGTCTCATAAGAAAAACGGGAGTCCAGATATTACATAAGTACCAAACTTTGGATTTGCAATTACACCAAATCCTCCAAATAAAACACAATGGTAATAGGTGGTCTAACACTGTTCTGTGACTGATCTTCTATACAATGACATGGGAACCTTAGGAGTTACCCGTACGGAGGATGATAGCGATATATATATTTTACAGTGATGTATAAATTACATTGTGATGCTTATTTTGATTTATATTTACATGACTTTTTGCCTCTTATATAATATTCCTTGTGGAGAGTCACTGCTTAGAACACGTCACAGTATATAAGGGATGACTATTGGAACCCTGATTATTATTTTGTGATATTGAATAGATTTAGTTTATCCCCTTGCTAGGGCTAGATGTGTCCCAGATAAGCATCTAACCAATGACCATTGCGTTATTACTCGTTTGTAATTTTTATTGAAATACCAAATAAAATTTATATGAAAAAAAAAATGGCATGGGGTCCCCTATGTCATTTGTCCCATGAGTTTTTTAAAACCAGGGCAGACTGAGCCCTGGGCTGGTTATGGCCAGGGGGGGAGGAAGGGGGGGGGGGGGGATGCTGTAATTTCCATATATTTATTTATTTTTCCACTGCAGCCGGGGCGGATCCCACTGACGGGGCGGATCCCACTGACGGGGCGGATCCCACTGACGGGGCGGATCCCTGCAGGTTGCCGACTTGTATTTGTATTGAGCAGCCGTATATACAGCCGCTAATACAAATACGTCCGCCTTCGCCATTGGGTGAATACGAATCCGTGAATACGGAAGATTCCGGTCATATGAATTCGTACCCGGCATCAGTCGTGATTTAGGACCTTGGGTAAATTTCCCTCCATACTGTGGAATATGAGGAGTAAGATGGACAAACACAGGGAGATACTGACAAGGAATGAAGAACGTGTATAGGGCTGGTACAGGGAAGAGAGGATGAGTTACCATCAGGTATGGGACAGGTCTGACAGAAGGATGGAGCAGGGAGGTGGAAGAGAGGACAGGAAGGGGCCGTACTTGAATGCACAGTGATCCACTAATGGAACTTCCTTTGCTGGTGGCTGACCAAGCGTGTCCTGTAACAGAGAAAGAGCATTGTGTGAGTCCTTGTAGGTCACATCTGGGGGCTCCTGGTGCACAGTGCACGGCTGCCATTAACTTACCATCAGTGTCACTAACATACATCTGCCACTGACTTACCATCAGTGTCACTTACATACATCTGCCACTGACTTACCATCAGTGTCACTAACATACATCTGCCACTGACTTACCATCAGTGTCACTTACATACATCTGCCACTGACTTACCATCAGTGTCACTAACATACATCTGCCACTAACTTACCATCAGTGTCACTAACATACATCTGCCACTGACTTACCATCAGTGTCACTTACATACATCTGCCACTGACTTACCATCAGTGTCACTAACATACATCTGCCACTAACTTACCATCAGTGTCACTTACATACATCTGCCACTGACTTACCATCAGTGTCACTAACATACATCTGCCACTAACTTACCATCAGTGTCACTAACATACATCTGCCACTAACTTACCATCAGTGTCACTAACATACATCTGCCACTAACTTACCATCAGTGTCACTTACATACATCTGCCACTGACTTACCATCAGTGTCACTAACATACATCTGCCACTGACTTACCATCAGTGTCACTAACATACATCTGCCACTGACTTACCATCAGTGTCACTAACATACATCTGCCACTGACTTACCATCAGTGTCACTAACATACATCTGCCACTGACTTACCATCAGTGTCACTTACATACATCTGCCACTGACTTACCATCAGCATTACCAATACACATCCACCACTAACTTACCATCAGTGTCACTAACATACATCTGCCACTGACTTACCATCAGTGTCACTAACATACATCTGCCACTGACTTACCATCAGTGTCACTAACATACATCTGCCACTAACTTACCATCAGTGTCACTTACATACATCTGCCACTGACTTACCATCAGTGTCACTTACATACATCTGCCACTGACTTACCATCAGCGTCACCAACGTACATCTGCCACTAACTTACCATAAGTGTCATTAAGGTACATCTGCCAACTTACCATCAGTGTCACCAACGTACATCCGCCACCAACTTACCATCAGCGTCACCAATGTACATCCGCCACTAACTTACCATCAGTGTCACTTACATACATCCGCCAGTAACTTACCATCAGTGTCACTAACGTACATCCGCCACTAACTTACCATCAGTGTCACCAACGTACATCCGCCACTAACTTACCATCAGTGTCACTTACATACATCCGCCACTAACTTACCATCAGTGTCACCAACGTACATCCGCCACTAACTTACCATCAGCATCACTAACTTACCATCAGCGTCACAAACATACATCTGCCACTAACTTACCATCAGTGTCACTTACATACATCCGCCACTAACTTACCATCAGTGTCACCAACGTACATCCGCCACTAACTTACCATCAGCATCACTAACTTACCATCAGCGTCACCAACGTACATCCGCCACCAACTTACCATCAGCATCACCAATGTACATCCGCCACTAACCTACCATCAGTGTCACTAACGTACATCCGCCACTAACTTACCATCAGTGTCACCAACCTACATCCGCCACTAACTTACCATCAGTGTCACCAACGTACATCCGCCACTAACTTACCATCAGCATCACTAACTTACCATCAGCGTCACAAACATACATCTGCCACTAACTTACCATCAGTGTCACTTACATACATCCGCCACTGACTTACCATCAGTGTCACTTACATACATCCGCCACTAACTTACCATCAGTGTCACCAACGTACATCCGCCACCAACTTACCATCAGCGTCACCAATGTACATCCGCCACTAACTTACCATCAGTGTCACTTACATACATCCGCCAGTAACTTATCAGTGTCACTAACGTACATCCGCCACTAACTTACCATCAGTGTCACCAACGTACATCCGCCACTAACTTACCATCAGTGTCACTTACATACATCCGCCACTAACTTACCATCAGTGTCACCAACGTACATCCGCCACTAACTTACCATCAGCATCACTAACTTACCATCAGCGTCACAAACATACATCTGCCACTAACTTACCATCAGTGTCACTTACATACATCCGCCACTAACTTACCATCAGCATAACTAACTTACCATCAGCGTCACAAACATACATCTGCCACTAACTTACCATCAGTGTCACCAACGTACATCCGCCACCAACTTACCATCAGCATCACCAATGTACATCCGCCACTAACCTACCATCAGTGTCACTTACATACATCCGCCAGTAACTTACCATCAGTGTCACTAACGTACATCCGCCACTAACTTACCATCAGTGTCACCAACCTACATCCGCCACTAACTTACCATCAGTGTCACTTACATACATCCGCCACTAACTTACCATCAGTGTCACCAACGTACATCCGCCACTAACTTACCATCAGCATCACTAACTTACCATCAGCGTCACAAACATACATCTGCCACTAACTTACCATCAGTGTCACTTACATACATCCGCCACTAAATTACCATCAGTGTCACTTACATACATCCGCCACTAACTTACCATCAGTGTCACCAACGTACATCCTCCACTAACTTACCATCAGTGTCACCAACGTACATCCGCCACTAACTTACCATCAGTGTCACTTACATACATCCGCCACTAACTTACCATCAGTGTCCATCGTACATCTGCCAAAAACTTACCATCAGCGTCACTAACGTCCATCCATCACTAACTTATCAGTGTCCATCCGCCACTAATTTACCATCAGCGTCACCAACGTACATCTGCCACTAACTTACCATAAGTGTCATTAAGGTACATCTGCCACTAACATACTAACAGCATCAATACTTTACATCTGTCACTAATGTCCATCTGCCACTAACTTACCATCAGCGTCACTAACGTACATCTGCCACTAACTTACCATCAGCGTCACTAACTTACATCTGCCACTAACTTACATCTGCCACTAACTTACATCTGCCACTAACTTACCATCAGCATCACTAACATACATCTGCCACTAACATACTATCAGCTCATGTCCTTGTCCTATCATATATCTAGATTGTCCCCTCCTTACCTTCTCTGACCTCCACGCTTGGTTCTTGGTGTATTGAGCATCCACCAGATCTGGGCTCTCTCGGGACAGTAGTATCAGGGGGTCTCGCTCAGGGCTGGTCCTAGGACAGGAGGAAGAGGAGAGCATCCTAGAAAGAGGTAGAGAGGACAGAGGCATGAGCCAATGGCCTCCTCCCGCTTACCTGGACCCTCGGAAATATCCTTTAGGGATTTTCTTCTCCCAGGGCCAGATATCTGCAGCCCTAAAAATAACAGAGACCGTGTCACCGAACTGAGAGAAAGTGCCCCTGACCATAGCCCATATACATGACAGTCACACGCACTTCTGCAGGTCCTCTCTCATCAGGTCCCAGCGTCC
This sequence comes from Crinia signifera, assembly GCF_055691185.1. Classification (NCBI taxonomy): domain Eukaryota; kingdom Metazoa; phylum Chordata; class Amphibia; order Anura; family Myobatrachidae; genus Crinia; species Crinia signifera. The sequence goes on from NC_139218.1 coordinate 2,657,768, forward strand.
TAGTCCTGTAGGGTATATTGGCCATACTGCAGGTCCTCCCTCCCAAAAGGTCCACGCAGGGTACATGATGTCCTTATAATCTGCAGTCTGGACACAGAGCAGAGCATATGTTAGTCATACAGGAGTGACCATGATCCCAGGGGTACGGCCGCATCTGGCTGGAAGGCAGGACATGTATTTGCAAGCCCACCAGCACTCCACACCCCCTCTCACAGCGCTCTACAGCCCCCTTCCACAGAACTACAGCTCTCCCATCCCACGACCGGCAGATCAATCCCCCGACTAGTGTCATCCTCAGCACTCATGATTCACCCTGTCATCATTACACTCCATATGGACCTCATCATCTTCAGCACAGCACCCCCTCAACTCTAACTCTTGTCTTGCCCTTTTTTTGGCACTGCACCTCCTCAAAGCATGTCCTCAGTTCTCACCCTGCTGAGAAACTATACATGCCAGCATGCCTTGCCATAGTTTTAGCATTCCCTAATACCTCCCGGTCTACGCACACATACACCATGCCTCGTCCTCCTGGTCTACGCACACACACACCATGCCTCGTCCTCCTGGTCTACGCACACACACACCATGCCTCGTCCTCCTGGTCTACGCACACACACACACCATGCCTCGTCCTCCTGGTCTATGCACGCACACACACACCATGCCTCGTCCTCCTGGTCTACGCACACACACACCATGCCTCGTCCTCCTGGTCTACGCACACACACACCATGCCTCGTCCTCCTGGTCTACGCACACACACACACCATGCCTCGTCCTCCTGGTCTATGCACGCACACACACACCATGCCTCGTCCTCCTGGTCTACGCACACACACACCATGCCTCGTCCTCCTGGTCTACGCACACACACACCATGCCTCGTCCTCCTGGTCTACGCACACACACACCATGCCTCGTCCTCCTGGTCTACGCACGCACACACACACACCATGCCTCGTCCTCCTGGTCTACGCACACACACACCATGCCTCGTCCTCCTGGTCTACGCACACACACACCATGCCTCGTCCTCCTGGTCTACGCACGCACACACACACCATGCCTCGTCCTCCTGGTCTACGCACACACACACCATGCCTCGTCCTCCTGGTCTACGCACACACACACCATGCCTCGTCCTCCTTGTCTACGCACACATACACCATGCCTCGTCCTCCTGGTCTACGCACACACACACACACACCATGCCTCGTCCTCCTGGTCTACGCACACACACACCATGCCTCGTCCTCCTGGTCTACGCACGCACACACCATGCCTCGTCCTCCTGGTCTACGCACACACACACCATGCCTCGTCCTCCTGGTCTACGCACACACACACCATGCCTCGTCCTCCTTGTCTACGCACACATACACCATGCCTCGTCCTCCTGGTCTACGCACACACACCCCCTCCCCTCCTGATTGGCCGCTAGGCGGCCAATGGAATCATTCTGAGGAGAGGCGCGGAAGATGAAACATCTATGCTCTGCGCCTCTCCAGTCCGTGAGCGGGTACCAGCCGGGAGCAGCGCGTCTGCCGGAGAAGATGCCGAGGTCGTCGCCGGGGACCAGGTGAGTAGGATTTCCTTCCTTAAGTACCCCTTTTTGACTACTTCGGATCCTGGACCCCGGAGACATCAGCCCTGGAGCCCAGGACCCCGGACCAGCCCCGGAACCAGGACCAAGGCCCCGAAACCGGACTCTTCTGCCCTGGAGCCCAGGACCAGCCCCGGAACCAGGATCAAGGCCCGGAACCTGACTCTTCTGCCCTGGAGCCCGGACCCAGGGACCGACCTACGGGCTCAAGGTAGGTAAGTATCAGTATGTGTGTGTTATGTATGTATTAAACTTTTATTTTTCAGGGTGTCAGTGTGTTTTATTTAATTGTTTTTTGTACTGTAGAACTACAAGTGCCAGCGGGCCCTTTAATGCCCCGCATGCTGGGACTTAAGGTTCTCCAAGTCCCAGCATGCGGGGTAGGCTTGCTGGGACTCATAGTTCTACAGTAGAAAACAATAGTTTATATTCTTTTTTTTACACTTTCCATCAGCCCGATGCCCACCGCCCAGGGGCATCGGGGACAGCCCCGGACTTTCAGCATGGGCTGGTAAGTCCTGGAGGGGGGGACCCCTTCATTGGGGGGGTCCCCACTTCCCCAGGACCCCTGCCCATGCTGACCAGCCACGGGGATAATGCTTTGGCCGCGGGACCTTATATAATAAGTGTCCCCCGGCTGTGGCATTACCCTGCTGGCTGGATGGGTCTGGTGCTGGTTCTTAAAATACGGGGGACCCCTAGTCATTTTGTCCCCCGTATTTTGTGAACCAGCGCTGGACCTTGAGCCTGGTGCTGGTTTCATTAAATCAAAGGAACATTATTTGTTTGTCCCTCTGATTTTATGATACCAGCACCGGATTTTTGATCCCGGGGCTGGTTATGCTTAGGAGGGGGGACCGCACGCAGTTTTTTTCCCTTTCTTTTGTTTTAACTATTTTTTTACAACAGAACCATGCACAGATCTCAATGATCTGTGCATGTTTCTGATAAAATCGCCAGACAGAACCTGGTCTATTTTTTTTGCGATTTTTAGTAACCTAGTAAAAATGCGAGTTCTATCCTTTTTAATGGGAAAACATCTGGATGCGATTTTTAGTCTAACTAAAAATCGCACCTTTAAAAAATGCGATTTTTGCCGCAAATCGCACCCTATAAAATATGCGATTTTCGGGAAATGCCCGAAAACGGCATATTTTGCGGAAAGAAAAAAAAAAAAAAAAAATCGCAAAAAAACCCCGCCTCCCATTACATTTCGCCCTCCTGGTCTACACACACCACACCTCGCCTCATCCTCCTGCTCTACACACCTCACCTCATCCTCCTGGTCTACACACACCACACCTCGCCTCATCCTCGTGGTCTACACATCATACCTCACCTCCTACTCCTGGTCTACACACCATCTCCACCACCCAATTCCTCTCATCCTCTCAGACACCCTCAGCTTGCTGCACTCTCCCAGATTCTCACCTTGCTGAAGGAGAAGACTGGAATGACTGGTGTCATCCACTGAGGAACCTGAGGATAATCTCGCACATTTATCAAGATCTCCATATCTGGTAAGTCTGGTAGAAGCTGAAGCAGGAAGTGCTCCACCCCGCTGCATCTGTGGAGATGTAACACATGAATCAGGTCAGTCTGTAAATAACGACACTGGGTACAAGTGCAGCTCAGATATTCTCTCCTGTAGGCTCTGGCATGTACTAATACATTACAGTGCATCTCTCTGCACCACCTCTCCTGACACTGTCTCTCAGGAACGTCCGGCTGTGGTGTGTACTTACACATCACAGCGCGTAGCTGCATCTCTCTGCACCACCTCTCCTGACACTGTCACTCAGGAACGTCCGGCTGTGGTGTGTACTTACACATCACAGCGCGTACCAGCATCTCTCTGCACCACCTCTCCTGACGCTGTCACTCAGGAACGTCCGGCTGTGGTGTGTACTTACACATCACAGCGCGTACCAGCATCTCTCTGCACCACCTCTCCTGACACTGTCACTCAGGAACGTCCGGCTGTGGTGTGTACTTTCACATCACAGCGCGTACCAGCATCTCTCTGCACCACCTCTCCAGACGCTGTCACTCAGGAACGTCCGGCTGTGGTGTGTACTTACACATCACAGCGCGTACCTGCATCTCTTTGCACCACCTCTCCTGACGCTGTCACTCAGGAATGGCGGCTGTGGTGTGTACTTACACATCACAGCGCAGACCTGCAACTCAGTGCACCACCTCTCCTGACGCTGTCACTCAGGAACGTCCGGCTGTGGTGTGTACTTACACATCACAGCGCGTACCAGCATCTCTCTGCACCACCTCTCCTGACGCTGTCACTCAGGAATGGCGGCTGTGGTGTGTACTTACACATCACAGCGCGTACCTGCATCTCTCTGCGCCACCTCTCCTGACGCTGTCACTCAGGAACGTCCGGCTGTGGTGTGTACTTACACATCACAGCGCGTACCAGCATCTCTCTGCACCACCTCTCCTGACGCTGTCACTCAGGAACGTCCGGCTGTGGTGTGTACTTACACATCACAGCGCGTACCAGCATCTCTCTGCACCACCTCTCCTGACGCTGTTACTCAGGAATGGCGGCTGTGGTGTGTACTTACACATCACAGCGCGTACCAGCATCTCTCTGCACCACCTCTCCTGACGCTGTCACTCAGGAACGTCCGGCTGTGGTGTGTACTTACACATCACAGCGCGTACCAGCATCTCTCTGCACCACCTCTCCTGACACTGTCACTCAGGAACGTCCGGCTGTGGGGTGTACTTACACATCACAGCGCGTACCTGCATCTCTCTGCACCACCTCTCCTGACGCTGTCACTCAGGAACGTCCGGCTGTGGTGTGTACTTATACATCACAGCGCGTACCTGCATCTCTCTGCACCACCTCTGCTGACGCTGTTACTCAGGAACGTCCAGCTGTGGTGTGTACTTATACATCACAGCACGCACCTGCATCTCTCTGCACCACCTCTCCTGACGCTGTCACTCAGGAACGTCCGGCTGTGGTGTGTACTTATACATCACAGCGCGTACCTGCATCTCTCTGCACCACCTCTGCTGACGCTGTTACTCAGGAACGTCCAGCTGTGGTGTGTACTTATACATCACAGCACGCACCTGCATCTCTCTGCACCACCTCTCCTGACGCTGTTACTCAGGAATGGCGGCTGTGGTGTGTACTTACACATCACAGCGCGTACCTGCATCTCTCTGCACCACCTCTCCTGACGCTGTCACTCAGGAACGTCCGGCTGTGGTGTGTACTTACACATCACAGCGCGTACCAGCATCTCTCTGCACCACCTCTCCTGACGCTGTTACTCAGGAATGGCGGCTGTGGTGTGTACTTACACATCACAGCGCCTACCAGCATCTCTCTGCACCACCTCTCCTGACGCTGTTACTCAGGAATGGCGGCAGTGGTGTGTACTTATACATCACAGCACGCACCTGCATCTCTCTGCACCACCTTTCCTGACGCTGTTACTCAGGAATGGCAGCTGTGGTGTGTACTTACACATCACAGCGCGTACCTGCATTTCTCTGCACCACCTCTCCTGATGCTGTCACTCAGGAACGTCCGGCTGTGGTGTGTACTTACACATCACAGTGCGTACCTGCATCTCTCTGCACCACCTCTCCTGACGCTGTCACTCAGGAACGTCCGGCTTTGGTGTGTACTTACACATCACAGCGCGTACCTGCATCTCTCTGCACCACCTCTCCTGACGCTGTTACTCAGGAATTGTGGCTGTGGTGTGTACTTACACATCACAGCGTGTACCTGCATCTCTCTGCACCACCTCTCCTGACGCTGTTACTCAGGAACGTCCTGCTGTGGTGTGTACTTATACATCACAGCACGCACCTGCATCTCTCTGCGCCACCTCTCCTGATGCTGTTACTCAGGAACGTCCAGCTGTGGTGTGTACTTATACATCACAGCGCGCACCTGCATCTCTCTGCGCCACCTCTCCTGACGCTGTTACTCAGGAACGTCCAGCTGTGGTGTGTACTTATACATCACAGCGCGCACCTGCATCTCTCTGCACCACCTCTCCTGACACGTTTACTCAGGAACGTCCAGCTGTGGTGTGTACTTATACATCACAGCGCGCACCTGCATCTCTCTGCGCCACCTCTCCTGACGCTGTTACTCAGGAATGGCGGCTGTGGTGTGTACTTACACATCACAGCGTGCACCTGCATCTCTCTGCACCACCTCTCCTGACACGTTTACTCAGGAACGTCCAGCTGTGGTGTGTACTTATACATCACAGCGCGTACCTGCATCTCTCTGCACCACCTCTGCTGACGCTGTTACTCAGGAACGTCCAGCTGTGGTGTGTACTTATACATCACAGCACGCACCTGCATCTCTCTGCACCACCTCTCCTGACGCTGTTACTCAGGAATGGCGGCTGTGGTGTGTACTTACACATCACAGCGCGTACCTGCATTTCTCTGCACCACCTCTCCTGATGCTGTCACTCAGGAACGTCCGGCTGTGGTGTGTACTTACACATCACAGTGCGTACCTGCATCTCTCTGCACCACCTCTCCTGACGCTGTCACTCAGGAACGTCCGGCTGTGGTGTGTACTTACACATCACAGCGCGTACCTGCATCTCTCTGCACCACCTCTCCTGACGCTGTTACTCAGGAATTGTGGCTGTGGTGTGTACTTACACATCACAGCGTGTACCTGCATCTCTCTGCACCACCTCTCCTGACGCTGTTACTCAGGAACGTCCTGCTGTGGTGTGTACTTATACATCACAGCACGCACCTGCATCTCTCTGCGCCACCTCTCCTGATGCTGTTACTCAGGAACGTCCAGCTGTGGTGTGTACTTATACATCACAGCGCGCACCTGCATCTCTCTGCGCCACCTCTCCTGACGCTGTTACTCAGGAACGTCCAGCTGTGGTGTGTACTTATACATCACAGCGCGCACCTGCATCTCTCTGCACCACCTCTCCTGACACGTTTACTCAGGAACGTCCAGCTGTGGTGTGTACTTATACATCACAGCGCGCACCTGCATCTCTCTGCGCCACCTCTCCTGACGCTGTTACTCAGGAATGGCGGCTGTGGTGTGTACTTACACATCACAGCGTGCACCTGCATCTCTCTGCACCACCTCTCCTGACACGTTTACTCAGGAACGTCCAGCTGTGGTGTGTACTTATACATCACAGCGCGCACCTGCATCTCTCTGCGCCACCTCTCCTGACGCTGTTACTCAGGAATGGCGGCTTTGGTGTGTACTTACACATCACAGCGCGTACCAGCATCTCTCTGCACCACCTCTCCTGATGCTGTAACTTAGGAACGTCCAGCTGTGGTGTGTACTTATACATCACAGCGCGCACCTGCAGCTCTCTGCGCCACCTCTCCTGATGCTGTTACTCAGGAACGTGAAGCTGTGGTGTGTACTTATACATCACAGCACACACCTGCATCTCTCTGCACCACCTCTCCTGATGCTGTTACTCAGGAACGTCCAGCTGTGGTGTGTACTTATACATCACAGCGCGTACCTGCATCTCTCTGCGCCACCTCTCCTGACGCTGTTACTCAGGAATGGCGGCTGTGGTGTGTACTTACACATCACAGCGTGCACCTGCATCTCTCTGCACCACCTCTCCTGACACGTTTACTCAGGAACGTCCAGCTGTGGTGTGTACTTATACATCACAGCGCGCACCTGCATCTCTCTGCGCCACCTCTACTGACGCTGTTACTCAGGAATGGCGGCTTTGGTGTGTACTTACACATCACAGCGCGTACCAGCATCTCTCTGCACCACCTCTCCTGATGCTGTAACTTAGGAACGTCCAGCTGTGGTGTGTACTTATACATCACAGCGCGCACCTGCAGCTCTCTGCGCCACCTCTCCTGATGCTGTTACTCAGGAACGTGAAGCTGTGGTGTGTACTTATACATCACAGCACACACCTGCATCTCTCTGCGCCACCTCTCCTGACGCTGTTACTCAGGAACGTCCAGCTGTGGTGTGTACTTATACATCACAGCACACACCTGCATCTCTCTGCGCCACCTCTCCTGACGCTGTTACTCAGGAACGTCCAGCTGTGGTGTGTACTTACACATCACAGCGCGTACCTGCATCTCTTTGCACCACCTCTCCTGACGCTGTCACTCAGGAATGGCGGCTGTGGTGTGTACTTACACATCACAGCGCAGACCTGCAACTCAGTGCACCACCTCTCCTGACGCTGTCACTCAGGAACGTCCGGCTGTGGTGTGTACTTACACATCACAGCGCGTACCAGCATCTCTCTGCACCACCTCTCCTGACGCTGTCACTCAGGAATGGCGGCTGTGGTGTGTACTTACACATCACAGCGCGTACCTGCATCTCTCTGCGCCACCTCTCCTGACGCTGTCACTCAGGAACGTCCGGCTGTGGTGTGTACTTACACATCACAGCGCGTACCAGCATCTCTCTGCACCACCTCTCCTGACGCTGTCACTCAGGAACGTCCGGCTGTGGTGTGTACTTACACATCACAGCGCGTACCTGCATCTCTCTGCACCACCTCTCCTGACGCTGTCACTCAGGAACGTCCGGCTGTGGTGTGTACTTACACATCACAGCGCGTACCAGCATCTCTCTGCACCACCTCTCCTGACGCTGTTACTCAGGAATGGCGGCTGTGGTGTGTACTTACACATCACAGCGCGTACCAGCATCTCTCTGCACCACCTCTCCTGACGCTGTCACTCAGGAACGTCCGGCTGTGGTGTGTACTTACACATCACAGCGCGTACCAGCATCTCTCTGCACCACCTCTCCTGACACTGTCACTCAGGAACGTCCGGCTGTGGGGTGTACTTACACATCACAGCGCGTACCTGCATCTCTCTGCACCACCTCTCCTGACGCTGTCACTCAGGAACGTCCGGCTGTGGTGTGTACTTATACATCACAGCGCGTACCTGCATCTCTCTGCACCACCTCTGCTGACGCTGTTACTCAGGAACGTCCAGCTGTGGTGTGTACTTATACATCACAGCACGCACCTGCATCTCTCTGCACCACCTCTCCTGACGCTGTTACTCAGGAATGGCGGCTGTGGTGTGTACTTACACATCACAGCGCGTACCTGCATCTCTCTGCACCACCTCTCCTGACGCTGTCACTCAGGAACGTCCGGCTGTGGTGTGTACTTACACATCACAGCGCGTACCAGCATCTCTCTGCACCACCTCTCCTGACGCTGTTACTCAGGAATGGCGGCTGTGGTGTGTACTTACACATCACAGCGCCTACCAGCATCTCTCTGCACCACCTCTCCTGACGCTGTTACTCAGGAATGGCGGCAGTGGTGTGTACTTATACATCACAGCACGCACCTGCATCTCTCTGCACCACCTTTCCTGACGCTGTTACTCAGGAATGGCAGCTGTGGTGTGTACTTACACATCACAGCGCGTACCTGCATTTCTCTGCACCACCTCTCCTGATGCTGTCACTCAGGAACGTCCGGCTGTGGTGTGTACTTACACATCACAGTGCGTACCTGCATCTCTCTGCACCACCTCTCCTGACGCTGTCACTCAGGAACGTCCGGCTGTGGTGTGTACTTACACATCACAGCGCGTACCTGCATCTCTCTGCACCACCTCTCCTGACGCTGTTACTCAGGAATTGTGGCTGTGGTGTGTACTTACACATCACAGCGTGTACCTGCATCTCTCTGCACCACCTCTCCTGACGCTGTTACTCAGGAACGTCCAGCTGTGGTGTGTACTTATACATCACAGCACGCACCTGCATCTCTCTGCGCCACCTCTCCTGATGCTGTTACTCAGGAACGTCCAGCTGTGGTGTGTACTTATACATCACAGCGCGCACCTGCATCTCTCTGCGCCACCTCTCCTGACGCTGTTACTCAGGAACGTCCAGCTGTGGTGTGTACTTATATATCACAGCGCGCACCTGCATCTCTCTGCACCACCTCTCCTGACACGTTTACTCAGGAACGTCCAGCTGTGGTGTGTACTTATACATCACAGCGCGCACCTGCATCTCTCTGCGCCACCTCTCCTGACGCTGTTACTCAGGAATGGCGGCTGTGGTGTGTACTTACACATCACAGCGTGCACCTGCATCTCTCTGCACCACCTCTCCTGACACGTTTACTCAGGAACGTCCAGCTGTGGTGTGTACTTATACATCACAGCGCGCACCTGCATCTCTCTGCGCCACCTCTCCTGACGCTGTTACTCAGGAATGGCGGCTTTGGTGTGTACTTACACATCACAGCGCGTACCAGCATCTCTCTGCACCACCTCTCCTGATGCTGTAACTTAGGAACGTCCAGCTGTGGTGTGTACTTATACATCACAGCGCGCACCTGCAGCTCTCTGCGCCACCTCTCCTGATGCTGTTACTCAGGAACGTGAAGCTGTGGTGTGTACTTATACATCACAGCACACACCTGCATCTCTCTGCACCACCTCTCCTGATGCTGTTACTCAGGAACGTCCAGCTGTGGTGTGTACTTATACATCACAGCACGCACCTGCATCTCTCTGCGCCACCTCTCCTGATGCTGTTACTCAGGAACGTGAAGCTGTGGTGTGTACTTATACATCACAGCACACACCTGCATCTCTCTGCACCACCTCTCCTGATGCTGTTACTCAGGAACGTCCAGCTGTGGTGTGTACTTATACATCACAGCACGCACCTGCATCTCTCTGCGCCACCTCTCCTGATGCTGTTACTCAGGAACGTGAAGCTGTGGTGTGTACTTATACATCACAGCACACACCTGCATCTCTCTGCACCACCTCTCCTGATGCTGTTACTCAGGAACGTCCAGCTGTGGTGTGTACTTATACATCACAGCGCGTACCTGCATCTCTCTGCGCCACCTCTCCTGACACGTTTACTCAGGAACGTCCAGCTGTGGTGTGTACTTATACATCACAGCGCGCACCTGCATCTCTCTGCGCCACCTCTCCTGACGCTGTTACTCAGGAATGGCGGCTTTGGTGTGTACTTACACATCACAGCGCGTACCAGCATCTCTCTGCACCACCTCTCCTGATGCTGTAACTTAGGAACGTCCAGCTGTGGTGTGTACTTATACATCACAGCACACACCTGCAGCTCTCTGCGCCACCTCTCCTGATGCTGTTACTCAGGAACGTCCAGCTGTGGTGTGTACTTATACATCACAGCGCGCACCTGCATCTCTCTGCGCCACCTCTCCTGACGCTGTTACTCAGGAACGTCCAGCTGTGGTGTGTACTTATATATCACAGCGCGCACCTGCATCTCTCTGCACCACCTCTCCTGACACGTTTACTCAGGAACGTCCAGCTGTGGTGTGTACTTATACATCACAGCGCGCACCTGCATCTCTCTGCGCCACCTCTCCTGACGCTGTTACTCAGGAATGGCGGCTGTGGTGTGTACTTACACATCACAGCGTGCACCTGCATCTCTCTGCACCACCTCTCCTGACACGTTTACTCAGGAACGTCCAGCTGTGGTGTGTACTTATACATCACAGCGCGCACCTGCATCTCTCTGCGCCACCTCTCCTGACGCTGTTACTCAGGAATGGCGGCTTTGGTGTGTACTTACACATCACAGCGCGTACCAGCATCTCTCTGCACCACCTCTCCTGATGCTGTAACTTAGGAACGTCCAGCTGTGGTGTGTACTTATATATCACAGCGCGTACCTGCATCTCTCTGCGCCACCTCTCCTGACACGTTTACTCAGGAACGTCCAGCTGTGGTGTGTACTTATACATCACAGCACGCACCTGCATCTCTCTGCGCCACCTCTCCTGATGCTGTTACTCAGGAACGTGAAGCTGTGGTGTGTACTTATACATCACAGCACACACCTGCATCTCTCTGCACCACCTCTCCTGATGCTGTTACTCAGGAACGTCCAGCTGTGGTGTGTACTTATACATCACAGCACGCACCTGCATCTCTCTGCGCCACCTCTCCTGATGCTGTTACTCAGGAACGTGAAGCTGTGGTGTGTACTTATACATCACAGCACACACCTGCATCTCTCTGCACCACCTCTCCTGATGCTGTTACTCAGGAACGTCCAGCTGTGGTGTGTACTTATACATCACAGCGCGTACCTGCATCTCTCTGCGCCACCTCTCCTGACACGTTTACTCAGGAACGTCCAGCTGTGGTGTGTACTTATACATCACAGCGCGCACCTGCATCTCTCTGCGCCACCTCTCCTGACGCTGTTACTCAGGAATGGCGGCTTTGGTGTGTACTTACACATCACAGCGCGTACCAGCATCTCTCTGCACCACCTCTCCTGATGCTGTAACTTAGGAACGTCCAGCTGTGGTGTGTACTTATACATCACAGCACACACCTGCAGCTCTCTGCGCCACCTCTCCTGACGCTGTTACTCAGGAACGTCCAGCTGTGGTGTGTACTTATACATCACAGCACACACCTGCATCTCTCTGCGCCACCTCTCCTGACGCTGTTACTCAGGAACGTCCAGCTGTGGTGTGTACTTATACATCACAGCGCGCACCTGCACCATCTGTCAGAGACTTATATGATAACAGTAGCGATGTCACTTACCGTGCCGGGAACATGCACTCCTCCTCTCTGTACAATCGGTGGCTGATGATTTGGTAATGTGTCCCCAACTTTCGGCTGAGAACATTTTTCATTAGATCCCGAGAGATTCCAGAATGAAACGGTGCCAGGTCCTGCTGGATAACCCTGGGGAGAGCAAGACGGGTCATGGAAATGATGCATGGGGTAAAGGAAGAGTGGGGGGCACACAGGACTGTCAGCAGAGTGGAGCAGGGTGGGCACACAGGACTGTCAGCAGAGTGGAGCAGGGTGGGCACACATGGCTGTCAGCAGAGTGGAGCAGGGTGGGCACACAGGACTGTCAGCAGAGTGGAGCAGGGTGGGCACACAGGACTGTCAGCAGAGTGGAGCAGGGTGGGCAGACAGGACTGTCAGCAGAGTGGAGCAGGGTGGGCACACAGGACTGTCAGCAGAGTGGAGCAGGGTGGGCAGACATGGCTGTCAGCAGAGTGGAGCAGGGTGGGCAGACAGGACTGTCAGCAGAGTGGAGCAGGGTGGGCACACAGGACTGTCAGCAGAGTGGAGCAGGGTGGGCAGACATGGCTGTCAGCAGAGTGGAGCAGGGTGGGCAGACAGGACTGTCAGCAGAGTGGAGCAGGGTGGGCACACAGGACTGTCAGCAGAGTGGAGCAGGGTGGGCACACAGGACTGTCAGCAGAGTGGAGCAGGGTGGGCAGACATGGCTGTCAGCAGAGTGGAGCAGGGGGGGCAGACATGGCTGTCAGCAGAGTGGAGCAGGGTGGGCAGACATGGCTGTCAGCAGAGTGGAGCAGGGTGGGCAGACATGGCTGTCAGCAGAGTGGAGCAGGGTGGGCACACAGGACTGTCAGCAGAGTGGAGCAGGGTGGGCAGACATGGCTGTCAGCAGAGTGGAGCAGGGTGGGCACACAGGACTGTCAGCAGAGTGGAGCAGGGTGGGCAGACATGGCTGTCAGCAGAGTGGAGCAGGGTGGGCACATAGGACTGTCAGCAGAGTGGAGCAGGGTGGGCAGACATGGCTGTCAGCAGAGTGGAGCAGGGTGGGCACACAGGACTGTCAGCAGAGTGGAGAGGGGAAGGGATGACATGGGGCTGTCGTTACAGCGGCAGGGGGGGGGGGGGGAGAAGAGACGGACGACACGGGGCTGCTGTCGGTACTGCGGGGGTCGGCACGGGGCTGTCAGTATAGCAAGGGTAGCGGGTCACATGGGTCTGAGTAGGGGAGGTAACATGATGTATAGCAGAAGCCTCGTACCTTGCGTAGCAGGTGTCATTGTGACACGGTGTGTGACTCTGGACTCTCTTGTGTATACGGATCAGATATTGGTGCCAGTGTGTGTCTAACATGGAGAGAATAGAAGATGTAGTTATACAGAAGTAGTCTGTGGCGGACTACAACTCTCATCATTACAGCATCCCACTTCTAGATTTCCATACCATGCACCCCTCAGCCCAAACCCCATGGGCCTGCCAACACTACGCCTCCAATCGGAACCAAAACAACTACATTAAATAAGTTGTGGTGGTAATTTGTCTAAAGGTGTGTACACAGGGCACGATATGCCGCACTATGCGAGTCCCGATACCATCAGATCGCACGGCAGGCTAGAGGGGCACAATGTACACTATATAGTGTTGCCTGCCCTCTCTGTCTGGCTGTAATTTGCGCTCACATAGGAGCCCTAAAAAAGCATGCGGTTTGGCTTCCGATGTTCCCTATATCGGGAACATCGGAAGCCAAATCTAACCTTGTGTACACACTATAACACACAACAAATACACTAGGATAATACTTTACTGCAGCCAAATCTATTCTAGTGACCGACATACAATACAGAGATCATCCTAGAGACACACATACTATACAGAGATGATCCTAGTGCCTCATACTATACAGAGATCATCATCCATCCTAGTGACACACATACTATATAGAGATGATCCTAGTGCCTCATACTATACAGAGATCATCCTAGTGCCTCATACTATACAGAGATCATCCTCCATCCTAGTGACACAGATACTATACAGAGATGACCCTAGTGCCTCATACTATACAGAGATCATCCTCCATCCTAGTGACACCCATACAATAGAGATGATCCTAATGCCTCATACTATACAGAGATCATCCTCCATCCTAGTGACACACATACTATACAGAGATGACCCTAGTGCCTCATACTATACAGAGATCATCCTAGTGCCTCATACTATACAGAGATCATCCTCCATCCTAGTGACACACATACTATACAGAGATGACCCTAGTGCCTCATACTATACAGAGATGATCCTAGTGCCTCATACTATACAGAGATCATCCTCCATCCTAGTGACACACATACTATACAGAGATGATCCTAGTGCCTCATACTATACAGAGATCATCCTCTATCCTAGTGACACACATACTATACAGAGATGATCCTAGTGCCTCATACTATACAGAGATCATCCTCCATCCTAGTGACACACATACTATACAGAGATGACCCTAGTGCCTCATACTATACAGAGATCATCCTCCATCCTAGTGACACCCATACAATAGAGATGATCCTAGTGACCAATATACAACACAGAGGTCATCCTTCAACCTAGTGACACACATACAATACAGAGATGATCCTAGTGACCAATATACTACACAGAGGTCATCCTTCAACCTAGTGACACACATACAATACAGAGATGATCCTAGTGACCAATATACTACACAGAGGTCATCCTTCAACCTAGTGACACACATACAATACAGAGATGATCCTAGTGGCACCCATACAATTCAGAGATCATCCCCGTGACCCTCAAACCATAAAAAAAGGTCAGCCTAGTGACCTACATAATACAGAGTAGTGTTATGGTTGTGTCACTGAGGCCCTGCCGATACCGCCTGATCACTGCCATCCCAAACCTTGTGCTGGATTGCCGCACTGCTATGAAAAAGGGATTTTTGTAAGAACTTACCGTTCGAATCCCTTTCTCTGATATGGTCCTGGTGACACAGCTCAACACTGGGATGTAGGAGGGTCCGAAGGAGCCAGGCACCTATCCTAAAGTTTTAGAGGGTAGGCTCCTCCCCTACTGCATCCCAGGACTCTTCAGTTCAATCTTTCAAAGCCACTGGAATACATTAACTCAGTACAAACGCCTGCACATATTATATGCACATTTTATAACAGAAACTGTTAACTTTCAACCATTTTAACATGAACATCATGAAACTTCTGGCATACTTACTGAGCGTAAGGGAGGGATCGCTGTGTCACCAGGACCATATCAGAGAAAGGGATTCGAACGGTAAGTTCTTACAAAAATCCCTTTTTCTCTTTCAATGGTCCTGGTGACACAGCTCAACACTGGGACGTTCCAGAGCCGGTCCTTTGGGAGGGTACGCTCAGGTCTGCAGCTCTCAGCACTGCTCGCCCGAATGATGCGTCCTCCGACGCGAACTCATGGAATCTATAGAATTTGGCAAATGTGTGAACAGATGACCAAGTGGCAGCTCTGCAAACCTGCTCAGCTGTGGCCCCATGTCGAACCGCCCAAGAGGTGGCAACTGACCTGGTGGTATGCGCATTTATTTTGGCCGGTACTGGTCTACCCACCTTGGTGTATGCAAAGGCTATCACAGACCGCAACCACCTAGCAATAGTCTGCTTAGATGCAGGCCAACCAATTTTGTGTACGTCATACAATACCAACAATGTGTCAGTCTTCCTGACACTCTTCACTCTGTCCACATATATGCGTAAGGCACGCACAACATCCAAAGTTCTCAACTTGTCCCTTTTCTTAGAACCCTCTGGGGGTTGAAACACAGGTAGAACTATCTCCTGATTTAAATGGAAGGTAGATACCACCTTCGGTAAAAACTGAGGCACTGTTCTTAAAACAGCCCTGTCATCATGAAAAATTAAGAAGGGAGATTTACATGACAAAGCTCCAAATTCTGAAACTCTTTTAGCAGATGCTACTGCTAACAAAAACACTAGCTTCCACGTGAGAAACTTAAAGTCAGCCGACCTTAAAGGTTCAAAAGGTGCCTTTTGAAGGCATTCCAAAACCAGTGATAGATCCCAAGGTGCTACTGGTTGCTTGTATGGAGGTTTCAACCTGGATACTCCTTGTAAAAAGGTTTGAATTTCCGGCAAAATGGCTATCTTTTTCTGGAAATAGATGGACAAGGCCGAAATCTGCACCTTCAGTGACTGAAGGCTTAGGCCCGATGAAAAACCATCTTGTAAAAATTCCATCATTCTTGATAGCTTAAAATGAGATGTATGAGCCTTTCTTCTCTCACACCATCGAATGTAAGTCTTCCAGACTCTATAATAATTTGCCGAAGATACAGCTTTTCTGGCTTTTATCATCGTCTGTACTACTGCCTCAGAAAACCCTTTTCTTTTCAAAATGGTGGTTTCAATAGCCAGGCCGTCAAAATCAATCGATCTGAATCCAGGTGATTGAATGGGCCTTGTCTTAGAAGGTCTGGTCTCAGAGGTAGACGCCATGAGTCCACAGACAACCTCTGAAGCCTCGAGTACCAGGATCTCCTTGGCCAATCAGGGGCCACTAAGATCACTGGAACCTTCTGCCCCTGTATTTTCTTCAGAAGTCTCGGTAACATTGGTACTGGTGGGAATGCATAAAGGAGATCTCCCTGCCAGTGAATAGTCATGGCATCCACTGCCTCCGCTAGTGGATCCCTTGTTCTGGCATAGAACCTGGGCACTTGACGGTTGATCCTGGATGCCATCAGGTCCACATCCGGAGTTCCCCACATCGAAGTGATTTGTTGAAACACCTGAGGGTGTAAGCTCCATTCCCCTTCCTTGAGCTCCTCCCTGCTCAGGAAGTCGGCTTCTATATTCTCTATTCCTGGGATGAATATAGCCGATACAGCTGGAACATTCTGTTCCGCCCATAGGAAGATTCTGGATACCTCCCACATGGCCAATCTGCTGCGTGTACCTCCCTGGTGATTCAGATACGCCACAGCTGTGGCATTGTCGGTCTGAATCCTCAAAGGGAGGTTCTGTAACCTGTCTCCCGCCAAGGAAATCACTTTCCAGACAGCTCTCAGCTCCAAGATGTTGATTGGTAACGCTGATTCCTCTGCCGTCCACAGGCCCTGAAGCCTGAGATCCAGGACTATTGCCCCCCAGCCCCTGAGACTGGCGTCGGTAGTTACTATCAACCAGTCCCAGGTCTGTAATGACCGACCCCACTGAAGGGAATCTACTTCTGTCCACCATTTCAAGGATTCTCGGGTGTCCGAAGACAGCACTATCATCTCGGATTTCATGGTCAAAGTGTTTCCTGACCAGGCTGACAAAATGTTCCATTGGAACCTCCGAGAGTGGAACCTGGCAAATTGAAGCGTCTCGAATGACGCCACCATCTTCCCCAGGAGCTTGAGGCACCTCCATACTGAAATGCTCTGAGCCCTGAGAATCTCCTGGACTAGGGTGACCAGATCCCTGGCCTTTACCTCCGGGAGGAATACCCGATGAAGATGGGTGTCCAGTATGACTCCCAAGAATTGGAGCCTTTGTGACGTTACCAACTGAGATTTTTGCAAATTTAAAATCCAGCCGTGAGCCTGCAAAAAACTGATGGCCTCTGCCAAGTGACTCTGCAGCATGGCTGCTGACTCTGCTTTGAACAGGAGATCGTCCAAATAGGGTATTACTGTGATTCCCCTGAGCCTCAGCACCGCCGCCATTACTGACATTATCTTTGTGAATACCCTTGGCGCGGTTGCTAGCCCAAAGGGTAACGCCCGGAATTGTAAATGCAGGTCTCCTATGGCAAACCTCAACAAGGTCTGATGCTCCGGGTGTATAGGAACGTGCAAATATGCGTCCTGGACATCCATGGACGCCAAAAATTCTCCCTGGTCCAGACTCAGGAGTACTGACCGTAGGGACTCCATTTTGAAATGGTCTACCCATAAATGAACATTTAGGGATTTCAAATTTAGTATTGGTCTGAAAGACCCGTCTGGTTTGGGCACCAGGAACAGCGTGGAGTAAAAGCCTTTCTTCCACTCTGCCCTGGGGACTGGTGTAACCACCCCTTTTTCCAAAAGGGAGTGAGCTGCTCTCACAAGAGCTGTACGCAGCCGTGCCTCCTTTGGTAAGGATGTGGGGATGAACCTCTTCGGAGGCGGCCCTCTGCAAGGGATTTTGTAACCCTGTGTTATAATATCTAACACCCAGGCATCCTGGCCTAGAGAAGCCCAAGCGTCCCTGAAGAGTGTGAGACGCCCCCCCACTTTTGTCACTGTCGGGCGAAGCCCCTGACAGTCATGCAGAGGGTTTATCCTCTCCTTTTGTGGCAGGCTTCTTGTGAAAAGAGCCAAATTTTGACTTTTGTGTCTTGCCTCTAGAGGACTGAAACCTTCCCCTGAAAGACTGTCCTCGAAAGGACGCACCACCTCTAGGGGAGGGCCGAAAGGACGGCTTAAAAGCAGAAAATCTGGACGTCTGCTTTGCTGAGGAGGCTGGCAGGAATGTACTTTTGCCGCCCGTGGCCTGTTTTATAATCTCCTCTAATTCGGTACCAAAGAGTACCTTTCCTTTGAAGGCTAATGTCTCCAGAGCCTTCTTGGACTCATTGTCTGCTTCCCAGGCTTTAAGCCAAAGCACTCTCCTGGCATTAATGGAGACTGTGGACACTCTGGTTGCCATTTTAATAGCTTCCTCCTCTGCTTCCACTGCATATTCTGCCGCTGCCTTAATCTTTTCTGCAAGCAGTAATGCTCCAGGGTCAGCCTGCAGCATGGTGCATAATTCACCAGCCCACTCTATCATGGCCTTAGAGACCCAGGCTGAAGCAATAAGGGGCCGTAAGGTAAACCCCACCCCTTCAAAGATAGCTTTGAGGTTTCCCTCCAGCTTTTTATCCACAGAATCTTTAAAAGCTGCACCGCCCTGTACTGGCAATACAGTAGCCTTGGACAAACGTGCCACTGAAGCGTCCACAACTGGGACCTTTTCCCAGAGCTCCGCATGAGACTCTGGCATGGGGTACAGATTAAGGAATCGTTTTGGCATCTGAAGCCTCTTATCAGGAGTTTTCCAAGCCCCTTCTAGCAATTCCTGTAACCCCTCATCTGAAGGAAAAGTAACAGCCTCCTTCCGCTGTCGCTTAAAAACACCTTTAACAGGAGTCTTATCCTCCACAGACAGCTTTAAAGCCTGCTTCACAGCTACAATGAGATCCTCTATACCAGCAGCAGAGTTCTCTTCCAAATCATCACCCTGATCCCAGGGGATGTCAGTATACTCTCCTTCCTCTTCATCTACCACAGTAGTTAAAGCATAAGACCTTCTAGGGGTCCCTGCCACATCATCCATTTTGTCCAGCATTTCACTGAACCTGTTGATCCCTTTAGCAGTATCCTGCATCACCTGAATCAGTGCAGGATCTGCCTGGGTAAGAGGCAAGGAGCCGGACGACTGCTGAGATGATGGCATAGGTCTCTGTGATTCTACCAGCCCATCACTCTGCCTGTCCAAAAGCTGCACCAAAGCGTTTACTGACCTGCCTAGGGCCCTGGCCCACGCAGGTTCCATCTGCTCTGCCCTATGGGGTTCACTGCCCATGGGTCTCACATCAGCGCAAGTAATACATAAGCCCCCCTTGGCCATCTGCTCAGGGACAAACTTTTGTGTGCAAACATTGCACGCGCTCAGTGCACTGAGGGCTCCCTCCCCCAAAACCACAGCCTGATGCTCAGACATGATGCAAGTGATAAATGTATATCTATCAGTATACACAGTGCAAACAATGTACAAGCGTTTATACAGAGGCAATGCACCCAATCACTTATCTGTCTGTTGGTTTCAACTGCGGGGAAGCGATGCCCAGGAAATCCAAGTCACTCTGCCAGGATCAATTAGCCAGCTCAGCTCCGCTGCAAGCGTTCTGAAAGGCGCCAAAGTCAGAGTGAAGGAAGAGACCACAGGTCCCTGCTGCTGCGGGGTCCGTGACCTTTTGGCGCCAACCACCCCCAGCCAGCCGCTCCTTAGGTAGGATTTCCTAGTTCCAGTGTCTCCCCCTCAACTGGGGATCACTTGGAACATGCCTGTCACAACGCTGCTGTCCTCTCATATAGGAGCTCAGTGTGTAAGCTCCGCATAAAATGGCCGCCGCCATCACGGAGCGCCTGTCCCCCATGATCCCCACCTAAATGTGGAGCCGGTTTCAGGGTACTCCGGAGCCCAGGCAGCCTTTTTAGAAAAGGCTATAAGCGCTGCACAGGGAGACCAGACAGTGTCTCCCCTGTGCACAGTGAGCTGACAGGACGCGCTTCTGTCAGCTCCTGCTGCGCTAGCAGTGTGAGGATTCACTATGAGAATCCTCACACTGTGCCTACCTAGCTAGGGTAAAAGTTAATAAAACAATAAAAATCCCCTAACTACTCTAATTCTTCAGCTGCTCCTGCAGCCCTTTAGAATAGCACCCACTCCAGTGGGCACCTAACACGAACTGAAGAGTCCGGGATGCAGTAGGGGAGGAGCCTACCCTCTAAAGCTTTAGGATAGGTGCCTGGCTCCTTCGGACCCTCCTACATCCCAGTGTTGAGCTGTGTCACCAGGACCATTGAAAGAGAAATGTTGTTTAGTGTTCATTGCCGTGTGCATGTGACCTATTCCCAGTGTGGGGAAAGCTGAGCATCTACATAAATGCAGGGCACCCCCCAAGAGCGATGAACAGGGGATGTCATACGAGGCCATGCCCCCTCCCTGGGTGGTCAAAACCTTTTTTCGGGTGAGCACAAAAGTGACCCGTTAACCGGACGGCATTGTGCCTGCTGCTTACCCTTTAGTGACCCAAATACAACACAAGGCACACACTATTGTCCAACAGCACAGGATGCATCCTAGTGACCCAAATACTATACAGAGATCATCCTAGTGACCCAAATACAACACAAGGCACACACTATTGTCCAACAGCACAGGATGCATTCTAGTGACCCACATACAATACAGAGATCATCCTAGTGACCCAAATACAACACAAGGCACACACTATTGTCCAACAGCACAGGATGCATCCTAGTGACCCACATACTATACAGAGATCATCCTAGAGACCCACACACTATACAGAGATCATCCTAGTGACCCAAATACAACACAAGGCACACACTATTGTCCAACAGCACAGGATGCATCCTAGAGACCGACATACAATACAGAGATCATCCTAGTGACCCACATACTATACAGAGATCATCCTAGAGACACACATACAACACAAGGCACACCCTATTGTCCAACAGCACAGGATGCATCCTAGTGACCGACATACTATACAGAGATCATTCTAGTGACCCAAATACAACACAAGGCACACACTATTGTCCAACAGCACAGGATGCATCCTAGTGACCGACATACAATACAGAGATCATCCTAGTGACCCACATACTATACAGAGATCATCCTAGAGACACACATACAACACAAGGCACACCCTATTGTCCAACAACACAGGGTGCATCCTAGTGACCGACATACAATACAGAGATCATCCTAGTGACCCAAATACAACACAAGGCACACACTATTGTCCAACAGCACAGGATGCATTCTAGTGACCCACATACAATACAGAGATCATCCTAGTGACCCACATACTATACAGAGATCATCCTAGTGACCCAAATACAACACAAGGCACACCCTATTGTCCAACAGCACAGGATGCATCCTGGTGACCGACTGTCACAACTGAAGGGCTGGATGAAGTCGTGTGGTGTGTAGCAACCGGAGGCGGACCAGAGGAGGAAGGATTAAATCGTGCAGGTTTAATAATAGAATTCATCAATGGAAACAATACACACTTGAATACTTTCTTTAAGTGGCAGTTAGTGGTAAATAATACTTGAGCCAGCAAGGCACTTTTAGAAGAAGAAAGTTCATTTGAATAATGACAGTTCAATAGCACAGGACGACAGGCAGGGGTCTTGAAGAATAAGAGGATCCGGAAAGAGAATGTACTTGATGGTAAATGAAGGATCCTTGAAGACTGGAAGAAGATGAATGATGAAATGAAGATTGCAGAATTGCTTGGAAGCAGGAGACTTGAAGAGCTAGGCCAGGAAGCTCAGGGATACAGGCAGAGGCCAGACTGTGGAGAGAACTGGCAGCGATGGGGTTAAGCAGTAGCCTAGACCAGCACAGAGCACGAGCAAGGCACCAAGGTCAGGAGAGGTGAGTCAGAGAGCCGGAGTCAGCTGGGAGCTGTGAACGCCTCGGGAGACTCTTTGTACTGACACTGAACAGCCCTAGGCAGATCCCCTATATCCCAAGAGGGCGGCTGCCATTGGCTGTCAGGTCAGTATGGGCGGAAACCTCAGACCTGGGCCAATCTGCTATTTGCCCTTAACCAAGATGGCGGCGCCGGCCTCCCGGCGCCATTACAGCACACACTGCTACACCTGTCGGCGTCCCACGCTGCCTGCTGCCCACCAGACTGCCGCTGCCGCTGACCCAGAGACCACTACACGCTAGCCGACGGCGGGCACGAACGGGTGAGTAATATGCCCGCCGCGCACCACCGCGGCTGCGTGTGACAGTACCCCCCCTTTTCTGGGTGACCCCAGGGCACCTACGCACCTTGTGTGGGTTCCTTTGGAAGAATTGCCTCACCAGACGGGGAGCATGAAGATCTGCAGCATCAACCCAGGAGTTCTCTTCAGGACCGAATCCAAGCCATTCTACCAGATACTGCAGATGGGCATTGCGACAACGTGAGTCGATGATGCGCCTCACCTCGAACTCTGTCTCTCTCTCTGAGCCAATCTTGGGCGGTTTGGGCACCTTCTTCTGATATAAGTTCAATCTCAAGGGCTTTAGAAGAGACACATGAAAAGAATTTGAGATCTTCAGGGAAGAAGGAAGCTGTAGTCTGTAGGCGACAGGGTTAATAACTTGAGTAATTGGGAACGGCCCGATGAACCGGGGAGCCAGCTTCATAGATGGTAACCGAAGGCGTATGTGGCGGGTAGACAGCCACACTCGATCTCCAACCTTCAATTTGGGAGCCGCTCTTCTTTTCCTGTCCGCCATCCTTTTGTATCGAGCGGATGCTTTGAGGAGAGCGGTATGAACGTCTGACCAGATTTTCGCAAACCGTTGTAAGGAAGCAGCAGCTGCAGGAACATCGGAAGAAGATAAGTCTGAGAAATCTGGAGATCGGGGATGTTTGCCAAAAACAGTAAAAAAGGGAGTGGTGCCGGAGGATGAATGATAAGAGTTATTGTGCGCATATTCCGCCCAAGGCAGAAGGTCTACCCAGTCGTCTTGAGAAGAAGAGATGAATAAGCGAATAAAGGCTTCCAAGTCTTGGTTGACGCGTTCCGTCTGCCCGTTGGTTTGTGGGTGGAAAGCGGTGGAGAACTTGAGTTTGACTTGTACAGCGGAACAGAGGGCCCTCCAAAACTTTGCAACAAACTGCACTCCACGGTCAGATATAATCTCATTGGGCAACCCATGGAGTTTGAAGATTGTGGAAATAAAGAGCTGAGCCAAAACTGGAGCGGATGGGAGGCCTTTCAATGGGAAGTGCACCATTTTTGAGAACCGGTCAACTACCACCCAGATTACCGTATGCCCTTTGGAGGGAGGAAGTTCGCAGATAAAGTCCATAGACAAGTGGGACCATGGTTCTGTGGGTATGGCTAGAGGTAGAAGAGGACCGGCAGGAGACGTTCTGGAGGACTTATGCTGGGCGCACTTTACACAGGAGGCGACAAAGCTGGTTACATCTCGACGAATGGTGGGCCACCAATATGAACGTAATAGAAACATTAGGGTCTTCTGTGCACCAGTATGTCCTGCGAAACTAGAAGCGTGTGCCCAGGACAGCACTCTCTTGCGAAGATTGAGGGGAACAAAGGTTTTGCCCGGAGGAGGTGAAGGTTGGACCGTAACTTGAGCAAAAACCAGAGGATCGAGGATTGGTCGAGGAGGAGTCTCAAGGTCTGCCGGAGTCTCGAAAGAGCGTGAAAGAGCATCGGCCTTGGCATTCATCGACCCGGGTCTGAATCTGATCTGGAAATCAAATCGTTCGAAGAACATGGCCCAGCGGGCTTGACGAGCAGTAAGGCATTGGGCGTGCTTGAGAAAAGAGAGATTCTTATGGTCAGAGTATACAGTGATCTTATGTCGTGCCCCCTCCAGGAGGTACCGCCACTCCTCCAACGCTAACTTGACTGCTAGTAACTCTTGCTCCCCAATGGGGTAATTCTTCTCTGCTGGAAGAAACTTCTTGGAGTAGAAGGCACAAGGGTGAAGTTCCTGGTCCTCCCCTTTCTGCGACAAGATTGCCCCGACTCCCTCTGAGGATGCGTCCACCTCGAGAATGAAGGGTTTGTCGAGATTTGGCTGAAGAAGAATTGGAGCGGAGACAAACGCATTCTTTAGTTGTTGGAAGGCTAGAGAGGCTTCGGATGGCCACTGACTTGAATCTACTCCCTTACGGGTTAGAGCAGTAAGGGGTGCAGCAAGGGTGGAGAAGTCCCGGATGAAGCGACGATAATAATTTGAGAAGCCCAGGAACCTCTGGATGCCTTTGAGCGTGGTAGGCGCTGTCCAGTCTAGGATGGCTCTTACTTTCTCTGGGTCCATCTCTATCCCAGTGCTGGTGAGGATGTGGCCAAGGAATGGAATGGAAGTGACCTCGAAAATGCACTTGTCTAGCTTGCAGAATAATCGATTTTGGCGTAGACGCCGCAGGACTTCAGAGACGGTTTGACGATGGAGATGGAGGTTAGGGGAGAAGATGAGGATATCATCGAGATACACCACGACGGAATGATACAGTAAGTCCCGAAATATGTCGTTTACAAACTGTTGGAAGACGGCCGGGGCATTGCAAAGACCAAATGGCATCACCAGGTATTCGTAGTGGCCATCTCGGGTGTTGAAAGCCGTCTTCCACTCGTCACCGGAACGAATTCGGATCAAGTTGTACGCCCCTCTCAAATCCAGTTTGGTAAAAATAGAAGCCCCTCTGATCTTATCGAAGAGTTCGGTGATGAGGGGTAATGGGTAGCGGTTCTTGACAGTGATATCATTTAGACCCCTATAGTCGATACATGGCCGGAGAGTTCCATCTTTCTTTTTTACGAAGAAAAACCCCGCTCCAGCTGGCGAAGTGGATGGACGAATGAAGCCTTTATTCAAGTTCTCACGAATGTAGTCAGACATAGCCTTGGTCTCGGTTAGAGATAAGGGGTAGATACGGCCCCGCGGTGGGAACTTCCCGGGTATCAACTCTATCGGACAGTCCCAAGGACGATGAGGGGGCAGAGTATCGGCACCTCCCTTGCTGAATACATCAGAAAAAGAATGGTATGGTGTGGGTATAGACACGGGTGAAGCTGGTGAAGATGGAAGACTGGGGCCACCTTCTTGAGGATTAATTTGATTGAGTGGAAGGATACGAGGCATGCAAGTGGTTAGACAGTTCGTACCCCATGCTTTGATCTCCATGCTGGTCCAATCAATATGAGGATTGTGTTTAGCGAGCCATGGTAGGCCCAGGACCATCTGGTGTGATGACTGAGGAAGGACTAAAAACTCTAGAGTCTCTTGATGTAAAGCACCGACTAGCACTGTCACGACTACCATCCACTGCAGTGAGAACCAGGGGATGGACCAAGGGTTGTACTGTCAAGGAGTGTTGAAAGACGAAGGATGAAGAAAGAAAGTTTCCTGCCGCTCCGGAATCCAATAGGGCCTGGACTTTGATTTTCCCTTGAGGACACACAAGGGTAACTGGAATGGTGGAAACAGTTGAGGAGGGAGATGAAAGCAGGACTCCTAACCGGGCCTCCCTCTGGGAGGTTAGGAGCGTCCGTTTCCCGGACGCAATGGACAAGAGGACAGCAAATGGGCGGAAGAACCGCAGTACATGCAAAGATTCTCCAGTCGTCTATGGGACTTTTCTTCCAAGGAGAGCCGAGAGCGATTGATCTGCATGGGTTAATCAGGGGGTGTAGTTGTGGAAGAACCTGATCTAGGAACGGGAACAACATTGGTGGTAAAGCGAGGGCGGAGGCGATCGGAGCGGTTCCTCTCTAGTTGGCGCTCCTGCATCCGTAGATCTACTTTGTTGCACAGGGAGATGAGCTCGGCCAAGGTAGCAGGAAAGTCACGAGTAGCTAATTCATCCTTGATACGACCTGCCAGCCCATTCCAGAAGGCGGAGACGAGAGCCTCTTCGTTCCATTTTAATTCAGAGGACAGGGTCTGGAACTGCACAACATACTGTCCCACAGATCGGCTACCCTGGCGAATTCTCAGGATTTCAGTGGCGGCAGAAGACACTCTGCCAGGTTCGTCGAAGATGCGATGGAAAGAGGTAATGAAAGCTTCATAGTCATTGAGCAGGGGGTCAGAGCGTTCCCAGAGAGGGGACACCCAGTCCAGAGCTGACCCTGCCAGGAGAGACACAATATATGCCACCTTTGCCTTGGAGGTTGGGAAGTGAGACAACTGCAGGGTGAAATGAACATCGCATTGGTTCAGGAACCCACGGCATCCCTTTGGCGAACCATCAAACTTGCTGGGAGTTGGTAGTTGCATGTGATCAGGAACTACGGATCCTGGTGTGGAAACAGGAACTGGAATCACTGGTGCGGGAGCCACCGACACTGAGGGAGCCGCCTGGGGCGGGGACAAGGCCTGAAGAAATTGAGCCACTTGGCATTGGGTGGTTTCCACTTGTTCAAGACGAGCCACGATGCTTTGAAAGACGTCCGCCATGGAAGCCTGTTCAACAACGACTCCATCGGGTCAGTACAAACTGTCACAACTGAAGGGCTGGATGAAGTCGTGTGGTGTGTAGCAACCGGAGGCGGACCAGAGGAGGAAGGATTAAATCGTGCAGGTTTAATAATAGAATTCATCAATGGAAACAATACACACTTGAATACTTTCTTTAAGTGGCAGTTAGTGGTAAATAATACTTGAGCCAGCAAGGCACTTTTAGAAGAAGAAAGTTCATTTGAATAATGACAGTTCAATAGCACAGGACGACAGGCAGGGGTCTTGAAGAATAAGAGGATCCGGAAAGAGAATGTACTTGATGGTAAATGAAGGATCCTTGAAGACTGGAAGAAGATGAATGATGAAATGAAGATTGCAGAATTGCTTGGAAGCAGGAGACTTGAAGAGCTAGGCCAGGAAGCTCAGGGATACAGGGAGAGGCCAGACTGTGGAGAGAACTGGCAGCGATGGGGTTAAGCAGTAGCCTAGACCAGCACAGAGCACGAGCAAGGCACCAAGGTCAGGAGAGGTGAGTCAGAGAGCCGGAGTCAGCTGGGAGCTGTGAACGCCTCGGGAGACTCTTTGTATTGACACTGAACAGCCCTAGGCAGATCCCCTATATCCCAAGAGGGAGGCTGCCATTGGCTGTCAGGTCAGTATGGGCGGAAACCTCAGACCTGGGCCAATCTGCTAATTGCCCTTAACCAAGATGGCGGCGCCGGCCTCCCGGCGCCATTACAGCACACACTGCTACACCTGTCGGCGTCCCACGCTGCCTGCTGCCCACCAGACTGCCGCTGCCCGCTGCCGCTGACCCGGAGACCACTACACGCTAGCCGACGGCGGGCGCGAACGGGTGAGTAATAATGCCCGCCGCGGCTGCGTGTGACACCGACATACAATACAGAGATTATCCTAGTGACCCACATACTATACAGAGTACATCCTAGAGACACACATACAACCCAAGGCACTCCCTATTGTCCAACAACACAGGATGCATACTGGTGACCCACATACAATACAGAGATCATCCTAGTGATCCACATACAACACAAGGCACACACTATTGTCCAACAGCACAGGATGCATCCTAGCGAACCACTAAAGTACAGTTGACATACCAGTGACCTTATAATACATGGGTATCCATTTAACCATTCATACACTACAGGGAGTACCCTAGAGAGTACCCTAATGACCAAACAGTACAGAGGGCACCCTAACCATCCAGTACAGGGTACACCATAGTGACTCACATACAGTATATAGGGCATCCTGTACAGTACAGGGGGTATCCCAGGCGCCCCAGTTTGCTGGGGCAAACCACGCAGTATACAGAGTGCATCATGGTGCCCACCTACTGTACATGGGAATCCTAGTGCCCCACATAGGAACATCCTAGTGACCACCATACAGTACAGCGGGCATCCGAGTGAACCAGTACAGAGGGCATTCTAGAAAACTTCATAAAGTACAGCGGTATACTTAAGACAATACATAAAGGGGGCATCCCGATGACCCACATAAAATATAGAAGGCTTATTTGTGAACACAAATCCTAGCGATGCGTTGAAGAGTGTATCATACCCCTTTCACATTGCAGCTGTAACACGGTATATTGCCGTTTTTTAGTGCTTTAAAACGGTTCCAGCTGCAATGTGAAAGCTACATTGTCAATTTACCGGTTACAGAAAACCGGTATTTTGACACGTGTTAAAAGCAGGATCCTACACGTTTCTGAGCCGTTTTCCCTGCAGTCTGAACAGCTCAGAAACGGTATTTGATACAAATGATAACCACACTTGATCCCCGCCCACAAGCAGGAAAAAAACATTTAAAATCACATTGTATGGCTTTCTATGGGTGAAACGGGTTGAATCTGAAAGGTACAAAACGGTATTTAAACTGCAATATACCTTTACATCATGCAACATGGTTTAACTGGCTTTTGACCAGTTTTAAGACACGTTTAGAAAAACGGGTTGAAAGCAGGTTTTTGCAATGTGAAAGCAGTATTAGATAGTTCATCGTGCGCACACACAGAACATGGACCTGCACACAGGGAAGATCATAGACCATTGTTAACGATGCACTGAACGATTTGAACGATTGGCCATTCCCATTGATTGGGAACGCCCACATTGTCCTTCAAATCGTTCCATGTGTATGCACCTTAAGTGGACATAAGGCAGGTGGCCAAAATCGGAGGGTGGGTGAGAGTTTATTTGGTGGAAGGGTACGCTTTGATAAACATGTACAAAACTTGTAACAATGCACAGTAGCGTATACCCATTAACCCCCCCCTATAGCACAGGGCGCATCCCAGTGACCCGCGTACAGAGCAGGGAGCGTCCCAGTGACCCGCGTACAGCACAGGGGGCATCCCAGTGACCCGCGTACAGCACAGGGGGCGTCCCAGAGACCCGCGTACAGCGCAGGGGGCGTCCCAGAGACCCGCGTACAGCGCAGGGGGCGTCCCAGAGACCCACGTACAGCACAGGGGGCGTCCCAGAGACCCACGTACAGCACAGGGGGCGTCCCAGAGACCCACGTACAGCACAGGGGGCCTCCCAGAGACCCACGTACAGCACAGGGGGCCTCCCAGAGACCCACGTACAGCACAGGGGGCCTCCCAGAGACCCACGTACAGCACAGGGGGCTTCCCAGAGACCCACGTACAGCACAGGGGGCGTCCCAGAGACCCACGTACAGCACAGGGGGCGTCCCAGAGACCCACGTACAGTGCAGGTGTGTTCCAGAGACCCACATAAAGCACAGGGGCGTCCCAGAGACCCACGTACAGCACAGGGGGCGTCCCAGAGACCCACGTACAGCACAGGGGGCGTCCCAGAGACCCACGTACAGCACAGGGGGCGTCCCAGAGACCCACGTACAGTGCAGGTGTGTTCCAGAGACCCACATACAGCACAGGGGGCGTCCCAGAGACCCACGTACAGCACAGGGGGCGTCCCAGAGACCCACGTACAGCACAGGGGGCGTCCCAGAGACCCACGTACAGCACAGGGGGCGTCCCAGAGACCCACGTACAGCACAGGGGGCGTCCCAGAGACCCACGTACAGCACAGGGGGCCTCCCAGAGACCCACGTACAGCACAGGGGGCCTCCCAGAGACCCACGTACAGCACAGGGGGCGTCCCAGAGACCCACGTACAGCACAGGGGGCGTCCCAGAGACCCACGTACAGCACAGGGGGCGTCCCAGAGACCCACGTACAGTGCAGGTGTGTTCCAGAGACCCACATACAGCACAGGGGGCGTCCCTGAGACCCACGTACAGCACAGGGGGCGTCCCAGAGACCCACGTACAGCACAGGGGGCGTCCCAGAGACCCACGTACAGCACAGGGGGCGTCCCAGAGACCCACGTACAGCACAGGGGGCGTCCCAGAGATCCACGTACAGTGCAGGTGTGTTCCAGAGACCCACGTACAGTGCAGGTGTGTTCCAGAGACCCACGTACAGTGCAGGTGTGTTCCAGAGACCCACGTACAGTGCAGGTGTGTTCCAGAGACCCACGTACAGTGCAGGTGTGTTCCAGAGACCCACGTACAGTGCAGGTGTGTTCCAGAGACCCACGTACAACGTAGGGGGCCGTCTCAGTGACCCACGTAAGGAACAGGGGGGTGTCCAAGTGTCCCATATGGTGCAGGGGGCGTTATAGAGAGCAATATAAAGCACAAAGAGCATGCCAGAAACCCCTGTTTCATAGATCATGGACACCCCAAAACCGCATTATGCACCCTCAGACTCCCCCGCTGCCCAGCACTCGCACTCACCCTCTTGCTCCGCCGCACTCAGGATCCCGGGGAACACAGCCCCGAGAATCAACACCAGCAACATCTCTCTGACATCCACAAGTCGCGTCTGGCCGCGTGATCGGCGATCTCTAGGCTGGACCACAACCAACATGGCGACAATCGCTAGCGCACGGCATGCCGGGATTTGTAGTTTTACCACATTTAGTGTCGCCATATGAAAGGGGAGGAGTCAGGCTCAGGCACAGATGAGAAATACTGTAAATAATTTCTATCTATAGTTGTGTATATTACCATATAATACACCATACTATAATATCCAGGTGTGTAATACTATACTGTAATATCCAGGTGTAATAATATACTCACTGTAATATCCAGGTGTGTAATACTATACTATAATATCCAGGTGTGTAATAATATACTATACTATCCAGGTGTGTAATACCATACTATAATATCCAGGTGTGTAATACTATACTATAATATCCAGGTGTGTAATACTATACTATAATATCCAGGTGTGTAATAATATACTATAATATCCAGGTGTGTAATACCATACTATAATATCCAGGTGTGTAATACTATACTATAATATCCAGGTGTGTAATACCATACTATAATATCCAGGTGTGTAATAATATACTATAATATCCAGGTGTGTAATAATATACTGTAATATCCAGGTGTAATAATATACTGTGATATCCAGGTGTGTAATACTATACTGTAATATCCAGGTGTGTAATAATATACTATAATATCCAGGTGTGTAATAATATAAATACCATACTATAATATCCAGGTGTGTAATACTATACTATAATATCCAGGTGTGTAATACTATACTATAATATCCAGGTGTGTAATACTATACTATAATATCCAGGTGTGTAATAATATACTATAATATCCAGGTGTGTAATAATATAAATACCATACTATAATATCCAGGTGTGTAATACTATACTATAATATCCAGGTGTGTAATACTATACTGTAATATCAGGTGTGTAATACTATACTGTGATATCCAGGTGTGTAATATACTGTAATATCCAGGTGTGTAATAATATACTGTAATATCCAGGTGTGTAATACTATACTGTAATATCAGGTGTGTAATACTATACTGTGATATCCAGGTGTGTAATATACTGTAATATCCAGGTGTGTAATAATATACTGTAATATCCAGGTGTGTAATAATATACTATACTGTAATATCCAGGTGTGTAATAATATACTGTAATATTCAGGTGTGTAATACTATACTGTAATATCAGGTGTGTGATAATATACTATACTGTGATATCCAGGTGTGTAATATACTGTAATATCCAGGTGTGTAATAATATACTGTAATATCCAGGTGTGTAATAATATACTTTAATATCCAGGTGTGTGATGCTATACCATACTGTAATATCCAGGTGTGTAATAATATACTGTAATATCCAGGTGTGTAATAATATACTGTAATATCCAGGTGTGTAATACTATACTATAATATCCAGTTGTGTAATAATATACTGTAATATCCAGGTGTGTAATAATATACTATATTAGCCAGGTATGTAATAATATACTATAATATCCAGGTGTGTAATACTATACTATAATATCCAGGTGTGTAATACTGTAATATCCAGGTGTGTAATACTATACTGTAATATCCAGGTGTGTAATACTATACTGTAATATCCAGGTGTGTAATAATATACTGTAATATCCAGGTGTGTAATACTATACTATAATATCCAGGTATGTAATAATATACTGTAATATCCAGGTGTGTAATAATATACTGTAATATCCAGGTGTGTAATAATATAAATACCATACTATAATATCCAGGTGTGTAATAATATATTGTAATATCCAGGTGTGTAATACTATACTATAATATCCAGGTGTGTAATACTATACTGCGATATCCAGGTGTGTAATAATATACTGTAATATCCAGGTGTGTAAGAATATACTGTAATATCCAGGTGTAATAATATACTGTGATATCCAGGTGTGTAATACTATACTGTAATATCCAGGTGTGTAATAATATACTATAATATCCAGGTGTGTAATAATATACTATAATATCCAGGTGTGTAATACTATACTATAATATCCAGGTGTGTAATACTATACTATAATATCCAGGTGTGTAATAATATAAATACCATACTATAATATCCAGGTGTGTAATACTATACTATAATATCCAGGTGTGTAATACTATACTGTAATATCAGGTGTGTGATAATATACTATACTGTGATATCCAGGTGTGTAATATACTGTAATATCCAGGTGTGTAATAATATACTGTAATATCCAGGTGTGTAATAATATACTTTAATATCCAGGTGTGTGATGCTATACCATACTGTAATATCCAGGTGTGTAATAATATACTGTAATATCCAGGTGTGTAATAATATACTGTAATATCCAGGTGTGTAATACTATACTATAATATCCAGTTGTGTAATATCCAGGTGTGTAATAATATACTATAATAGCCAGGTATGTAATAATATACTATAATATCCAGGTGTGTAATACTATACTATAATATCCAGGTGTGTAATACTGTAATATCCAGGTGTGTAATACTATACTGTAATATCCAGGTGTGTAATACTATACTGTAATATCCAGGTGTGTAATACTATACTGTAATATCCAGGTGTGTAATAATATACTGTAATATCCAGGTGTGTAATACTATACTATAATATCCAGGTATGTAATAATATACTGTAATATCCAGGTGTGTAATAATATACTGTAATATCCAGGTGTGTAATAATATAAATACCATACTATAATATCCAGGTGTGTAATAATATACTGTAATATCCAGGTGTGTAATACTATACTATAATATCCAGGTGTGTAATACTATACTGCGATATCCAGGTGTGTAATAATATACTGTAATATCCAGGTGTGTGATACTATACTATAATATCCAGGTGTGTAATAATATACTGTAATATCCAGGTGTGTAATAATATACTGTAATATCCAGGTGTGTAATACTATACTATAATATCCAGGTGTGTAATAATATACTGTAATATCCAGGTGTGTAATAATATACTGTAATATCCAGGTGTGTAATAATATAAATACCATACTATAATATCCAGGTGTGTAATAATATACTGTAATATCCAGGTGTGTAATACTATACTATAATATCCAGGTGTGTAATAATATACTGTAATATCCAGGTGTGTAATAATATACTGTAATATCCAGGTGTGTAATACTATACTATAATATCCAGGTATGTAATAATATACTGTAATATCCAGGTGTGTAATAATATACTGTAATATCCAGGTGTGTAATACTATACTATAATATCCAGGTATGTAATAATATACTGTAATATCCAGGTGTGTAATAATATACTGTAATATCCAGGTGTGTAATAATATAAATACCATACTATAATATCCAGGTGTGTAATAATATAAATACTATACTATAATATCCAGGTGTGTAATACTATACTATAATATCCAGGTGTGTAATAATATACTGTAATATCCAGGTGTGTAATAATATAAATACCATACTATAATATCCAGGTGTGTAATAATATAAATACCATACTATAATATCCAGGTGTGTAATACTATACTGTAATATCCAGGTGTGTAATAATATACTGTGATATCCAGGTGTGTAATAATATACTGTGATATCCAGGTGTGTAATAATATACTGTGATATCCAGGTGTGTAATAATATACTGTATTATCCAGGTGTGTAATACTATACTGCGATATCCAGGTGTGTAATAATATACCATACTATAATATCCAGGTGTGTAATAATATACCATACTATAATATCCAGGTGTGTAATAATATACTATAATATCAGGTGTGTAATAATATACTGTAATATCCAGGTGTGTAATAATATACTGTAATATCAGGTGTGTAATACTATACTATAATATCCAGGTGTGTAATACTATACTATAATATCCAGGTGTGTAATAATATACTGTAATATCCAGGTGTGTAATAATATACTGTA
Source organism: Crinia signifera (assembly GCF_055691185.1). Classification (NCBI taxonomy): domain Eukaryota; kingdom Metazoa; phylum Chordata; class Amphibia; order Anura; family Myobatrachidae; genus Crinia; species Crinia signifera. The sequence goes on from NC_139218.1 coordinate 2,692,613, forward strand.
ATATCCAGGTGTGTAATACTATACTGTAATATCCAGGTATGTAATAATATACTATAATATCCAGGTGTGTAATAATATACTGTAATATCCAGGTGTGTAATAATATCCTTTAATATCCAGGTGTGTAATAATATAAATACCATACTATAATATCCAGGTGTGTAATAATATACTATAATATCCAGGTGTGTAATACTATACTATAATATCCAGGTGTGTAATAATATACTGTAATATCCAGGTGTGTTATAATATAAATACCATAATATAATATCCAGGTGTGTAATAATATAAATACCATACTGTAATATCCAGGTGTGTAATAATATAAATACCATACTATAATATCCAGGTGTGTAATACTATACTGTAATATCCAGGTGTGTAATAATATACTGTGATATCCAGGTGTGTAATAATATACTGTGATATCCAGGTGTGTAATAATATAATGTGATATCCAGGTGTGTAATAATATACTGTAATATCCAGGTGTGTAATAATATACTGTATTATCCAGGTGTGTAATACTATACTGCGATATCCAGGTGTGTAATAATATACCATACTATAATATCCAGGTGTGTAAAAATATACCATACTATAATATCCAGGTGTGTAATAATATACTATAATATCAGGTGTGTAATAATATACTGTAATATCCAGGTGTGTAATAATATACTGTAATATCAGGTGTGTAATAGTATACTGTGATAGCCAGGTGTGTAATACTATACCATACTATAATATCCAGGTGTGTAATAATATACTGTATTATCCAGGTGTGTAATACTATACTGCGATATCCAGGTGTGTAAAAATATACCATACTATAATATCCAGGTGTGTGATAATATACCATACTATAATATCCAGGTGTGTAATAATATACTATAATATCAGGTGTGTAATAATATACTGTAATATCCAGGTGTGTAATAATATACTGTAATATCAGGTGTGTAATACTATACTGTGATAGCCAGGTGTGTAATACTATACCATACTATAATATCAAGGTGTGTAATAATATACTGTAATATCCAGGTGTGTAATACTATACTGTAATATCCAGGTGTGTAATAATATACTATAATATCAGGTGTGTAATAATATACTGTAATATCCAGGTGTGTAATAATATACTGTAATATCAGGTGTGTAATACTATACTGTGATAGCCAGGTGTGTAATACTATACTGTGATAGCCAGGTGTGTAATACTATACCATACTATAATATCCAGGTGTGTAATAATATACTGTAATATCCAGGTGTGTAATTATATACCATACTATAATATCCAGGTGTGTAATACTATACTATAATATCCAGGTGTGTAATAATATACTGTAATATCCAGGTGTGTAATAATATACTGTAATATCCAGGTGTGTAATACTATACTATAATATCCAGGTATGTAATAATATACTGTAATATCCAGGTGTGTAATAATATACTGTAATATCCAGGTGTGTAATACTATACTATAATATCCAGGTATGTAATAATATACTGTAATATCCAGGTGTGTAATAATATACTGTAATATCCAGGTGTGTAATAATATAAATACCATACTATAATATCCAGGTGTGTAATAATATAAATACTATACTATAATATCCAGGTGTGTAATACTATACTATAATATCCAGGTGTGTAATAATATACTGTAATATCCAGGTGTGTAATAATATAAATACCATACTATAATATCCAGGTGTGTAATAATATAAATACCATACTATAATATCCAGGTGTGTAATACTATACTGTAATATCCAGGTGTGTAATAATATACTGTGATATCCAGGTGTGTAATAATATACTGTGATATCCAGGTGTGTAATAATATACTGTGATATCCAGGTGTGTAATAATATACTGTTATATCCAGGTGTGTAATACTATACTGTAATATCCAGGTGTGTAATAATATACCATACTATAATATCCAGGTGTGTAATAATATACCATACTATAATATCCAGGTGTGTAATAATATACTATAATATCAGGTGTGTAATAATATACTGTAATATCCAGGTGTGTAATAATATACTGTAATATCAGGTGTGTAATACTATACTGTGATAGCCAGGTGTGTAATACTATACCATACTATAATATCCAGGTGTGTAATAATATACTGTATTATCCAGGTGTGTAATACTATACTGCGATATCCAGGTGTGTAATAATATACCATACTATAATATCCAGGTGTGTAATAATATACCATACTATAATATCCAGGTGTGTAATAATATACTATAATATCAGGTGTGTAATAATATACTGTAATATCCAGGTGTGTAATAATATACTGTAATATCAGGTGTGTAATACTATACTATAATATCCAGGTGTGTAATACTATACTATAATATCCAGGTGTGTAATAATATACTGTAATATCCAGGTGTGTAATAATATACTGTAATATCCAGGTGTGTAATACTATACTGTAATATCCAGGTATGTAATAATATACTATAATATCCAGGTGTGTAATAATATACTGTAATATCCAGGTGTGTAATAATATACTGTAATATCCAGGTGTGTAATAATATAAATACCATACTATAATATCCAGGTGTGTAATAATATACTATAATATCCAGGTGTGTAATACTATACTGTAATATCCAGGTGTGTAATAATATACTGTGATATCCAGGTGTGTAATACTATACTGTAATATCCAGGTGTGTAATAATATACTGTAATATCCAGGTGTGTAATGATATACTGTAGTATCCAGGTGTGTAATACTATACTGTAATATCCAGGTGTGTAATAATATACTGTAATATCCAGGTGTGTAATAATATAAATACCATACTATAATATCCAGGTGTGTAATAATATACTGTAATATCCAGGTGTGTAATACTATACTATAATATCCAGGTGTGTAATACTATACTGCGATATCCAGGTGTGTTTTAATATACTGTAATATCCAGGTGTGTAATACTATACTATAATATCCAGGTGTGTAATAATATACTGTAATATCCAGGTGTGTAATAATATACTGTAATATCCAGGTGTGTAATACTATACTATAATATCCAGGTGCGTAATAATATACTGTAATATCCAGGTGTGTAATAATATACTGTAATATCCAGGTGTGTAATAATATAAATACCATACTATAATATCCAGGTGTGTAATAATATACTGTAATATCCAGGTGTGTAATACTATACTATAATATCCAGGTGTGTAATAATATACTGTAATATCCAGGTGTGTAATAATATACTGTAATATCCAGGTGTGTAATACTATACTATAATATCCAGGTATGTAATAATATACTGTAATATCCAGGTGTGTAATAATATACTGTAATATCCAGGTGTGTAATAATATAAATACCATACTATAATATCCAGGTGTGTAATACTATACTATAATATCCAGGTGTGTAATACTATACTATAATATCCAGGTGTGTAATAATATACTGTAATATCCAGGTGTGTTATAATATAAATACCATAATATAATATCCAGGTGTGTAATAATATAAATACCATACTGTAATATCCAGGTGTGTAATAATATAAATACCATACTATAATATCCAGGTGTGTAATACTATACTGTAATATCCAGGTGTGTAATAATATACTGTGATATCCAGGTGTGTAATAATATACTGTGATATCCAGGTGTGTAATAATATAATGTGATATCCAGGTGTGTAATAATATACTGTAATATCCAGGTGTGTAATAATATACTGTATTATCCAGGTGTGTAATACTATACTGCGATATCCAGGTGTGTAATAATATACCATACTATAATATCCAGGTGTGTAAAAATATACCATACTATAATATCCAGGTGTGTAATAATATACTATAATATCAGGTGTGTAATAATATACTGTAATATCCAGGTGTGTAATAATATACTGTAATATCAGGTGTGTAATAGTATACTGTGATAGCCAGGTGTGTAATACTATACCATACTATAATATCCAGGTGTGTAATAATATACTGTATTATCCAGGTGTGTAATACTATACTGCGATATCCAGGTGTGTAAAAATATACCATACTATAATATCCAGGTGTGTGATAATATACCATACTATAATATCCAGGTGTGTAATAATATACTATAATATCAGGTGTGTAATAATATACTGTAATATCCAGGTGTGTAATAATATACTGTAATATCAGGTGTGTAATACTATACTGTGATAGCCAGGTGTGTAATACTATACCATACTATAATATCAAGGTGTGTAATAATATACTGTAATATCTAGGTGTGTAATACTATACTGTAATATCCAGGTGTGTAATAATATACTATAATATCAGGTGTGTAATAATATACTGTAATATCCAGGTGTGTAATAATATACTGTAATATCAGGTGTGTAATACTATACTGTGATAGCCAGGTGTGTAATACTATACTGTGATAGCCAGGTGTGTAATACTATACCATACTATAATATCCAGGTGTGTAATAATATACTGTAATATCCAGGTGTGTAATTATATACCATACTATAATATCCAGGTGTGTAATACTCAGGGCTATTTTTCAGCAGGCTCCAGCAGGAACTGAGGCCCTTATTCTAGTGCACTCTTTCTGACAAAATATTTCTTAGATGGGCAAAACCATGTGCACTGCAGGTGAGGCAGGTGTTACTTGTGCAGAGAGAATTAGATTTGGGTGGGGTTTTACACCTGCCTCACCTGCAGTGCACATGGTTTTGTCCATCTAAGAAATCTTTTGTCAGAAAGAGTGCACTAGAATAAGATCCTCAGTTCCTGCTGGAGCCTGCTGAAAAATAGCCCTGGTAATACTATACTGTAATATCCAGGTGTGTAATAATATACTGTGATATCCAGGTGTGTAATAATATACTATAATATCAGGTGTGTAATAATATACTGTGATATCCAGGTGTGTAATAATATACCATACTGTTATATCCAGGTGTGTAATAATATACTATAATATCCAGGTGTGTAATAATGTACTGTAATATCCAGGTGTGTAATAATATACTATACTGTGATATCCAGGTGTGTAATAATATACTGTGATATCCAGGTGTTGTAATACTATACTGTGATATCCAGGTGTGTAATAATATACTGTAATATCAGGTGTGTAATAATATAATGTAATATCCAGGTGTGTAATTATATACTGTAATATCAGGTGTGTGATAATATACCATACTGTAATATCCAGGTGTGTAATAATATACTGTAATATCAGGTGTGTAATAATATACTGTAATATCCAGGTGTGTAATAATATACTGTGATATCCAGGTGTGTAATAATATACTGAGATATCCAGGTGTTGTAATAATATACTGTGATATCCAGGTGTGTAATAATATACTGTGATATCCAGGTGTGTAATAATATACTATACTGTGATATCCAGGTGTGTAATATACTGTAATATCCAGGTGTGTAATAATATACTGTGATATCCAGGTGTGTAATAATATACTGTGATATCCGGTGTGTAATAATATACTGTGATATCCAGGTGTATAATAATACACTGTGATATCCGGTGTGTAATAATATACTGTGATATCCAGGTGTGTAATAATATACTATAATATTCAGGTGTGTAATAATATACTGTGATATCCAGGTGTATAATAATATACTGTGATATCCGGTGTGTAATAATATACTGTGATATCCAGGTGTGTAATAATATACTGTGATATCCAGGTGTATAATAATATACTGTGATATCCGGTGTGTAATAATATACTGTGATATCCAGGTGTGTAATAATATAGGCCCTTATTCTGATCGGTGCGTACTTTCCTGAATTCCTACGGTGCTGTCCGCACGCAACGCTGTGCGGTGGCGTGCGGACATCGTCCGTAGAAACGCCCACGGGTCCTCCGCATTCGGACGGACTTACTCTTTAAGAACAGGGTGTGTGTACGGACGACATACAAACCTTGCGTGTGCTGTGGACACGTACAGATTCTGCACGGTCTTACCGCGTTAGAATGGACGAAAAGCTGGCCGTACGCACCGATGCGGAGTATTTACGCTCAATACAACACTTTTTTACTGAGTACACACAGCGATCACATGACCCACTTAGGCAATTAGGCAACCTCATTAAAAAGGGATTGTTATCTATTTGAATCAATTAAATCCTAATCTATACTGAACCACATTCCTAGTACATTCATTACACATTAACCCTTACAGCATGTGACCCTAACATACATCTATATACACTATTTACATTTTTCTAATTTAAAAGATTTTAACCCCTTACCGCCGCAGCCTGTTTTTGCCTTCCTGACAGAGCCCTTTTTTTCAAATCTGACATGTATCACTTTATGTGGGGATAACTTTTTATTGCTTTTACTTATCCCAGTGATTTTGAGATTGTTTTCTCGTGACACATTGTACTTTAAGTTAGTGGTAAATTTTGGTCGATACAGTCTGTTTTTTTTGTGAAAAATACCAAAATGTCGTAAAAAAATTGAACATTTTGCAATTTGCAAAATGTAAAATTTTCTGCTTGTGAGACAAATAATCATACCACTCAAAATAGTTAATAACTAACAAAGACCATATGTGTACTTTATTTTACCATCATTATTTCAACCTCCTTTTAATTTTTTTGGACACTAGGGGGCAGCAGATACAAAATTATACACAGAACACAGAAAACGCTGCAATTGGCTGTTCACATTTGAACAGCCAATCGCAGCGATCGCCGATGGGGGGGGGGCATCGCTGCCCCCCCTGGGCTACGAGGGAAGATGTCTGCTGTCAGGGACAGCAGCCATCGTCCCTCTGTCACCGCGTCTATAGACGTGGTGACAGTTTAAAGTTATGACGTACATTTATGCCATGCGTCGGGAAGTACATCCCGGCCATGACGTAAATGTACGTCAAATGTCGGGAAGGGGTTAAACAAGTTACACATATACTTTCCCATTTTAAATAAACACACAGACAACTTCGAACTGTAATAAACAATTTATTTACATAAAAAATTTTTGTTTAAACTGGAAAAAAAAAACCAATTACAAGTCCCCCTCAACTAGCTTGTCGATCTCAATCAGCACCTGCCGCACGTGGCCTCTGATCCGTAAGAGGGCCCCACGGAGACCCTCTTGTGCTTGTGCTGGCTCATCTGTGGACCAAATCAAAATTGAAAAATTATTAATGATATTCAGGCATACATTTAACATAGTCATACCTAAATTTTAAACATGCACCGTGACAGGTGTGTGTGTGTATATATATATATATATATATATGTATATAGACACATATATAACTATATATATGACACATACAGCTATACATACATGCATACATACTACATGGAAAGCCTGTTTTTTCCCCTCTACCCTTTACTCTGTAGAACACCTCACAGTCATAGTGCTCCTTCTCAATCCAAACCCACCCATGACTAAGCTCTGAGAAGCATGTCACGCGCTGCACCAATCCCAATTCTGCAAACAAAGTTCTGTGTCTGTTATACAGGTTGAGTATCCCATATCCAAAATGCTCGGGACCAGGAGAATTTTGGATAACGGATTATTCCGTATTTTGGAATATTTTAATATTTCAATTATGTATTTTGAAGTATCTTGCATGTATGCTGTATAAACACATAAAATACACACAAATATATTTTATTACCACATAAAATACACACAAATATATTTTATTTGTTCAAAAAACAAGGTTTCAAAACATGAAACAAAATTTGTGTACTATCTCAGATATTGAATTTGAATGCCAAGCAATCATTTTGTTGTACATATATAGTGCCAGTTACATATCATGTCACCAGTAGTGCTGTTACAAATGTCCCCAGTGAGTTTTTAGCAAAAAAAATTTTTTTTTTCACTTTCTGGAATGTATGGTTTTCGGAATAATTCGGATAACGGATACTCGGATACGGGATACTCAACCTGTATGATGGAGCGTGGCAGGGGAATTACACAACTCTCAGGAATGCTCAGTACATTTGTGCAATCAAGCATGGCTTGCCTGCTAATGGTCTGCTCCAGAAATCATTGTCATAATGCTAGTTAGGTGAAGCTGCAGCACTAACCCACTCCCATGCACAAAATCATTACAAACACAAAATCAACAAACAATTATGGTGCCAAACATACATGCAGACCGCAGGGGGTGGTTAGCTACAGGAGGGCCCAGGGGCACTGACCACTTGTTACTCCAGTCTAAGCCACGCCTGTCCATACTCCATTTATGCCATACTGAATCTAGTTTACAAAGATCAATCACCAGTAAACTCTACTCACCTATATGAGGCTACAGATTGTATGCAAGCAGCAGGGACATGTAACCCTTACATGAGCAAGTCATCACTTTCTTCCAGGATACAGATTAACTACACAGGTTCAGTGGCACTTAAAATCGACCTGAAAGCCATCCTCACAACCTGTGTCATTAATATGTGTCCAGGATGAAAGGGATGGTTTGGCCAACCTATCTAACCCCTAAGTGTGTCTGTTGCTACCCAGTTTGTTGTTTGACTTTATAGTATTTTCAAACACAATTGAATCACCAGTGCTACATATCAAATAGTAGATGACAAAAGGAATAATGATTCTTTATGTATACATACCACTTTCGGCCGCCTGCTCCACCTCACAGGCCTCCTCATCCTCCCCCTCTTCCTGGCCCTCCTCGGCTGCCACCACCTCCTCCTCGGCTGCCACCTCGTCCTCCAATGGCACCACCTCCGCCTCCACTGCCCACACATCCTCCTCCACTTCCTCCCTTTCCTCTGCCTCCACTTCCTCCGCCACCCCTTCTTCACTTTCACCCTCCTTGGCCATAGCTGGCTCCGCCTCCTCCTGGGCCTGGGACGCCTCTGACTCCTCCCGGGCCTGTCTTGCTCGATCACGTGCTGTGTTTGGGAAAATTAAAAAAAGTGCCAATTAGTGGTCATTTGTATTAAGCCTTATCAAGCTATAAATGCAAAGGTTATAAGTACAGATAATTGTACAGGCAAACAGCTCCTTAGTGGCCTTTACAAAACACAGCCTGTAACATGGCAGGTATGCTGTGACATTTGGGCCATTGTAAGCATCACAAACATTAATCCTCCCCAATAACATATTGTATGACCATTACAGGGTGTCAAACAGGAAGTAGCACACATATAGTGTATGCCATGTTTAACTCATGATCAGGCTGGTGACCTAAGTGGCTTAAATAATGTCAGGCAAGCAATCATGTCCAAATGGACATTTACTGTAGAAACACTCACATCTAGCAATACTGCCCCTGATTTGCTGGAGCAAATCCGGCTGCCGACGCCTCAGGTCAGACCACCGCCGCTCCAGCTGAGCGATGGTCCGCCGCACCTGTGTGCGTGCGAATATGCGGCGGCGGGCCACTGCATACGCATTCCGCTTCTGGCGGTTGGTGATGAATGGGCCCGCCCGCCCCAGCCTGGTCTCCATAACGGAGACCAGTGTCCTCAGCTCCGCAGCTGAGAACGGAGCTGCTCTTCCATATGCCGCCATCTTAGCAATGGCACAAATCAAGCAATCATGTGCTGTCATTGGTTGATCAGAGTGATATTTGGTATTAACTTTATTGTTCATTTTTACACTAACAGCGTGTATGCGCCCGAACAGACGGCTATCCCATTGCATCGCACACCCACACTTGCTGTACCTTTGCATAGTTTAGCAGACCATCCTAAACAGACAGTGTAAAATAAGATGGGAACCCATTATATATAATCTATAACAATCACCAAACATGGGTATAAGCAACAGGTGAAATAGTCTGCATCACTAGCCACTTACACCTAACTCAACAAGGTACTAAACAGCTATTTTATAATGAAAGCTATGCAGCAGAAACATAGCAAATAGTGCCAGACCTTTTACCAATATTAGGCCATGGTGCCATGTGTACACTTACCTTCTACTGGGCCATACTAGAGAGGTGGAATGAAAAGAAGCTAGCATCAAGGCTGAATTTGGAGTGCTTTCACATGTGATTTGGATGCTAGCACTGATTACTTGTGGCTAAGTGGTGGACTGGATTTACATATGGAATGGGTATTGTCATTTGTACTACATACCAAACAAGTGCACAGTACAGATGTACATTCACATATACATTTCATGTCTGACCTCAGTTTTATTTGGTGATTGGTGTACTAATCTGCATTTACCTACTAAATCAGACTTACTCAGTCTGCCTGCTTTTGTTTGAATTTTTGGCCGCAGCAGGGGGCGTGGCCGATGCGCCGCACGGTTGACGCTGCCGTACGGAACGCGGCCGTACGGAACACGGCCGTACGGAACGCAGGGTGGCGCTGATGTACGCCGATTACAGAAATAGTATATAAAGGTGTGTTTGCCAAATGCAATGTGGTTGCACACATGTCTGCATCTGAGGAAGAGCAGGAGTGGCAGGACCTATTTGCTCAGATGGACTCCAGCACCACCTATGTCCCCATCAACCCAGAACAGCCATTGGGGGAAGAGCAGCCAGATGGGCCATCGACATCACGCCAATCGGCAGCTGGCCCATCCTCAGCATCAGCAGAATCATTGGGAACACAGCAGGTGGCTTCCCAACAGAGTAGCCTGGCCAGCACTTCAAGTACAGCAACCGGTGGCCGTGGCCGTGGCAGAGGCGGTGCCAGTGGCGGTGCCAGTGGTCGTGGCCGCAATCGGGCAACAGAGGAACCAACCACCAGAAACATGGCATATGAACAGCAGGAGCTTGCCATCCTGGTGACCCGGGCACGGGATTTGATCGAGTGCCCACCGGAAAAGTTGACACACACAAGGAGATGGAAGATCTGGGAGGACATAACGGCGGAGATTAATACGGTGGCTCCACAAGTTCGTGAGACGGAGCACGTTAAGAAGAGGCAAGTTCATGTGTGTTAAATTTGAGCAGTACAAGTCCAGTAATGTTTACATTCAATATTAGATGGAGTTGGTCAATGGGTGGTCACGTTGCTTGGAGGCACAGACATGTTTGCCATGTCATTGAATTGATAGTTATTGTAGGGTGAGTGTGATTGTATCTTCTAAGGGTTGTTTTTCAAAATTAATATAATGTAAGTTTGGTGTCAGGAGGCACATGTTGTATTATGTTGCAGATTGCAATGGGTGCTACAGCAAACATGAGGAGTGACATGTATTAATATGTACACTTTGATTGCAGGTGGCACGACTTCAAAACAAACCTCAAAAAGAAATTGACCCAGCGGTGGGAACACAGCCACACCTCTGGGGCTGGCCCCATGCCTTCAAAGCTGCAGCTCACCCCCCTGGAACAGATGTCAGAGTGCTGCATTGCAGTGGAGGAGGTCCGGGGGTGAGCACCATGGACAGCGAGGCCCCAGCGGAAGTCATGGCTTCTTTGCTTGAAGGTAATAATTTGCCAGGCCATAAGTAGATGTTTCGAATTTTGCATGGAATGTGTGGTAATTGGAATTTTCTCTTTCAACAGCATCCCCACCGCTTAGTCAACAATCTCTTGAGGAGGTTGTGGAGTCTGTGCCACCTGGCCCCAGTAGCAGGCCCATGCAGCAGCAGCCGCCAATGTCCGTGGCTGAATTGACCACGTGGGGGCATGTGCTTGAAAATATTGTGCAGCAGGGAGAGTCGGCATCAGAGCGGGTGCGTAGGGCCGAGGAGGTGTTGCAGGGCTTGACCAGCAGCCAGCAGAGTATTGCTGAGAGCCTGCAGGCTATGAGTGCCAGCCAGCAAGCTATTGCTGCTAGCCTGCAGGTGCTGGCTGATCAAGCCCTGCGGCAAAATGACCTCCTCCATACCTCCCAACTTCTGGCCGGAGGAAATAGGGACACTCGCGCGGCGTATGCAAATGAGGGCGCGGCTTATGCTAATTAGCCGCGACCTCATTTTCATACGAGAATAGACGCTGTGCGCATGCGCACAGCGTCTATTCTACTAGATTGGGGGGTCTCCCAACTGCCACCCCCCGCAGCGGGACAATGCCTGCCGCGGGTGGGACGTCGGGACAGGACCCGAAAATCGGGACTGTCCCGACGGAATCGTGACAGTTGGGAGGTATGCCTCCTCCTCCACCATAATGATCTTATGGTGGAGCTAGTTGCCAGCAATAGGGTCCTAATGTCACCCGTTTCTGGTGCATTACCACCATCATCACTCACTGCTTCCAGAGGGGGAAGACGATCCACCCCCTCCCCAGCATGTGCTCCACGTGACCCACCATCTGACCGTGGCCGTGGCCGAAGAGCTGCTGCACGTGGCAAGGAGCCTGCCAGGGGCAAACGTGCCCGCAAATGAACTTGTGTCCCCATTAATCTCCACCCTTATGTCTTCCCAAATCTTCCATTGAGCTGTGTGTGTCAGCATCCTGTGTCAAATTCCGTGCCGAGGGTCACCATATTTGCCCTCGGTTCAAATGTCATGTTTGGTTCCCCTGTTGCCCTGTTTCGGCTACCATTACTGTGTGCTGTACTTGAAGTGTTGGTGCTCTACTTTTGTTGTGAAGCCACCTGATGTGTTCCTAATGATTCTGCTGTGGCTATGTATGTCTATAATACATGTATTTATTATATATTATTTACATTTAGTCCTGCTATGGTACCATTTATTTTGTGACGCTTTCGAAATTATTTTATAAGTTCATTTAATAAATGTTATTTTTGTCCCCCAAATGTGTGGTTTAATTGATACATGTAGAAGTGACATGTGTCTTTGTATTATTAATATTAAGTTGTGTTCATTATTTGCAGTGTAAAAGTGTGTGAAAAGTGCAGCATATATGTGTGTGTTTAGTAATGGACCATTTAAGGTGCAATGGTTCCAATTGAAGCAGTGAGAAGCGTGTAACTAACAAGTAATGAGTAAATTAGGTGATTGTATTGTGTTCAGCTGACATTGGTTGAGGTGCGTCCGTCCTGATTAGGCGTTCCGATTGCCTAGCGCATGACCGAGTGGTGTCCGCAAAGCAATACTTGCTTATGGACACCGCACATTTCTTCCCTTTTTGTTCGCGTGCATTCGGCGTGCTATCCGAATGCACGCCTACCAAAATAAGTGCACTCCCCCGTGTCCGCCCATGTTTCCGCCCACTTTAGCCCACTTTGAAACTACGCCCCTGTGTCATTCCGAATGACGCCCATAACACGCCCATATTTCACGAGTGATTGCGGTGCACATTTCTGTACGGTATTAGTGAGTACAAGTACGGAGACCATGCGTGGCACATGCGCATGGCGTTCCCCACGCATGCGCAGACGGCTAAAAAACGCCATCCGAAAGAATACGGGAAAGTACGCACCGATCAGAATAAGGGCCATAGTGTGATATCCAGGTGTGTAATAATATACTGTAATATCCCGGTGTGTAATAATATACTGTGATATCCAGGTGTGTAATAATATACTGTGATCTCCAGGTGTATAATAATATACTGTAATATCAGGTGTGTAATAATATAATGTAATATCCAGGTGTGTAATTATATACTGTAATATCAGGTGTGTGATAATATACCATACTGTAATATCCAGGTGTGTAATAATATACTGTGATCTCCAGGTGTGTAATAATATACTGGGTACTTGTTTCCTATCACGGCCACAATCGCGGGCATCGTGTACCTTAAAGTTAAGGTACACGATGGACGCGATGGACCCTATTTCCTTTGAAATCAGGTCCATTTTGCCGGCAAAGGCAAAATCGCGGGCATCGCGTCGGTCGCGGCCTTTAATATTGCCCTCGACGCGATGCCCGCGATTTTGCCATAGGCTTCAATGTTAAAATAGTTTTTAACATTGAAAATCGGGAGCATCGCGTCGGTCTTGTGCCATTATAATGGCACAAGATGAGATGGACTTGATTGAGTCCATTTTACATAGGAAACAATGTGAAATGGGCCAATATTCACATTGTATATGGCCCCGTCGTCACCCCACGATTGACGCGAACCCAAAGCGTGGCGAGCGCAGCGAGCCCGCGAGGGGCGGCGGTGCATGTCCTCCGACCTTTTCATACCCCTACTAGCCACCAAGCCCGAAGCGTGGCGAGCGCAGCGAGCATACCTGTGAAGTTATACGCGTCCCCTCGCGGGGCTCGTTGCGCTCGCCACGCTTCGGGCTCGGTGGCTCGCTGCGCTCGCCACACTTTATATTTTCAACTCCACGCCGACGTGGATAGTAGGGGTATGAAAAGGTCGGAGGACGCGCACCGCTGCCCCTCGCCACGCTTCGGGTTCGCGTCAATCGTGGGGTGGCGTTGAGGGTGTAAAATTGGGGGTCTACGGAATATTTTACATTGAATCCAATGTAAAATCGGGTCCCAGGGACCCTATTCACATTTGATTCAATTAAAAAATTGCGTCGGTCGCATCGCATGCGATTGGTCGCATGCGATGTGACCGACGCAATTTTTCCGACACGACCACCCCGATGCAAATCGGGGTGGCCGTGCTAGGAAACAAGTACCATATACTGTAATATCCAGGTGTATAATATACTATACTGTGATATCCAGGTGTGTAATACTAAACTGTGATATCCAGGTGTGTAATAATATACTATACTGTAATATCCAGGTGTGTAATAATATACTGTGATATCCAGGTGTGTAATAATATACTGTGATATCCAGGTGTGTAATAATATACTGTAATATCCAGGTGTGTAATAATATAATGTGATATCAGGTGTGTAATAATATACTGTGATATCCAGGTGTGTAATAATATACTGTAATATCCAGGTGTGTAATAATATAATGTGATATCAGGTGTGTAATAATATACTGTGATATCCAGGTGTGTAATAATATACTGTAATAGCCAGGTGTGTAATAATATACTGTCATATCCAGGTGTGTAATAATATACTGTAATAGCCAGGTGTGTAATAATATACTGTCATATCCAGGTGTGTAATAATATACTGTAATATCCAGGTGTGTAATAATATACTGTAATATCCAGGGGTATAATTTACTATACTGTGATATCCAGAAGTGTAATAATATACTATACTGTGATATCCAGGTGTGTAATACTATACTGTAATATCCAGGTGTGTAATACTATACTGTAATATCCAGGTGTGTAATAATATACTGTAATATCCAGGTGTGTAATGATATACTGTAATATCCAGGTGTGTAATAATATACTATACTGTGATATCCAGGTGTGTATTACTATACTGTAATATCCAGGTGTGTAATGATATACTGTAATATCCAGGTGTGTAATGATATACTGTAGTATCCAGGTGTTTAATACTATACTGTAATATCAGGTGTGTAATAATATCCTGTAATATCCAGGTGTGTAATACTATACTATAATATCCAGGTGTGTAATACTATACTGTAATATCCAGGTGTGTAATGCTATACCATACTGTAATATCCAGGTGTGTAATATACTGTGTCATCAGGTGTGTAATAATATACTATAATATCCAGGTGTGTAACAATATACCGTAATATCCAGGTGTGTAATAATATACCATACTATAAAATCCAGGTGTGCAATACTATACTGTAATATCCAGGTGTGTAATAATATACTTTAATATCCAGGTGTGTGATGCTATACCATACTGTAATATCCAGGTGTGTAATAATATACTATAATATCCAGGTGTGTAATAATATACTGTAATATCCAGGTGTGTAATATACTGTAATATCCAGGTGTGTAATAATATACTATACTGTGATATCCAGGTGTGTAATAATATACTGTGATATCCGGTGTGTAATAATATACTGTAATATCCAGGTGTGTAATTATATACTGTGATATCCAGGTGTGTAATAATATACTGTAATATCCAGGTGTGTAATAATATACTATACTGTGATATCCAGGTGTGTAATAATATACTGTAATATCCAGGTGTGTAATATACTGTAATATCCAAGTGTGTAATAATATACTATACTGTGATATCCAGGTGTGTAATAATATACTATACTGTAATATCCATGTGTGTAATAATATACTTTAATATCCAGGTGTGTAATAATATACCATACTGTAATATCCAGGTGTGTAATAATATACTGTAATATCCAGGTGTGTAATAATATACTATACTGTAATATCCAGGTGTGTAATACTATACTGTAATATCCAGGTGTGTGATGCTATACCATACTGTAATATCCAGGTGTGTAATAATATACTATACTGTAATATCCAGGTGTGTAATAATATACTATACTGTAATATCCATGTGTGTAATAATATAATTTAATATCCAGGTGTGTGATGCTATACCATACTGTAATATCCAGGTGTGTAATAATATACTTTAATATCCAGGTGTGTGATGCTATACCATACTGTAATATCCTGGTGTGTAATAATATACTATAATATCCAGGTGTGTAATACTATACTGTAATATCCAGGTGTGTAATACTATACTATAATATCCAGGTGTGTAATAATGTACTGTAATATCCAGGTGTGTAATACTATACTGTGATATCAGGTGTGTAATACTATACTGTAATATCCAGGTGTGTAATAATATACTATACTGTAATATCCAGGTGTGTAATACTATACTGTAATATCCAGGTGTGTAATACTATACTGTGATATCCAGGTGTGTAATAGAGACAGGATTATATGCAACATAAAAAGCTTGAAATATGCATGCAAATATGCATGAAAAATACTTAAAATATGCATAAAAAGTGTTAAGTAATTTTTTACTTATTTATTTAAAAATCAACATACAATTAGTTGCAAATAAACCTCAAAAATAGTCCCACAGCATCTGCAGATGTCTAGTGCTGTGCACAGGATTGTTTTTCTTCCTGGCTGCTACAGCAGACTGCAGCGTCCTAGGCTCTTCTTGCATCAACTACACGGACCCTCATCTCCAGCGCCGATGGATCAAATGTCAGCATAGCATGTGAGGGCGGCGCAGTGGAAGGCTTCCTACCTGCGCCACATACTCACTGTGACACGGCATTTCCTCCGCGCCGCGTGATGTCACAACCCTTCTGCCCGCCTCCTCTGCTGCAGAAGTCTGTCTCTTGGTGTAAAGTCCCAGGCCAGGGGCAGGCAAAGGTTCAGGAGCTTCGTAATGGCATCCGCCCCGACTGACTTTTATCAACATGGATTGGCAGCCTAGAGCAGTGTCAGACGTAGTGTACATCCAAGGTTCCCCACACTGTGCACGTATTGCCCCAGCCTGCACACTCTACCACTATGTGGCCAGCAGCAGCAAGGCAAAGCAGTGCTGTGACTCGCGGGTGGGAAGAGGACGGGGCCTATAATATGCACCAATACTAGATTTTAGGTAAAATATGCAATAACCAGTGAGAATGGGCAAAATATGCAAATGCATATAATCCTGTCTAGTTATTATATGTCCTCCTTGTGTTATTATATGTCCTCCTTGTGTTATTATATGTCCTCCTTGTGTTATTATACGTCCTTGTGTTATTATATGTCCTCCTTGTGTTATTATATGTCCTCCTTGTGTTATTATATGTCCTCCTTGTGTCATTATATGTCCTCCTTGTGTTATTATACGTCCTCCTTGTGTTATTATACGTCCTTGTGTTATTATATGTCCTCCTTGTGTTATTATACGTCCTTGTGTTATTATATGTTCTCCTTGTGATATTATACGTCATTGTGTTATTATACGTCCTTGTGTTATTATATGTCCTCCTTGTGTTATTATACGTCCTTGTGTTATAACACAAGGAGGACATATAATAACACAAGGAGGACATATAATAACACAAGGACGTATAATTACACAAGAACATATAATAACACAAGGAGGACGTATAATAACACAAGGAGGACATACTGTATAATAACACGAGGAGGACGTATAATAACACAAGGACATATAATAACACAAGCACATATAACAACACGAGGAGGACATATAATAACACAAGGACATATAATAACACGAGGAGGTATAATAACACAAGGACATTTAACACAAGGACGTATAATAACACGAGGAGGACGTATAATAACACAAGCACATATAATAACACAAGGACGTATAATAACACAAGGAGGTATAATAACACGAGGAGGACGTATAATAACACGAGGACATATAACACAAGGACGTATAATAACACGAGGAGGACGTATAATAACACAAGCACATATAATAACACAAGGACGTATAATAACACGAGGAGGTATAATAACACGAGGAGGACTTATAATAACACGAGGACATATAACACAAGGAGGACGTATAATAACACAAGCACATATAATAACACAAGGACGTATAATAACACGAGGAGGTATAATAACACGAGGAGGACGTATAATAACACAAGGAGGACATACTGTATAATAACACGAGGAGGACGTATAATAACACAAGGACGTATAATAACACAAGCACATATAATAACACGAGGAGGACATATAATAACACGAGGACATATAACACAAGGACGTATAATAACACGAGGAGGTATAATAACACAAGGACATATAATAACACAAGGCCATATAACACAAGGACGTATAATACCACGAGGACGTATAATAACACAAGCACATATAATAACACGAGGAGGACATATATTAACACGAGGACATATAACACAAGGACGTATAATAACACGAGGAGGTATTATAACACAAGGACATATAATAACACGAGGCCATATAACACAAGGACGTATAATAACACGAGGAGGACGTATAATAACACAAGGACGTATAATAACACAAGGACGTATAATAACACGAGGAGGACGTATAATAACACGAGGACATATTACACAAGGACGTATAATAACACGAGGAGGACGTATAATAACACAAGCACATATAATAACACAAGGACGTATAATAACACGAGGAGGACGTATAATAACACAAGCACATATAATAACACGAGGACGTATAATAACACGAGGAGGTATAATAACACAAGGACGTATAATAACACAAGCACATATAATAACAGGAGGAGGACATATAACACGAGGAGGACGTATAATAACACAAGCACATATAATAACACAAGGACGTATAATAACACGAGGAGGACGTATAATAACACAAGGACATATAACACAAGGACGTATAATAACACGAGGAGGACGTATAATAACACAAGCACATATAATAACACAAGGACGTATAATAACACGAGGAGGTATAATAACACAAGGAGGTATAATAACACAAGGACATATAATAACACAAGCACATATAATAACACAAGGACGTATAATAACACGAGGAGGTATAATAACACAAGGACGTATAATAACACAAGGACATATAATAACACGAGGAGGTATAATAACACAAGGAGGACATACTGTATAATAACACAAGGAGGACGTATAATAACACAAGGACGTATAATAACACAAGCACATATAATAACAGGAGGAGGACATATAATAACACGAGGAGGACATATAATAACACGAGGACATATAACACAAGGACGTATAATAACACGAGGAGGTATAATAACACGAGGACATATAATAACACGAGGACATATAACACAAGGACGTATAATAACACGGGGCATTATTCTGATCGGTGCGTACTTTCCCGATTTCCTACGGTGCGGTCCGCACGCCACGCTGTGCGGTGTCGTGCGGACATCGTCTGTAGAAACGCGCACGGGTCCTCAGCATTCGGACGGACTCACTGTTTAAGAAGAGGGCGTGTGTATGGACGACATACAAACCTTGCGTGTGCGGTGGACACGTACAGATTCTGCACGGCCTTACCGCGTAAGCACGGTCTTACCGCATCAGAACGTACGGGAAGCTGGCCGTACGCACTGATGCGGAGTATTTACGCACAAATCAACACTATTCTCATAAGACCCAAATCTGTGCCATTACCCGCTTATGCAATTAGCCAACCTCAATCAAAAGGGATTGTTTTTAATGGTCATCTATTATTTCTCTAATTGATCATTAAACACTTTACTACCACTTTACATTAACCCTTTCATCATGCTAAGTGCACAACGTTTTTTCTTGCCCCTTTACGCCCATGTGTTATCTATGAATATGTATATACCTTTTGCACCGTACATAACTAAACACCATTATTTAAAGATATATATTTATAGTTATATTTATACTGTAAAATAAAATAATAACACACATACCACTTCGAACTGTCAACACAAATATTTATTACAAATGTACAAAATATTTATTTACAATAAAAAATTAAACCAACAGGTCACAGACAGCCTCCACCTCTGCGACCATCACAAGAAGGAGCTGCCGCAGCCTGAGTAGGGCCCCTCTTAATCTGGCGGCTTGTCTCTGTGGATCTGTGGGCATGTTAAAGGGGGAACAACATTAATTATGCTATTCAGGTTGACCTTGTACAGTCAATCTTAAGTACCTACAGCATGAGAAATCATACATACAAACAATTACATAGCCAATACTGTTTGTAATGCTAAAAATAAAAATGGGCCTACACACACACACACACACACACACACACACACACACACACACACACACACACACACACACACACACACACACACACACACACACACACACACTGGCTTACACAAATGAATATGTGACTGAAAAATCTCCTGCCTTAACACTCACCAATCTACTAGAAAGCTACATCCAATACAACATGCCACATTTTGCCATACATATATACCTGCATGTCACTGCTTAATAGCTAAACTGCATGATAGATAGAAACATGGATGGATGGATGGATGGATAGATGGATAGATAGATAGATAGATAGATAGATAGATAGATAGATAGATAGATAGATGGATGGATACCACATTTAAAGGCTAGCCTAGTCCCTCTACCCCTTACTTCCGGATTCATAGTCACATTGCCAGATAGGTGAAGCTGCTGCTCTAAGCCGCTTCCTTACACCAAACAAATAGAAAGGCCCTCCATAAACCAAAACGCATCACCTACCTGAGGCTTCAGATTCCACCTTTGCAGCTTGGGCCTCTAACCCCTAAGTGTGTCTGTTGTAACCCACTTTAGTTTATTTATTAATAATAGAGTAAAACACACTAGATTCACCAGTGGTACCTAACAAATAGTACTACCACCAATTATTAATGATGCCTTATGTTTACCTACCAATTCCTTCTTCCTCCACCACCTCGCATGCCTCCTCCTCTTCCACAACCTCCTCGGCCAACTCCTCGTGGGCCATATACTCAGTGGCCACCTCCTCCTCGGCCACTTCTTCAGGGGGGGCCTCCTCCTCCTGGGCCTCTTCACGGGCCCGTCTTGCACGGTCACGTGCTGTAAGGGAAATCAAAATGCAGAGTGTTAAATAAGTCACATGAATTGTTCATTCATCCTGCATCCCCAAAAATGACATATTACACCCACATTACAGCATGTCTAACATGAGGTACCACACAGATAGTGTATGCCATGTTTAACTCATGATCAACCAGGTTACCTTATTGACGAAGAAAAGGTCATGGAAGCATTAATGTACAATTGGCCATTTAATGTGTAAACACTTACATCGTGCAAGGCTGGCCCTTATTTGCTGGAGCTTTTCTGGCTCCCTGCGCCTCAGATCCGACCTTTGCCGCTCCAGCTGTGCGATGGTCCTGCGCACCTGTGTGCGCGCGAATATGCGCCTGCGGGCAGCGGCATACGCTTGGCGCTTCTGGTGGTTTGTAATGAAGGGCCCCGCATGCCCCAGCCTGGTCTCCATAACGGAGACCAGTGCCCTCAGCTCCGTGGGAGAGAAGGGTGCTGCTCTGCCATAGGCCGCCATCTTAGCAATGGCACAATTCAAGCAATCATGTCCTGTAATTGGTTGATCAGAGTGATATTTGGTATTAACTTTATTGTTCATTTTGTCATTAACAGCGTGTATGCGCCAGGACAGACGGCTATCCCATTGCATCGCTGTACCTGTGCATAGTTTAGCAGACCATGCCATTACTTACTATCTCCTAAACAGACAGTGTACAATAAGATGGTAACCCATTATATATAATCTATTACATTCACCAAACATGGGTATAAGCAACAGGTGAAATAGTCTGCATCACTAGCCACTTACACCTAACTCTACAAGGTACTAAACAGCTTTATTATAGTGAAAGCTATACAGCAGAAACATAGCAAATAGTGCCAGACCTTTTCCCAAAATTAGGCCATGCTGCCATGTGTACACTTACCTTCTACTGGGCCATACTAGAGAGGTGGAATGAAAAGTAGCTAGCACCAAGGCTGAATTTGGAGAGCTTTCACATGTGATTTGGATGCTAGCCCTGATTACTTGTGCATAAGTGGTGGAGTGGATTTTCATATGGAATGGGTATTGTCATTTGTATTACATACCAAACAAGTGCTCAGTACAGATGTACATTCACATATACATTTCATGTCTGACCTCAGTTTTAATGGGTCATTGGTGTAGGAATCTGCATGTAGCTAATAAATCAGACTTACTGAGTTTGCCAGGTTTTTTTCAAAACATTTTCCGCAGCTAGGGGCGTGGCCTATGCGCAACACGGTTGACGCTGCCGTACGGAACGCGGCCGTACGGAACGCAGGGTGTCGCTGATGTACGCCAATTACAGAAATAGTATATAAAGGTGTGTTTGACAAATGCAATGTTGTTGCACACATGTCTGCATCTCTATCTGAGGAAGAGCAGGAGTGGCAGGACCTATTTGCACGCATGGACTCCAGCACCACCTATGTGCCCATCAACCCAGACCAGCCATTGGGGGAAGAGCAGCCAGATGGGCCATCGACATCAGGCCAATCGGCAGCTGGCCCATCCTCAGCCTCAGCAGAATCATTGGGAACACAGCAGGTGGCTTCCCAACAGAGTAGCCTGGCCAGCACTTCAAGTACAGCGACAGGTGGCCGTGGCCGTGGCAGTGGCGGTGCCAGTGGTCGTGGCCGAAATAGGGCAACAGAGGAACCAACCACCAGAAACATGGCATTCGAAGCGCAGGAGCTTGCCATCCTGGTGCCCCGGGCACGGGATTGGATCGAGTGTCCACAGGACCGGTTGACACACACAAGGAGATGGAAGATCTGGGAGGACATAACGGCGGAGATTAATGCGGTGGCTCCACAAGTTCGTGAGACGGAGCACGTTAAGAAGAGGCAAGTTCATGTGTGTTACATTTGAGCAGTACAAGACCAGTAATGTTTACATTAGATGTTAGATGGAGTTGGTCAATGGGCGGTCACGTTGCTTGGAGGCACAGACATGTTTGCCATGTCATTTAATTGATAGTTATTGTAGGGTGAGTGTGATTGTATCTTCTAAGGGTTGTTTTTCAAAATTAATATAATGTAAGTTTGGTGTCAGGAGGCACATGTTGTATTATGTTGCAGATTGCAATGGGTGCTACAGCAAACATGAGGAGTGACATGTATTAATATGTAAACTTTGATTGCAGGTGGCATGACTTCAAAACGAACCTCAAGAAGAAATTGACCCAGCGGTGGGAACACAGCCACACCTCTGGGGCTGGCCCCATGCCTGGAAAGCTGAAGCTCACCCCCCTGGAAGAGATGGCCGAGTGCTGCATTGCAGTCGAGGAGGTCCGGGGGGTGAGCACCATGGACAGCGAGTCCCCAGCGGAAGTCATGGCTTCTTTGCTTGAAGGTAATTATTTGCCATGCCATAAGTAGCTGGTTCTAATTTGGCATGGAATGTGTTGTAATTGTAATGTTCTCTTTCACCAGCATCCCCACCGCTTGGTCAAGAATCTCTTGAGGAGGTTGAGGAGTCTGTGCCACCTGCCACCAGTGCCAGGCCCGTGCAGCAGCAGCAGCCAAT
Organism: Crinia signifera; assembly: GCF_055691185.1. Classification (NCBI taxonomy): domain Eukaryota; kingdom Metazoa; phylum Chordata; class Amphibia; order Anura; family Myobatrachidae; genus Crinia; species Crinia signifera. The sequence goes on from NC_139218.1 coordinate 2,716,477, forward strand.
GTCCGCGGCTGAATTGGCCACATGGGGGCATGTGCTTGGCAATATTCAGCAGCAGGGAGAGTCGGCATCAGAGCGGTTGCGTAGGACCGAGGAGGTGTTGCAGGGTTTGGTCAGCAGCCAGCAGGCTATCGCTGGGAGCCTGCAGGCTATTGCTGAGGCCCAGCAGGCCAATGCTGGAACCCAGCAGTCAATTGCTGCTAGCCTGCAGGTGCTGTCTGATCAAGCCCTGCGGCAAAATGACCTCCTCCTCCACCATAATGATCTTATGGTGGAGCTAGTTGCCAGCAATAGGGTCCTAATGTCATCCGTTTCTGGTGCATTCCCACCATCAGCACTCCCTGCTGCCGGAGGGGGAAGACGATCCACCCCCTCCCCAGCATGTGCTCCACCTGGGTCACCATCTGACCGTGGCCGTGGCAGAAGAGCTGCTGCACGTGGCAAAGAGCCTGCCAGGGGCAAACGTGCCCGCAAATGAACTTGTGTCCGCATTAATCTCCACCGTTATGTCTTCCCAAATCTTTCATTAAGCTGTGTGTGTCAGCTTCCTGTGTCCAATTCCGTGCCGAGGGTACCCACATTTGCCCTTGCTTCGAATGTCATGTTTGGTTCCCCTGTTGCCCTGTTTCGGCAAGCATTACTGTGTGCTGTACTTGAAGTGTTGGTGCTATACTTTTGTTGTGAAGCCACCTGATGTGTTCCTAATGATTCTGCTGTGGCTATGTATGTCTAGAATACATGGATTTAGTATATATTATTTAATTGTCTTCCTGCTATGCTACCTTTGATTTTGTTAAAATTTCTAAATTATGTTATAAGTTCCTTGAATAAATGTTTTTTGGTTTCCCCCAAATGTGTGGTTTAATTGATACATGTAGAAGTGACATGTGTATTTGTATTATTTATATTAAGTTGTGTTCATTATTTGCAGTGTAAAAGTGTGTGAAAAGTACAGCATATATGTGTGTGTTTAGTAATGTTCCATTTAAGCTGCAATGTTTCCAATTGAAGCAGTGACAAGCGTGTAATTAACAAGTAATGAGTAAAGTAGATGATTGTATTGTGTTCAGCTGACATTGGTTGAGGTGCTTCCGTCCTGATTAGGCGTTCCGTTTGCCTAGCGCATGACCGAGTGGTGTCCGCAAAGCAATACTTGCTTATGGACACCGCATATTTCTAGGCTTTTTGTTCGCGTGCATTCGGTGTGCTGTCCTAATGCACGCCCACCAAAATAAGTGCACTCCCCTGTGTCCGCCCATGTTTCCGCCCAGTTTAGCCCACTTTGAAAGTACGCCCCTGTGTCATTCCGAATGACGCCCATAATACGCCCATATTTCCCAAGTGATTGCGGTGCACATTTCTGTACGGTATTAGTGAGTACAAGTACGGAGACCATGCGTGACACATGCGCATAGCGTTCCCCACGCATGCGCAGACGGCTAAAAAACTCCATCCGAAAGTATACGGGAAAGTACGCACCAACCAGAATAAGGCCCACGAGGAGGACGTATAATAACACAAGCACATATAATAACACAAGGACGTATAATAACACAAGGAGGTATAATAACACGAGGAGGACGTATAATAACACAAGGAGGACGTATAATAACACAAGGATATATAATAACACAAGGAGGACATATAATAACACAAGGACATATAATAACACGAGGAGGACGTATAATAACACAAGGATATATAATAACACAAGGAGGACATATAATAACACGAGGAGGACGTATAATAACACAAGGATATATAATAACACAAGGAGGACATATAATAACACAAGGACATATAATAACACGAGGAGGACGTATAATAACACAAGGATATATAATAACACAAGGAGGACATATAATAACACGAGGAGGACGTATAATAACACGAGGAGGACGTATAATAACACAAGGATATATAATAACACAAGGAGGACATATAATAACACAAGGACATATAATAACAGGCAGTAGCACAGCAATGTTTATCAGTGAGTGGGGAGGTTCCAGCGTTGCTAGCACAGAATAGGGGGATGGGAGGAGACGCACCTCAGGAGGGGCTGGCAGAGCAGGTCAGGTGAGATGCAGGAAAACTTCCCCAGGACAGAGCGCACTGCATTCTGCTGCTGCTGCATGTGACTGAGCTACTGCCAGGTAAGGAGAGAGGGTACTGTATACAGCACATGCTATACGCTCCGCTCTGTATATATACACTGATACCGGTCACATTGCACTGTATACAGCACATGCTATACACTCCGCTCTGTATATATACACTGATACCGGTCACATTGCACTGTATACAGCACATGCTATACGCTCCGCTCTGTATATATACACTGATACCGGTCACATTGCACTGTATACAGCACATGCTATACGCTCCGCTCTGTATATATACACTGATACCGGTCACATTGCACTGTATACAGCACATGCTATACGCTCCGCTCTGTATATATACACTGATACCGGTCACATTGCACTGTATACAGCACATGCTATACGCTCCGCTCTGTATATATACACACTGATACCGGTCACATTGCTCTAAATATAGCACATTCTATACACTCCGCTCTGTATAGTATATCTATCTATCTATCTATCTATCTATCTATATATGCCCGGATAATACAATTATATAACTATATAACTATCAGTCTGTGGCTTCCTGCTGCCCCCATTCCCCTCCTCACATCATGTCACTGCCCCTGTCACATGCAGCCCTGTCCTCACTGGCACATCACTCATCTCCTGATATACTCTGTGCTGCTGGGGACCCTGCTCCTCCCACTATATAACTCTCATCCTGTGGCTTCCAGCTGCCTCCATTACCCTCCTCACATCATTTCACTGCCCCTGTCACATGCAGCCCTGTCCTCACTGACACATCACTCATCTCCTGATATACTCTGTGCTGCTGGGGACCCTGCTCCTCCCACTATATAACCCTCAGTCTGTGGCTTCCTGCTGCCCCCATTCCCTTCTCACATCATGTCACTGCCCCTGTCACATGCAGCCCTGTCCTCACTGACACATCACTCCTCTCCTGATATACTCTGTGCTGCTGGGGACCCTGCTACTCCCACTATATAACTCTCAGTCTGTGGCTTCCTGCTGCCCCCATTCCCCTCCTCACATCATGTCACTGCCCCTGTCACATGCAGCCCTGTCCTCACTGGCACATCACTCATCTCCTGATAAACTCTGTGCTGCTGGGGCCCCTGCTCCTCCCACTATATAACTCAGTCTGTGGCTTCCTGCTGCCTCCATTCCCCTCCTCACATCATGTCACTGCCCCTGTCACATGCAGCACTGTCCTCACTGACACATCAATCATCTCCTGATATACTCTGTGCTGCTGGGGACCCTGCTCCTCCCACTATATAACTCTCAGTCTGTGGCTTCCTGCTGCCTCCATTCCCCTCCTCACATCATGTCACTGCCCCTGTCACATGCAGCACTGTCCTTACTGACATATCACTCATCTCCTGATATACTCTGTGCTGCTGGGGACCCTGCTCCTCCCACTATATAACTCTCAGCCTGTGGCTTCCTGCTGCCCCCATTCCCCTCCTCACATCATGTCACTGCCCCTGTCACATGCAGCCCTGTCCTCACTGACACAACCCTCATCTCCTGATATACACTGTGCTGCTAGGGACCCTGCTCCTCCCACTATATAACTCTCAGTCTGTGGCTTCCTGCTGCCTCCATTCCCCTCCTCACATCATGTCACTGCCCCTGTCACATGCAGCCCTGTCCTCACTGACACATCACTCCTCTCCTGATATACTCTGTGCTGCTGGGGACACTGCTCCTCCCACTATATAACTCTCAGTCTGTGGCTTCCTGCTGCCCCCATTCTCCTCCTCACATCATTTCACTACCCCTGTCACATACAGCCCTGTCCTCACTGACACATCACTCATCTCCTGATATACTCTGTGCTGCTGGGGACCCTGCTCCTCCCACTATATAACTCTCAGCCTGTGGCTTCCTGCTGCCCCCATTACCCTCCTCACATCATTTCACTGCCCCTGTCACATACAGCCCTGTCCTCCCTGACATATCACTCATGGTATTACCGCACGGTATAATAGTACTGAGTATGCACTGATACCGGTATTACAGCACTGTATAATAGTACTGAGTATACACTGATAGAGGTATTACCGCACTGTATAATAGTACTGAGTGTGCACTGATACCGGTATTACAGCACTGTATAATAGTACTGAGTATGCACTGATACCGGTATTACAGCACTGTATATTAGTACTGAGTATGCACTGATACCGGTATTACAGCACTGTATAATAGTACTGAGTATACACTGATACCGGTATTACCGCACTGTATAATAGTACTGAGTATGCACTGATACCGGTATTACAGCACTGTATAATAGTACTGAGTATGCACTGATACCGGTATTACAGCACTGTATAATAGTACTGAGTATGCACTGATACCGGTATTACAGCACTGTATAATAGTACTGAGTGTGCACTGATACCGGTATTACAGCACTGTATAATAGTACTGAGTATACACTGATACCGGTATTACCGCGCTGTATAATAGTACTGAGTGTGCACTGATACCGGTATTACAGCACTGTATAATAGTACTGAGTATGCACTGATACCGGTATTACAGCACTGTATAATAGTACTGAGTATGCACTGATACCGGTATTACCGCACTGTATAATAGTACTGAGTATGAACTAATACTGGTATTACAGCACTGTATAATAGTACTGAGTATGCACCGATACCGGTATTACCGCACTGTATAATAGTACTGATTATGCACTGATACCGTTATTACCGCACTGTATAATAGTACTGATTATGCACTGGAACTGGTATTACAGCACTATATAATAGTACTGAGTATGCACTGATAGAGGTATTACCGCACTGTATAATAGTACTGAGTATGCACTGGAACTGGTATTACAGCACTATATAATAGTACTGAGTATGCACTGATACTGGTATTACCGCACTGTATAATAGTACTGATTATGCACTGATACCGGTATTACAGCACTGTATAATAGTACTCAGTATGCACTGATATTGGTATTACCGCACGGTATAATAGTACTGAGTATGCACTGGAACTGGTATTACAGCACTGTATAATAATACTGAGTGTACACTGATACTGGTATTACCGCACTGTATAATAGTACTGAGTATGCACTGGAACTGGTATTACAGCACTATATAATAGTACTGAGTGTACACTGATACTGGTATTACCGCACTGTATAATAGTACTGAGTATGCACTGGAACTGGTATTACAGCACTATATAATAGCACTGAGTATACACTGATACCGGTATTACAGCACGGTATAATAGTACTGAGTATGCACTGATACCGGTATTACAGCACTGTATAATAGTACTGAGTATGCACTGTGGGATGCAGTTAAGATCCCGACGCCGGAATCCCGACCGCTGAAATGCCGACACTTTCTCCCTCCTGGGGTGTCCACGACACCCCTGGAGGGAGAATAAATTAGTGTGCCGAGCGTAGCGAGGCACCGGGCCCGCTGCGTGGCGAGCGCAGCGAGCCCGCAAGGGGGGGCCGATCCACGTCCCCCCCTTGTCGGCATTTCGGCTGTCGGGATTCCGGCGTCGGGATTCTGAACGCCGGGATCCCGACCGCCGGGATTCAATACTGAATCCTGCACTGGAACTGGTATTACAGCACTATATAATAGTACTGAGTATGCACTGGAACTGGTATTACAGCACTATATAATAGTACTGAGTGTACACTGATACTGGTATTACCGCACTGTATAATAGTACTGAGTATGCACTGGAACTGGTATTACAGCACTATATAATAGTACTGAGTGTACACTGATACTGGTATTACCACACTGTATAATAGTACTGATTATGCACTGATACCGGTATTACAGCACTGTATATTAGTACTGAGTATGCACTGATACCGGTATTACAGCACTGTATAATAGTACTGAGTATGCACTGATACCGGTATTACCGCACTGTATAATAGTACTGAGTATGCACTGATACCGGTATTACAGCACTGTATAATAGTACTGAGTATGCACTGGAACTGGTATTACAGCACTATATAATAGTACTGAGTGTACACTGATACTGGTATTACCACACTTTATAATAGTACTGATTATGCACTGATACCGGTATTACAGCACTGTATAATAGTACTCAGTATGCACTGATATTGGTATTACCGCACGGTATAATAGTACTGAGTATGCACTGATACCGGTATTACAGCACTGTATAATAGTACTGAGTATGCACTGGAACTGGTATTACAGCACTATATAATAGTACTGAGTATGCACTGATACCGGTATTACAGCACTGTATAATAGTACTGAGTATGCACTGGAACTGGTATTACAGCACTATATAATAGTACTGAGTATGCACTGATACCGGTATTACAGCACTGTATAATAGTACTGAGTATGCACTGGAACTGGTATTACAGCACTATATAATAGTACTGAGTATGCACTGATACCGGTATTACAGCACTGTATAATAGTACTGAGTATGCACTGGAACTGGTATTACAGCACTATATAATAGTATTGAGTATGCACTGGAACTGATATTACAGCACTGTATAATAGTACTGAGTGTGCACTGATACCGGTATTACAGCACTGTATAATAGTACTGAGTATGCACTGATACCGGTATTACAGCACTATATAATAGTACTGAGTGTACACTGATACTGGTATTACAACACTATATAATAGTACTGAGTATGCACTGGAACTGGTATTACAGCATTATATAATAATACTGAGTATGCACTGGAACTGGTATTACAGCACTATATAATAGTATTGAGTATGCACTGGAACTGGTATTACAGCACTGTATAATAGTACTCAGTATGCACTGATATTGGTATTACAGCACTGTATAATAGTATTGAGTATGCACTGGAACTGGTATTACCGCACTGTATAATAGTACTCAGTATGCACTGATATTGGTATTACAGCACTGTATAATAGTATTGAGTATGCACTGATACCGGTATTACCGCACTGTATAATAGTACTGAGTATGCACTGATACCGGTATTACAGCACTGTATAATAGTACTGAGTATGCACTGGAACTGGTATTACAGCACTATATAATAGTACTGAGTATTCACTGGAACTGGTATTACAGCACTTTATAATAGTACTGATTATGCACTGATACCGGTATAACAGCACTGTATAATAGTACTGAGTATGCACTGATACCGGTATTACAGCACTGTATAATAGTACTGAGTATGCACTGATACCGGTATTACAGCACTATATAATAGTACTGAGTATGCACTGATACCGGTATTACAGCACTGTATAATAGTACTGAGTATGCACTGGAACTGGTATTACAGCACTATATAATAGTATTGAGTATGCACTGGAACTGATATTACAGCACTATATAATAGTACTGAGTGTACACTGATACTGGTATTACAACACTATATAATAGTACTGAGTATGCACTGGAACTGGTATTACAGCATTATATAATAATACTGAGTATGCACTGGAACTGGTATTACAGCACTATATAATAGTATTGAGTATGCACTGGAACTGGTATTACAGCACTGTATAATAGTACTCAGTATGCACTGATATTGGTATTACAGCACTGTATAATAGTATTGAGTATGCACTGGAACTGGTATTACCGCACTGTATAATAGTACTCAGTATGCACTGATATTGGTATTACAGCACTGTATAATAGTATTGAGTATGCACTGGAACTGGTATTACAGCACTATATAATAGTACTGAGTATGCACTGATACTGGTATTACAGCACTGTATAATAGTACTGAGTATGCACTGATACCGGTATTACAGCACTGTATAATAGTACTGAGTATGCACTGGAACTGGTATTACAGCACTATATAATAGTATTGAGTATGCACTGGAACTGATATTACAGCACTATATAATAGTACTGAGTGTACACTGATACTGGTATTACAACACTATATAATAGTACTGAGTATGCACTGGAACTGGTATTACAGCATTATATAATAATACTGAGTATGCACTGGAACTGGTATTACAGCACTATATAATAGTATTGAGTATGCACTGGAACTGGTATTACAGCACTGTATAATAGTACTCAGTATGCACTGATATTGGTATTACAGCACTGTATAATAGTATTGAGTATGCACTGGAACTGGTATTACCGCACTGTATAATAGTACTCAGTATGCACTGATATTGGTATTACAGCACTGTATAATAGTATTGAGTATGCACTGGAACTGGTATTACAGCACTATATAATAGTACTGAGTATGCACTGATACTGGTATTACAGCACTGTATAATAGTACTGAGTATGCACTGATACCGGTATTACAGCACTGTATAATAGTACTGAGTATTCACTGGAACTGGTATTACAGCACTATATAATAGTACTGAGTATGCACTGGAACTGGTATTACAGCACTATATAATAGTACTGAGTGTACACTGATACTGGTATTACCGCACTGTATAATAGTACTCAGTATGCACTGATATTGGTATTACAGCACTGTATAATAGTATTGAGTATGCACTGGAACTGGTATTACAGCACTATATAATAGTACTGAGTGTACACTGATACTGGTATTACCGCACTGTATAATAGTACTGAGTATGCACTGGAACTGGTATTACAGCACTATATAATAGTACTCAGTATACACTAATACCGATATTACAGCACTGTATAATAGTACTGAGTATGCACTGGAACTGGTATTACAGCACTATATAATAGTATTGAGTATGCACTGGAACTGGTATTACAGCACTGTATAATAGTATTGAGTATGCACTGGAACTGGTATTACAGCACTGTATAATAGTACTGAGTATGCACTGGAACTGGTATTACAGCACTGTATAATAGTACTGAGTATGCACTGATACTGGTATTACAGCACTATATAATAGTGCTGTAATACCACTATAAAGTGACGAATTTGCCAATCTTGGTGTTCTCTGGTAAATGCTAATCATCCTGCACGGTGTTGGGCTGTAAGCACAACCCCCACCTGTGGATTTCGGGCCCTCATGGAGTCTGTTTCTGACCGTTTGAATAGACACACACACATTTGTGGCCTGCTGGAGGTCATTTCGCAGGGCTCTGGCAGTGCTCCTCCTGTTCCTCCTTGCACAAAGGCGGAGGCAGCGGTCCTGCTGCTGGGTTGATGGCCTCCTGATGTACTGGCCTGTCTCCTGGTAGCGCCTCCATGCTCTGGACACTACACTGACAGACACAGCAAACCTTCTTGCCACAGCTCGCATTGATGTGCCATCCTGGATGAGCTGCACTACCTGAGCCACTTGTGTGGGTTGTAGACTCCGTCTCATGCTACCACTAGAGTGACAGCACCGCCAGCTTTCAGAAGTGACCAAAACATGAGCCAGAAAGCACAGGAGCTGAGAAGGGGTCTGTGGTTACCACCTGCAGAACATCTCCTTTATTGGGGCGTGGGGGGGTCTTGCTAATTGCCTATAATTTCCACCTGTTGTCTATTCCATCTGCACAACAGCATGCAAAATTGATTGTCAGTCAGTGTTGTGGACAGTTTGATTTCACAGAAGTGTGTGTCACACTCAGCCGCGGCGGTGCGCGGCGGGCATATTACTCACCCGTCCGCGCCCGCCGTCGGCTAGCGTGTAGTGGTCTCCGGGTCAGCGGCAGCGGCAGTCTGGTGGGCAGCAGGCAGCGTGGGACGCCGACAGGTGTAGCAGTATGTGCTGTAAAGGTGCCGGGAGGCCGGCGCCGCCATCTTGGTTAAGGGCAAAATAGCAGATTGGCCCAGGTCTGAGGTTTCCTCCCATACTGACCTGACAGCCAATGGCAGCCGCCCTCTTGGGATATAGGGGATCTGCCTAGGGCTGTTCAGCGTCAGTGCAAAGAGTCTCCAGAGGCGTTCACAGCTCCCAGCTGACTCCGGCTCTCTGACTCACCTCTCCTGACCTTGGTGCCTTGCTCGTGCTCTGTGTTGGTCTAGGTTACTGCTTAACCCCATCGCTGCCAGTTCTTTCCACAGTCTGGTCTCTGCCTGTATCCCTGAGCTTCCTTGCCTAGCCCTTCAAGTCTCCTGCTTCAAAGCAATTCTTCAATCTTCATTCATCATTCATCTTCTTCCAGTCTTCAAGGATCCTTCATTTACCATCAAGTACATTCTCTTTCCGGATCCTCTTATTCTTCAAGACCCCAGCCTGCCGTCCTATGCTATTTGAACTGTCATTATTCAAATGAACTTTCTTCTTCTAAAGTGCCTTGCTGGCTCAAGTATTGTTTCTCACTAACTGCCACTTTAAGAAAGTATTAAAGTGTGTATTGTTTCCATTTATGAATTCTATTATTAAACCTGCACGATTTAATCCTTCATCCTCTGGTCCGTCTCCAGTTGCTACACACCACACGACTTCATCCAGCCCTTCAGTTGTGACAGTTTGCACTGACCCGATGGAGTCGGGTGAAGTACAGGCTTCCATGGCGGACGTCTTTCAAGGTATCGTGGCTCGTCTTGAACAAGTGGAAACTACCCAACGCCAAGTGGCTCAATTTCTTCAGGCCTTGTCCCCGCCCCAGGCGGCTCCCTCAGTGTCGGTGGCTCCAGCACCAGAGATTCCAGTTCCTGTTTCCACACCAGGATCCGTAGTTCCTCATCACATGCAACTCCCTACTCCCAGCAAGTATGATGGTTCGCCAAAGGCATGCCGTGGGTTCCTGAACCAATGTGATGTCCACTTCACCTTGCAGTCATCTCACTTCCCAACCTCCAAGGCAAAGGTGGCCTATATTGTGTCTCTCCTGGCAGGGTCAGCTCTGGACTGGGTGTCCCCTCTCTGGGAACGCTCTGACCCCCTGCTCAATGACTATGAAGCTTTTATTACCTCTTTTCATCGCATCTTCGATGACCCTGTGTCACACTCAGCCGCGGCGGTGCGCGGCGGGCTTACTACTCACCCGTTCGCGCCCGCCGTCGGCTAGCGTGTAGTGGTCTCCAGTTCAGTGGCAGCAGGCAGCGGCAGTCTGGTGGGCAGCAGGCAGCGTGGGACGCCGGCAAGTGTAGCGGTATGTGCTGTAAGGGCGCCGGGAGGCCGGCGCCGCCATCTTGGTTAAGGGCAAATAGCAGATTGGTCCTTGTCTGAGGTTTCCGCCCATACTGACCTGACAGCCAATGGCAGCCGCCCTCTAGGGATATAGGGGATCTGCCTAGGCCTGTTCAGTGTCAGTACAAAGAGTCTCCAGAGGCGTTCACAGCTCCCAGCTGACTCCGGCTCTCTGACTCACCTCTCCTGACTTGGTGCCTTGCTTCAGTGCTCTGTGTTGGACTCGATTCAGCTTAACCCCAGCCAGTTCTCTCCACAGTCTGGTCTCTGCCTGCATCCCTGAGCTTCCTGGCCTAAGCCCTTCAAGCCGTCTGCTTCCAAGCAACTTCCCATTCTTTTGTCATCATCCAGCTTCTTTCAGTCTTCAAGGATCCCTCATTACCATCAAGTACATTCTCTTTCCGGATTTCTTCATTTCTCAAGACCCCAGCCTGCTGTCCGCAGTATGTGAACTGTTATTGTTTCTATGAACTTTTTCTTCTTTCAAAGTGCCGTGCTGGCTCAAGTCTTATTACCACTAACTGCCACTTTAAGAAAGTATTCAAGTGTGTATTATTTCATTTATGAATTCTATTATTAAACCTGCACGATTTAATCCTTCCTCCTCTGGTCCGTCTCCGGTTGCTACACACCACACGACTTCATCCAGCCCTTCAGTTGTGACAGTTTGTACTGACCCGATGGAGTCGGGTGAAGAACAGGCTTCCATGGCGGACGCACTTCACAGCATCATGGCTCGTCTGGAGCAAGTGGAGGCTACCCAACGTCAAGTGGCTCAATTCCTTCAGGTCTTGGCTCCGCCCCAGACGGCTCCCTCAGTTTCTGTGGCTTCAGCTCCAGAGGTTCCAGTCCCTGTTTCTACACCTGGACCAATAGTTCCTCATCACATGCAATTACCAACCCCCAGCAAATATGATGGTTCTCCGAAAGGATGCCGTGGGTTTCTGAACCAATGCGATGTGCATTTCACCTTACAGTCTTCTCACTTTCCTACTTCCAAGGCAAAGGTGGCTTATATTGTGTCTCTCCTGGCAGGGTCGGCTTTGGACTGGGTGTCCCCTCTCTGGGAACGTGCTGATCCCCTGCTCAATGACTATGAAGCTTTTATTACCTCTTTCCGTCGCATCTTTGATGAACCTGGCAGAGTGTCGTCTGCCGCTACTGAGATCCTGAGGATTCGCCAGGGTAGTCGTTCAGTGGGACAATATGCTGTGCAGTTCCAGACTCTGGCTTCGGAATTAAAGTGGAACGAAGAGGCTCTCATCTCCGCCTTCTGGAATGGGCTGGCAGGTCGTATCAAGGACGAATTAACTACCCATGACTCTCCTGCTACTTTGGCTGAACTCATCTCCTTGTGCAACAAAGTAGATCTACAGGTGCAGGAGCGTCAACTAGAGAGAAATCGCTCCGATCGTCTCCGCCCTCGTCTCACCACCAACGCTGTTCCTGTTCCTAGATCTGGGCCTTCCACAACCACACCACCAGACGAACCCATGCAGATCAACCGCTCTCGGCTTTCCGTGGAGGAAAAGTCCCGTAGACGTCGTGAGAATCTATGCATGTACTGCGGTTCTTCCGCTCATCTGTTGGCTTCCTGTCCACTGCGTCCGGGAAACGACCGCTCCTAACCTCCCCGAGGGAGGTCAGGTTAGGAGTCCTGCTTTCATCTCCCTCTTCAACTGTGCCCACCATTCCTGTTACCCTTGTGTGCCCTCAGGGAAAAATCAAGATCCAGGCTCTACTAGATTCCGGAGCAGCCGGGAACTTCCTTTCTTCTTCTTTCGTCCAGCAACATTCCTTGACGGTGCAACCTTTGGCCCATCCGTTGGCCCTCACTGCAGTAGATGGGAGTCGCATCAGCAGTGGGCAAATCACCCTTCAAACCGATCCAGTGACAGTTCTCATCGGTGCCTTACATCAAGAGACTCTTGAATTTTTTGTCCTTCCTCAATCCTCACACCAGGTAGTCCTGGGCCTACCATGGCTTACTAAGCACAACCCTCACTATGGCCCTTATTTTGATCGGCACGGTACGGCCCGCGTGCGGCCGTACCGCCGATGTTTTTTGTCTGCACATGCGCAGAGGTCATTCTGCGCATGTGCAGCCCCCTTCGCCGCAGACGGATTTCGTCCGCCGCAAAGGGGGCGTATAGGGGCGTGAGGGGCTTCAGCCCCTCATTTCCCTATGTGTACGCCCCGCGTTTCATGGGCGTTCCCATGAAAACGCGGGGCGTATGCATGGTAATGAGGGCATGACGCCCTCATTACCATGACATGGGGGCGGAAAGCTGACGTCGCCGGATGTCAGCTTTCAGCCCTCTTACAAGCTCCCACACGGACGATTGTCCGTGTGGTCTGAGCTTGCGGGAGCTGCCGCGGCGTGCGGGCCTGCCTTCGATGGTCGTCGACCATCGAAGGCAGGGGGCAGCTCCCACCATGGTGGAGGCGTAGCCTCCACCATTTTTGTGCGGATCGCCAGCCGTCCGTGTATGGACGGCCGTGGCGATCCGTCCGGTGGGCGGCCCTTGGTTTGTGCGGTCGGAGCCCCGTGTGCGGCTCTGACCGCACCAACCAGAATAAGGGCCATTGATTGGACCAGTATGGAGATCACAGCCTGGGGTACGAACTGCCTAACTACTTGCATGCCTCGTGTCATTCCACTCCATCAAACTAATCCTCAAGAAGTAGGAGGTCCCAGTCTTTTGTCTTCATCAGCTCCACCCTTGTCGTTACCCACACCATATCTTTCTTTTTCTGACGTCTTCAGCAAGGGAGGTGCCGATACCCTGCCGCCTCATCGTTCCTGGGACTGTCCGATAGAGTTGATACCTGGGAAGTTCCCACCGCGGGGCCGCATCTACCCCTTGTCTCTGCCGGAGACCAAAGTCATGTCTGACTACATTCGAGAAAACTTGGATAAGGGGTTCATTCGCCCGTCCACTTCACCAGCCGGAGCGGGGTTTTTCTTTGTGAAAAAAAAAGATGGAACCCTCCGGCCGTGTATCGATTACAGGGGCCTGAACGATATCACGATCAAGAACCGCTATCCTTTACCTCTTATCACCGAATTATTCGACAAAATCCGAGGGGCTTCCATCTTTACTAAACTGGATTTAAGAGGGGCGTATAACTTGATCCGTATCCGATCTGGAGATGAGTGGAAGACGGCTTTCAACACCCGAGATGGCCACTACGAATACCTGGTGATGCCATTTGGTCTTTGCAACGCTCCAGCCGTCTTCCAACAATTTGTAAATGACATATTTCGAGATTTACTATATCATTCCATCGTGGTGTATCTCGATGACATCCTCATCTTCTCGTCTAACCTCCATCTCCATCGGCAAACAGTAGCTGAGGTCTTGCGGCGCCTTCGCCAAAATAAATTATTCTGCAAACTAGACAAGTGCGTCTTTGAGGTCACTTCCATTCCATTCCTTGGCCACATCCTCTCCAGCACTGGGATAGAGATGGATCCAGAAAAAGTAAGAGCCATCTTAGACTGGACAGCGCCCACAACGCTCAAAGGCATCCAGAGGTTCCTGGGCTTTTCAAATTACTATCGTCGTTTCATCCGGAACTTCTCCACCCTTGCTGCACCTCTTACAGCTCTAACCCGCAAGGGTTCTGATCCGAGTCAGTGGTCACCTGAGGCCTCCCAAGCCTTCCAACAACTAAAGGATGCTTTTGTCTCCGCCCCAATCCTTCTTCAGCCAAACCTCGACAAACCCTTTATTCTTGAGGTGGACGCATCCTCAGAGGGGGTGGGGGCAATCTTGTCGCAGAGAGGGGAGGACCAGGTGCTTCATCCCTGTGCCTTCTTCTCCAAGAAGTTTCTTCCAGCAGAAAAGAATTACCCCATTGGAGAGCAGGAGTTACTGGCAGTCAAATCTGCGTTGGAGGAGTGGCGGTACCTCCTGGAGGGGGCACGACATAAAATTACTGTGTACTCCGATCATAAGAATCTCTCATTCCTCAAGCACGCCCAATGTCTTACAGCTCGTCAAGCCCGCTGGGCCATGTTCTTCGAACGCTTCGATTTCCAAATCAGATTCAGACCCGGGACGATGAATGCCAAGGCCGATGCTCTTTCACGCTCTTTTGAAACTTCAGCTGATCTTGACACTCCTCCTCGACCCATCCTCGATCCTCTGGTCTTTGCTCAAGTAACAGTCCAGCCTTCACCTCCACCAGGCAAGACCTTCGTTCCCCTCAGTCTCCGAAAGAGAGTGCTGTCCTGGGCACACGCTTCCCGTTTCGCAGGGCATACCGGGGCACAGAAGACCTTAATGTTCCTGTTGCGTTCATACTGGTGGCCTACCATTCGTCGTGATGTAACCACCTTTGTCGCCTCCTGTGTAAAGTGCGCTCAGCATAAGTCCTCCAGAACGTCTCCTGTCGGTCCTCTTCTACCTCTAGCCATACCAACAGAACCATGGTCCCACCTGTCTATGGACTTTATCTGCGAACTTCCTCCCTCCAAAGGGCACACAGTAATTTGGGTGGTGGTTGACCGGTTTTCAAAGATGGTGCACTTCTTCCCATTGAAAGGCCTTCCATCTGCTCCAGTGTTGGCTCAGCTCTTCATTTCCACCATCTTCAAACTCCATGGGTTGCCCAAAGAAATTATATCTGACCGTGGCGTGCAGTTCGTCGCAAAGTTTTGGAGGGCCCTATGTTCCGCTGTACAAGTCAAGCTCAAGTTCTCCACTGCTTTCCACCCACAAACCAACGGGCAGACAGAACGTGTCAACCAGGACTTGGAAGCCTTCATTCGTTTATTCATCTCTTCCTCTCAAGACGACTGGGTAGACCTTCTGCCTTGGGCGGAGTTTGCGCACAACAATTCCTATCATTCATCCTCCGGCACCACTCCCTTTTTTACTGTCTTTGGCAAACATCCCCGATCTCCAGAGTTTTCAGATCTATCATTGCCCGATGTCCCTGCAGCTGCTTCTTCCCTACAACGGTTTGCAAAGATCTGGTCAGACGTCCATACCACTCTCCTCAAAGCATCCGCTCGATATAAAAGGATGGCAGACAGGAAAAGAAGAGCGGCTCCTAAGTTGAAGGTTGGAGATCGAGTATGGCTGTCTACCCGCCATATACGCCTTCGGTTACCATCCATGAAGCTGGCTCCTCGGTTCATCGGGCCGTACCCAATCACTCAGGTAATTAATCCGGTGGCCTACAGACTACAGCTCCCTTCTTCCTTAAAGATATCAAACTCTTTTCACGTGTCTCTTTTGAAACCTTTACGACTGAACTTATATCAGAAAAAGGTGCCTAAACCGCCCAAGATTGGCTCAGAGAGAGAGACAGAGTTCGAGGTGAAGCGCATTATCGACTCACGTTGCCGCAATACCCATCTTCAGTATCTGGTAGAGTGGCTTGGATTCGGTCCTGAAGAGAATTCCTGGGTTGATGCTGCAGATCTCCATGCTCCCCGTCTGGTGAGACAATTCTTTCAAAGGAATCCACACAAGGTGCGTAGGTGCCCTGGGGTCACCCAGAAAGGGGGGGGTACTGTCACACTCAGCCGCGGCGGTGCGCGGCGGGCTTACTACTCACCCGTTCGCGCCCGCCGTCGGCTAGCGTGTAGTGGTCTCCAGTTCAGTGGCAGCAGGCAGCGGCAGTCTGGTGGGCAGCAGGCAGCGTGGGACGCCGGCAAGTGTAGCGGTATGTGCTGTAAGGGCGCCGGGAGGCCGGCGCCGCCATCTTGGTTAAGGGCAAATAGCAGATTGGTCCTTGTCTGAGGTTTCCGCCCATACTGACCTGACAGCCAATGGCAGCCGCCCTCTAGGGATATAGGGGATCTGCCTAGGCCTGTTCAGTGTCAGTACAAAGAGTCTCCAGAGGCGTTCACAGCTCCCAGCTGACTCCGGCTCTCTGACTCACCTCTCCTGACTTGGTGCCTTGCTTCAGTGCTCTGTGTTGGACTCGATTCAGCTTAACCCCAGCCAGTTCTCTCCACAGTCTGGTCTCTGCCTGCATCCCTGAGCTTCCTGGCCTAAGCCCTTCAAGCCGTCTGCTTCCAAGCAACTTCCCATTCTTTTGTCATCATCCAGCTTCTTTCAGTCTTCAAGGATCCCTCATTACCATCAAGTACATTCTCTTTCCGGATTTCTTCATTTCTCAAGACCCCAGCCTGCTGTCCGCAGTATGTGAACTGTTATTGTTTCTATGAACTTTTTCTTCTTTCAAAGTGCCGTGCTGGCTCAAGTCTTATTACCACTAACTGCCACTTTAAGAAAGTATTCAAGTGTGTATTATTTCATTTATGAATTCTATTATTAAACCTGCACGATTTAATCCTTCCTCCTCTGGTCCGTCTCCGGTTGCTACACACCACACGACTTCATCCAGCCCTTCAGTTGTGACACCCTGGCAGTGTGTCCTCTGCCGCCACTGAAATCCTGAGGATTTGCCAGGGTAGCCGATCGGTGGGACAGTATGTTGTGCAGTTCCAGACCCTGGCCTCAGAATTAAAATGGAACGAAGAGGCTCTCCTCTCCGCCTTCTGGAATGGGCTGGCAGGTCGTATCAAGGATGAATTAGCTACTCGTGACTTCCCGGCTACCTTGGTCGAGCTCATCTCTCTGTGCAACAAAGTAGATCTACGGATGCAGGAACGCCAACTAGAGAGAAATCGATCTGATCGCCTTCGCCCTCGCTTCACCCCAAATGCTGTTCCCGTTCCTAGACCAAGTCCTTCCACAACTACACCACCTGATGAACCTATGCAGATCAATCGTTCTCGGCTCTCACTGGAAGAAAAGTCCCGTAGACGACGGGAGAATCTCTGCATGTACTGCGGGTCTTCTGCCCATTTGCTGTCCTCCTGTCCATTGCGTCCGGGAAACGGTCGCTCCTAACCTCCCCGAGGGAGGCCCGGTTAGGAGTCTTGCTTTCATCTCCCTCCTCAACTGTTTCCACCATTCCAATTACCATTGTGTGCCCTCAAGGGGAAAATAAAGTCCAGGCCCTATTGGATTCCGGAGCGGCAGGAAACTTTCTTTCTTCATCTTTCGTCTTTCAACACTCCCTGGCAGTACAACCCTTGACCCATCCCCTGGTTCTCACTGCAGTGGATGGGAGTCGTATCTGTAGTGGGCAAATCACCCTTCAAACCACTCCAGTGACAGTGCTAGTGGGTGCTCTACATCAAGAGACTCTAGAGTTCTTAGTTCTTCCTCAGTCATCACACCAGGTGGTCCTGGGTCTACCATGGCTCGCTAAACACAATCCTCATATTGATTGGACCAGCATGGAGATCAAGGCCTGGGGTACGAAATGTTTAACCACTTGCATGACTCGTATCATTCCACTCAATCAAATGAACCCTCAAGAAGAGGGAGGTTCCAGTCTTCCGTCTTCACCAGCTTCACCCTTGTCTATACCCACACCATACCATTCTTTTTCTGATGTCTTCAGCAAGGGAGGTGCCGATTCTCTGCCCCCTCATCGTCCTTGGGACTGTCCGATAGAGTTGGTACCCGGGAAATTTCCACCGCGGGGTCGTATCTACCCCTTATCTCTACCCGAGACCAAGGCTATGTCTGACTACATTCGTGAAAACTTGAATAAAGGCTTCATTCGTCCATCCACCTCGCCAGCCGGAGCGGGGTTTTTCTTCGTTAAAAAAAAGATGGGACTCACCGGCCATGTATCGACTATAGGGGTCTCAACGATATCACAATCAAGAACCGCTACCCATTACCCCTCATCACCGAACTCTTCGATAAGATCAGAGGGGCGTCTATTTTTACCAAACTGGATCTGAGAGGGGCGTACAACTTGATCCGAATCCGTTCCGGTGACGAGTGGAAGACGGCTTTCAACACCCGGGATGGCCACTATGAATACCTGGTGATGCCATTTGGCCTTTGCAATGCCCCGGCCGTCTTCCAACAGTTTGTAAACGACATATTTCGGGACTTACTGTATCATTCCGTCGTGGTGTATCTCGATGATATCCTCATATTCTCTCCTAACCTTCATCTCCATCGTCAAACTGTATCTGAAGTCCTGCGCCGTCTACGCCAAAATCAATTGTTCTGCAAGCTAGACAAATGCGTCTTCGAGGTCACTTCCATTCCATTTCTTGGCCACATCCTCACCAGCACTGGGATAGAGATGGACCCAGAGAAAGTAAGAGCCATCCAAGACTGGACAGCGCCTACCACGCTCAAAGGTATCCAGAGGTTCCTGGGTTTCTCAAATTATTATCGTCGCTTCATCCGGGACTTCTCCACCCTTGCTGCACCCCTTACAGCTCTAACCCGCAAGGGAGTAGATCCAAGTCAGTGGCCACCCGAAGCCTCGCTAGCTTTCCAACAACTAAAGAATGCATTCGTCTCTGCTCCAATTCTTCTTCAGCCGAACCTCGACAAACCCTTCATTATCGAGGTGGACGCATCCTCAGAGGGAGTCGGGGCAATCTTGTCACAGAAAGGGGAGGACCAGGAACTTCACCCCTGTGCTTTGTACTCTAAGAAGTTTCTTCCAGCGGAGAAAAATTACCCCATTGGGGAGCAAGAGTTACTAGCAGTCAAGTTAGCGTTGGAGGAGTGGCGGTACCTCCTGGAGGGGGCACGACATAAGATCACGGTATACTCTGACCATAAGAATCTCTCATTTCTCAAGCATGCCCAATGTCTTACTGCTCGTCAAGCCCGCTGGGCCATGTTCTTCGAACGATTTGATTTCCAGATCAGATTCAGACCCGGGTCGATGAATGCCAAGGCCGATGCCCTTTCACGCTCCTTCGAGACTCCGGCCGACCTAGAGACTCCTCCTCGACCAATCCTCGACCCTCTGGTTTTTGCTCAAGTTTACGGTCCAACCTTCACCTCCTCCGGGCAAAACCTTTGTTCCCCTCAATCTTCGCAAAAGAGTGCTGTCCTGGGCATACGCTTCCCGTTTTGCAGGACATACTGGTGCACAGAAGACCCTAATGTTCCTGTTACGTTCATATTGGTGGCCCACCATTCGTCAAGATGTAACCAGCTTTGTCGCTTCCTGTGTAAAGTGCGCCCAGCATAAGTCCTCCAGAACATCTCCTGCCGGTCCTCTTCTACCTCTAGCCATTCCTACAGAACCATGGTCCCACTTGTCTATGGACTTTATCTGTGAACTTCCTCCCTCCAAAGGGCATACGGTAATCTGGGTGGTGGTTGACCAGTTCTCAAAAATGACACACTTCTTCCCATTGAAAGGTCTTCCATCCGCTCCAGTTCTGGCTCAGCTCTTCATCTCCACAATCTTCAAACTTCATGGGTTGCCCAAAGAGATTATATCTGACCGTGGAGTGCAATTCGTTGCAAAGTTTTGGAGGGCTCTCTGCTCCGCTGTACAAGTCAAACTCAAGTTCTCCACTGCATTCCACCCACAAACCAACGGGCAGACGGAACGGGTCAACCAAGACTTGGAAGCCTTCATTCGTTTATTCATCTCTTCTTCTCAAGACGACTGGGTGGATCTTCTGCCTTGGGCGGAATATGCGCACAATAATTCTTATCATTCATCCTCCGGCACCACTCCCTTTTTTACTGTTTTTGGCAAACATCCCCGATCTCCAGATTTCTCAGACTTATCTTCATCCGATGTTCCTGCAGCTGCTGCTTCTTTACAACGGTTTGCGAAAATCTGGTCAGATGTTCATACCGCTCTCCTCAAAGCATCCGCTCGATACAAAAGGATGGTGGACAGGAAAAGAAGAGCGGCTCCCAAATTGAAGGTTGGAGATCGAGTGTGGCTGTCTACCCGCCACATACGCCTTCGGTTACCATCCATGAAGCTGGCTCCCCGATTCATCGGACCGTTCCCAATCACGCAAGTTATTAATCCTGTTGCATACAGACTACAGCTTCCTTCTTCCCTGAAGATCTCAAATTCTTTTCATGTGTCTCTTCTAAAGCCCTTGAGATTGAACTTATATCAAAAGAAGGTGCCCAAACCACCCAAGATTGGTTCTGAAAGAGAGACTGAGTTCGAAGTGAGACACATCATCGACTCACGTTGTCGCAATGCCCATCTGCAGTATCTGGTGGAGTGGCTTGGATTCGGTCCTGAGGAGAACTCCTGGGTTGATGCTGCAGATCTCCATGCTCCCCGTCTGGTGAGGCAATTCTTTCAAAGGAACCCACATAAGGTGCGTAGGTGCCCTGGGGTCACCCAAGAAAGGGGGGGTACTGTCACACTCAGCCGCGGCGGTGCGCGGCGGGCATATTACTCACCCGTCCGCGCCCGCCGTCGGCTAGCGTGTAGTGGTCTCCGGGTCAGCGGCAGCGGGCAGCGGCAGTCTGGTGGGCAGCAGGCAGCGTGGGACGACGACAGGTGTATCAGTATGTGCTGTAAAGGTGCCGGGAGGCCGGCGCCGCCATCTTGGTTAAGGGCAAAATAGCAGATTGGCCCAGGTCTGAGGTTTCCTCCCATACTGACCTGACAGCCAATGGCAGCCGCCCTCTTGGGATATAGGGGATCTGCCTAGGGCTGTTCAGCGTCAGTGCAAAGAGTCTCCAGAGGCGTTCACAGCTCTCAGCTGACTCCGGCTCTCTGACTCACCTCTCCTGACCTTGGTGCCTTGCTCGTGCTCTGTGTTGGTCTAGGTTACTGCTTAACCCCATCGCTGCCAGTTCTTTCCACAGTCTGGTCTCTGCCTGTATCCCTGAGCTTCCTGGCCTAGCCCTTCAAGTCTCCTGCTTCAAAGCAATTCTTCAATCTTCATTCATCATTCATCTTCTTCCAGTCTTCAAGGATCCTTCATTTACCATCAAGTACATTCTCTTTCCGGATCCTCTTATTCTTCAAGACCCCAGCCTGCCGTCCTATGCTATTTGAACTGTCATTATTCAAATGAACTTTCTTCTTCTAAAGTGCCTTGCTGGCTCAAGTATTGTTTCTCACTAACTGCCACTTTAAGAAAGTATTAAAGTGTGTATTGTTTCCATTTATGAATTCTATTATTAAACCTGCACGATTTAATCCTTCATCCTCTGGTCCGTCTCCAGTTGCTACACACCACACGACTTCATCCAGCCCTTCAGTTGTGACAGTGTGATTGACTTGGAGTTACATTGTGTTGTTTAAGTGTTCCCTTTATTTTTCTGAGCAGTGTGTGTGTATGTATATATATATATATATAGCGCCGATAACAAAAGTACTGGATGGCACTCCCAAGATTTCATGATGCTGCACGGCGGCAGCGTATAAATATAAATAAAGAAGACACAAAGCTTTGTATTTATACGCTGCCGCCGTGCAGCATCATGAAATCTTGGGAGAGCCATCCAGTACATGTACTTCTGGGGCTGTGACCCATCCATCATTTGTCTTGACAAAGGGCCCGCAGTGGCTCGAAACGTCGACATTCTGCTTTGAAAACCTGGTGATGTATTACATTTTTTATTGGCATTGAAATTGGAAGACTGGTGAGTGCTCTTTATATTGGACTCTATATTTGGCTGTACCCCTAGGACTACAAGCCTAAATTGGCACCCCAGCTGCTGATATTTGAAATTTGTGTGTGCTGGTTCTACAAAATATATATATATAAAGAAAAAAGGGGGTATAGAGGTGCGCTAATAGATGTTTCACCAGAGACATATACACATCAGTAAAAAATATATAAAATGTATTCCGTATAACAATATAAAAAACAGTGAATTTCCATAGGAACAACAAGAAAAATGGGGGTAAACCCGCGCTTCCTATTGGGATCTTAAAAAAAAAAAAATGTAGTTTTTCCTTTATATAAATGTCCTTTTCTTCAGAATATTCAGTCCATAACGTAATACCTCAAAGATAAAACAAACAAAATTTCATGGTGTAGATTTCCCAATGCAATTTAACAAAATCAGATTTTCTAAAAGGCTGTGCCTATACCGTATTTTGGCCTATCACCAGGCCAAGGATTAGCAAGTAGAAAGGGGGTCACTTCCAACAATTCAAGGATGTACACTTTAAAGTTCCTCCTGATTGTCCCTCAAAAACACAAATGTGTGGGGAACAAGACTCATAGCGTAAAAAAGTATATTTATTCACACACAAACATTTGAACAAGGAACATATAATAAAAAAAAGCCTGGTACCGTGTCTGGCCTTATACAAAAGGCTATTCAAGAAGCTCAATGGGGGTCAGATGATACAACCCGGGTGGACCTCCACATAAACGCCTCAATAGTAGTCCCAATGCCAAGCTCCAGATAGGGATCCCAGGTACCTCCAAACCACCAACGCATTTCGACTTCTAAGTCTTCCTCAGGGTGTGTGGAGGTAACATGTTGGATCCATATTTATACCTATGTGAGTCCCACCCCTCCATTTCCTTTTCCTGTGTGGGCGGGCCTAGGTGCCTTGCAATGCTAATCCTTTCCCAATGTCTAATAAATCAATATTTCTCAAATAGCCTATATAAAAGAACAAAATACATATTTAATTAAGTGGATACGTACAACAGGAAGCGTACATGTGTTCCACGCATGTCATATCCTGCTTCCTTGCGTTCCACTGGTCTCCTATACGATGCGCCGTGTCACTCTTCCCCCTTTCATACAGGCCGGAAGTGACACTGCATCCGGAGGATGACGTTTGCGCTCCACGCGTCCCGTGAGTGGAACGCAAATGATTGCTTCATGTTCTAGAATGCCAGCAACGGGCCGTGCGTTCCATAGATCTTAGTGCATGGAGCGCAAGGTTGTCCCTGATTGGTTGCACCTGTAGGGTAGTGTTCTCTATGGACCTCCCGTCCTACGGCTCATTAGAATTAGAGTTCACTAAGGGACTTCTTATTATTTATATATAAAATATTTATAAGGTGCTATGTGCAAAATTAAGTAAACGTTTTAAAATCTACATGTTAAAAAAGGGGCATAAGATTCTTCCTATAAAAATCATTATATAAGTAAAGCAGGTTTAAAAAAATGTTTTATAGGAACCATTTTATCTCGAAATCGGCGTTTAAGCCGTTTGGTTCCATAGTTCCCACATCATAAATAAATTTCATTTCGCTTTTGGCAAGTGCTTGTTCACTTCCTTTTATCCGCCAATTGCCTTCTATTTTCTTTATGCCTATTATCCTCTTGAGTCCATCAATGGAGCAATTATGTTTTTCTTTGAAGTGTTTCGAGACCGAATGATTTTCATAACCCTTTTTAATATTTCTCAAGTGTTCTCCCCACCTTTCTTTTAATTTTCTGCTGGTACGACCTACATATTGTAGATTGCAGGTACACTCAAGAATATATATATATATATATATATATATATATATATATATATATATATATATATATATACACAGTTGGTGCTGTTACAAGTAATGAACTCATTAATTTTGAAAGTTTGGTTATTTGAGTTAGATTGGAATTCCTCAACCTTTGTTTGAGTTTTACTGTGGGAGCGGCATACCAAACAATCTATACATCGGTGGAACCCTTTAGTTTTGATTCTCTCCGATTTTTTATCCATAACAGCACTTTTTACTAGTCTATTATTTAGATTTCCAGCCTTTCTGTATATGAAAATGGGTTTTTCCGGGATTATGTCTTTTAAAATAGGGTCTTCCTTCAATAAATACCAATGTTTTTTAAAAATTTCTCGACAGTTTTATAATCATTGTTATAAGTAGAGATAAAAGGTAAAGGAGGTTTCTTTGTGTCGTCTTTTTCTTTATATTTCAATAGATTTTCTTGGGGAATATTTTCAAATTCGTTAATCAATGAATCAATTTTACCGGAATCATATCCCTTACTCACAAAATTTTTTCTTGTCTCACTCACTTGTTCTTTAAAAACGGTCTTATCCGAGCAATTCCTTCGTATTCGTTGTACTTGTCCTTTTGGTATATTGGATAACCATTTCGGGTGATGATGGCTATCGGTACTGATGTATGCATTGCTGTCGGTAGGTTTACTATAATTTCTTGTTTTGATTTGTGATCCCTCAATGTAAATATATAAATCTAAAAAAGTTAACTTCTTTTTTGTCCTTATTAAAAGTCAAATTTATATTACAAGAATTTGTGTTAAGAACGTCACAAAAAATGTCCAAATCTTCATCGCTGCCCTGCCATATAAAAAATATATCGTCGATGAAACGTATCCATAACAGTATTTAATCGAGGTGGGGATTATTGTGCCAAATAGTTTCCTCCTCCCACCATCCCATAAATAAATTTGCATAGGATGGGGCGAAACGAGTCCCCATTGCAGTTCCTAGCGTTTGGATATAAAACTGTCCGTTAAACCAAAAAAAGTTATTATTTAGAATAAAATCAATGGACTCTTTAATGAACTCTATTTTTGATGAATTTAGTGTACCACCTTTTTTTTAAAAAATGCTCTGTTGCTGATATGCCGATCCCATGCTGGATAATAATATACAATGAAGTCACATCTGCTGTGACAAGAGTACAATTGTTGGGTATACTAAGTTTCTTTAGTCTATTAATTACATCAATGGTGTCCTTTACAAGTGATTTCAATTTTACCACCTCTGGCTGCAAGAATGAGTCTACGAAATGACTTAAATTTGCTGATAGGGAATCTGTACCCTCAATGATTGGGCGTACGGGGGGGGGGGGGGGGGGTTGGCAGTCCTTGTGTATTTTCGGAAGTATATACATTACAGGTAGTGCCGGATTTTCCTTTATAATATATTTGCTCTGTTGTTCCGTGATGGCTCCTATTTCTAGATGGTGTTCTACTAAAACTTTCAGTTTCCTTTCAATTTTTTCTCTGGGATTTCCCCTTAGGGTTTTGTAGGTTTCTTTATCACTCAATAGACGTAATACTTCTTGATTATATTTGTCGGTGTCCATAATTACCACCACCCCCCCTTTATCCGCAGGTTTGACTGTCAGATTTCAGTTTTTTTCTAGTTTCTTAATAGCATCCTTTTCATCCTTACTTATATTTGATATCCTGTTCTTTCTGGGTTGCAGTCGGTTAACTTCCACGCATACAATTTTGTTGAAACTTTCCACCAGATGACCCCTCATGAATGTGGGGTTGAAGGTTGATTTAGGTTTAAACCTATTTATTTCTGTTTCTCCTTGACTTTCTGGACCTTTCTGATTTAAGAAGTATCTTTTTAAGCTAATGTTTCTGATAAATTTTTGGATGTTGATGTATGTCTCAAACTTATTTAGACTGCTGTCTGGGGCAAATTTCAGGCCCTTTTTTTAGTATTTGTATCTCATTTTTCTCTAATTGGTGGGAGCTTAAATTGAAATTTTTAGTTTTTTGCCCCTGATCTTCTGTAGTGGTTTGAGTTGTAGATGTTTTTCTGTTTCTTTTCCCCTCACCTTTCCCTCTCTTTCCTCTTCTTTTTCTCTTGTGTGTGACGGACAATAGGGGTGTCTCCTCCATTGGCGGTTCCCTAAAAAATCTTCCCTTTCAA
This sequence comes from Crinia signifera, assembly GCF_055691185.1. Taxonomy (NCBI): domain Eukaryota; kingdom Metazoa; phylum Chordata; class Amphibia; order Anura; family Myobatrachidae; genus Crinia; species Crinia signifera. The sequence goes on from NC_139218.1 coordinate 2,743,103, forward strand.
AAGCTTCATAACGGAACGGTTATGTAGAGGAATTATGGGGGGGCGATGTTCTTGATATCTTTCTCCTCTCTCCCATCTATTGTTTCTCTCTGGCTGTCTATAGTGATTTTGATTTCCAAAGGGTCTGCGATAGTATTGTCTTCTGTCATTCCCTCTATATGGTCTGTAGGGGAGTTTTATATATTTATATATATATATATATATATACAAGTCCAGCAGGAAGGAGGCACACGGACACAAATGGTTTAAATATGCAAAAACGAAGCTGTATTAGCGCCGAGCGCTTTCGAGGCAAGCCGCCTCTTCCTCAGGGCACAGCAAAGAACATACATAAAATACACTTACCCACATAAATAGATCACCATGCCGCGCTGTTCCATCCCCGCCGGGCACCGGCGCGTCCACTGCCGGAAGTCGTCATCGCCGGATCCCCAGAGACGTGTACCCGGAAGTCAGGGAGCGTTCCAAGCGTTCCACCTGCTTGCGTTTCACCGGGTCCCACAGCGATAACCTTCCCCTGCAGCTAACCTCGTCAGCACCCTGGGGACAAAAAACAAGCCATCAGTGCATGGGTCTCCACCCCAACATGTAGTGACTTAAAAATACAAAAACACCAGTAATAAACACTTAAGCAACATACAAACAGAACATCATCAAGGACACACAAATATACGCATAAGATATAAACTATGAATGAAATCTTGGAAGACATATATATAAAAAAATATACATGAAAAAATATTAAAGATAACTAAGATCATCACTATTACATCCTAACTGGCTCAAATTAGACTGTTCCAGTTTATTTTTTCGTTGAGTCCACCTGGGTTGGTGGTACCCAGACGAACAATCCACTGTGACTCCTTCATTAATAATTTTTTTGCCCGATCACCTCCCCTCAAAGATAAGGGGACCTAATCGATCATAAAATATCGGAGAGATTGCAGGGGGTGGTTCATTTTTTTAAAGTGGCGTGCGACCGGTTGGTGGATGTCACGTCCACGGAGAGCAAGGCCGATTGATGATCGATGACCGCCCATCCTATCTTTAAACTTACAGGTGGTCTGGCCCACGTAATATAGCCCGCACGGGCATATTATGACGTAGACCACGTACATAGATGTGCACCCTAGCACAAAACGAATGTCATATATTTTCTCCAAATGTGGATGTTTGAATGATTTGCAAGGTATCATCAGGCTGCAGGTAGCGCAACCACTGCATTTATAACACCCTGGTGCTTTGAAATAGGTGTTGGGACATCTAGAACTACCCATACCTGTAATATCGGTTCGGACCAATCTGTCCCGCAGATTACTGCCTCTGGAAAAGGCTACCATTGGTTTCATATGTTTAAAGACCGGAAGGTCTTTATCGGTACTAACAATAGGCCATAAGGCCTTAGTGGCCCGTTGTAAGATAGGATTAGATGTAGAAAATTTACATACTAATGGAATTTTTTTACTATTGTCCCTACTTGTAGTTTTAAGTAAATCCTCTCTGTTCATTTTCAAAACTTTCTGTTTGGTCTGTTCTAACAGGGATCTCTGATAACCCCTGGCTTCAAATTTCTTAGAAACCTGATCCAGTTGGTCACTAACCAGGTTAGTGTCACTCGTGATCCGGGCCACCCTAATCATCTGCGATAGTGGCAGGCCATTTTTTAGGGCTGGCGGGTGGTAACTAGTGGCACGCAACAAAGTGTTGTGGTCTGTCATTTTACTATATACACTAGTGACAATTTTTCCATCAGACACCTGGAGGTTCACATCCAAGAAATTAGCCGTACAAAGATCACAGGTAAAGGTAAACTTAATATGGGGACTAGAAGAGTTAATATCAGACATCATTTGTCGAAACTTATCCTCGCCTCCTGTCCACAACATAAAGATGTCATCGATGTACCGTGTGTACATCAGTACATGCTCTTTAATCGACAGATCGCTGAAAAACAAATCCTGCTCCACAGCAAACATAAAAATGTTCGCGTAGGAGGGTGCCCCAGAAGATCCCATGGCACACCCCCTACGCTGAACAAAAAATTCTCCATCAAAGAGAAAAAAATTCCGACGGAGGGTAAGTTCCAGTAGAGACAGGAAAAGACTGTGATCAAAGGCAGTGGTGTCCAAATTCTCAATCAGGAATTTCTGCATGGCTATTAGACCTCCTTCATGGGGTATCGACGTGTACAGGCTGCACACGTCGAGACAGCACAACAATGTTCCATGTGGGATCACCCCGCATTCCTTAATCTTCAACAAAAAGGACGTAGTGTCTTTAAGGAAAGTGGGTTGTGTTGGTAACAGGGGTTGCAGGATGCTGTCCAATAACTGTGACACTGGTTGCATTAAAGATTCTCTGGCCGATATAATAGGCCTCCCTGGAGGTCTAGTGGGGTTTTTGTGGATCTTCGGAAGGGAATACAAAATGGGTACTCTCGGAAATTTCACACATAGGGACTTCCAAACCTTAGTAGGCAATTTATTTTCACTGTGTGCTGCATTCAAGACCAAAGATAATTCTTGTTGGTATTCCCCGGTGGGGTCTTTGCCCAATTTTTGATACACATCAGGGTCTTGCAGTTGTTGGCTCAGTTCTTCCCTATAATCCTCCACATTTTGAATAACGATCGCCCGCCCTTGTCAGCGGGGCGAATGATAATCGATTGATTCTTCTCCAAGGATTTTAATGCCAAAGTTTCCTGTTTAGTGAGATTAGGACGGATCGAACGTGGTGTCGCAAGGAAGCGATTCACGGAGTCGTCCATGAGTCTTGTAAAGGATTTAATCGATCCATTGTATGAAACCGGGTCAAAGTTCGATCTCACAGCCTTGCGGATAAAGGGATCAAAAACGGACACAGAATCATTACCCACCGTGTTCTGAAAATGTTCTTTAAGTCTGAGTCTCCTGGAGAACTGGTGTAACTCAAGCTTCCAGGCAAACTCATCAAAACCATTAGTGGGGACGTAGCTCAGGCCCAAATTCAGTACACTTTTTTCTGCAGCAGACAAGACGTGATTCGATAAATTAAAAATCAGACTTTGAGTTTCGTCGATGCAATTGTGGCTGCTCGCCGCACCTCTCTGATTCTGGCCGCCTCGACGGGTGGTCGGGCGTTTGCCCCTCTTTTTTTGGAGGTTACCCCTAAAGGGACCTGTTGGGAAGCTGGAGCGTCATCAGTTTCTGATACTAAAAAATCACTATCACTACTGCTGTGTTCTGTACCACTTAGAGCATTTTTATTTTTGTTCCATGGCCGACGTCTCCTCTGTGGTCGGTCATTGTTTCCAATGGAATCCCCCCCATATAACCACCGATAGACACGGTTGTCATCATAGTCTGTATCAACAGTCACTTTTTTGCCATTTTTAAATTTAACCAAGTCTCTAAAGTATTTTTCACATTTTTCTTCCAATTTATGGAGCCAATCTGGATTTTTCTCATTGTTCCACACCTCTTTGTGTTGAGAGTGGAACACACCAATCTTATTCCTTGTCACCGCCAACTCCCGATTTGCCTCTTCAATAACAAGGATCATCAGATCAAATGCACATTTATTTAAAATGGCGATCCAGCGCCTAACAAATTCCGGGTTCGTTCTCCCAATAGTCGGTACATTTCGCACCCTGAACCCCCTGGGAATTTTGTGCTCTCTAAAATAATTTGCTAAAGACGAGCTGTGCAATTTGAAATCTGTCTCCCTCCTTCTGAGTTTGAATAGTTGGGACAACAGGTCCTCCATGTTAGGTGTCACATCGGGCAGCTCTGCGGATTCTTGGGATAAGATGGTTTCAATTTGTTCTTGTGAGAAACTCAGGGTCTCACCCAATGGGGTGATAGCAGAACCAATCCTTGGGTCATGCTCCATAGTAGTAGCTTGTGAGTGCTCACTAAGCAAATGTCACTGTATCCACAATGTTTGAGGCAATCAATGTAAAGTAATGTAGTTCATACAAGATACACTTTTCTCCAATCAGGAAAGACTACAAATCTGCGGTGCCATATAACTAGTATCAGAACTCAAATTTGAATTAAGATACCCTTGAATATCCTCCAATATATCGGCACTCCACACTCTATCAATAACCCGGTGCACTCCAGATAATCATGTACAAGTCCAGCAGGAAGGAGGCACACGGACACAAATGGTTTAAATATGCAAAAACGAAGCTGTATTAGCGCCGAGCGCTTTCGAGGCAAGCCGCCTCTTCCTCAGGGCACAGCAAAGAACATACATAAAATACACTTACCCACATAAATAGATCACCATGCCGCGCTGTTCCATCCCCGCCGGGCACCGGCGCGTCCACTGCCGGAAGTCGTCATCGCCGGATCCCCAGAGATGTGTACCTGGAAGTCAGGGAGCGTTCCAAGCGTTCCACCTGCTTGCGTTTCACCGGGTCCCACAGCGATAACCTTCCCCTGCAGCTAACCTCGTCAGCACCCTGGGGATATATATATATATAAAAGACAGGGAGTGGGCACTCTTCTAAGAAACAGACCTTGGCACCGGTGCCTGTCCAGCCAGGGAAGGCACAATACAGAATCCAACAGGTGGCACTCGGTTCCCCCAATAAGCACACAGAGGCAGTGGTCACATCAACGTTTCAATTCTTATTTGAATTTTCGTCAGGATACAAAAATACAGAGACAGAAGCTTACCTTTATACCTAGTTGATTAGACAGGTGCTGTTGCGTCCCGCAGCGTCCTCCGTCGCGCCATCGTCGTGCGTCGCTCATCTGCGGCATCATCACGCAGCCGGCATGCCGTGATGACGTCAGTGCGTCCGTCCACTCTGCGCTGACGGGGCACCAGTCGGGGCGTACGCGTCCTGTAACCATGACAACAATAATACAGAACATTTAACACCAAATAAACAGTGCATAGAAGATTTAAATCACACAAAATGGCGCAGCACAAGTAATATATCATGATAATGCTGTAGATAAGACATAAAAATATGTATTATGAACAGAAAATATAAGAGACGTGCAAGACACATGTAAATAAACACAGGCTGCACGTAAAAAGTACACATACATAAATAAACAACTTATCCAAGAATTAAACAGTTACACTAAAGAATGACACAGATAGATTACTGGCAGGCATTTAGGAAAAGCATGACAGGGGTACCATCTCATTTAGGCCTTTAGGGTGGATCACATTTAATCGGTGTATCCATTTGGCCTCACACCTAAGGAGAGCAGCATCTCTGTCTCCACCACGGCGTTAATTTGGCAATGTGATCAATCATGCGATATTTGAGAGAGGAGATATTATGCCTGGCCGCCAAAAAATGACGGGCAACAGGTTGTTCGCTTTTACCTGTAGTAAGCGCTGACTTAATGGCTGAGCGATGTGCCGCCATCCTCTCTTTAAATTTCCTAGTGGTCTTCCCAATGTAGGAAAGACCACAGGGGCACAAAATCTGGTAGACCACATGGCTACTTTCACAGGTGAGGTGGTGTTTGATATGATATACATGACCATCATGGGGATGATAAAACTTGTCCCCTTGAATGAGGAACTTACAGGTGGTACAATGACATCTAAAGCAGCCCCATTGTTTTTTTGAGAGAAAATTGGCAGAAGTGGGTATACATTTACCAGAGATGTCGGATTTAACCAATAAATCTCTTAAGTTCTGGGGTCTAGAGAAACAGGGCATCAGTCTAGTCTGCTCCAGTCCTAGAGCAGGATCAGTTTGTACAATGCGCCAGTTCTGTTTGGCTGCTCTGTTAATTTTATCAGTATGCAAATTGTACTGACAGACCCATGGCATGATGTCAGTGGATTTTTTTGGTAGAATTACCTCATTTTTGGACAAGAGATTCTCTCTAGAGATGGTAAGTGCCTTAGTTTTAGTGGCTAACAAATCATGAAGGTGGTAGCCCCTTTCTTGAAAACGACAAATAAGAAGGTCAATTTGTGCAGTAGCTGCCTCTATATTACTGTTGATGCGTAAAATCCTAAGCATCTGCGAATAAGGGAGACTCATTTTGAATTTTTTGGGATGAAAGCTGTTATTATGCAAAAATGTATTGCGATCCGTGTCCTTAGAGAACACTGTAGTGGAGATGACAGAGTCCTGGATGGAGATCCTCACATCCAAGAAATCTATCTGCTCCTGATGCATAATGTATGTAAACTTAACAGGGCTAGAGCTATTGTTGTGATCCAACATAACTTTTTCAAATTGCTCCCGTAAACCCCGCCATAGCAACAGCAAATCATCAATGTATCTAGTAAAGAATACAATGTTATCAGCAATCTCCCTTTTTGAAAAGAATACGTCCTCCTCGACCTCAAACATATATATATTGGCATATGTAGGTGCCACGGATGATCCCATGGCACAGCCCCGGGTCTGAAGAAAAAATTCACTGTCAAACAAAAAGAAGTTTTTTGTAAGAATGAGTTCCAGGAGATGTACAATAATATCCGTGGATTCAGGGTTAAAGCCATCAGTAGATCACAGTAATCTATGTACTGCTGCCATGCCATCGGCATGTGGGATCACCGTATAAAGGCTAGAGACATCGGCTGTGACTAGCCAGATGTCAGGTGGAAGTGTTCCAAGGTCCTGGAGTTTTAATAACAATGATGTAGTGTCCAGCAAAAAATGTGGATGTGTCCTGATAAGAGGTTGTAGAATGGAGTCCAACAGTACTGAGGTTGGTTGAAACAAAGAACCACGTGCTGCGATAATGGGGCGGCCAGGTGGTGGTATGCCCTTATGCACTTTTGGCAAAGTGTACAGTAGAGGTACTAACGGATTTTGGGGGACCAAAATGTCATGGACCTCCTCATTGATGATATGAGCATCTTTAGCCAACAATAGAGTTTCTTTTAATTCTTTAGTAAAGACTGCAGTAGGGTCACCTCGAAGTTTGCAATATACGCCTGGCTCTTCCAGTTGGCGCAAGATCTCTCTTCTGTAATCTGTAATGTCCTGCAGGACAATGCCTCCACCCTTATCGGCGGGGCGTATGACGAGAGAGTCATTCTTGCTCAGCATGGTCAGAGCATTGCGTTCAGCCAGAGGAAGATTAGGATGTTGAAGATTGGATGTAGTTTTGATGGAACTCACATCCTCATCCATCAGTCGCATGAAAGTTTTGATGCTGGCATTGTTTGATAAGGGGTCGAATTTGGACGGTGCCTTAAATTGTCTCAGTTTGTCCGGTATGTCTGGACCTGTTGATGCGGTGTCAGATTTGTTAAAAAAAGTACTCTTTGAGTTTTAATTTTCGCTGTAGTTGATGTCTTTCAACTTGCCATTTCAGATCATCGAACTTATTGGTAGGGATGAACGAGAGGCCCTTAGACAGTAGCGCCACCTCTGGTTCGGTAAGATCATGGCTGGAGAGGTTGAAGATCAATTCTTTTTGTTGTTTATTGGAGGTTTCTTGTTTCCTCTGCCGCCTCCACTGGTCATTTTTTGGCGGCCCACGATTCCGGATAGCCATACTCAGTGGTGCTGATGGGCCCCTTTGACGTCGGGCTCTCCTTTCACCATCGCTCGCTGAACTGGTACCATCTGCTGAAGTGTCGGTGTCGACAGCCGATCTAGGGTACCGATTGCGTCTGAAGAAGGGACGCCTTTTCTCCCCATCTGCTGAATAGTTGCCGGATAGCCATTTGTATACTTGATGATTTTCATAATCTTTATTGACTTTCAGCATTTTTTCTTTTTTAAATTTAATCAGATCTCTTTTGTAGATCGCCAGCTGACTAGTGAGTTTCGCCACCCAATCTGTGGTGGTATCTGAAGTTAGCTTGGGCATATTAGAGGTTTCAAATGCTTCAATCTTAGTTTTTGTAGAGAGCACCTCTTTGTTAGAAAACTCAATCACTAGCAGCATTAAATCTAAAGAACATTTATTAAGGATTGATATCCATTTACAGCAGAAACTGGGGTCGTAGCGGCCGATGGTGGGGCAGTTCCGGATCCGGAAGCCACGAGGAATTTTTTTAGCTTTAAAATAGTCACTGAGAGTAATGGCATGATATTGATAATCAATCTCCCGCTTTTTCATTTTTAACAAATCATTGTACAGCATTTCAGGAGAGTTGGCTTCAGCCAAATCAAGAAATTGATCCTTGTTGAGAATCCCTTCCGGGATGTGAGTTCCATCAAAACTACATCCAATCTTCAACATCATAATCTTCCTCTGGCTGAACGCAATGCTCTGACCATGCTGAGCAAGAATGACTCTCTCGTCATACGCCCCGCCGATAAGGGTGGAGGCATTGTCCTGCAGGACATTACAGATTACAGAAGAGAGATCTTGCGCCAACTGGAAGAGCCAGGCGTATATTGCAAACTTCGAGGTGACCCTACTGCAGTCTTTACTAAAGAATTAAAAGAAACTCTATTGTTGGCTAAAGATGCTCATATCATCAATGAGGAGGTCCATGACATTTTGGTCCCCCAAAATCCGTTAGTACCTCTACTGTACACTTTGCCAAAAGTGCATAAGGGCATACCACCACCTGGCCGCCCCATTATCGCAGCACGTGGTTCTTTGTTTCAACCAACCTCAGTACTGTTGGACTCCATTCTACAACCTCTTATCAGGACACATCCACATTTTTTGCTGGACACTACATCATTGTTATTAAAACTCCAGGACCTTGGAACACTTCCACCTGACATCTGGCTAGTCACAGCCGATGTCTCTAGCCTTTATACGGTGATCCCACATGCCGATGGCATGGCAGCAGTACATAGATTACTGTGATCTACTGATGGCTTTAACCCTGAATCCACGGATATTATTGTACATCTCCTGGAACTCATTCTTACAAAAAACTTCTTTTTGTTTGACAGTGAATTTTTTCTTCAGACCCGGGGCTGTGCCATGGGATCATCCGTGGCACCTACATATGCCAATATATATATGTTTGAGGTCGAGGAGGACGTATTCTTTTCAAAAAGGGAGATTGCTGATAACATTGTATTCTTTACTAGATACATTGATGATTTGCTGTTGCTATGGCGGGGTTTACGGGAGCAATTTGAAAAAGTTATGTTGGATCACAACAATAGCTCTAGCCCTGTTAAGTTTACATACATTATGCATCAGGAGCAGATAGATTTCTTGGATGTGAGGATCTCCATCCAGGACTCTGTCATCTCCACTACAGTGTTCTCTAAGGACACGGATCGCAATACATTTTTGCATAATAACAGCTTTCATCCCAAAAAATTCAAAATGAGTCTCCCTTATTCGCAGATGCTTAGGATTTTACGCATCAACAGTAATATAGAGGCAGCTACTGCACAAATTGACCTTCTTATTTGTCGTTTTCAAGAAAGGGGCTACCACCTTCATGATTTGTTAGCCACTAAAACTAAGGCACTTACCATCTCTAGAGAGAATCTCTTGTCCAAAAATGAGGTAATTCTACCAAAAAAATCCACTGACATCATGCCATGGGTCTGTCAGTACAATTTGCATACTGATAAAATTAACAGAGCAGCCAAACAGAACTGGCGCATTGTACAAACTGATCCTGCTCTAGGACTGGAGCAGACTAGACTGATGCCCTGTTTCTCTAGACCCCAGAACTTAAGAGATTTATTGGTTAAATCCGACATCTCTGGTAAATGTATACCCACTTCTGCCAATTTTCTCTCAAAAAAACAATGGGGCTGCTTTAGATGTCATTGTACCACCTGTAAGTTCCTCATTCAAGGGGACAAGTTTTATCATCCCCATGATGGTCATGTATATCATATCAAACACCACCTCACCTGTGAAAGTAGCCATGTGGTCTACCAGATTTTGTGCCCCTGTGGTCTTTCCTACATTGGGAAGACCACTAGGAAATTTAAAGAGAGGATGGCGGCACATCGCTCAGCCATTAAGTCAGCACTTACTACAGGTAAAAGCGAGCAACCTGTTGCCCGTCATTTTTTGGCGGCCAGGCATAATATCTACTCTCTCAAATATCGCATGATTGATCACATTGCCAAATCACGCCGTGGTGGAGACAGAGATGCTGCTCTCCTTAGGTGTGAGGCCAAATGGATACACCGATTAAATGTGATCCACCCTAAAGGCCTAAATGAGATGGTACCCCTGTCATGCTTTTCCTAAATGCCTGCCAGTAATCTATCTGTGTCATTCTTTAGTGTAACTGTTTAATTCTTGGATAAGTTGTTTATTTATGTATGTGTACTTTTTACGTGCAGCCTGTGTTTATTTACATGTGTCTTGCACGTCTCTTATATTTTCTGTTCATAATACATATTTTTATGTCTTATCTACAGCATTATCATGATATATTACTTGTGCTGCGCCATTTTGTGTGATTTAAATCTTCTATGCACTGTATATTTGGTGTTAAATGTTTTGTATTATTGTTGTCATGGTTACAGGACGCGTACGCCCCGACTGGTGCCCCGTCAGCGCAGAGTGGACGGATGCACTGACGCGATGATGTCATCACGGCATGCCGGCTGCGTGATGACGCCGCAGATGAGCGACGCACGACGATGGCGCGACGGAGGACGCTGCGGGACGCAACAGCACCTGTCTAATCAACTAGGTATAAAGGTAAGCTTCTGTCTCTGTATTTTTGTATCCTGACGAAAATTCAAATAAGAATTGAAACGTTGATGTGACCACTGCCTCTGTGTGCTTATTGGGGGAACCGAGTGCCACCTGTTGGATTCTGTATGTATATATATATATATATATATATATATATATATATATATATATATATATATATATATATCCAAAGGATCCCTCCCTTGTTGAGGGGGGGAAATGAACACTCTCCTCGAAATAATGATAGATGAGATAGTCATTGGTGTAGTAAAAAATCACATAAATAATTTATTCCAATGAGTCAATTTCCATCACTGCCCCGACGTTTCGGTCCACAAACGGACCTTCCTCAAGGAGCTTTTAGATGGATCATCAGCGCATAAACAAGCCTATACCTCAGCCCTGGAGGATTAGGAAACAGCCAATCAGGAGCCGCTAGGCCGCAAGGCGGCCAATAGCGGCATTCGGGAGGCGGAGCCGCACGATGTACACAAACACCGTGCGGCTCCTGCTGTCCGGCTGGTTTCGGGTGTCGGTTTGTTTTTTTGCCAAGACCCTTACCTGGACTACGTCGCCCTGGGACAGGTGAGTATGGTTTCCTTCCACAGCTTCCACATGGATTTCGTCGGACTCCGGACGCCATCGCCGACAGCGACGTCGACTTGAAGAAGGACGTCGACATGGATCCAGAAGACCGCCGACACAGGACCAGAAGACGACACAGGACCAGGGCTACCTACGGAAAGAATATAGGTAAGTATTAGTATGTGTGGGCTTTGTATGTATTAAAGTTTTATTTTAAGTATGTGTCAGTGTGTTTTATTGTACTATTTTTAATACTGTGGCACTACAAGACCCAGCGGGCCCTTTAATGCCCCGCAGGCTGGGACTTGTGGTTCTCCAAGTCCCAGCTTGCGGGGGAGGCTTGCTGGGACTCATAGTGCCCCAGTATTAGACAATAGTTTAATCTTTTTTTTACACCACTATCAGCTCGATGCCCACCGCCCAGGGGCATTGAGGACAGCACCAGGCTTCAGCCTGGTCAGGTAAGTCCTGGAGGGGGGGGGACCCCTTCATTGGGGGGGTCCCCACTCCCCCAGGACCCCTGGCCAGGCTGACTGGTCGGTAGGGTTAATGTTTTGGCCACGGGACCTTATATAATAAGTGTCCCGCGGCTGTGACATTACCCTGCTGGCTGGTTGTGCCTGGGGCTGGTTCTTAAAATATGGGGGACCCCTAGTCATTTTGTCCCCCGTATTTTGGGAACCAGCCCCGGACCTGGAGCCTGGGGCTGGTTGTTAAAAATCGGGGAACCCCTATTTGTCGGGTTCCCTGATTTTTAATTACCGGCCCCGGCTCCTTCAGCCTGGTGCTGGTTACGGCTGTGGGGGGGACCCCACGCCGTTTTTTTTTTTTATTTATTTTTTTTTCTATTTTTTTACACTGAAGCCTGCACGGGTCTGACTGATCCGTGCAGGCTTAAAGCAAATACGACAGGGAAAGCAAGGTGTATTTTCCTGTCGTATTTGCATGGGTGTTTTACACCACTTAGCAGCCGTATTATCAGTACGGCTGCTTAGTACATCAGGAACCACCATTCTTTTGAATGGTGATTTCTGTCGTATTCTATCGATGGTGTAGACATTCGTATTTGTAAATACAAATACGAATGTTCCATCTTTAGGAATACGAATTGTTGTATTTTCGGGATTGTAAATCCTGAAAATACAATTTCGTAAAAAAAAGGTGTATTTCTGCCTACGAATACACCTTTTTTCTACTAATCCATTTTGGTAAATGTCCCCCAAAAACCGTGCTGCTGCTTATTAGGTCCCATTCCCTATCTGCCACTACAGGAATACAGATAAAGAATTACTTTCATTCAATCCTTTCGGGGCAATAGTGTCCAATTTTGCTATCCACCTTGCTTCTCTTTGGAGGAGGGCACGCCCTCTGTTACCCCCTCTCTCATTAGGTGGTTCCCAGTCAATAATCATATACTGTAGTGAGGAGATCTGGTGTCCTTCCTTCACAAAGTGAACAGCGAAAGGTTTGTCAGAGGTCCCGGTTTTATAGGCTAATCGTATTGATGATCTATGTTGTGTCATCCTTTTGCGGAAAGTGCAAATTGTTTTGCCAACATATAGATACCCACATGGGCACTTCAAATAATATATTACAAGGTCCATCATGCAGGTCAAACGATGTCTTAGTTCAATCTTTCTACCACTGTGCGGGTGATTGAATGACCGGCCAGTAATCAATGCTCGACAGGTCGCACATCCGAGACATTTAAAGCAACCCCGCTGCTGAGATAGCCATGTAGGTTTAGATGGCCCTTTTGTGTGGGACATGTTAGGTCTCCGTCCCCGGCGTACACTTAAGAGGTGGCTTTTTATCCATCTTTGCAAATGAAGGATCGGAAGAGAATATGTGCCAATTCTTTTTGACACATTTTTGTATCTCTTTTAATGAGGTGTCACATTGTACACCTAGTACCATATTAGGTGTTTCTCTCTTGCGGATCCCCTCTTTCAAGTTGGTAGCGTTTTTCAGTCGGGCTTTATTTAAACAATTGATGATGTCCTGCCTCTTGTACCCACGTTCTTTGAACCTTAGACAACAATCCTGTAGCTGCTCCTCTGCTTTCTCTTTATTGGAATTATTGCGCAATATACGAAGAAACTGGGATATAGGTAATTTGGACTTGAGTGCCTCAGGACAATGACTTGTAGCCCACAACATGGTGTTGCGGTCAGTTGGCTTGCGGTATAATGTATACCCAAGTCTATCCTGATTTTTATAAACAGTAACATCTACGAAGTTAATCGATGTTTCACTTATCTCAGAGGTGAACCTAATAGGGTTGTCCAGTGAGTTAAGATGTGTAACCATATCATTAAAAGACTCAACACTGCCCAACCATAGCAGAATCACGTCATCAATGAATCTCTTGTAATACAAAATCTGGGGACCATAACTTGACAGTATGTGCTCATTTTCATATTGCTGCATAAATATATTAGAATAAGCTGGCGCTAAATTCGACCCCATAGCGGTCCCCGAGTTCTAGATGTAGTAACCACCCTGATAGAGAAAGTGATTACTACGAAGGACCATGCCCAAAAGTTTGAGCATGAATCCAACCGTTGGGCCACTATAGGGTCCCTTCAGCAGTTTATCCTCAACAACCTGGATTCCCATGTCATGGGGTATTACGGTATATACCGAGCTAACATCCAATGATGCTAGCTTACATGTAACAGGGATATTAGTTCGTTTTTTGATATCACTCAAAAAATGACCAGTATCGCGAAGATAACTTTTATCATTAATCACAAAAGGCTGTAAAAAGAAATCAAGAAATTGGGCTATTGGTTGCAAAATAGATCCACGTGCAGAAATTATAGGTCGACTGGGAGGGTCGACCAATGATTCATACACTTTAGGAAGTAGATAAAATGAAAGGACATAAAGGATAATCAGTCGTCAGGTAATCATATACATTATCATCTATCCATGAATTAGTATGTCCAATTTTCAATGTCTCATCCACCTCACGTTTATTTCTAGGCATCGGATTAAAATTAAGTTTTGAATATGTTTTTTCATCAGACAATTGGCTTCTAACCTCCAAATCATATTTAGTAGAATCCAGAATAACTACAGCCCCGCCCTTGTCTGCATTACGTCTAGTAATGGAGGTGTTATTTGTCAGTGATGTTAGTGCCTCACGTTCATTTTTTCTTCGATTGTCATAAGGTCTGGTATGTTTATCATTTTCCATTACCTCATGATTAACCATCCTTAAAAAATTCTTAATGCTGGTAATACTAGAGGGTGGGTCAAAAGTACTTCGGTTTTTAAACAAACTAATAGGCATAGCTGGAGTCGAAGTATCTCTGTTGTCAAAGAACTCCCTTAATCGCAATTTGCGACCCATCTTATGGAGACCATCTAAAGGGGTCCAGTTTGTTAGTGGGTACAAAAGACAGAGATTCCTCAGACTCAGTGAGCTGGTGTGATGATAAATTGAAAATTAATTCCCTTTTTTGCCTCTTTTGTTTTTGTTCTTTTCTCGAGATCCTCTCCCTCCTTGTGTGGGGTCTTCTATTAGATCTTTGCCAAACATTCTTGATCTCGTACCTGGGCCTAAAAAAGCTCCCGATGGTGGTCTATTATCGGAAAATTCTCTATCAGATGACTAGTGTAATTTAAGCCCGATTGATTTGTTCTCATTCGCCCCTGCCTTCTAGCAAAATATTTCTGTCGTGGGGATTCCCCAAATAGCCAGCGATACACTCCATGGTGTTTAGGCCAGTATTCAATGCCTCTGATTCGCCGTATTTTCTGGCGAATCAGGCAATTCCCCGGGTTTACAGTGAATTTTCTCACACAAAAAAACAATTCGCCCTATTCAATGAACAGAATCCGCTGCAAATGAAGAGCGAATGACTGGCGATTCGCCATTTGCGATTCGCCACAATTCGCCAGTGCTTTTCAATGGGGTTTTTATAATCCATGTCGACACTTTCTAGTTTCTTTCGTTTGAAAGAAATCAGATCTGTCTGAAATTTCTCAATCTGGCTTTTTAATCTAGTCAACCAATCATCTGTCTTGTCATTTTTAAGGGCTGATACATGCTCATTTTCAGGTTTGGATTTCCAATCTAATCTTAGCCAGTTCTAATCCAACCTCCTCAATTACTAATATGAGGAGATCCATGGAGCATTTATTTAACACACCACACCACCGGACACAGAACGCTGGGTTCTTGCGCCCGATGGTGAGTGTGTTACTCATCCTAAAACCGCGTGGAATTTGTTTTTTTCTAAAGTATTCAGACAAAAATTGTCCGTGTAGCACTAATTCAATTTCATGCTTTTTAAGTCTCATTAGTTTATGGAAAATATCAGTAGGTGATTGATTAGGCAATTTATCGAAATCCAATCGATTAAATAATACTTTTTCAATCTCATCATCAGTTAAGCTGACTAAATGACTTTTCGCCTCACTTAGGAGGGCATCATCAAGTATACCCAGGCTGTGAGCCATATAGTATACCCAGGCTGTGAGCCATATAGTATACCCAGGCTGTGAGCCATATAGTATACCCAGGCTGTGAGCCATATAGTATACCCAGGCTGTGAGCCATATAGTATACCCAGGCTGTGAGCCATATAGTATACCCAGGCTGTGAGCCATATAGTATACCCAGGCTGTGAGCCATATAGTATACCCAGGCTGTGAGCCATATAGTATACCCAGGCTGTGAGCCATATAATATACCCAGGCTGTGAGCCATATAGTATACCCAGGCTGTGAGCCATATAGTATACCCAGGCTGTGAGCCATATAGTATACCCAGGCTGTGAGCCATATAGTATACCCAGGCTGTGAGCCATATAGTATACCCAGGCTGTGAGCCATATAGTATACCCAGGCTGTGAGCCATATAATATACCCAGGCTGTGAGCCATATAGTATACCCAGGCTGTGAGCCATATAGTATACCCAGGCTGTGAGCCATATAGTATACCCAGGCTGTGAGCCATATAGTATACCCAGGCTGTGAGCCATATAGTATACCCAGGCTGTGAGCCATATATAATGAGCACACATTGTGTAGTCGCAGCAGCACTGATTAAATGTACTATACAAAAAATATACTAAACCAAAAAAATACACCATAGATAAAGGTTTTCTTTTATCTTTTTGTATTTTGGTATAGGTGTGTTGGCACTTAAAATTTCATGTATTAAGCTGTCTACAAGTCTTGTAAAAGGCTCGGATTTGAGCCGAAACGTTGACCACATGTGGTAGCGGGATTGAGAAATAAAATGCAATTTTAAAATTATCTTCAGTCTGGAGAGTGACCTCATTATGTACCCACGTTTATCTATCTATCTATCTATCTATCTATCTATCTATCTATCTATCTATCTATCTATCTATATATATATCTATATATATATATCTATATATATATCTATATCTAGTGATCCAACAGGCATGCAATTTATGGCTTTAGAGCAAATTAAGCTAGATATAAGAGGAGGCAATAAAGACAAATTGCTCCTCAAACGTGAGTCGTATTGGATATACGCTCTAAATGCACTAAGTCCTGTCGGTCTTAACGAAGGTTTGGAAATTGCTCCCTTTTTGAATTGAATGATTTCCTCATGTGTATGCCCCTTTTTTTTCTGTATCTGGTATTGCGCTGACTCATTTCTGATCTTAGCTATTGCCGCATGTGTATGCATCTTGAATACAATCTTGGCTTTTTGTGTTTTTATATACTCATTTTTAGCTATTGCCGCATGTGTATGCGCATTGAATACAATCTTGGCTTCTCTATCAATTAGTCTTGTGTACTCATGGAGTGTTTATCTTAATGTAATTTATTTATCAGGGTTCTTTATACAATGTGTTCTCTTTTTTACTACTTTTTATAAACTAAATTTTTATCTATGAAATTTTTATCTAATTATGTACATGATTAGTACTTTTTAAAGAAATGTAGTACAGTTAAACTTGACTGTTTATTTTATGCCCAGCACGGCACTATATGTCTTATAGCTTTAAAGCTATTGCAGAGTTTGCACATGTGAATCTGCTTATTTCTAATTAGCTGTGTGAGTGGGTATAAGGAGGCGGTGAGCCAGTGCTAGGCCAGCCCTCTGACGAAGTTGATACGAAACGCGTAGGGGCGTGGCCTAGCACAGGAGAACACCACCACTTGCTGTTTTGCTGTATGTCCGGGAACGGAGGTAACCGGCTCCAGTCTGTGGGTGCTTGCATGCACCACTCATAAGCTGTTTGACCGCGGTGATTAAGAACCGCCACCGTTGGTACGTTTACCCATTCCTATGTTTCATGTTTTTATATGTCTGAATAAATTTTCAAAAAAAACGACATTTATGCACTATGAAGCGCCCGTCTTTATTTCTCTAGAAATCTCTTACCTGCTGGATACAGGTTCATTTGCCCCATGAGAGACGGAGCAGCTGGGACCAATATCCTAAGTGCCTTTACAGACTATCCTAATTGAAGGATTGGACGATTTGTTGGACACTGCAAGGTTTTTCTGGACTTATTATTACAGCGCATTGTTCTTTTTCTTTTGCATATATATATATATATATACACACACACACTTAACCTCTTCACCTTGGCGGAGAAGCTGCACTCAGGATTTGTTGCATGGAAAAAAGTTTATTCACAAATGCAGCATGGTAGATGTGTCTGCTGAGGTGGGGAGGTAAGTGCACTTATTGGATTATTTATGGACTCTGCACCTTACTTGTGTGCCATCCTATACCTTGGAATATATATATATATATATATATATATATATATATATATATACAACACAATAGTGTCTTCAGCGCCCTTGGTTAGTAATGTCCATACAATATAATATACAGTGATTATAAAATGATATTAAAAATAATTAGATACAATTCATAGGTGGTTCTTTTGAAGAAATTTTTCTTTTATTTTTCAAAAAGCGCGATCAATACCCAACGCGTTTCGCCTCGTTAAGAGGCTTCATCAGGGGTTTGTGATCTTTTTTCTTTATAAACTCTAGTATCTAGTACCCATCAGAATCAGGTCAGATTTTAATTGCAAACAGATAGGAAATTTCTGTTGATGGCCCCAGAATATTTTTACTGGATGGTAGAACCTTATTAAAATATGAGCCCCATGTATGATGTAATTTTTCGGAAGAAATGTATCTACAAGAATACCTCCTAGAATTAGTATTGGGTCATATTCAATGGTATAATAGACTTTTCGGAAGAAATGTATCTACAAGAATACCTCCTAGAATTAGTATTGGGTCATATTCAATGGTATAATAGACTTTTGTTCCGTAGAATTAATTGTCACGGGCCAAAAAAACTCTCAAATAATTCACCTTGTATTTTGAGAACACTCCTTTTAGTATAGGGACATGTGCTCTCCTAGGGATCCAGCCAGCAAGAGGATCTTGGATCCCTAGGAGAGCACATGTCCCTATACTAAAAGGAGTGTTCTCAAAATACAAGGTGAATTATTTGAGAGTTTTTTTGGCCCGTGACAATTAATTCTACGGAACAAAAGTCTATTATACCATTGAATATGACCCAATACTAATTCTAGGAGGTATTCTTGTAGATACATTTCTTCCGAAAAATTACATCATACATGGGGCTCATATTTTAATAAGGTTCTCCAGTAAAAATATTCTGGGGCCATCAACAGAAATTTCCTATCTGTTTGCAATTAAAATCTGACCTGATTCTGATGGGTACTAGATACTAGAGTTTATAAAGAAAAAAGATCACAAACCCCTGATGAAGCCTCTTAACGAGGCGAAACGCGTTGGGTATTGATCGCGCTTTTTGAAAAATAAAAGAAAAATTTCTTCAAAAGAACCACCTATGAATTGTATTTAATTATTTTTAATATCATTTTATAATCACTGTATATTATATTGTATGGACATTACTAACCAAGGGCGCTGAAGACACTATTGTGTTGTGTATTGTAGGTATTTTCAGTCCCAGCTAGTAGGGGTCTGAGTGTCAACAGCGACCGATTTTATAAATTAAAATTAAATTGAAAATAAATAGCGCAATTTCAGAGATTTTGGGTTGTGATATATATATATATATTTGGGAGGATATGGAGAGAACACAGGCGCCAGACCAAAGTTGTATAATAAAGGCTTATATAACCAATTTATACCAATAACACAATTTCAATTAAAAAAAAACATTTTAATTTATAGTCAAGATAAACACAATGTATAAAAAAGGATTTGTAAAAATTGGACAGTATAAATAAGTATATAAAAAAACCAGCACAATTAATATAAAAGGGTAGCGGGTAGGTGGGGCATGGGAACAACAGGTTATAAGGTAAATGGATACGAGTGGATATCTTTCTAAGCGTAGAAATTCTCAAATAGAGCACATAAGTCAAAGACCATAGTTCTTAGTACTTAGCTCATGAGAAGGAGGGATAGTATTGTCCTTTAAGGGTTCGTGGAGCAGAGCACTGGTTCCACGGCTGGTTAGCAAAGAGGATTGGAGGAATAGTCCCAACGCGTTTCGTCCACCTATGGACTTCTTCAAGGGTAGCAGGATATATATATATATATTTATATATATATATATATATATATGTAAGAATGAAGAGAAAGCGCACAATGAGCAAAATGTATAATTACTTTACAATAAAGATATACGCTCACATACACGTATTTAAGGTATGCCTTTCACTGTTTAAAGTTGTTACACTATTTTCACCTTGAAAAAGGAGCGCAAAAGCTCCGAAACGTTGGCGTGTTTTCGGTTGAATATACGTTTTTGGAAAGTTTCCCTGGAGTGCCGTGATTTACGTCATCAAGGGCACCGGGGTCCAGTGAACGCTTTGGGAGAGTGCCAAGCCGCCACATACAGTAGCTCACATACATTACAGTATGCCAGCATTTGGAGGTGGGATAACAATCACAGAGCCGCGTGCCGGTGCCAGCTGTAAGCACGTCCACACATTTTGCTCACTGTGCGCTTTCTCTTCATTCTTCCAAGTATCTGTGTTCTGGACCTTGGTAAGGGCCATTGGGAGAGCTGCACGCGCTAGGGAAACCCATGGCTGAGGACTCTTGCGCATGAGTATTTTTGTACATGTGTATATATATATATATATATATATATATATATATATGTGTGTGTGTGTGTTATGTTTTCTGGTTTGCCAATGTTGATCATATACTGTATATCGTCCTGACCTATCATATCTGTGTTTCCTCTGACAGGCATGGATGCCAAATTGTTTCACAGCAGACAAGGATCAGAGAGGTAAGCAATATCTCAAGCTGTTAGTTGTCACTTCCTCCTCTCCTTCTGTCATTTCCTCCTCTGCTGCTGTAACTTCCCCCTCTCCTGCTGTTGCTTCCTCCTCGGCTGCTGACACTTCCTCCTCTTTCTGCTTTTACTATCTCCTCACCTACTGTCACTTCCTCCTTCACTACTGTCACTTCCTCCTCTCTTGCTGTCACTTCCTGATCTCTCGCTGTCATTTACTCCTTCACTGATGTCACTTTCTATTTTCCTAATGTCACTTTCTCCTCTCCTGCTGTAATTTCCTCCATCACTGATGCCTCCTACTCTTTGCCTAATGTCACTTCCTTCTCTCCTGCTGTCACTTCCTCCTCAGCTGTTGTCACTTCCTCCTTCACTGCTGTTAATTCCTCCTTTATCGCTGTGACTTACTCACCTCCTACTGTCACTTCTTTCTGTGCTTCTGTCACTTCCTCCTTCGCCGCTGTCACTTCCTCTTATCCCATTGGCACTTCTTCCTTTCCTGCTGTTGTTTCCCTTTCTCCTGATGACAATTGCCCAATCTATTCATGAAGCAAAAAAGTGGAGAAGTGGCTTAGCTTTCAGGTAACATGTGTCAAGTGCATTCTATAAAAACTATACATAGCAGCTAATTGTTTGTCATAACAAAGTTCATGACTAGACCTCTTGGACACTCATTACCAGACCTTGGATTGTATCAGACCAGCCTCTATCCACTAATGCTTGGACACTCGTTACCAGACCTTGGATTGTATCAGACCAGCCTCTATCCACTAATGCTTGGACACCCATTACCGGACCTTGGATTGTATCAGACCAGCCTCTATCCATTTGTACTTGGACACTCATTACCGGACCTTGGATTGTATCTGACCAGCCTCTATCCACTAATGCTTGGACACTCATTACCGGACCTTGGATTGTATCTGACCAGCCTCTATCCACCAATGCTTGGACACTCATTACCAGACCTTGGATTGTATCAGACCAGCCTCTATCCACTAATGCTTGGACACCAGTTACCAGTCCTTGGATTGCATCTGACCAGCCTCTATCCATTTGTACTTGGACACTTGTCACCAGACCTTGGATTGTATCTGTCCTGCCTCTATCCACTAGTACCTGGACACCTGTTACCAGACCTTGGATTGTATCTGTCCTGCCTCTATCCACTAATGCTTGGACACCCATTACCAGACCTTGGATTGTATCAGACCAGCCTCTATCCACTAATGCTTGGACACCCATTACCGGACCTTGGATTGTATCTGACCAGCCTCTATCCACTAATGCTTGGACACCCATTACCAGACCTTGGATTGCATCTGACCAGCCTCTATCCATTTGTACTTGGACACTTGTCACCAGACCTTGGATTGTATCTGACCTGCCTCTATCCACTAGTACTTGGACACCCATTACCAAACCTTAGATTGTATCTGACCAGCCTCTATACATTAATACAGTGGTCAGGGAACTTGTCCTAATTACCCCACACAGTACATGTTTTGCTGGTAACCCAGCAGGTGCACAGGTGTACTAATTACTCACAGACACATTTTATAAGGTCCGCAGGTGGAGTTAATTATTTCACTTGTGATTCTGTGAGGAGACCTGCAAAACATGCGCTGTGTGGGGTAATGAGGACTGAGTTCCCTGACCACTGCATTAATACTTGGACACCCATTACCAGACCTTGGATTGTATCTGACCACCCTCTATCCATTAATACTTGGACACCCATTACTAGTCCTCGGATTTTATCTGACCTGCCTCTATCCACTAATACCTGGACACCCGTTACCAGACCTTGGATTGAATCTGAACTTCTCTATCCACTAGTACTTGGACCAGACCTTGGATTGTATCTGTCCTTCTCTATCCACTAATACCTGGACACCCGTTACCAGACCTTGGATTGTATCTGACCTTCTCTATCCACTAATACCTGGACACCCGTTACCAGACCTTGGATTGCATCTGACCTTCTCTATCCACTAATACCTGGACACCCGTTACCAGACCTTGGATTGAATCTAACCTTCTCTATCCACTAGTACTTGGACCAGACCTTGGATTGTATCTGACCTTCTCTATCCACTAGTACTTGGACCAGACCTTGGATTGTATCTGTCCTTCTCTATCCACTAATACCTGGACACCCGTTACCAGACCTTGGATTGAATCTGACCTTCTATATCCACTAGTACTTGGACCAAACCTTGGATTGTATCTGACCTTCTCTATCCACTAGCACTTGGACCAGACCTTGGATTGTATCTGACCTTCTCTATCCACTAATACCTGGACACCCATTACCAGACCTTGGATTGTATCTGACCAGCCTCTATCCATTAGTACTTGGACAATTGTCACCAAACCTTGGATTGTATCTGTCCTGCCTCTAACCACTAGTACTTGGACACCTGTTATCAGAGCTTGGATTGTATCTGATCTGCCTCTATCCATTAATACTTGGACACCAATTACCAGACCTTGGATTGTATCTGACCAGCCTCTATCCATTAATACTTGGACACCCGTTACCAGTCCTTGGATTTTATCTGACCTGCCTCTATCCACTAATACCTGGACACCCATTACCAGACCGTGGATTGTATCTGACATTCTCTATCCACTAATACTTGGACACCCATTACCAGACCTTGGATTGTATCTAACCTTCTCTATCCACTAATTCTTGGATATCTTTTACCAGACCTTGGATTGTATCTGACCTTCTCAATCCACTAGTACTTGGACCAGACCTTGGATTGTATCTGACCTTCTCTATCCACTAATACCTGGTCATCCATTACCAGACCTTGGATTGTATCTGACCAGCCTCTATCCATTAGTACTTGGACAATTGTCAACAAACCTTGGATTGTATCTGTCCTGCCTCTAACCACTAGTACTTGGACACCTGTTATCAGAGCTTGGATTGTATCTGATCTGCCTCTGTCCATTAATACTTGGACACCCATTACCAGGCCTTGGATTGTATCTGACCAGCCTCTATCCATTAATACTTGGACACCCGTTACCAGTCCTTGGATTTTAGCTGACCTGCCTCTATCCACTAATACCTGGACACCCGTTACCAGACCTTGGATTGTATCTGACCTTCTCTATCCACTAATACCTGGACACCCATTACCAGACCTTGGATTGTATCTGACCTTCTCTATCCACTTATACTTGGATATCTTTTACCAGACCTTGGATTGTATCTGACCTGCCTCTTTCTTGTCCATTATTATTTGATAACCGAACCAGACTTTGGATTGTATCTAAAAGGCTACCTGTCTGAAACCTCACCTCAGAAAGTGTCTGCTGTTTGGTGCTACCCTGCAATTTTTGGGGATTTTATATGAAGTCTCACTGTGCCTAATGCAGGGTTTGCAAAATAAATTGGCTACTATACAATCCCAGTTGGAGGATATGCAGAGGAGCACAATTACCCAGCACCTTGGTCTGAACCTGCAACCGCTGCTACAGAGCCAAATATCCAATACTCAGGGCCACATGTAATAGGGTGAGAGTTTCAGAAAGTGAGAGATTTTGGGAGAGTTTTCCCCTGTTTTTTAAAGCAGCAATCAATTACATGGCAAAATCAACCTGGTTTTGCAGAGTAATTGATTGCTGCTTTAAAAAAACAGGGGAAAACTCTCCCAAAATCTCTCACTTTCCGAAACTCTCACCCTATTACATTTGGCCCTCAATGTTTCTTGAGTGTGGTAGTGTACTCAGACAATTTAATCCACCAAATGTGACCTAAAACTTATAATGATGCCATAGAAATATAGAAACATAGAATGTGATGGCAGATACTGTATGACCCACTTGGCCCATCTAGTTTGCCAATTTAGAAATGCCAGGAACCCAACTCCATAAACAGGGGGACAGAGGCCATGTTAAGCCACCCCAGAATGTTGTCACGCTATCACATCGCTGTGCCATGCTTGTTTGGTCCAGATAATGTCTGGAGGACTATGAGTGGGACTGGCTGAGAATGATGAGTGGGATTGGCTGAGAATGATGAGTGGGATTGGCTGAGAATGATGAGTGGGATTGGCTGAGAATGATGAGTGGGACTGGCTGAGAATGATGAGTGGGACTGGCTGAGAATGATGAGTGGGATTGGCTGAGAATGATGAGTGGGACTGGCTGAGAATGATGAGTGGGATTGGCTGAGAATGATGAGTGGGATTGGCTGAGAATGATGAGTGGGATTGGCTGAGAATGATGAGTGGGACTGGCTGAGAATGATGAGTGGGATTGGCTGAGAATGATGAGTGGGACTGGCTAAGAAGATGAGTGGGACTGGCTGAGTATGATGAGTGGGACTGGCTGAGTATGATGAGTGGGACTGGCTGAGAATGATGAGTGGGATTGGCTGAGAATGATGAGTAGGACTGGCTGAGAATGATGAGTGGGATTGGCTGAGGATGATGAGTGGGATTGGCTGAGGATGATGAGTGGGTTTGGCTGAGAATGATGAGTGGGACTGGCTGAGAATGATGAGTGGGATTGGCTGAGAATGATGAGTGGGACTGGCTGAGAATGATGAGTGGGACTGGCTGAGA
Source organism: Crinia signifera (assembly GCF_055691185.1). NCBI lineage: Eukaryota > Metazoa > Chordata > Amphibia > Anura > Myobatrachidae > Crinia > Crinia signifera. Next base: position 2,768,111 of record NC_139218.1, read on the forward strand.
ATGATGAGTGGGACTGGCTGAGAATGATGAGTGGGACTGGCTGAGAATGATGAGTGGGACTGGCTGAGAATGATGAGTGGGACTGGCTGAGAATGATGAGTGGGACTGGCTGAGAATGATGAGTGGGACTGGCTGAGAATGATGAGTGGGACTGGCTGAGAATGATGAGTGGGACTGGCTGAGTATGATGAGTGGGATTGGCTGAGAATGATGAGTGGGAATGCCTAAGAATGATGAGTGGGACTGGCTGAGAATGATGAGTGGGACTGGCTGAGAATGATGAGTGGGACTGGCTGAGAATGATGAGTGGGACTGGCTGAGAATGATGAGTGGGACTGGCTGAGAATGATGAGTGGGACTGGCTGAGTATGATGAGTGGGATTGGCTGAGAATGATGAGTGGGAATGCCTAAGAATGATGAGTGGGACTGGCTGAGAATGATGAGTGGGACTAGCTGAGAATGATGAGTGGGATTGGCTGCAGAGCCGGCCTTAGGCATAGGCAAACTAGGCAATTGCCTAGGGCATTTGGAATGCCTAGGGGCATCAGCAGCTTCTGCTGATTAAAATGATATGCAGCATGCCTATATTCTGTGTGTGTGAGGCTGTATCTGCATATGAAATAGTGTATTCATGGAAATCACTGTAACATAGCATTCCATATGCAGGTACAGCCACAGTCGCACACAGAATATAGGCATGCCCTGGGCCCCCTCCCCTTAAGTCAGCAGCAGCTGAAGCTCTTCTCCTCTGCCCAGCACACACTGCTTTGTGCTGGGTTGCAGTGTGGCCATGGAGGTGCTTAAAATACAATATTTTCTCAGGATTTTTTTCTAAGGGTATAATGTGAATATTGTGAGGAGTAATAAGGTAAAGTGGTACTACTGTGTGATGTAACGTGAATAAAGTTGCACTACTGTGTGGCATAATTTGAATTGGGGGTACTATTGGGTGGCCATACCCCTTCCCAGCAAGAACACACCCCTGTATGGGATGCGCACCGAATGTGTGCACTGTTTCTATTTAAAATATTGCGGCTAGGAGCACCAAAATGATGACTGCTATGATGTGGGTTGATGGGGCTGGGAAAGGGGAGCAGGGTCAGAGACGGAACTAGTGGCGGTGCTAGGGGGCACCAGCCAAAATCTTGCCTAGGGCATCATTTAGGCTAGGGCCGGCTCTGATTGGCTGAGAATGATGAGTGGGAATGCCTAAGAATGATGAGTGGGACTGGCTGAGAATGATGAGTGGGATTGGCTGAGAATGATGAGTGGGAATGCCTAAGAATGATGAGTGGGACTGGCTGAGAATGATGAGTGGGATTGGTTGAGAATGATGAGTGGGATTGGCTGAGAATGATGAGTGGGATTGGCTGAGTATGATGAGTGGGATTGGCTGAGTATGATAAGTGGGACTGGCTGAGAATGATGAGTGGGAATGCCTGAGAATGATGAGTGGGATTGGCTGAGAATGATGAGTGGGATTGGCTGAGAATGATGAGTGGGACTGGCTGAGAATGATGAGTGGGACTGGCTGAGAATGATGAGTGGGACTGGCTGAGTATGATGAGTGGGACTGGCTGAGAATGATGAGTGGGACGGGCTGAGAATGATGAGTGGGATTGGCTGAGAATGATGAGTGGGAATGCCTAAGAATGATGAGTGGGACTGGCTGAGAATGATGAGTGGGATTGGCTGAGAATGATGAGTAGGACTGGCTGAGAATGATGAGTGGGATTGGCTGAGGATGATGAGTGGGATTGGCTGAGGATAATGAGTGGGTTTGGCTGAGAATGATGAGTGGGACTGGCTGAGAATGATGAGTGGGATTGGCTGAGAATGATGAGTGGGACTGGCTGAGAATGATGAGTGGGACTGGCTGAGAATGATGAGTGGGACTGGCTGAGTATGATGAGTGGGACTGGCTGAGAATGATGAGTGGGACGGGCTGAGAATGATGAGTGGGATTGGCTGAGAATGATGAGTGGGAATGCCTAAGAATGATGAGTGGGACTGGCTGAGAATGATGAGTGGGATTGGCTGAGAATGATGAGTAGGACTGGCTGAGAATGATGAGTGGGATTGGCTGAGGATGATGAGTGGGATTGGCTGAGGATGATGAGTGGGTTTGGCTGAGAATGATGAGTGGGACTGGCTGAGAATGATGAGTGGGATTGGCTGAGAATGATGAGTGGGACTGGCTGAGAATGATGAGTGGGACTGGCTGAGAATGATGAGTGGGACTGGCTGAGAATGATGAGTGGGATTGGCTGAGAATGATGAGTGGGAATGCCTAAGAATGATGAGTGGGACTGGCTGAGAATGATGAGTGGGATTGGTTGATAATGATGAGTGGGATTGGCTGAGAATGATGAGTGGGATTGGCTGAGTATGATGAGTGGGATTGGCTGAGTATGATAAGTGGGACTGGCTGAGAATGATGAGTGGGAATGCCTGAGAATGATGAGTGGGATTGGCTGAGAATGATGAGTGGGATTGGCTGAGAATGATGAGTGGGACTGGCTGAGAATGATGAGTGGGACTGGCTGAGAATGATGAGTGGGACTGGCTGAGTATGATGAGTGGGACTGGCTGAGAATGATGAGTGGGACGGGCTGAGAATGATGAGTGGGATTGGCTGAGAATGATGAGTGGGAATGCCTAAGAATGATGAGTGGGACTGGCTGAGAATGATGAGTGGGATTGGCTGAGAATGATGAGTAGGACTGGCTGAGAATGATGAGTGGGATTGGCTGAGGATGATGAGTGGGATTGGCTGAGGATGATGAGTGGGTTTGGCTGAGAATGATGAGTGGGACTGGCTGAGAATGATGAGTGGGATTGGCTGAGAATGATGAGTGGGACTGGCTGAGAATGATGAGTGGGACTGGCTGAGAATGATTAGTGGGACTGGCTGAGAATGATGAGTGGGATTGGCTGAGAATGATGAGTGGGATTGGCTGAGAATGATGAGTGGGATTGGCTGAGAATGATGAGTGGGACTGGCTGAGAATGATGAGTGGGACTGGCTGAGAATGATGAGTGGGACTGGCTGAGAATGATGAGTGGGATTGGCTGAGAATGATGAGTGGGACGGGCTGAGTATGATGAGTGGGACTGGCTGAGTATGATGAGTGGGATTGGCTGAGAATGATGAGTGGGACTGGCTGAGAATGATGAGTGGGACTGGCTGAGAATGATGAGTGGGATTGGCTGAGAATGATGAGTGGGACTGGCTGAGAATGATGAGTGGGACTGGCTGAGAATGATGAGTGGGATTGGCTGAGAATGATGAGTGGGATTGGCTGAGAATGATGAGTGGGATTGGCTGAGAATGATGAGTGGGACTGGCTGAGAATGATGAGTGGGATTGGCTGAGAATGATGAGTGGGATTGGCTGAGAATGATGAGTGGGACTGGCTGAGAATGATGAGTGGGACTGGCTGAGAATGATGAGTGGGACTGGCTGAGAATGATGAGTGGGACTGGCTGAGAATGATGAGTGGGACTGGCTGAGAATGATGAGTGGGATTGGCTGAGAATGATGAGTGGGATTGGCTGAGAATGATGAGTGGGACTGGCTGAGAATGATGAGTGGGACTGGCTGAGAATGATGAGTGGGACTGGCTGAGAATGATGAGTGGGATTGGCTGAGAATGATGAGTGGGACGGGCTGAGTATGATGAGTGGGACTGGCTGAGTATGATGAGTGGGATTGGCTGAGAATGATGAGTGGGACTGGCTGAGAATGATGAGTGGGACTGGCTGAGAATGATGAGTGGGATTGGCTGAGAATGATGAGTGGGACTGGCTGAGAATGATGAGTGGGATTGGCTGAGAATGATGAGTGGGATTGGCTGAGAATGATGAGTGGGATTGGCTGAGAATGATGAGTGGGATTGGCTGAGAATGATGAGTGGGACTGGCTGAGAATGATGAGTGGGACTGCCTGAGAATGATGAGTGGGACTGCCTGAGAATGATGAGTGGGACTGGCTGAGAATGATGAGTGGGACTGGCTGAGAATGATGAGTGGGATTGGCTGAGAATGATGAGTGGGACTGGCTGAGAATGATGAGTGGGACTGGCTGAGAATGATGAGTGGGACTGGCTGAGAATGATGAGTGGGACTGGCTGAGAATGATGAGTGGGACTGGCTGAGAATGATGATTCTGGCTGGTCTGGGGGAAACAAAGTGCAGTAACTACGATCCCTGACAAGGAATTGTAGCCAACAGAGAGCTATATCTTGACCGCTGGAACACCAGGGACTACTTTGCTGTTGATGACAGGATGGTATATGTAGCAGAAGATTAGCTGTCTGTATACTGGATGGTAAAAATACCTGGTGACTAATCTGAAATGCTTGCGTGGCAGAACTTGGCAGAGTGATGGTGAGATTTAGCGTGACCAATGTGGAGTAGGGTTCAGCTGGAGCCAAAGGCGAGGCAAGGTTCAGTTAGACTTAATGGCAGACAGGGTTTGGCTGGAACTGACGGTGAGGCAGAATTTGGTTGGAATCAATGGCAGACAAGGTTCGGCTGGAACCGATGGCGAAGCAGTATCAGACTGGTATTTGTGATGGGACTGTAGTGCTAATTGGGCTGTGAGGGTTTTTCAGTAAGGATCTCAAAAGCAAAACCTTTTTCTCCAATGGCCAAAACCATGCTACGCTGTAGATGGGGCAGATGTGCAGAGAGATTTAGATTTGGGTGGGGTATATTGTCTCTGTGTAGGGTAAATACTGGCTGCTTTATTTTTGCAGTGCAATTTAGATTTCATTTTAAACAACTCCACCAAAATAGAAGTCTCTTTGCACATTACATCTGTCCCCCTCCCCTGCAGTGCATCATGGTTCTGCAATTTAGATAAGTATTTAGCATTAATAATAATAATGAACTGCATAACCCCCTGTATGCGGAATGATGCCACTGGAGGGCTGGCTGGGCTATATCTGGAAAGATGACACTGGAGTGCTGGTTGGGCTGTATTCAGAATGATGACACTGGAGTGCTGGCTGGGCAGTACCCAGAAGGATGACACTGTAGTGCTGGCTGGGCTGTAACAGGAATGATGACAGTGGAGTGTTGGCTGGGCTGTACCCAGAATGATGACACTGGAGTGCTGGCTGGGCAGTACCCAGAATGATGACACTGGAGTGTTGGCTGGGCTGTACCCAGAATGATGACACTGGAGTGCTGGCTGGGCTGTATTCTGGAATGATGACACTGGAGTGCTGGCTGGGCTGTATCCAGAATGATGACACTGGAGTGTTGGCTGGGCAGTACCCAGAAGGATGACACTGGAGTGCTGGCTGGGCTGTATCCAGAATGATGATACTGGAGTGCTGACTGGGCTGTATGCAGAATGATGACACTGGAGTGTTGGCTGGGCAGTACCCAGAAAGATGACACTGGAGTGCTGGCTGGACAGTACTCAGAATGATAACACTGAAGTGCTGGCTGGGCTGTATCCAGAATGATGACACTGGAGTGTTGGCTGGGCAGTACCCAGAATGATGACACTGGAGTGCTGGCTGGGCTGTATCCAGAATGATGACACTGGAGTGCTGGCTGGGCTGTATCCAGAATGATGACACTGGAGTGCTAGCTGGGCTGTATCCAGAATGATGACACTGGCGTGCTGGCTGGGCTGTATCCAGAATGATGACACTGGAGTGTTGGCAGGGCTGTATTCTGGAATGATGACACTGGAGTTCTGGCTGGGCTGTATCCAGAATGATGACACTGGAGTTTTGGCTGGGCTGTATTCTGGAATGATGACACTGGAGTGCTGGCTGGGCTGTATCCGGAATGATAACAAAGGAGTGCTGACCGGGCTGTTTCCTGAATGATGAGACTGTAGTGCTGGCTGGGCAGTACCCAGAATGATGACACTAGAGTGCTGGCTGGGCAGTACCTAGAATGATGACACTGGAGTGCTGGCTGAGCTGTATCCAGAATGATGACACTGGAGTGCTAGCTGGGCTGTATCCAGAATGATGACACTGGAGTGCTAGCTGGGCTGTATCCAGAATGATGACACTGGAGTGTTGGCTGGGCTGTATCCAGAATGATGACACTGGAGTGCTGGCTGGGCTGTATCCAGAATGATGACACTGGAGTGCTAGCTGGGCTGTATTCTGGAATGATGACACTGGAGTTCTGGCTGGGCTGTATCCAGAATGATGACACTGGAGTTTTGGCTGGGCTGTATTCTGGAATGATGACACTGGAGTGCTGGCTGGGCTGTATCCGGAATGATAACAAAGGAGTGCTGACCGGGCTGTTTCCTGAATGATGAGACTGTAGTGCTGGCTGGGCAGTACCCAGAATGATGACACTAGAGTGCTGGCTGGGCAGTACCTAGAATGATGACACTGGAGTACTGGCTGAGCTGTATCCAGAATGATGACACTGGAGTGCTGGCTGGGCTGTATCCGGAATGATAACAAAGGAGTGCTGACCGGGCTGTTTCCTGAATGATGAGACTGGAGTGCTGGCTGGGCAGTACCCAGAATGATGACATTGGAGTGCTGGCTGGGCTGTACCCAGAATGATGACACTGGAGTGCTCGCTGGGCTGTATCTAGAATGATGACACTGAATTGTTGGCTGGGCAGTACTCAGAATGATGACACTGGAGTGCTGGCTGGGCCATACCCAGAATGATGACACTGGAGTGCTGGCTGGGCTGTATCCAGAATGATGACACTGGAGTGCTCGCTGGGCTGTATCTAGAATGATGACACTGAATTGTTGGCTGGGCAGTACTCAGAATGATGACACTGGAGTGCTGGCTGGACCGTACCCAGAATGATGACACTGGAGTGCTGGCTGGGCTGTATCCAGAATGATGACACTGGAGTGTTGGCTGTGCTGTAATTGGAAGGATGACACTGGAGTGCTCGCTGGGCTGTATCTAGAATGATGACACTGAATTGTTGGCTGGGCAGTACTCAGAATGATGACACTGGAGTGCTGGCTGGGCCATACCCAGAATGATGACACTGGAGTGCTGGCTGGGCTGTATCCAGAATGATGACACTGGAGTGCTCGCTGGGCTGTATCTAGAATGATGACACTGAATTGTTGGCTGGGCAGTACTCAGAATGATGACACTGGAGTGCTGGCTGGACCGTACCCAGAATGATGACACTGGAGTGCTGGCTGGGCTGTATCCAGAATGATGACACTGGAGTGTTGGCTGTGCTGTAATTGGAATGATGACACTGGATGATTCATAGAAAGTGGAGATGGTATTGCAGGAACAAATAAATAACACAATGAACATACTGTAGGTAATAGGCAGTAACTGTAAACCCAGAGGCGCGCAGCTTAGTGCTCACTCACTGAGCTGTGTTACACCTACACACTGGCAGATTCTGAACTACTTATACCCCTTGATGCTTAGCGATTGGTGGATTGAGTCAGGTGATGCAGGGACTCTCAGTCTGGCTCAGGATTTGATGGACCATGGTCAGGTGATCAGATCTTGTCACAGCAGTACTCCAGGTTAGGCTCTGGAAAAACTGAAGCCTTAACATCTTAAAATGGACAAAGGACACTGGTTCCATTCCATAAGTTCGGATCACAGCATGACAGGAGTGGCAGTGACCCAGCAGTATGGTAACCAGGACTTTATTACACCCAATCTCCTTTACAAAATTCCCAAAACCTTTATTGATGCAGGATCTATGGATAACTTCAATGATCACAGTGTGGTTCAGTGCGGTAAAGATTGTCTCTGGCACATTTCCAGTATCATGGTGGCAGGTTGCTGGTGGATTGGCCTGGTGGTATCTCTGACTATATTTTGTCACAGGTGAAGATAAAACCTTACTTTTCTGCAGACAGACCTCCTAGCCTGGACTTAGGGACCCATTTATCATTGATCGCATTTATAATGCGATCTGGGTGGAATCTTACCCCCCAGGTGCGATCCGAACCGCAGGATGGATCATCCCCCGCTCGCAGGGACAGGGCTCAGAAAGGAGCTCGTCCCTGCGATGTGCTTTGCCGGAAGCTGGGGGGGGGGTCTGCGCATGTGTGGTTAGCACTGACCCCCCACGACCCCGCTGACCACAGTGCCCAAGCAGCAGTGCGATCCCATTCCCATAGCCCATAGGCTACGATGGATTTTGGGGCACATTTATCAAAATCACATTTACAATGCAATCTGGGCGGAATATTACCGCCCCAATGTATTACCTGCTGTGCGCAGGGACAGGGCTCCGAAAGGAGCGCGTCCCTGCGATGCCAGGAGCCGGAAGCCGGGGGGTCTGCGCATGTGCGGTTACGCGCTGACCCCCCGTGACCCCGCTGACCGCACTGCCGCTCGGGCAGTGTGATGTGTAGCCATAGGCTACAATGGGCTATCGCCATATCAGAATGGCGATAGCCCAGGGCTGCGATGCCGGGCTGCCCGATGTTGATACATAGAAACCTATGGGGGATGCGGCCGGCGGGGCTGCAGGGGGGGGTCGCAGCAGGGACCCTTTAATACATTTCAGTGATACTTAATATTTGCGGTTAACCCCCGAAAAGATTTAGCCGCAAATCTTACTTGATAAATGGGCCCCTAAGTGTGCAAATCTGAACCAACCCAGAATGATTAGCACCTAATGGGAGGCGCTGGTAATGAATCAGACATCAATATGCAGGGTGACATTCTATGGGATGCGATTATCGTTTTTTTGCGGTAATTAGACCACAAAATGGCGATATCGCATTTTCCCATTAAATCGTTTATTTAATGGAATGCGCTCAGGGACTGAAATCGCATATTATGTGCGTTAAGGTATGCTGAATAAAAATGCGAGATTAATTCGCATTTTTATCGCATCCAGATGTTTTCCAATACAAAAGTATACAAGTCGCATATTTAATGCTATGCACATTTGCACATCGCATTTTTTAGGTGACTAATTATCGCACTTATTTCAGACCTGGGTCTGTTAGGCGAATTAGCCAGAACCCTGCACAGATCGCAATGTTATGTGCAGGGTTCTGCTGTCAAAAATAAAAGAAAGGGTTAAAAAACAAAAAAAACGAGCGCGGGGTCCCCCGCCCGAGTATAACCAGCCCCGGGCTCACTGAGCCGGTGCTGGTGACATAAAATCAGGGTCCCCGACAAATAGGGGTCCCCTTGATTTTATGAAACCAGCACCAGACTCAAGGTCCGGCGCTGGTTCCCAAAATACGGGGGACAAAGTGACTAGGGGTCCCCCGTATTTTAAGAACCAGCACCGGACACAACCAGCCAGCAGGGTAATGCCACAGCCGGGGGAAACTTATTATATAAGCTCCCGCGGCCAAAGCATTAACCCCCTGGCTGGTCAGCATGGGCAGGGGTCCTGGGGAAGTGGGGACCCCCCTAATGAAGGGGTCCCCCCCCTCCAGGACTTACCAGCCCATGCTGATAGTCCGGGGCTGTCCCCGATGCCCCTGGGCGGTGGGCATCGGGCTGATGATTTGTGTAAAAAAAAAGAATTAAAACTATTGTTTTACACTGGCGAACTATGAGTCCCAGCAAGCCTACCCCGCATGCTGGGACTTGGGGAACCCCAAGTCCCAGCATGCGGGGCATTAATGGGCCCGCTGGCACTTGTAGTTCTGCAGTGAAAAAAATAGTGCACAAAATCACACTGACACCCTGTAAAATAAAACTTTAATACACACAAAATACACACACACTGATACTTACCTACCTTGAGCCCGTAGGTCGGTCCCTGGATCCTGGGTCCGTCCTCCGGGGCTCCAGGGCAGAAAAGTCCGGTTCCGGGGCCTTGGTCCTGGTTCCGGGGCTGGTCCTGGGGTTCCGGGGCTCCTGGCCTGCAGAATCCGGGGTCCGGGATCCGAGGTAGTCCAGAGGGGTACCTAAGGAAGCAAATCCAACTTACCTGGTCCCCGGCGGCGACCTCGGACTCCCATCTGCTACCCGGCTTGCAGGACTTTGACCGGCGCTGAGATGTTTCCTCCTCGGCGTCTCTGGACAGAATGATTTCTTGGCCAATCAGGAGCCGAGAAAGTCGGCTCCTGATTGGCCAGAAATCATTCTGAATACAGACGCCGAGGAAGTAACATCTCAGCGCATCTAGAGCAGAGATGTTACTTCCTCGGCGTCTCTAGTTAGAATGATTTCTGGCCAATCAGGAGCCGACTTTCTCGGCTCCTGATTGGCCAAGAAATCATTCTGTCCAGAGACGCCGAGGAGGAAACATCTCAGCGCCGGTCAAAGTCCTGCAAGCCGGGTAGCAGATGGGAGTCCGAGGTCGCCGCCGGGGACCAGGTAAGTTGGATTTGCTTCCTTAGGTACCCCTCTGGACTACCTCGGATCCCGGACCCCGGATTCTGCAGGCCAGGAGCCCCGGAACCCCAGGACCAGCCCCGGAACCAGGACCAAGGCCCCGGAACCGGACTCTTCTGCCCTGGAGCCCCGGAGGACGGACCCAGGATCCAGGGACCGACCTACGGGCTCAAGGTAGGTAAGTATCAGTGTGTGTGTGTTTTGTGTGTATTAAAGTTTTATTTTACAGGGTGTCAGTGTGATTTTGTGCACTGTTTTTTTCACTGCAGAACTACAAGTGCCAGCGGGCCCATTAATGCCCCGCATGCTGGGACTTGTGGTTCCCCAAGTCCCAGCATGCGGGGTAGGCTTGCTGGGACTCATAGTTCGCCAGTGTAAAACAATAGTTTTAATTCTTTTTTTTACACAAATCATCAGCCCGATGCCCACCGGCCAGGGGCATCGGGGACAGCCCCGGACTATCAGCATGGGCTGGTAAGTCCTGGAGGGGGGGGGACCCCTTCATTGGGGGGGTCCCCACTTCCCCAGGACCCCTGCCCATGCTGACCAGCCAGGGGGTTAATGCTTTGGCCGCGGGAGCTTATATAATAAGTTTCCCCCGGCTGTGGCATTACCCTGCTGGCTGGTTGTGTCCGGTGCTGGTTCTTAAAATACGGGGGACCCCTAGTCACTTTGTCCCCCGTGTTTTGGGAACCAGCGCCGGACCTTGAGTCTGGTGCTGGTTTCATAAAATCAAGGGGACCCCTATTTGTCGGGGACCCTGATTTTATGTCACCAGCACCGGCTCAGTGAGCCCGGGGCTGGTTATACTCTGGCGGGGGACCCCGCGCTCGTTTTTTTTTTTTACAACTTTGCGCTGTCCTGCAAATGTGCGATTTTCAGACATGAAAATCGCACATTTTCAGGACTAAATACAGCGCACCACTTCGCTGCAAATCGCCCCTCTTCGCACTTTTCAGCCTCCAATGCGCATCACATTAAATATGAGCATTTTGACTGAAAAATGCGATTTTAAAATTGGCGATTTGCGGCGATGTGGTGCGCAAATAAAACATGCGCATTTAGCGCATAGCATAGAATCTCACCCGCAATGTAGTAGTGTGCGATTTTGTAGTCAGAATTCACATGTGATGTAGACCTTTATTCAAATCTGATCGCAGTACAAATTTGTTTGGAAAATGGGCAAAACCATGTGCACTGCAGGTGGGGCAGATGTAACGTGCAGAGAGAGTTAGATTTGTGTGAGTTATTTTGTTTCTGTGCAGGGTAAATACTGGCTGCATCATTTTTACACTGCAATTTAGATTTCAGGTTCAACACACCCCACCCAAATTTAACTCTCTCTACACCTGTTACATCTGCCCCACCTGTAGTGCACATGGTTTTGCCCATTTTCCAGACAAATTTGTACTGCAATCAGATCTGAATAAGGGCTTTAGTGCAATTTTAAGAAATGATGATGTGCAAATTTAGTATTTTTTTTTTAAATGGTGCGGGGTCCCCCCTCCTGAGCATAACCAGCCCCAGGCTCATTGAGCCGGTCCAGGTTCCAAAAATAATGGGGGGACAAAAAAACATAGGGGTCTCCTATATTTTGAAACCAGCCACAGATGCCACAGCTGTGGACACTTGCTCCTTTTGTACTGGGTAGTATTTAATATTTATTATCCCTTTATGGCATAAGGGAAGCAGCGGAGGCTGTGTGCACCCCCCGCCCAAACTCCAAACTGTCCGCAGGAAGCTGCGGTCAGGAGGTTGGATTCCCCCATCAGTGTTTAGACTGCCCCACCACCTGGGTCCTCCCCCTTTTTTCAGATACCCCATTTACACCACCGCTGACCCGGGTCAATGCGGCACAAACCAAGGTTTTTGCGGTGGTGTAAAAGGGGTATAACCGTTACAGTAACTGGGAACACAAAGCAATATTAGAGTGCACCCTCAGGATATCTCTACTATCTCTTTTTTTTCTTGTGGATACAGCCCTGGATGGGGTACCTGGGGGAGTGTGGAACCCTCCAATAAAGGGGTCCCTCCCAGGCTTCAGCCTTCCAGGGCTGAAGCCTGGGGCTGTCCCTGACATATACAGAGCTGTACTACTTTAACCTCACCCCTTTTACACTTTGCTAGCATTTACACATACTTACCTGCTCCAGGGTTGTCCTCTCTCTGCCCCTGTACTCACTCGGCACTGACAACCTGTACTATAGTGGAGACTCTGTGATGTCACAGGCCTCTGTCTCTGCTATGGTGCTGGACACTCACCCAGCAGCCTGTCAGTGGCGAGTCTGTAAATCAGCAAGACTCTAGAAGGACCAGCATATAGAATTACCTGTATTTTTGTTAGGAATGATGTGTTAACTATTGATGGTGCCATGGTGCTTACCATCCCTGCTGCATGATACGACATGCCAAATGGGGAGTCATGACCAGGGCCGGATTGAGCCTTCGGGGGGGCCCGGGGCACTTTAGACAGGGGGGCCCCTCCCACTTGTCATACATGTCATACATGGCCTCAAACAGCATGGGAGAATATTACACTGTCAAAACACAGCGTAAAGGCAGTATAAACTTTGTCACTGGGTAACTGCAGGGGGCGGAGATTAATATAAATGTATATGTCACGGACCCACTGGTCGCTCCTCCAGATACGTCAATCTGAGCAGCTCCGGCCGTGACTGGGGTTCACTTTGGACACACGGGTCCCCTATATAAGGTCACTGCCACCAATGCAAGTTCAAGAAAGGATGCTTGCATACGTCCAGATACACAATACAATATATAAAAAGTTTATAGCGTAGACCGCCCTTTCGGCTTAAGTCCTAAGAACACAAGTTCAGAACTGGAATCATGTATTATTTATTCCAAGAAATACTTCAGAGCTTAGTGATAAATATAGTTACAAAGATGATTACAAAGATGTTAAAAGTACACACAGAATAAATACAGTACAACTCAAACAAAATAAAAGGGGTTAAAAAATGACAGAACTGTATCTTACACACAAGTACTGATTCTGTAGTGGGGGGATGTCACATGAAGCATTGGGTCACTTCCAGCCAGCATGCTGTTCCCCAAAGAAGTACCACAGGATATAGGGACACAAGTGTAGTTATACCTGTAGATTCCCTAATCCCTCCCACCTTTGGGATTTTGACCATTTCCCTGCTGGACAATACTGAATGACTCTAAACAATTGATCCTGTTACATGAAGGATTAAGGTGCCCACACACTAGAACGATTAATCATCCGATTTCATTGTTTTTGCTCGTTTGGACGATTAATCGTTCGATTTGTGTGTGCACATCGTTCAGTATTTTTTATACTTGCCTTCCGATGCGCGTCCCCGTGTGTCTTCTGCGGCGTCGGCTCATCTTCCCTGCTGCAGGGAAGATATGCAAATCTTCTGACCAATTTCTGGTCATGTGTTGGGGGCGTGGCTTGGACGCGGCATGTAAAGCCGGAAGCTGTGTTCCCCTGGCAGCTGACAGCCCGACACGTGCCAGAGCCGGCGGGGACCGAGCAGGAGTAGCGCCAGGTGAAGCGGCGTGTGCCCCGGCAAGAGAGGTAGCAGGGAAGGCAGTTGCGGGACCCGGCAGGAGACACAGCGGGGACTGAGCACAGGAGCACGGAGCACAGTAGGGCATATCTGGCGCACTGTGGGGGTCATATGTTTGGCATTGGGGGCATATCTGTGGCACTGTGGGGGTCATATGTTTGGCATTGTGGGCATATCTGTGGCACTGGGGGAATATCTGTGGCACTGTGGGGGCATATGTTTGGTTATGTGGGGGCATATGTTTGGCACTGTGGGGGCATATGTTTGGCACTGTTGGGGCATATGTTTGGCACTGTGGGGGCATATGTTTGGCACTGTGGGGGCATATCTGTGGCACTGTGGGCATATCTGTGGCACTGGAGGCATATGTTTGGCACTGTGGGGGCATATCTGTATATCTGTGGCACTGTGGGGGCATATGTTTGGCACTGTGGGGGCATATATTTTTAGACTGTGGGGGCATACATTTGGCACTGTGGGGGCATATCTGTGGCACTGTGGGGGCATATCTGTGGCACTGGGGGCATATCTGTGGCACTGTGGGGGCATATATTTGGCACTGTGGGGGCATATCTGTGGCACTGGGGGCAAATCTGTGGCACTGGGGGCATATGTTTGGCACTGTGGAGAGCTCCAGAAATGGACATTCTTGGACATCATACAAAGCAGGTTCATTGTGACAGAGCAGAATGTGCACTGAGCTGTCAATACCTTCTACATAGCCCAGCCCATTACCTTCTACATAGCCCCGCCCATTACCTTCTACATAGCCCCGCCCATTACCTTCTACATAGCCCCGCCCAATACCTTCTACATAGCCCAGCCCATTACCTTCTACATAGCCCAGCCCATTACCTTCTACATAGCCCAGCCCATTACCTTCTACATAGCCCAGCCCATTACCTTCTACATAGCCCAGCCCATTACCTTCTACATAGCCCGGCCCATTACCTTCTACATAGCCCAGCCCATTACCTTCTACATAGCCCCGCCCATTACCTTCTACATAGCCCCGCCCATTACCTTCTACATAGCCCCGCCCAATACCTTCTACATAGCCCAGCCCATTACCTTCTACATAGCCCAGCCCATTACCTTCTACATAGCCCAGCCCATTACCTTCTACATAGCCCAGCCCATTACCTTCTACATAGCCCAGCCTATTACCTTCTACATAGCCCGGCCCATTACCTTCTACATAGCCCAGCCCATTACCTTCTACATAGCCCGGCCCATTATCTTCTACATAGCCCAGCCCATTACCTTCTACATAGCCCAGCCCATTACCTTCTACATAGCCCAGCCCATTACCTTCTACATAGCCCAGCCCATTATCTTCTACATAGCCCAGCCCATTACCTTCTACATAGCCCAGCCCATTACCTTCTACATAGCCCAGCACATTACCTTCTACATAGCCCGGCCCATTACCTTCTACATAGCCCAGCCCATTACCTTCTACATAGCCCGGCCCATTACCTTCTACATAGCCCAGCCCATTACCTTCTACATAGCCCAGCCCATTATCTTCTACATAGCCCAGCACATTACCTTCTACATAGCCCCGCACATTACCTTCTACATAGCCCAGCCCATTATCTTCTACATAGCCCCGCCCATTACCTTCTACATAGCCCCGCCCATTACCTTCTACATAGCCCAGCCCATTATCTTCTACATAGCCCCGCCCATTACCTTCTACATAGCCCAGCCCATTACCTTCTACATAGCCCAGCCCATTACCTTCTACATAGCCCAGCCCATTACCTTCTACATAGCCCAGCCCATTACCTTCTACATAGCCCAGTCCATTACCTTCTACATAGCCCAGCCCATTACCTTCTACATAGCCCCGCCCATTACCTTCTACATAGCCCGGCCCATTACCTTCTACATAGCCCAGCCCATTACCTTCTACATAGCCCGGCCCATTACCTTCTACATAGCCCAGCCCATTATCTTCTACATAGCCCGGCACATTACCTTCTACATAGCCCGGCCCATTACCTTCTACATAGCCCGGCCCATTACCTTCTACATAGCCCGGCCCATTACCTTCTACATAGCCCGGCCCATTACCTTCTACATAGCCCGGCCCATTACCTTCTACATAGCCCGGCCCATTACCTTCTACATAGCCCGGCCCATTACCTTCTACATAGCCCAGCCCATTACCTTCTACATAGCCCGGCCCATTACCTTCTACATAGCCCGGCCCATTACCTTCTACATAGCCCAGCCCATTACCTTCTACATAGCCCGGCCCATTACCTTCTACATAGCCCAGCCCATTACCTTCTACATAGCCCAGCCCATTACCTTCTACATAGCCCCACCCATTACCTTCTACATAGCCCCGCCCATTACCTTCTACATAGCCCAGCCCATTACCTTCTACATAGTACATAGCCCAGCCCATTATTATAATTTTTCTGAACTCTTTTGTCAAAATGTACTCTTTTGAACGAAATCTTTTGTGTTGGGCAGATTTCAAGGGAAATCTTAAGATAAATCTTAAGATCACAGATCTTTCTAGTGTGTGGGCACCTTTAGTCTGCTGCTTTTAAGTGATTTGTACACATTCCTTACCCAGTGGGATGCAACAGACAGTCCCCAAGACTGATAAGAGATCTTTACTGGAGGGGAGAGAACATCTCTGACCTCTCTTCTGGACCATGTGGATCTAACCCCCAATCTGACCTCATCTCCATTTATACACCCTCCCGCCCTCTACGGTCAGCTGACGACTGTCGTCTCTCCTCCACCCTGATCACTACTTCCCATGCTAGAGTACAGGACTTTGCCCGTGCTGCACCCCTTCAGTGGAACGCACTCCCTCGCTCCATTAGACTCTTCCCGACCTTGCAAAGCTTCAAACGGGCACTGAAAACTCACCTATTCATCAAAGCGTACCCTTCCACTGCATAAACCAGCTGGTTCTCCGACCCCTTGCCTGTTTACATCCTGCTATCTAACCACCACCCCCTCGCTTGCACCTCTTGTAATCTGTCTGTCTCCCCTTCCTACAAGATTGTAAGCTCCTCCGAGTAGGGCCCTCTTCCCTCCTGTTGTCAAAGCCCACTTCTCTTCACATTTCACTCACAGCTCTCCTTTACTCCAACACTCAGTGACCATCTTCATACTCCTCTCCATCATTGGCCTCAAGCCTCTTGTTGTATGTTGATTGGGTCCTCACTACTTACATTTAAGCTGTAATGTGTATTGAACTGTGGTGCTCTTTATTTGTACTGTATTTTTTGTTATTTATTCAATGTTATGCCAAGTTTTGTCTCCCTGTATTGTTCCTTTGTACGGCGCTGCAAAACACTTGTGGCGCCTTATAAATAAAATTATAATAATAATAATATAATTTATGAGGGGTCTTCAGACCTTTACTTCAGAGAACTCTACAGATGGTCACTCTGAGGGAATGCAGAACCAACCTCCCTGGGTCATCAACAGTTCACTGTACTGAAGAAATACATTGATAGCACACATAATAATAATAATAATAATAATAATAATAATAATAATAATAACAGGAGGCATGAATTATTTGATCCATCACGTTATCGGATCGTGACAGTATATATAAAAAAATACTACATGAAAAGCCTGTGTTTGTCCCTCTGTACATTACAATGTAGGAGCCCTGACAGGCTCAGCACTGCCTCTGATTAAAAACCCTCCCATGACGAGGCCGCTGCTGCTGCTGTTCTCCATGGGCATGAGAAGCATATGATGAGCTCCACCAAGCAGAGCTCAGCACAAGCCTGTCAGCCTCTGACCTCTTGTGCAAAGTCTCATGGGACTTAGTCAATTCCCAGTAATGCACTGCACACTTGGCTCCCGTGCTGAGCACCCTTAATCATTGTCACATTGGAATATAGGTGAAGCTGCAGCACTACCCCACTGCCATGCACAAAACCTTTAGCTAAAAAAAAAAAAATGTTTTCCGAAAAAGACATGCCAACCACAGGGGGCCCCTAGATAGAGGGGGGCCCAGGGGTACTGACCCCCTGTGCCTCCCCTTTAATCCAGCCCTGGTCATGACTACACATGACTGGGGCAGCTCAAAATCTCGTGCCGCCTGCAAAACTATAACTGCCTCTCTGCCATCGATGGTGGACAATTACTGGGTCTTTGCCATTAATGTCAGTACAATCTAACCATCCATACATTGGAGCTGGTATACTGCCATCTTTTGTTTGTAATTGGTGATACACCCTACACAAGGGGATTTTTGTAGTTTCACATTTAGAGCCAGATAATGTGGATTGAGTACTGTAATAACAGTATATATTATACTATATTATATGTTTAGAGAAAGATGCCACGATGCTCAGAAGACAGTTACTATTCAGACTCCAGCAAATCAGCCTCTACTGGCTGCGGAGGACTCTGGACGAGGAGAAGAAGAAGAGGAGGAGGATGATAAGGTGAGATATACATCTGTCTATCTGCCACTCTATCTCTCTGGTTATATTTGCTACATATCCTTTTTGTCCCTAATTAGGAAGACAACTGGGGTGAGACCACTACAGCCATGACCTCTGAGCGCAGCGCCTCTCTGGAGGATTTGACTCCTAAACAAACACCACAAGAGCCACAGACCAGTAGACCTAGTGCTAGGACTATGTTGGGATTCTACATTTTCTGCATTCTGGCTGTCCTCACACTCCTTACTCCACCAGTTTTTATCACACTGCCACAGGTGTTGTGGAGGACTGAGCTAGAGCCTTGTGGTGTCATCTGTGAGGGACTCTATATCTCAGTGGCTTTTAAGCTGCTCTTCATGGTGCTGGGCTCCTGGGCTGTGTTCTTCCGTACACCGCGATATGTGCTACCACGACTGGTTGAATTCAGAGCTCTTCTCCTTCTCCTGCTCAGCCTATTTCTTGTTGCCTATTGGCTGTTCTATGCAGTGAGAGTCCTGGGGTCACGAGAAAGGAACCTACTTAGTGTGGTACAATACACAACGTCACTTGTGGATGCCTTCATCTTTATTCACTATCTGGCTGTGGTTTTGCTTGAGATAAGACAGTTGCAGCCCTTCTACCACCTCAAGGTTGTGCGAAGCAGTGATGGAGAGGTCCACTTCTACACCATGGGAACAGCCAGGTATGTTCTTCTACATCATGGTAATAGCCATGTATGTTCCTCACTATGGAAACATATTTTCTTCTGTACTATAGGAACAGCCAGGTATGTTCTTCTGTACTATAGGAACAGCCAGATATGTTTTTCTGAACCATGGGAACAGCCAGGTATGTTATTCACTATGGAAATAGATATGTTCTTCTGCATTATAGGAAAAGCCAGGTATATTCTTCTGCATTATAGGAAAAGCCAGGTATGTTCTTCTACACTATAGGAAAAGCCAGGTATGTTCTTCTACACTATAGGAACAGCCAGGTATGTTCTTCTGCACTATAGGAAAAGTCAGGTATGTTCTTCTGCACTATAGGAAAAGCCAGGTGTGTTCTTGTACACTCTAGGAAAAGCCAGGTATGTTCTTCTGCACTATAGGAAAAGTCAGGTATGTTCTTGTACACTTTAGGAAAAGCCAGGAATGTTCTTCTACACTATAGGAACAGCCAGGTATGTTCTTCTGAACCATGGGAACTCCCACGTATGTTTTTCTACACTATAGGAAAAGCCAGGTATGTTCTTCTGCACTATAGGAAAAGCCAGGTATGTTCTTGTACACTCTAGGAAAAGCCAGGTATGTTCTTCTGCACTATAGGAACAGTCAGGTATATTCTTCTACACTATAGGAACAGCCAGGTGTGTTCTTCTGCACTATAGGAACAGCCAGGTATGTTCTTCTGCACTAAAGGAACAGCCAGGTATGTTCTTCTGCCCTATACGAACAGCCAGGTATGTTCTTGTACACTCTAGGAAAAGCCAGGTATGTTCTTCTGCCCTATAGGAACAGCCAGGTATGTTCTTCTGCACTATAGAAACAGCCAGGTATGTTCTTCTATGCTATAGGAACAGCCAGGTATGTTCTTCTATGCTATAGGAACAGCCAGGTATGTTCTTCTACGCTAAAGGAACAGCCAGGTATGTTCTTCTATGCCATGGGAACAGCCAGGTATGTTCTTTTACGCTACAGGAACAGCCAGGTATGTTCTTCTACATCATGGGAACAGCCAGGTATGTTCTTCTGTACAATAGGAACAGCCAGTTTTATTCTTCTACACTATAGATACAGCCAGGTATTTTCTTCTACGCTATAGATACAGCCAGGTATGTTCTTCTACACTATAGGAACAGTCAGGGATGTTCTTCTACACTATAGGAACAGCCAGGTATGTTCTTCTACGCTATAGATACAGCCAGGTATGTTCTTCTACACTATAGGAACAGCCAGGTATGTTCTTCTACACTATAGGAACAGCCAGGTATGTTCTTCTACACTATAGGAACAACCAGGTATGTTCTTCTAAACTATAGGAACAGCCAAGTATGT
Source organism: Crinia signifera (assembly GCF_055691185.1). Taxonomy (NCBI): domain Eukaryota; kingdom Metazoa; phylum Chordata; class Amphibia; order Anura; family Myobatrachidae; genus Crinia; species Crinia signifera. Next base: position 2,788,446 of record NC_139218.1, read on the forward strand.
TCTTCTACACTATAGGAACAAACAAGGAAAGAGGGAAAGTGGACTCTTTTTGTGGGGCACTCTTTGAATACTGAATAATTTAAAATTTAGCTTTTATTAGAATAGTTTATAAAATATTTTTGGACTGACACACTGATGGATGTCCAACAAACAATGAAGACAAAAACAAACACAAAAATAAACAGAATTGCAGTGAGCTTGGCAAATTTATACGCTATGCAATGCAAGTATTAGGGGGTGATTGCATTGCATAGCGTATAAATTTGCCAAGCTCACTGCAATTCTGTTTGTTTTTGTGTTTGTTTTTGTCTTCATTGTTTGTTGGACATCCATCAGTGTGTCAGTCCAAAAATATTTTATAAACTATTCTAATAAAAGCTAAATTTTCAATTATTCAGTATTCAAAGAGTGCCCCACAAAAAGAGTCCACTTTCCCTCTTTCCTTGTTTGTAATATATCACGGACTCAAGGGAGCACCACCAGCAAGAAAGGACACATATTTTCCCATACCAGGGCAAAAAACGTCCATCACAGCTGGTTGCAGGCAACTCAGGCCAAAACCCACTAGCATGGTGAAGAGGTCTCACTTGATCTTTCCAGACATGAAGTGGGCATAACCTTGTGCGGCTCCCAAACCCCTTCCTTTAACACTATAGGAACAGCCAGGTATGTTCTTCTAATCTATAGGAACAGCCAGTTATGTTCTTCTACGCTATAGGAACAGCTAGGTATGTTCTTCTACACTATAGTAACAGCCAGGTATGTTCTTCTACCCTATAGGAACAGCCAGGTATGTTCTTCTACACTATAGTAACAGCCAGGTATGTTCTTCTACCCTATAGGAACAGCCAGGTATGTTCTTCTACACTATAGGAACAGCCAGGTATGTTCTTCTACACTGTATGAACAGCCAGGTATGTTCTTCTACACTATAGGAACAGCCAGGTATGTTCTTCTACACTATAGAAACAGCCAGGTATGTTCTTCTACACTATAGATACAGCCAGGTATGTTCTTCTACACTATAGATACATCCAGGTATGTTCTTCTACGCTATAGTAACAGCCAGGTATGTTCTTCTACGCTATAGGAACAGCCAGGTATGTTCTTCTACACTATAGAAACAGCCAGGTATGTTCTTCTACGCTATAGGAACAGCCAGGTATGTTCTTCAACGCTATAGATACAGCCAGGTATGTTCTTCTACCCTATAGGAACAGCCAGGGATGTTCTTCTACACTATAGGAACAGCCAGGTATGTTCTTCTACACTATAGGAACAGCCAGGTATGTTCTTCTACACTATAGGAACAGCCAGGTATGTTCTTCTACCCTATAGGAACAGCCAGGTATGTTCTTCTACACTATAGAAACAGCAAGGTACTGTACTGTATGTTCTTCTACGCTATAGGAACAGCCAGGTATGTTCTTCTACGCTATAGGAACAGCCAGGTATGTTCTTCTACACTATAGGAACAGCCAGGTACTGTACTGTATGTTCTTCTACACTATAGGAACAGCCAGTTATGTTCTTCTGCACTATAGGAACAGCCAGGTACTGTACTGTATGTTCTTCTACACTATAGGAACAACCAGGTATGTTCTTCTGCACTATAGGAACAGCCAGGTATGTTCTTCTACACTATAGGAACAGCCAGGTGTTTTCTTCTACACTTTAGGAACAGTCAGGTATGTTCTTCTACGCTATAGATACAGCCACATATGTTTTTCTACACTATAGGAACAGCCAGGTATGTTATTCTACACTATAGGAACAGCCAGGTATGTTCTTCTACACTATAGGAACAGCCAGGTATGTTCTTCTACACTATAGGAACAGCCAGGTGTTTTCTTCTACACTATAGGAACAGCCAGGTATGTTCTTCTACACTATATGAACAGCCAGGTATGTTCTTCTACACTATAGGAACAGCCAGGTATGTTCTTCTGCACTATAGGAACAGCCAGGTATGTTCTTCTACACTATAGGAACAGCCAGGTGTTTTCTTCTACACTATAGGAACAGCCAGGTATGTTCTTCTACACTATAGGAACAGCCAGGTATGTTCTTCTACACTATAGGAACAGCCAGGTATGTTCTTCTACACTATAGGAACAGCCAGGTATGTTCTTCTACACTGTATGAACAGCCAGGTATGTTCTTCTACACTGTATGAACAGCCAGGTATGTTCTTCTACACTATAGGAACAGCCAGGTATGTTCTTCTATGCTATAGGAACAGTCAGGTATGTTCTTCTACACTATAGGAACAGCCAGGTATGTTCTTCTACGCTATAGGAACAGCCAGGTATGTTCTTCTACACTATAGGAACAGCCAGGTATGTTCTTCTACACTATAGGAACAGCCAGGTATGTTCTTCTACACTATAGGAACAGCCAGGTGTTTTCTTCTACACTTTAGGAACAGCCAGGTATGTTCTTCTACACTATAGGAACAGCCAGGTATGTTCTTCTACACTATAGGAACAGCCAGGTATGTTCTTCTACCCTATAGGAACAGCCAGGTATGTTCTTCTACACTATAGGAACAGCCAGGTATGTTCTTCTACACTGTATGAACAGCCAGGTATGTTCTTCTACACTATAGGAACAGCCAGGTATGTTCTTCTACACTATAGAAACAGCCAGGTATGTTCTTCTACACTATAGATACAGCCAGGTATGTTCTTCTACACTATAGATACATCCAGGTATGTTCTTCTACGCTATAGTAACAGCCAGGTATGTTCTTCTACGCTATAGGAACAGCCAGGTATGTTCTTCTACACTATAGAAACAGCCAGGTATGTTCTTCTACGCTATAGGAACAGCCAGGTATGTTCTTCAACGCTATAGATACAGCCAGGTATGTTCTTCTACCCTATAGGAACAGCCAGGGATGTTCTTCTACACTATAGGAACAGCCAGGTATGTTCTTCTACACTATAGGAACAGCCAGGTATGTTCTTCTACACTATATGAACAGCCAGGTATGTTCTTCTACCATATAGGAACATCCAGGTATGTTCTTCTACACTATAGAAACAGCAAGGTACTGTACTGTATGTTCTTCTACGCTATAGGAACAGCCAGGTATGTTCTTCTACGCTATAGGAACAGCCAGGTATGTTCTTCTACACTATAGGAACAGCCAGGTACTGTACTGTATGTTCTTCTACACTATAGGAACAGCCAGTTATGTTCTTCTGCACTATAGGAACAGCCAGGTACTGTACTGTATGTTCTTCTACACTATAGGAACAACCAGGTATGTTCTTCTGCACTATAGGAACAGCCAGGTATGTTCTTCTACACTATAGGAACAGCCAGGTGTTTTCTTCTACACTTTAGGAACAGTCAGGTATGTTCTTCTACGCTATAGATACAGCCACATATGTTTTTCTACACTATAGGAACAGCCAGGTATGTTATTCTACACTATAGGAACAGCCAGGTATGTTCTTCTACACTATAGGAACAGCCAGGTATGTTCTTCTACACTATAGGAACAGCCAGGTGTTTTCTTCTACACTATAGGAACAGCCAGGTATGTTCTTCTACACTATATGAACAGCCAGGTATGTTCTTCTACACTATAGGAACAGCCAGGTATGTTCTTCTACACTATAGGAACAGCCAGGTATGTTCTTCTATGCTATAGGAACAGTCAGGTATGTTCTTCTGCACTATAGGAACAACCAGGTATGTTCTTCTACACTATAGGAACAGCCAGGTGTTTTCTTCTACACTATAGGAACAGCCAGGTATGTTCTTCTACACTATAGGAACAGCCAGGTATGTTCTTCTACACTATAGGAACAGCCAGGTATGTTCTTCTACACTATAGGAACAGCCAGGTATGTTCTTCTACACTGTATGAACAGCCAGGTATGTTCTTCTACACTGTATGAACAGCCAGGTATGTTCTTCTACACTATAGGAACAGCCAGGTATGTTCTTCTATGCTATAGGAACAGTCAGGTATGTTCTTCTACACTATAGGAACAGCCAGGTATGTTCTTCTACGCTATAGGAACAGCCAGGTATGTTCTTCTACACTATAGGAACAGCCAGGTATGTTCTTCTACACTATAGGAACAGCCAGGTATGTTCTTCTACACTATAGGAACAGCCAGGTGTTTTCTTCTACACTTTAGGAACAGCCAGGTATGTTCTTCTACACTATAGGAACAGCCAGGTATGTTCTTCTACACTATAGGAACATCCAGGTATGTTCTTCTACACTATAGGAACAGCCAGGTATGTTCTTCTACACTATAGGAACAGCCAGGTATGTTCTTCTACACTATAGGAACAGCCAGGTATGTTCTTCTACACTATAGGAACAGCCAGGTATGTTCTTCTACACTATATGAACAGCCAGGTATGTTCTTCTACACTATAGGAACAGCCATGTGTTTTCTTCTACACTTTAGGAACAGCCAGGTATGTTTTTCTACACTATAGGAACAGCCAGGTATGTTCTTCTACACTATAGAAACAGCAAGGTACTGTACTGTATGTTCTTCTACGCTATAGGAACAGCCAGGTATGTTCTTCTACGCTATAGGAACAGCCAGGTATGTTCTTCTACACTATAGGAACAGCCAGGTACTGAACTGTATGTTCTTCTACGCTATAGGAACAGCCAGGTATGTTCTTCTACACTATAGAAACAACCAGGTATGTTCTTCTGCACTATAGGAAAAGCCAGGTATGTTCTTCTACACTATAGGAACAGCCAGGTGTTTTCTTCTACACTATAGGAACAGCCAGGTACTGTACTGTATGTTCTTCTACACTATAGGAACAACCAGGTATGTTCTTCTGCACTATAGGAACAGCCAGGTATGTTCTTCTACACTATAGTAACAGCCAGGTGTTTTCTTCTACACTATAGGAACAGCCAGGAATGTTCTTCTACGCTATAGGAACAGCCAGGTATGTTCTTCTACGCTATAGATACAGCCAGGTATGTTCTTCTACACTATAGGAACAGTCAGGTATGTTCTTCTACACTATAGGAACAGCCAGGTGTTTTCTTCTACACTATAGGAACAGCCAGGTATGTTCTTCTACGCTATAGGAACAGCCAGGTATGTTCTTCTACGCTATAGGAACAGCCAGGTATGTTCTTCTACGCTATAGATACAGCCAGGTATGTTCTTCTACACTATAGGAACAGCCAGGTATGTTCTTATACACTATAGGAACAGCCAGGTATGTTCTTCTACACTATAGGAACAGCCAGGTATGTTCTTCTACACTATAGGAACAGCCAGGTATGTTCTTCTGCACTATAGGAACAGCCAGGTATGTTCTTCTGCACTATAGGAACAGCCAGGTATGTTCTTCTACACTATAGGAACAGCCAGGTATGTTCTTCTACACTATAGGAACAGCCAGGTATGTTCTTCTACACTATAGGAACAGCCAGGTATGTTCTTCTACACTGTATGAACAGCCAGGTATGTTCTTCTACACTATAGGAACAGCCACATATGTTTTTCTACACTATAGGAACAGCCAGGTATGTTTTCTTCTACACTATAGGAACAGCCAGGTATGTTCTTCTACACTATAGGAACAGCCAGGTGTTTTCTTCTACACTATAGGAACAGCCAGGTGTTTTCTTCTACACTATAGGAAAAGCCAGGTATGTTCTTCTACGCTATAGGAACAGCCAGGTATGTTCTTCTACACTATATGAACAGCCAGGTGTGTTCTTCTACACTATAGGAACAGCCAGGTATGTTCTTCTACACTATAGGAACAGCCAGGTATGTTCTTCTACACTATAGGAACAGCCAGGTATGTTCTTCTACACTGTATGAACAGCCAGGTATGTTCTTCTACACTATAGGAACAGCCAGGTATGTTCTTCTATGCTATAGGAACAGTCAGGTATGTTCTTCTACACTATAGGAACAGCCAGGTGTTTTCTTCTACACTATAGGAACAGCCAGGTATGTTCTTCTACACTATAGGAACAGCCAGGTGTTTTCTTCTACACTGTATGAACAGCCAGGTATGTTCTTCTACACTATAGGAACAGCCAGGTATGTTCTTCTATGCTATAGGAACAGTCAGGTATGTTCTTCTACACTATAAGAACAGCCAGGTATGTTCTTCTACACTATAGGAACAGCCAGGTGTTTTCTTCTACACTTTAGGAACAGCCAGGTATGTTTTTCTACACTATAGGAACAGCCAGGTATGTTCTTCTACACTATATGAACAGCCAGGTATGTTCTTCTACACTATAGTAACAGCCAGGTGTGTTCTCCTCACTATAGGAACAGCCAGGTATGTTCTTCTACACTATATGAACAGCCAGGTATGTTCTTCTACACTATAGGAACAGCCAGGTGTTTTCTTCTACACTTTAGGAACAGCCAGGTATGTTTTTCTACACTATAGGAACAGCCAGGTATGTTCTTCTACACTATAGTAACAGCCAGGTGTGTTCTCCTCACTATAGGAACAGCCAGGTATGTTCTTCTACACTATAGGAACAGCCAGGTATGTTCTTCTACGCTATAGGAACAGCCAGGTATGTTCTTCTACACTATAGGAACAGCCAGGTATGTTCTTCTACACTATAGGAACAGCCAGGTATGTTATTCTACACTATAGTAACAGCCAGGTATGTTCTTCTACACTATAGGAACAGCCAGGTATGTTCTTCTACACTATAGTAACAGCCAGGTATGTTCTTCTACACTATAGTAACAGCCAGGTGTGTTCTCCTCACTATAGGAACAGCCAGGTATGTTCTTCTACACTATAGGAACAGCCAGGTATGTTCTTCTACACTATAGTAACAGCCAGGTGTGTTCTCCTCACTATAGGAACAGCCAGGTATGTTCTTCTACACTATAGGAACAGCCAGGTATGTTTTTCTACACTATAGATAAAGCCAGGTATGTTCTTCTACACTATAGGAACAGCCAGGTATGTTCTTCTACACTATAGGAACAGCCAGGTGTGTTCTCCTCACTATAGGAACAGCCAGGTGTGTTCTTCTACACTATAGGAACAGCCAGGTATGTTCTTCTACATCATGGGAACAGCCAGGTGTGTTCTTCTACGCTATAGGAACAGCCAGGTATGTTCTTCTACACTTTAGGAACAGCCAGGTATGTTCTTCTACACTGTAGGAACAGCCAGGTATGTTCTTCTACGCATCTTCTTTCATTAGTGCTCGCACTCTATGTGTCCATCAGCAACTGTATCCAGGATTTGGGGACATACGGCGTGGTGCTGCTCCTGAGTGACAGCGCATCCCCTTACATTAGGGCTCGCATTGTATGTGTCCATCAGGAACTGTATCCAGGATTTGGGGTCATACGGCGTGGTGCTGCTCCTGAGTGACAGCTCATCCCCTATCCTTAGGGCTTGCACTGTATGTGTCCATCAGCAACTGTATCCAGGATGTGGGCACATACGGCGTGGTGCTGCTCCTGAGTGACAGCTCATCCCCTATCCTTAGGGCTCACACTGTATGTGTCCATCAGCAACTGTATCCAGGATGTGGGCACATACGGCGTGGTGCTGCTCCTGAGTGACAGCGTATCCCCTATCATTAGGGCTCACACTGTATGTGTCCATCAGGAACTGTATCCAGGATGTGGGCACATACGGCGTGGTGCTGCTCCTGAGTGACAGCGCATCCCCTTTCATTAGGGCTCGCACTGTATGTGTCCATCAGGAACTGTATCCAGGATGTGGGCACATATGGCGTGGTGCTGCTCCTGAGTGAAAGCGCATCCCCTTACATTAGGGATCGCACTGTATGTGTCCATCAGGAACTGTATCCAGGATGTGGGCACATATGGCGTGGTGCTGCTCCTGAGTGATAGCGCATCCCCTTTCATTAGGGCTCACACTGTATTTGTCCATCAGCAACTGTATCCAGGATTTGGGCACATACGGTGTGGTGCTGCTCCTGAGTGACAGCGCATCCCCTTTCATTAGGGCTCGCACTGTATGTGTCCATCAGGAACTGTATCCAGGATGTGGGCACATACGGCGTGGTGCTGCTCCTGAGTGACCAGGAACTGTATCCAGGATGTGGGCACATACGGCGTGGTGCTGCTCCTGAGTGACAGCACATCCCCTATTATTAGGGCTCACACTGTATGTGTCCATCAGCAACTGTATCCAGGATGTGGGCACATACGGCGTGGTGCTGCTCCTGAGTGACAGCACATCCCCTATTATTAGGGCTCACACTGTATGTGTCCATCAGCAACTGTATCCAGGATGTGGGCACATATGGCGTGGTGCTGCTCCTGAGTGAAAGCGCATCCCCTTACATTAGGGATCGCACTGTATGTGTCCATCAGGAACTGTATCCAGGATTTGGGCACATACGGCGTGGTGCTGCTCCTGAGTGACAGCGCATCCCCTTTCATTAGGGCTCGCACTGTATGTGTCCATCAGGAACTGTATCCAGGATGTGGGCACATACGGCGTGGTGCTGCTCCTGAGTGACAGCACATCCCCTATTATTAGGGCTCACACTGTATGTGTCCATCAGCAACTGTATCCAGGATTTGGGGACAGACGACGTGGTGCTGATGACGGTTTATTGAAATAAACCGAAACGTAGAAACTTGCATTTCAATAGTGTTACTTCTTTATTTAAATCCTGAGAGTGTCGCTCATCCAATGACTATATATTACGGGGGGGTAAGTGTACTATATATATATATATATATATATATATATATATATATATATATATATATAAAAGCTTGGTGTGTATGCCGGCACTCCGTCGCTGACAGATGATGGACGCCCGGTGCCCTCCTGGGGGATTACCCACTGTGTAATGGGCTCTATGTATAGTTACCAGGTTGGCGGCACTCGCGGACGAGTTGAACAAAAGACACAGAGTCTCAAATGTGATCAACATTTCAAAGCTACATTGGCTTTTTCGTCAGGATAAATATTTATCGCTGTGTATCGCCATTTTTTTATATCGCATTTTTTCCCAGAAATCGCGTATTGAATGGCTTGCGCAAAGGTGATATAGACTGTATATATAACCTGTATATAATGTGTACGGGATATAGACTGTATATATAACCTGCTGTATATAATGTGTAGGGGGTATATCCTGTATATATAACCTGTATAAAATGTGTAGGGGATATAGACTGTATATCTAACCTGTATATAATGTGTAGGGGATATACACTGTATATGTAACCTGTATATGAGGTGTAGGGGTATAGACTGTATATATAACCTGTATATAATGTGTACGGGATATAGACTGTATATATAACCTGCTGTATATAATGTGTAGGGGGTATATACTGTATATATAACCTGTATAAAATGTGTAGGGGATATAGACTGTATATCTAACCTGTATATAATGTGTAGGGGGTATAGACTGTATATGTAACCTGTATATAATGTGTACGGGATATAGACTGTATATATAACCTGTATATAATGTGTAGGGGATATAGACTGTATATATAACCTGTATATAATGTGTACGGGATATAGACTGTATATATAACCTGTATATAATGTGTAGGGGGTATATACTGTATATATAACCTGTATAAAATGTGTAGGGGATATAGACTGTATATCTAACCTGTATATAATGTGTAGGGGATATAGACTGTATATATAACCTGTATATAATGTGTACGGGATATAGACTGTATATATAACCTGTGTATAATGTGTAGGGGATATAGACTGTATATATAACCTGTATATAAAGTGTAGGGGGTATATACTGTATTTATAACCTGTATATATTGTGTTGTTAGTATACAGAGAGCTGCGCTGTTTGTGTTGGAGAATTACATCATAGATTTCCCTGCGGTGATTCCGGAATTGCGCAGCAGAGCACCAGAGACACAGAAGAAACGTGGAAAAGGTGACAGTGTAGACGGTGAGTGAGACTTGGGGAATATTAGTGCCAGTGACCATGCGCTGATATCAATGTTATAATTGGCCAATCATATTGTAGCCGGCTATTCCTGTTAAGGTTTGGGTGTAAACCCACAGCCGTGAACGCTGTTTAGGATTGCCACGGCGAGTACTACTCTGATTCTGTTGTCTAAGCACAAAGATGGCTGGTACCTGCAGGGCTAGAGGTTCACCTATAATAGCCACTTTTGTTCGGGCGAATGAAGTCTGCCCCCAACTCCGGTGCCACCAGGTCTTACGAGTGACAAAGTACCAACAATCTTTACGTAAGAGACAAAAGGTGATCTAACTAAGGGACCTACCTGAACAATTAAACTGAAACTTGCCATAAGTAACTAATGCAGCTAAAGGTGCCAGCGACCTAGTTGCCAAACCACTGTCGCATACACCAGAAAAATAACACCACATCAATAACACACCACAAAATGGTACAAACAACACAGAGAACCGCCGCTAAGGCTCAAATACCCAAACAGCACCAAACGGAGGTAAAGCACAAAGGTACAACCCACTCAGGTAGCACTAGAGGGGTAGTAACCAAAAGGCAGAACATGATCAAACCAGAAAATAAGGACAGTAACCAGGTCTCCTAAAGGAGAACTTACGGAACCAGGATAAGAGCAGATGGGCTGGACGGGACTCCAGGATGCTGGAGGACAGAAACCATCAGGAGCCGGAAGGGAGCAGACAGGCAGATAGCTCCGAACAGAAGCTATCACCGCGGGGTGGTGCCAGAACCATTCCTTTAAAAAGGAAAGGGTGGCCAATCCCCATGAAGAACCTAGCCCAGCCTAATGTCCCCCAGCTGTGGGCTGGCACACTGGCCTGCACCCCGCTTGTTGCCCGGCAACCGCCGAGCAGGGGAACTGACTTCAGCCGCCGTCACCCAGTGGCGTCCCTCATTGCCGGGCAACCGCAGACGCTTCTGACACAGAAGCTGTGTATGTATATATACAGTATATAAAGGTATTGGCATCTAATGAGGTAGCGGCACTCCACAGGTTATACCTATTGATTGTGCCAGAGGGCACCCACGCCAAATGTATTTAGTTAGAGTGCCGGACTGAATCAGAGCATATATATATATATATATATATATATATATATATATATATATATATATACATATACATAACTTGTGTGTATCGGATCAACACCTTCCAGGTAGTTTGCAGGTAGGATTGTAGGTATGGCGGCCATGGCCAGATTGAGCCTTCGGGGGTCCTGGGTCACTTTAGACAGGGGGGCCCCCTCCCACTTGTCATTACTGCCTGCAAACTGCACAGGAGAATATTACACTGTCAAAACACAGAGTAAAGGAAGTATAAACTTGTTTAATGGGTAACTGCAGGGGGAAGGGGGATATATAAAAAAAAAATATATATATATATATATATATATATATATATATATATATATATATATATGAAAAGCCTGCGTTTGTCCCTCTGTACCTTACTCTGTAGGAGCCCTGACAGGCTCAGCACTGCCTCTGATTAAAAACCCTCCCATGACGAGGCCGCTGCTGCTGTTGTCCTCCATGGGCCTGAGAAGCATATGATGAGCTCCACCAATCAGAGCTCAGCACAAGCCTTAGTCAACTCCCAGTAATGCACTGCACACTTGTGTAGTCAGTGTGCCTTGGTTTCCGATGCTCAGCACCATTAATCATTGTCACATTGGCAGATAGGTGAAGCTGCAGCACTACCCCACTGTCATGGACAAAACCTTTAGCTAAAAAATACTTTGCCAACCACAGGGGGCCCCTAGATAGAGGGGTGGCCCAGGGGTACTGACCACCTGAGCCCACCCTAATCTGGCCCTGATGGCAGCATTCGGTGACTGGTATATATCGCAAAAGTTTTAATCCATTTTAAAGTGCAGGTGTACCAATGTTTTGGGGATAATTTCACCCCTTTATCAAAGTGCAGAAGTAACAACCAAACAAACTTCTGCACCTGGATAAAGGGGTTACATTATCCCCGAAACATTGGTACATCTCCTAGTGCTGCCATACCTACAATCCTACTAACAATAAACACGGGATACGCAGTCTGTCACACAGTGTCTAGTCCCAGCAGCACCAAATGAATATGCCCGCCACTTGTATCAACTCCACCGGACACGGCAAAGTCACTTCTCCGCCTCACATTGGCGGTGTGATGGGAACCAGGCCATGTCGCTGTGGGGTGTACGGTTATTTGGTCGGATGTGATTTCCCTTCTCAATGTGGAATCAGTCTGTAAGATGCATTTAGGAGAATTCTATAGATCCCCCCCCACTCCTTCTCCGTTACAGCTCTGACAGGCAGGACCCTCCGCCCTCTTCTCTGCCCTGCTGCTGTGTGGGGTATTAATGATGTGACCCCCAGTCACTGTATGTGGGTAGTGGTGCCAACAGCCGCAGTAGCGTTGCTCCTGCAGTAATGCGCGTTACGTTATGGTAAGAGGGACAGGCCTGTGGCGCAATGACGCAGCGCCACAAAGTGCAGCACATGCTTATGGAGCATGCGCCCTGGCGATCCCATGCTTCCTCTCTCAATGGGGGTTATTTACTAAGATGACAGTTCTATTTAACAGCGGATGTTGCTATGGGAAACCAATCAGAATGTACTTAGTTATTTAGCACTTTCTAGAAGATAATAGATCGAATCTGATTGTAGTGACTGTGTATAACTTCCCTCACTTTGCGCCTGTTACACCTCCTGCGCCTTTTTATCCTATTGGAGGATCTGGGAATCTGGAGGGGAGGTTAATGAAAAGTGAGGATCCGCCCACTGCGCCAGAGTGGACCGCGCTTGTGTATATGTCCTGTCCTGGTGATTAACATGTGATAGCATGCCAGTCACCCAGGACGCCATGTTTCTTCTCTTCCCCAGACAATGACAACAGCACAGCCGGCCAGCCACAAGCCCTGGCCGCATCAAGTAACTACAAGGAGAGATATTATGAGGAGATTGAGCATAAGCGGAAGATCCGGAGACGCCGCGCCAGGTGACGCCATGTCTCTTGTTATATGTATTCCTCTCCTCCTCAGGGTGACTGTGACACAGATCCGGGATCAGAGGCCTTGGGCTGAGGCCTTTCTCAATTACAGAACCTGCTAATCGAGCGATTATCATTCAAGTGCGCATGCGCGAGGGAAATGAGCAACTGAAAATGCGAACAGATCACAATCGCAATATAGCCGCAGTTTGAGTGACAGGAAGCCTGCGTTTGGGGTGGTAACCGGGCATTTGCAGGGTACCAAAAGCATTTTCAGAGGGTCTGACATAGCGGCGGCCAAGATCACCTGTCTCAGTGGCAGCCTCAGAGCTACTCTTCGATATACCGGGAATTGCGTGTGGATCTGCGAGTGGAAAGCGATTAAAGATACATTCACAATCAAATCACAGATTTGCACGGTCGGTTTCTCTTCCTGTCTGAGTGTCGGCTTTCTCCTCTCAGACATCTGCCCCTCCTCAGATCAGCGATCCACGCGGCCCTCCTCAGAGCAGCGATAAACACTGCCCCTCCTCAGATCAAGAACAGGTAGGGTTCTGGAGTCTGCACTCAGTGGTTATGTTATACCCTGTATTGTCGGGTATTCACCGCTATATAATTTAATTTGACATGTAGCGGGGGTGCTATCCTGACCAACTGTAAGTCAGTAGTCAAAAGTATTGAGGAGAAGAAAAAAGACAGTTATTGTGGACGCACTCCTGGTTTTACAAAAATATCATTGCTCAAATAATTTTCTTTTTATATTTTTATATATATAAAATTGTGGGAACCCCTATCGTCTTTAATGTTATGAACTGTGACATGGGGTAAGCCACAAAAAGTGTGCGAAAATTGAAGAGGTTAAAATATCCCAACATACATATATACACAGTGATAAGAAAAGAAAATTGGTGTTGGACAGAATTTTTAAAACGTGTAGGCAGGTTTCATAGGATGTTTTGATTTTATTTGACAGTCGGGTGGTATTCCCGCATATAGATAATATCTGTGTTTCCACTTTTGTTATGTTTTCAATATACTGTTATTGTTCTCCCTGTTGTTATAAGGGAATATGACAGTTGGTTTTCGGTGCTTTTTCTTGGTAGTGAATGAAATCACTTATTTTACCAACCCCTATGTCCAGCTGACACACCACTGGATTTTTTTATATATATAGAAGATAATGCAGTTAGATATATATTATATCAAGATATTATTTACGGTTTTTATATACTATACTGGTAAGTGTTTTGGCCTTAAGTTCGGCTCTATATTACACTTGAATAAGTGTTTTGGCCTTAGAATTGGCTCTATATCACACTCTGTCACCTATACTTGTTTAGTCTGTGGAGCGATATAATTGTATTTGAATAGGCTATGTGACTTGGCCATATATTAGGCTCTAATAAATGTCATGTGCCGTATTCAAATTTGTTATTATTATTGCCTATTTAGCTGTTATGTATCAGCATTTGGCAAATGGCGGTGTGTATATCGGGTGTGTGATCTGGCCGCAAGTCTGGCTCTGTGTCACTCTGTTGTTATATACCCGAATTAATATCCTCCTCAGATTTGTTAGCTATGCCTTTTAAGCTGTGTTATAATCAGCATATGGCAGTTTTAATACAATTTGTGACTCAAGCTTTCATTTTGGGCTTTTATTTCCCAGTACAGTATTGTGTAGTGTTACACTGTATTTATCCCAGATTTCTATTTGAATACAGTATTATTATGGGATTTGATACTGTGTATAGATTCTAACTGCATGTATTGCACACTTCCCAAAGTGTGCATGTGACTTCTTTTAATGATTCAGTGGATACTTTGTTATTCCCTGATTTTGGCGTTTTGCCCAGGGTTTAAGTATAACAGTATTGAGTACACTTTGTTATATTCCTCCTAGTCGCTACTGACACCTACTGGTGTATAATTATATTGTGTGTATCTCTTAATAGGTATGCTCTATTTTCAGTGCCGATTTTTGGGGCAACTGTATTGCAATTTTATATTGTGTGTATGGTTTAATAGTATTGGTTGTAGGCACTTTATTCAGTTGTGCCTGCTGCACCTGTTTGCGCTACACCCCTTAGATGGACGTTTGGGTGTGCACTATAGGTAGATTGTTTATGCCATACATATGCTTAGTTGGAATTCTTATCTACCTAGATAGGTAGATTGCGTGAGCTGTATTAGTTCACTTGTTACTAGCAGTGGGTCAGAGCGACTAGCGTTGTGGGTGAACAAAGGGTGGAAAATAATATAACAACAAATAATAGTAGATACAATTTACATCCTATTACACCTGCCTAACACGGGTCTAGAACACGTGTTTCGCACTTAGGTGCTTCTTCAAGCTACCTATAGTGCACACCCAAACGTCCATCTAAGGGGTGTAGCGCAAACAGGTGCAGCAGGCACAACTGAATAAAGTGCCTACAACCAATACTATTAAACCATACACACAATATAAAATTGCAATACAGTTGCCCCAAAAATCGGCACTGAAAATAGAGCATACCTATTAAGAGATACACACAATATAATTATACACCAGTAGGTGTCAGTAGCGACTAGGAGGAATATAACAAAGTGTACTCAATACTGTTATACTTAAACCCTGGGCAAAACGCCAAAATCAGGGAATAACAAAGTATCCACTGAATCATTAAAAGAAGTCACATGCACACTTTGGGAAGTGTGCAATACATGCAGTTAGAATCTATACACAGTATCAAATCCCATAATAATACTGTATTCAAATAGAAATCTGGGATAAATACAGTGTAACACTACACAATACTGTACTGGGAAATAAAAGCCCAAAATGAAAGCTTGAGTCACAAATTGTATTAAAACTGCCATATGCTGTTTATAACACAGCTTAAAAGGCATAGCTAACAAATCTGAGGAGGATATTAATTCGGGTATATAACAACAGAGTGACACAGAGCCAGACTTGCGGCCAGATCACACACCCGATATACACACCGCCATTTGCCAAATGCTGATACATAACAGCTAAATAGGCAATAAAAATAACAAATTTGAATACGGCACATGACATTTATTAGAGCCTAATATATGGCCAAGTCACATAGCCTATTCAAATACAATTATATCGCTCCACAGACTAAACAAGTATAGGTGACAGAGTGTGATATAGAGCCAATTCTAAGGCCAAAACACTTATTCAAGTGTAATATAGAGCCGAACTTAAGGCCAAAACACTTACCAGTATAGTATATAAAAACCGTAAATAATATCTTGATATAATATATATCTAACTGCATTATCTTCTATATATATAAAAAAATCCAGTGGTGTGTCAGCTGGACATAGGGGTTGGTAAAATAAGTGATTTCATTCACTACCAAGAAAAAGCACCGAAAACCAACTGTCATATTCCCTTATAACAACAGGGAGAACAATAACAGTATATTGAAAACATAACAAAAGTGGAAACACAGATATTATCTATATGCGGGAATACCACCCGACTGTCAAATAAAATCAAAACATCCTATGAAACCTGCCTACACGTTTTAAAAATTCTGTCCAACACCAATTTTCTTTTCTTATCACTGTGTATATATGTATGTTGGGATATTTTAACCTCTTCAATTTTCGCACACTTTTTGTGGCTTACCCCATGTCACAGTTCATAACATTAAAGACGATAGGGGTTCCCACAATTTTATATATATAAAAATATAAAAAGAAAATTATTTGAGCAATGATATTTTTGTAAAACCAGGAGTGCGTCCACAATAACTGTCTTTTTTCTTCTCCTCAATACTTTTGCCCTCCTCAGATCAGCAATCAACGCTGCCCCTCCTCAGATCAGCGATCCACTCTGCCCCTCCTCAGATCAGCGATCCACGCTGCCCCTCCTCAGATCAGCGATCCACGCTGCCCCTCCTCAGATCAGCGATCCACGCTGCCTATCCTCAGATCAGCGATCCACGCTGCCCCTCCTCAGATCAGCAATCCACGCTGCCCCTCCTCAGATCAGCGATCCACGCTGCCCTCCTCAGATCAGTGATCCACTCTGCCCCTCCTCAGATCAGAGATCCACGCTGCCCCTCCTCAGATCAGCGATCCACGCTGCCCCTCCTCAGATCAGCGATCCACGCTGCCCCTCCTCAGATCAGCGATCCACGCTGCCCCTCCTCAGATCAGCGATCCACGCTGCCCCTCCTCAGATCAGTGATCCACTCTGCCCCTCCTCAGATCAGCGATCCACTCTGCCCCTCCTCAGATCAGCGATCCACGCTGCCCCTCCTCAGATCAGCGATCCACTCTGCCCCTCCTCAGATCAGCGATCCACGCTGCCCCTCCTCAGATCAGCGATCCACGCTGCCCCTCCTCAGATCAGTGATCCACTCTGCCCCTCCTCAGATCAGAGATCCACGCTGCCCCTCCTCAGATCAGCGATCCACGCTGCCCCTCCTCAGATCAGTGATCCACTCTGCCCCTCCTCAGATCAGCGATCCACGCTGCCCCTCCTCAGATCAGCGATCCACGCTGCCCCTCCTCAGATCAGTGATCCACTCTGCCCCTCCTCAGATCAGAGATCCACGCTGCCCCTCCTCAGATCAGCAATCCACGCTGCCCCTCCTCAGATCAGTGATCCACTCTGCCCCTCCTCAGATCAGAGATCCACGCTGCCCCTCCTCAGATCAGCGATCCACGCTGCCCCTCCTCAGATCAGCGATCCACGCTGCCCCTCCTCAGATCAGCGATCCACGCTGCCCCTCCTCAGATCAGCGATCCACGCTGCCCCTCCTCAGATCAGCGATCCACGCTGCCCCTCCTCAGATCAGCGATCCACTCTGCCCCTCCTCAGATCAGCGATCCACTCTGCCCCTCCTCAGATCAGCGATCCACGCTGCCCCTCCAGATCAGCGAACCACGCTGCCCCTCCTCAGATCAGCGTTCCACTCTGCCCCTCCTCAGATCAGCGATCCACGCTGCCCCTCCTCAGATCAGCCATGGTGGTAACTGTAATGAACAGAAATTGCCCCTGAGATTTGGTTCACCAGCTGGGTATTTGGTTACAGGTTACAGGGCGGCACAGTGGCACACAGACAGTATTGCTGCAGGTGACAGGGTGACTGATGCTTCTCTTCTGTCCTCAGGCTGGTGGTCGCGGTACACAGCACCTTCTCACAGCTCCATCGCCTGGATGATGACCTGAAGTCTGCCCAAGCCGTGCACCCGAGGGATGCAGCGCAGAGCATGTTCCCCCTTATTGCGCAGAGTCTGCAGCGCTACCTGCGCTCAACACGCCAAACTCACCTGTACACCATGGAGGGGATAATCCAGCATCTCACCCAGTGTCTGACTCACAACGTGTCACCCCAGGTAACACAATACACAATGGTATACAGGTTTAGGCGCAGGGTTGCTATTGCATCTGTATCCTGATTGGGCGTGCGCAAGGCGGAATGGACAGTCGGCACATCCCCCCTGTTCTCAGCTCTCAGTACGGCATTAGTCAGGGCTCCATAGAGTCCGACACGTGTTTCCCCTGTCTAAAACAGGCTTTATCAAGGCAAGGTTTGCCTTGATAAAGCCTGTTTTAGACAGGGAAACACGTGTCGGACTCTATGGAGCCCTGACTAATGCCGTACTTTAATTGAAATGTCAAATATTGTTTGAAATGTGTATGTGATTGACTTGAGGGGCGTGTCCTAGGGACTTAGAAAAATAACAGATAGGGGTACAAGCCTCTTATTGTTAATAAGTGTCTGTTTGCCAAGAGGAGAGGTAGAGGGACAGTGGTGGTAACAGCAGAGAGGTATTACCTTCCAACCATTACCTAAGGAGTGTCTGGAGGAATAATACGACCCAGAACACCAAACTGTACTATACTACATTCTCTTGAATTATTCAGAAACACACTGTGAACTAAGAAAGAGCTGCAGTAGCTGAAAAACATCATTACAGCTCTCAGAGCAGAGATCATATCCCACTCTCCCTGGGCAGCTAGGTGATACAGTAACAACTTCATCACCTAATACATTGTATCCATCTATGTAGCTCTGCAAATAAAATATCACCAGGGAGTCTCAATATAAAGGGATACACAGTACTTGAATATCATATGTGATGGTAGCAGGTGCAATCCCGAAAATACCAATTGTGCCTGTTTACATGAATACTATACCACGCACATTCCTCTAGAAATAGGGAATCTCCAAGCCCTAAGGGCCGAGAAAAGGCTACCTATTATATAATAAAATATAGCTATAAAATAGCATATTAGCCTATACCCCCCATTGAGTGTAAACCTGGACTCTGTATCAGAAATTAACAGAGTTACGTAACGGCAATACAGCCCCAGGTATATATGTAAAAACCAGAGATTACCACATAGAAGTCAATCCCAGAATACGGCTCAGCAGGACTCCACATTTTAAAATACAATTTTTTTCACAATTTTTCACCACTGATATTCTATATACACTATATATGTTGTTAGTGATTGTTTGTATTTTTAACCTCTTTATTTCACCATGTCTAAAAATGCTTCATGACCCTGAGTTTCAAGTAATCAAAGAAAAACGCAAGGGCCATTTTTAAGAAAAATTCTTCAAAAAGTATAAAATTTCTTCTTTTGGTACAATTTTTGTACCATTTTGGTGTGCATCTATCCCTGCAACCCCTTTTTGCCTCTTCCTTAACTTCATGGGGTGGGAATATCATGCTTATCCGGCACAGGGCGAGAATGGCACGCTTATCCGGCACGGAGTGGGAATGGCACGCTTATCCGTCATCAGGTGGGAATGGCACGCTTATGCGGCATGGGGTGGGAATGGCACGCTTATCCGGCATGGGGTGGGAATGGCACACTTATCCGGCATGGGGTGGGAATGGCACGCTTATCCGTCATCAGGTGGGAATGGCACGCTTATCCGGCACGGGGTGGGAATGACACGCTTATATGGCACAGGGTGGGAATGACACGCTTATCTGGCATGGGGTGGGAATGGCACACTTATCCAGCATGGGGTGGGAATGGCACGCTTATCCGGCATGGGGTGGGAATGGCACGCTTATCCGTCATCAGGTGGGAATGGCACGCTTATGCGGCATGGGGTGGGAATGGCACGCTTATCCGGCATGGGGTGGGAATGGCACACTTATCCGGCATGGGGTGGGAATGGCACGCTTATCCGGCATGGGGTGGGAATATCATGCTTATCCGGCACAGGGCTGGAATGGCATGCTTATCCTGGCATGGAGTGGGAATGGCACGCTTATCCGTCATCAGGTGGGAAAGGCATGCTTATGCGGCATGGGGTGGGAATGGCACGCTTATCCGGCATGGGGTGGGAATGGCACACTTATCCGGCATGGGAATGGCATGCTTATCCGGCATGGGGTGGGAATGGCACGCTTATCCGGCATGGGGAGGTAATGGCACGCTTATCCGGCATGGGGTGGGAATATCATGCTTATCCGGCACAGGGCTGGAATGGCACGCTTATCCGGCACGGAGTGGGAATGGCACGCTTATCCGTCATCAGGTGGGAATGGCACGCTTATGCGGCATGGGGTGGGAATGGCACGCTTATCCGGCATGGGGTGGGAATGACACACTTATCCGGCATGGGGTGGGAATGGCACGCTTATCCGGCATGGGGTGGTAAGGGCACGCTTATCCGGCATGGGGAGGTAATGGCACGTTTATCCGGCAGGGGGTGGGAGTGGCACACTTATCTGGCTCGGAGTGGGAATGGCATGCTTATCTGGCATGGGGCGAGAAAGGCACGCTTATCCAGCACGGGGTGGGAATGGCACTCTTATCCGGTACGGAGTGGGAATGGCACGCTTATCCGGCCGGAGGTGGGAATGGCACGCTTATCCGGCACGGGATGGGAATGGCACGCTTATCCGGCACGGGGTGAGAATGGCACGCTTATCCGGCATGGGGTGGGAATGGCACGCTTTTCCGGCACAGGGTGGGAATGGCACGCTTATACGGCACAGGGTGGGAATGGCACGCTTATCCGGCACGGGGTGGGAATGACACGCTTATCTGGCATGGGGTGGGAATGGCACGCTTATCTGGCACGGGGTGGGAGTGGCACGCATATCCGGCAGGGGGTGGGAATGGCACGCATATCCGGCAGGGGGTGGGAATGACACGCATATCCGGCAGGGGGTGGGAATGGCACGCTTATCCGGCACGGGGTGGGAGTGGCATGCTTATCTGGCATGGGGTGGGAATGGCACGCTTGTCCGGTACGGAGTGGGAATGGCACGCTTATCCGGCACGGGGTGGGAGTGGCACGCTTATCCGGTACGGGGTGGGAATGACACGCTTATCCGGCCGGAGGTGGGAATGGCACGCTTATCCGGCACGGGATGGGAATGGCACGCTTATCCGGCACGGGGTGGGAATGGCACGCTTATATGGCATGGGGTGGGAATGGCATGCTTATCCGGCACGGGGTGGGAGTGGCATGCTTATCCGGCACGGGGTGGGAGTTGCACACTTATCCGACACGGGGTGGGAGTGGTACACTTATCTGGCACGGGGTGGGAGTGGCACGCTTATCTGGCACGGGGTGGGAGTGGCACGCTTATCTAGCACGGGGTGGGAGTGGCATGCATATCTGGCAGGGGGTGGGAATGGCATGCATATAAGGCAGGGGGTGGGAATGGCACGCTTATCTGGCACGGGGTGGGAGTGGCATGCTTATCTGGCACGGGGTGGGAATGGCACGTTTATCCGGTACGGAGTGGGAATGGCACGCTTATCCGGCCGGAGGTGGGAATGGCACGCTTATCCGGCACGGGATGGGAATGGCACGCTTATCCGGCACGGGGTGGGAATGGCACGCTTATCCGGCATGGGGTGGGAATGGCATGCTTTTCCGGTACTGGATGGGAATGGCACGCTTATCCGGCACGGGGTGGGAATGGCACACTTATATGGCACAGGGTGGGAATATAAAATGTGGGATTCACCGCGCTCAGGGTTTGGGCAGCTCCAGTTAAAGGGATAATTATATATGGTAAATAAGGAGCGCACTGGATATGTTATACGAGTGACACCTGTAAAAAAGGGATTTTTGGTTAAAACGTAATGTTTACACTCCTTTTGGAGTATTTTAGAGAGTCCCTGGTGACCTAACTTTCCCTACCTTACCGGCTGAGCCAGCGGGACAGCTCGGCGGCTGTCGGATGTTATGTGTCGCGGCTCCGTGTCACGCCGGATTTCGCAGCTCCCGATGTCAGTTTCGCCGGCGTCCCGGCACTGTCTCTTGATGCTGCAGTTGGTAATGCTGGTGGGGATAGACGGTCGGGTATATTCTCTCCGCTCCAACGCGTTTCATGCCGCACGGGCACTTTTTCAAGGATGCGGTGTGTTTGGAAAGAATCTTCTTTTATTGATAAAACTTTATTGATTGCACAGGAAGTGTCAAAAAGGAAGTAAAATTTTCTTGGTGGGAATCACATGTATTCCATTTATTCGGTGTCACTCGAATTTAGTATGAAGTTAATTTGATTTTAGTTAGGGGTTTATTATTCTAAAAAGGCATTCAGTGAAACATCTATGTTCAGTCCACATGGATGGAGGGTTTTTAATTCGAAGATCCATTTTGTTTCATGTTTTAGGAGATCTTTCACGATATCTCCACCTCTCCAGTTCTGATTGATTTTTTGTATTAAAATGAAGTTCAGTCCAGTGGGATCTTTATTGTGGTTCTCTAAAAAATGATTAGAAACGCTGTGTGTGGTCAAGCCTCTTCTGATGTTATAAATATGTTCTGCTATTCTTATTTTGGCTTTTCTTTTTGTTTGGCCAATATATTGAAGTTTACATGGGCATTCTAATAAATATATAACACCCTCAGTTTCACAACTCAAATGGTTTTTTATTTTTTATTCTTTTTTTGTGATATTTGATTTGAAAGTTTTTATTGCTTTGGTGCTTGATGAATTTAATTTGCAGCCTTTGCAGTTGCAACAATGATGGAAGCCTCCATTTTTATTGTTGGTTCTTGTGTTTTCTGTTGGAATGAAGCTGGAGGTGATCTCTTGTTTTAAATTTCTAGCTTTTTTATATATTATTTTTGGCTTGTCTGGGATGATGGTTTTGAGCGTCTCATCCAGTCGGAGTACGTGCCAGTGTTTTTTTAACATGTTTTCCAAGTGTTTTGAGTTGCTATTAAATTGTGTAATGAAAGCAGTGGTTTGGAACTTTGAGGTGTCTTTTTTGTCTTTATATTTCAGTAGATCTTCTCTTTTTGCTTCAGTGATGGTGTTTAATTGTACAGTAGCTGCAGTTGTTTATTGTCGTATCCTTTTTCTTCAAAGTTTTTTAGCATTTCTTGACTTTGTTGTTGGAAAGTTTCTTTTTCAGAACAATTTCGCCTTAGTCTGCGAAATTGTCCTCCAGGTATGTTGCTTATCCATTTGGTGTGATGGTTGCTTGAAGAATGTAGAGTGTTATTTCCTGATACTTCTTTTATATGGGTTCTTGTATTGATGGTGTTATTTTTTATGTATATTTCCAGATCTAAATAAATTATTTCTTGCTTACTTTGTACTGTGGTGAATTCCAGATTTAAATTATTCGAATTGATGTATATGATGAACTTCTTCAGGTCTTCTTCGTTTCCAGCTCAGATGAACAGCACATCATCGATGTATCGATGCCATGTAATCAGATGTTCTTTATAGATGTTGTTATTCCATATATGGTGTAAGGACTCCCGGGCTCATGGGTGCATGTCGGGACCTAGCGCTCGTATCCGCCTTGAGAAAGGCAGTGTTTACAGCATTTGCACAGTCCCGGGAGAACTTCAGTTCGCGGATCACACAGTAAGGCCACAAAAGCAAGGTACAAAACGCACCTTTATTTCATATTAACAGTGCATGAAAACCATAACCACACCACTAACACTACACAATACAGGTAGCCTACAATATACACAGCACACACTAACTATATCAGAACCACACAAAGGTGAACACCTCCCCTTCCCTTCCACAGACAATAGTCACCTTGGGCAATCTCTGAGCTGAGGCTGGTGGGGCCTTGGTGAGGGGGGAATGCAGAACCCCAGCGGAGGTACGGGCTCCACTGAGCCAGGGCCGATGCCCGCTGCCGGTCCTGCAGGTGATGAATCCCAGCCGCTTGGCCTGTGGGTGCCGTCGGGGTGCTGGCACGCTGGATGCAACCGCTGGCTGTGGTATGGGGTCCACTGCGCCAGGGCCGACTGCCCACTGCTGGTCCTGCAGGTGATGAATCCCAGCCGCTTGGCCTGTGGGTGCCGTCGGGGTGCTGGCACGCTGGATGCAACCGCTGGCTGTGGTATGGGGTCCACTGCGCCAGGGCCGACTGCCCACTGCTGATGTTCTGGTGGGGTCTGGAGGGAACTCAGCTTCCTCCCCTGGGATCCTGCCTCGCCGGGTCAGGGATCCTGGATGGATGCAGAAAGTTGAACCCAGAGCTGTTGTTTCAGCCCATTTTATCCTTGAGTTCTGCGACCGGATTGGTTGTTGCTTGAAGCCTGAGATGTAAATGCCCCTGAGTCCTGTGTAGGGATTGGCTGCTGCTGTAGCCCTGCCAACTTGCTGTTCTCTGGGACTCTCTGGCCCCCTGCTGGTCTGGTGCCGGCCAGTCTATAACAAGTCCCCGGGGAGAACAAAAGGCCAGGAACCATTGCTGATAAGGGGGCGGCCCAGGTGTGAAGTCAAAACAGACCCTGTTGTTGGTTGTGAAGTCTCAGCCTATTCAGCTTGCTGATGCTTCCTGTGAGGGGGATGAGATAGGGGGGTGTCGGCTGTCCGCATTAGCCAACAAGATATTACACACATGCAATAAACCATACATTACTGTGATAGAGACATATCAGGCTCAGGAGTATATGCCCTGATGGGCGCAATACTTATAAACACGCGGTACTATTTCCCATCGCAGGCAGACATCTGGTATGTAATAAAGTCCTGTCCTAGTACTATAGAACACACAGTCCTGTGGAAGGCTCTATTAGTGTGAGAGGCACGGCTCCCATGAGATGGCAGGCAGGGAATTGTATTGGAAAAATGTTGTTAATTCAGGTAAGAGAGTGTCTGGGTCTCTGGGCTATATTTAGGAATCTTGGGGTGCCTACCCCCTCATGATCCAGGTGGGGGTGCCCAGAGGGTGGATCATGACATATGGTCATCTTCCCATTTCGCGACAAATAGATTCGCATAACTGGGGGCTAGGGGGGTCCCCATAGCGGTCCCACAGAGCTGTCATCTGTGGGACCGCTAAAAATAATTATGCGATAATATGAAATCGATGTTGGTCATCAAAAAGTTTATTTGTTCATTATTGAGGGTAGTTTGTTCTGAAAGGTAATATCTAGTGTGGTCACATCCTTTGTCATGATGGATTGATGTGTATAATGACTTTACGTCAGCTGTGCACAGAATATATGTGTCTTTCCACTGTATTGTCTCCAGTATCTTCAGTATGCTTGTTGTGTCTTGAATATAGCTCTTCTGTTGTGACACTAGATCTTGTAGGAAACTATCCGTATATTTGGAAAGGTTTGCTGATAAAGATTGGATTCCCGAAATTATTGGTCTTCCGGGGGGGTTTTCAGTGTTTTTATGAATCTTCGGCAGGAAGTAAAAGGTCGGTATCTTTGGATTTTTTTGTATAAGAAAGTTGAATTCTTTTTGAAAAAAGCTAGAAATTTAAAACAAGAGATCACCTCCAGCTTCATTCCAACAGAAAACACAAGAACCAACAATAAAAATGGAGGCTTCCATCATTGTTGCAACTGCAAAGGCTGCAAATTAAATTCATCAAGCACCAAAGCAATAAAAACTTTCAAATCAAATATCACAAAAAAAGAATATAAAATAAAAAACCATTTGAGTTGTGAAACTGAGGGTGTTATATATTTATTAGAATGCCCATGTAAACTTCAATATATTGGCCAAACAAAAAGAAAAGCCAAAATAAGAATAGCAGAACATATTTATAACATCAGAAGAGGCTTGACCACACACAGCGTTTCTAATCATTTTTTAGAGAACCACAATAAAGATCCCACTGGACTGAACTTCATTTTAATACAAAAAATCAATCAGAACTGGAGAGGTGGAGATATCGTGAAAGATCTCCTAAAACATGAAACAAAATGGATCTTCGAATTAAAAACCCTCCATCCATGTGGACTGAACATAGATGTTTCACTGAATGCCTTTTTAGAATAATAAACCCCTAACTAAAATCAAATTAACTTCATACTAAATTCGAGTGACACCGAATAAATGGAATACATGTGATTCCCACCAAAAAATTTTTACTTCCTTTTTGACACTTCCTGTGCAATCAATAAAGTTTTATCAATAAAAGAAGATTCTTTCCAAACACACCGCATCCTTGAAAAAGTGCCCGTGCGGCATGAAACGCGTTGGAGCGGAGAGAATATACCCGACCGTCTATCCCCACCAGCATTACCAACTGCAGCATCAAGAGACAGTGCCGGGACGCCGGCGAAACTGACATCGGGAGCTGCGAAATCCGGCGTGACACGGAGCCGCGACACATAACATCCGACAGCCGCCGAGCTGTCCCGCTGGCTCAGCCGGTAAGGTAGGGAAAGTTAGGTCACCAGGGACTCTCTAAAATACTCCAAAAGGAGTGGAAACATTACGTTTTAACCAAAAATCCCTTTTTTACAGGTGTCACTCGTATAACATATCCAGTGCGCTCCTTATTTACCATATACAGGGTGGGAATGGCACACTTATCCGGCACGGGGTGGGAATGGCACGCTTATATGGCACAGGGTGGGAATGGCACGCTTATCCGGCATGGGGTGGGAATGGCACGCTTATCCGGCACGGGGTGGGAATGGCACGCTTATACGGCATGGGGTGGGAATGGCACACTTATACGGCATGGGGTGGGAATGGCACGCTTATCCGGCATGGGGTGGGAGTGGCATGCTTATCCGGCACGGGGTGGGAGTGGCACACTTATCCGGCACGGGGTGGGAGTAGTACACTTATCTGGCACGGGGTGGGAGTGGCACGCTTATCTGGCACGGGGTGGGAGTGGCACGCTTATCTGGCACGGGGTGGGAGTGGCACGCATATCCGGCAGGGGGTGGGAATGGCACACTTATATGGCAGGGGGTGGGAATGGCACGCTTATCCGGCACGGGGTGGGAGTGGCATGCTTATCTGGCACGGGGTGGGAGTGGCACGCTTATCCGGCACGGGGTGGGAATTGCATGCTTATCCGGCACGGGGTGGGGGGTGGGAATGGCACGCTTATCCGGCACGGGGTGGGAGTGGCACGCTTATCTGGCATGGGGTGGGAATGGCACGCTTATCCGGCATGGGGTGGGAATTGCATGCTTATCCGGCACGGGGTGGGGGGTGGGAATGGCACGCTTATCCGGCACGGGGTGAGAGTGGCACGCTTATCTGGCACGGGGTGGGAATGGCACGCTTATCTGGCACGGGGTGGGAGTGGCACGCTTATCTGGCACGGGCTGGGAGTGGCACGCTTATCTGGCACGGGGTGGGAGTGGCACGCATATCCGGCACGGGGTGGGAATTGCACGCTTATCCGGCACGGGGTGGGGGGTGGGAGTGGCACGCTTGGTGCAGTCATGCCCTCATTCTATTCTCCCATTCTGTCCACCTCCCATCTAACATTGGCAGCTTCTGCAGGGGCCACAATGTTGACAAATCCATATAGATGTACGTGGTCACAGAGAAGCGTTATATGACATATGATCTAATTCAGCATGGATCTCCCTAGACAACACCACGCTGCTCTGCAGGTGGGGCAGATGTAACAGGTGCAGAGAGTTAGATTTGGGTGGGGTGTGTTAGAGTTAGCAGCCAGTATTTACCCTGCACAGCAACAAAGTAACTCCCCCAATGTAACTCTCTCTGCACCTGTTACATCTGCCCCATCTGCAGTGCAGGTGGTTTTTCCCATTCGAGTTAGATCCATGCTGAAGCAGGCGTCATGTGCCGGGGCATCTCGCTGACTCTTCTCCTTCTCCCACCAGGCCTTTCTGAAGCAGTACCTGCGGCCCGGACCCCCCAGTCAGTATTGTGTTTCCCCCACATCTCAGTGGACATTGGTCAGCGAGGAGTCAGTCACAAGAACTCTTCACTCCAACCTGACATTCTGCCTCCGCAGCTCAGACACTCAGCTTGTGGTGAGTGTGAGTGGGATTCCCAGTGTGACACTAAGTGAGTCCTTCATCCCACCCAACTCTCATCGCTTCATTGTGAGATCATATCCTCAGCCGCTGGACATATCCAACATCTCTCCAGCCTGAACTTCCCTGATATAGATGTAATATACTGACGTTCCCAAATCTGCTCCAACCAGATATCGCAGGGACTTCATGACTTGGCACCTCCAGCAGCCTGGCATTCTCCTGGATCTCCTTCTGCCTGGCACGCCCTGCTCCCGGATCTCCCGCTGCCTAGCACACTCCCGGATCTACTGCTGCCTGGCACGCCCTGCTCCCGGATCTCCCGCTGCCTGGCATTCTCCTGGATCTCCTTCTGCCTGGCACGCCCTGCTCACGGATCTCCCGCTGCCTAGCACACTCCCGGATCTACTGCTGCCTGGCACGCCCTGCTCCCGGATCTCCCGCTGCCTGGCACGCCCTGCTCCTGGATCTCCCGCTGCCTGGCACGCGCTGCTCCCGGATCTCCCGCTGCCTGGCACGCGCTGCTCCCGGATCTCCCGCTGCCTGGCACGCCCTGCTCCTGGATCTCCCACTGCCTGGCACGCCCTGCTCCTGGATCTCCCGCTGCCTGGCACGCCCTGCTCCTGGATCTCCCGCTGCCTGGCACACCCTGCTCCCGGATCTCCTGCTGCCTGGCACGTGCTGCTCCCAGATCTCCTGCTGCCTGGCACACTCCTGGATCTCCCGCTGCCTGGCACACTCCCAGATCTCCCGCTGCCTGGCATGCCCTGCTCCCGGATCTCCCGCTGCCTGGCACACTCCCAGATCTCCCGCTGCCTGGCACGCCCTGCTCCCGGATCTCCCGCTGCCTGGCACACTCCCAGATCTCCCGCTGCCTGGCACGCCCTGCTCCCGGATCTCCCTGCTCCTGGACCTCCCACTGCCTGGCACGCGCTGCTACCAGATCTCCCGCTGCCTGGGACACTCCCAGATCTCCTGCTGCCTGGCATTCTCCCGGATCTCCCGCTGCCTGGCACACTCCCAGATCTCCCGCTGAATGGCACGCCCTGTTCCAGGATCTCCTGCTGCCCGGCACACTACCAGATCTCCCGCTGCCTGGCACGCCCTGCTCCCGGATCTCCCTGCTCCTGGACCTCCCACTGCCTGGCACGCGCTGCTACCGGATCTCCCGCTGCCTGGCACACTCCCAGATCTCCTGCTGCCTGGCATTCTCCTGGATCTCCCGCTGCCTGGCACACTACCATTCCTCTCGCTGCCTGGCACACTCCCAGATCTCCCGCTGCCTGGCACGCCCTGTTCCAGGATCTCCTGCTGCCCGGCACACTACCATTCCTCTGGCTGCCTGGCACGCTCCTGGAACATCACCTGGACCTGAGATCACATATAATGTGCACCCAGGTTCCCAGCACATACCTATTACATTGTATTCCTTATAATACTGTATGTTAATTGTGAACATATATAACTCATATATACTTTGTACATATATACAGCCATGACTTGTATAACATGTATTCAGCTCCACATGTTCTGTAATAATCTCCTATACTTGATGGTATTACGGTCACCAGCTGGGCCCAAGAAATGGCGCTGCAATATCAGTATGTCAGATACAATTTGCACCATCGTCATTATTCCCTTTTATTAATATTTATTATTTTAAATACAAAAAGCAACTTTCAGTAACCATGACTGCTGGTAAATGTAGTGCTCCAGTCAAATTTTGCGGGTCACCGCAAGAGTCTCATGCATGCTCCTATCACTTCTGATGAAATGTTGCACCACCAAATTTATTGTGTGGGCAAAACATGGCACGTGCTGGAAATTGCCCATGTGTAATGCCGTTGTCTGACACCATAAATCCCCAGGACACTTTTTCTGATGTCCCTGTACTTCTCGGTTATTGCCTGCATAGTGAAGTGGAATCTAGACAGGATTTGGTACACAATACCTCCATCCACTGTGTAAATCCCACTCCACTGATGGCGGACACCGGACGCACGTCTAACACCAACATAGCTGTCAAAGCCGCAGTTATCCGCTTTGCCATAGGATGACCGCTGTCGTATTTCATCCTCATGGAAAACGACTGTTGGACGGTCAACTGCTTAGTGAAAGAGGTAGCGGTCTTACGACTTCCCCTCTGGGATGATGACTGACTCCCAGCAGCAGCGGTAGTAATGCGTAGCGCTGCAGGATCCTCCAGAGGAATCTCGGATAGAAGAGGAGTCAGTCATGCTGGTGACATGTCCTGCAGGACTCCCCCCTATCCGGATCGCGGAGGAATTTGATGAGGAGGGAGTTGCTGTTGTGCTTTTCAGGCGCTTGGTTCCAAAAGGAGGACCAAGGGATTTAGTTGTCCCTGGACTGCTAGCCGCACTTCCTGAACTAAACCCTGATTTATGAAGGGTCTTCAGGTGACGTATAAGGGAGGATGTCCCTAGGTGGGCAAGATCCTTACCCCTGCTTATTGGAGCTTTACATAAGCTACATATGGCAATACATTTGTTGTCCGGATTCGGGTTAAAAAAAAAATTCCAGACGTAGAGGTGGATTTATTGGTCCTATGCCCAGGCATGACGATGGGCATTTTATATCCCATGGACAACAACTGTTTCCCCCCTGGTGCCCCATTTAAGCAAAACACCTCAGCATCCTCCTCATCAACTTCCTCCTCAGCGCCAGCTACATCAATATCCTCCTCTCGGTCTACAACATTGACACCTTCATTATCTAAATCAGGAACTGCGCCATGGGTGATCCTTCCAGCATATGCAGAGGGTTTGCTGAAAATGGTGGAAGGAGCCACCTCTCCCCGTACAGCGATGGGAACATCAGGCATCGCAGCCACCAACACCCTTGGGGGTTTGTGATAACATGTCTTCTTTAGAAGGCAGAAATGTTTGCTGTGTTTTTGATGACAGCTGAAATCTCTTCAAATTTCTAAAGGGGGAGTAGGAGGGCTTCCATGGTCATGTGATGTTGAACCCTCAGTCATGAATACAGGCCAGGGCCTTAACCGTTCCTTGCCACTCCGTGTCGTAAATGGCACATTGCCAATTTTACGTTTCTCCTCCAATGATTTGAATGTATTTTTTTGGTCCTCCTTTTACTCAACTTTGGCTTTTTGGATTTTACATGCCCCGGACTTTGACACTGGACATCGGCCTTGGCAGACTACGTTGATGGCATATCGTCATCTATGTTATCATTACTTCTTGCATTTGCAGCAGATTAAGAAGTAAGAGGAAGCTGCCCTTCATCTTTCCCTAATTGATTCTCCATATTTTGGATCTCCATTATTTATGTGGAGTTATGTAATATATTACACCACAGGAGTGCAAGTATATACGGCAGTAGATGCACCAAATAATGAGATATTGGGGGAAATTTACTAAGAATACGAATACGTTTATTCTATCTTTTTACACTTAATCAGCACGGCGACCACCGCCCAGGGTCACCGGGGACAGCACCAGGCTTCAGCCTGGCCAGGTAAGTCTTGGAGGGGGGAATTTATTGGGGGGGTGTCCCCAGGACCCCTAGCCAGGCTGACTGGTCGGTAGGGTTAATGTTTTGGCCGCGGGACCTTACATAATAAGTGTCCCCTGTCTGTGACATTACCCTGCTGGCTGGTTGGGCCTGGGGCTGGTTCTTAAAATACGGGGGACCCCTACTCATGTTGTTCCCCCGTATTTTGGGAACCAGCCCTGGCCCTGGAGCCTGGGGCTGGTTTTAAAAAATCAGGGAACCCCTATTTGCTGGGTTTCCTGATTTTTTATTACCAGCCCCAGCTCTTTCAGCCTGGTGCTGGTTACGGCTGTGGGGGGGACCCCACGCCGTTTTATTTATTTATTTGTTTTACACTGAAGCCTGCGCGGAACTGACTGATCCGTGCAGGCTTCTGCCAAATACGACAGGAAAATAAAGTGTATTTTCCTGCCGTATTTGCCCGGCCATTCACGGATGTTTTACGCCAATTAGTGGCCGTATTTTCAAATACAGACGCTTAGTAAATCAGGAATCACCATTCTTTTGAATGGTGATTCCTGTCATATTCTATCGGTGGTGTATTCATTCGTATTTGTAAATACAAATACAAATGTCCCATCAATATGAAAAATCTTATTTTTGGCATAGTAAATGCCAAAAATACGAATACACCAAAAAAATAGTATTTTCCTATGAAAATACAGTACTTATGTAATATCTGGGCTCCCATTTTTCTTATGAGACCGCGTCCCCTCGCGGGGCTCGCTTCGCTCGCCACACTTCGGGCACGGTGGCTCGCTGCGCTCGCCACACTATATAAAATCAACTCCATGTGTAGTTGGATAGTAGGGGTATGAAAAAATGGGGTGCATTTAACATGGGAGCCCAGATAATACATAAGTACTGAAAATACGATTTTTTTTTTACGAATTTATCTTAGTAAATTTCCCCCATTATATATACGGCAGTAAATTAATTATGCCCCACCAGAAAGATGATATATATATATATATATATGATGTAAAGCCACCGGTTCTTGCTTCACGTTCTTCAAGAGTTGCTAAGAGTGCCGCACCTTCGAGTTTGTATATGGCAATTTGCATTGCTGTGAAGGCACCGGCTCACTTCACCGTGGTCAACTGGAGTGCCGTACCCTGGTCTTCATATATATATGATAGTAAATTAGTTAGGCACCACCAGAAAGATGAGTGGCGTAACTAGAAATTTTGCTCCCCCCAGCCAAAAAGAGTTTTTGCCGCCCCCCCTGGCAAACAACCCACTGCTCTCCCTTCATATGTGTAATATGGTGCGGTTTTCCAGGCTTCGCTGTTCCGCACCAGACAACAGCTCAACTGCTTTGCTGAGGCAGAGCAGCCAAGACACTATGCTGCTGCTCGGCTCCATGGAGAGAAGAGCCAGCGCAGCAGATACATACAGTAGTAATGCTGCAGTGTCAGGACCAGAGAGGGGTGGGGAGAGTGCACCAGTTCATTGTATTTTTAATTGTCATTTGCAGGGACTATGATCATACCTCCATTTTATCGGGACAGTCCCGATTGTCAGGGCCTGACCCGCTGTCCCACCCGCGGGCGGCAGTGTCCCGCGGTGTGGGGGGGCTGTTGGGAGTCCCCCCTGTCAGCTGCTAAGCAGCGGGGAATAAACGCTGTGCGCATGCGCACAGCGTCTATTCCCGCAGCCAGGGGGCTGGGGGCATGGCTAGAGGCTCACAGAGCCTCTGGGTCATGCCCCCATAGAGGCAAAATGGGGGCGTGGCCTCGCGGAAGAGCTGCGAGTATAGGCCACGCCCCCAAATTAGGCCACCCCCCCCGAAATGTCTACTCGGCTGCCCGGTGCCCTCCTCTCTGTAGCGCCGTACTCGGCAGCAGGCGCTGTTTGCTGGTGGGGGCAGTGGACGTAGGAGTGCGGGTGCGAGCCGACTGCGGCTCTGTTTGGTGTCACCCCACTAAAGGGTGACACCCGGTGCGGCCCGCACACGTACTGACTGTCACTCAGCCCAGCGCCCACACAGCCCAGCGCCCACACAGCGGGGGCTGCCTTACACTAGATTTACGCCACTGAGAAAGATATTATATATACGGTAGTAAATTAATTATGCACCACCAGAAAGATATACAGTAGTAAATTAATAAGGCCCCACCAGAAAGATGTAAGTAGTAAATTAATTAGGCCCCACCAGAAAGATATACGGTAGTAAATTAATTAGGCACCACCAGAAAGATATTATATATACGGTAGTAAATTAATTATGCACCACCAGAAAGATATACGGTAGTAAATTAATTAGGCACCAGCAGAAAGATATTATATATACAGTAATAAATTACTTATGCACCACCAGAAAGATATTATATATATGGTAGTAAATTACTTAGGCACCACCAGAAAGATATTATATATACGGTAGTAAATTAATTATGCACCACCCGAAAGATTTTATATGTTCGGTAGTAAATTAATTAGGCACCACCAGAAAGATATACGGTAGTAAATTAATTAGGCACCACCAGAAAGATATACGGTAGTAAATTAATTAGGCACCACCAGAAAGATATACGGTGGTAAATTAATTAGGCACCACCAGAAAGATATACGGTAGTAAATTAATTAGGCACCACCAGAAAGATATACGGTAGTAAATTAATTAGGCACCACCAGAAAGATATACGGTGGTAAATTAATTAGGCACCACCAGAAAGATATACGGTGGTAAATTAATTAGGCACCACCAGAAAGATATTATATATACAGTAGTAAATTACTTATGCACCACCAGAAAGATATTATATATACGGTAGTAAATTAATTATGCACCACCAGAAAGATATACGGTAGTAAATTAATTAGGCAACACAAGAAAGATATATGGTAGTAAAATAATTAGGCACCACCAGACAGATATACGTTATTAAATTAATTATGCACCACCAGAAATATATACAGTAGTAAATTAATGGTACTTGTGTATTTTGGCGGCGCCCCCGATCTCCATCGCGCGATGTTTTAATCGCATAGCATCGCATGCCATGCACCCGATGGCATGCGATGCGATGCAACGCGATTTTTGCCCCCCTATGCGATGAAAGATTGTATAAGCACCCTAAAGGGTGCTTTTAAGCACCCTAATGGGTGCTTACAATGTTAAATGCACCCCCACGCCACCCCCCCCACTATAAACGTGAACCCGAAGCGTGGCGAGCGCAGCCTCCGACCTTTTTATACCCCCACTATCCACGCCGGTGTGGAGTTGAGAATAGAAAGTGTGGCGAGCGCAGCGAGCCACAGAGCCCGAAGCGTGGCGAGCGCAGCGAGCCCCGCGAGGGGACGCGGATACCTTCACAGGTATCGGAGTCCCCTCGCGGCCTTCACAGGTATCCGCGTCCCCTCGCGGGGCACGCTGCGCTCGCCACGCTTCGGGCTCGGTGGCTCGCTGCGCTCGCCACACTTTCTATTCTCAGTGGGGGGGGTGGCAGGGGGGTGCATTTAACATAGTAAGCACCCATTAGGGTGCTTATACAATGTTTAATCGCATTGCATCGCATTGTATGGTATTGTATGCCATATACAATGTCATACAATTTTAAAATTGTATGGCATTGTACAATATCGCGCCGCATCGCATACCATCGTATGCCTTATGGTATGCGATGCAATGGGCGCCGCCAAACTACACAAGTACCAAATTAATTAGGCCCCACCAGAAATATGTACGGTTGTAAATGAATTTGGCACCACCAGAAAGATATACAGTAGTAAATTAATTATGCACCATCAGAAATATATACGGTAGAAAATTAATTATGCACCACGAGAAAGATATACGGTAGTAAATTAATTAGGCACCAGAAAGATATAATATATACGTTAGTAAATTAATTATGCACCACCAGAAAGTAATGTATGATTGCCATGAACTGTGGGGAGCTACTGTAGGTAATTGATATGAAAGGTATCACCACAGGTGCTGGCAATCCTACATTCCCAGGGAAGGCCAGGAACAGAGCGTTTTCTGGAGAGGGTCAGGAAGGCAACCCTGACATACATTCACTTACACACACACATACTATACATGCACTTACACACATACATACATGCACTTACACACACACATACATGCACTTACACACACACATACTGTACATGCACTTACACACATACTGTACATGCACTTACACACACACACACATACATGCACTTACACACACAAATACATGCACTTACACACACAAATACATGCACTTACACACACACATACATGCTTAGCGTTTCCACGCTCCACTGATGGGTGGTCCTCTTCTCCAGTAGACTGTTAGGTCCTGGCCGTATTTTAAATAAAATGGTTGCATTCGTACCGATTCAAGCTTGGTAAATTTCCCTCTATGGCCTTATACGGCCAAGTTTTATCGATCTATTCATTTGTACAGCTGAATTCGGCCAAGCCTGCTGTTTGTAAAAGCGGTAACTCAAATTTGCCGAGCACTGGGTACATTCATACAAATGTGATCATAGTAAATGTCCCTATTTGTGTACCACTGACATATATACCTGGATAACCCAGAGAAACTCTGACAATGGCGCAACCATACATGGTGGCGTCCTCCGCCCGCACATAACAGACACAGACATCAATCACCTCCTGAAAGATCTTTATTCAGGATTTTTTCCACCATTTTGTTCGGAAATTCTATGAAAAGAAACAAATTCTGAAGAAATAATGAATTTAGTCCTCAGGGGGCGGCTCTCCGCTTCGGATTGATGCCTACAATCAGGATGGGATGACTTGGGCAACTGCGATCCAGTTCAGTGGCTTTTGCTCCACAAACTAGATGACACCAATATTAGGAGTGAGGCACCTGGACATAACAGGTCCATATAGTTCTGTCACTTCTCCTACATAAACCCAGTAAAGTACAAAGTAGTTCTCAGAGTACACCATAGTCTAATCATCATCATCGTCGTCATCATCATCATCATCGTCGTCGTCGTCATCATCATCGTCGTCGTCATCATCATCATCATTGTCGTCGTCATCATCGTCGTCATCATCATCGTCATCATCATCATCGTCATCATCATCATCGTCGTCGTCATCGTCATCATCATCCTCTGTGTTGACCTTCCCAGATAACACATCTTCAATCCACTCCTCCAACTCGGACGGAGATGGCAAATCCTCAGCATCTTCCATATCCAGCCAGACACTGTCAGCCTGCAGAGCAGAGGATATGTTAGGACACCACAGGTCGATGGCTGCACATACTGTACTAAGAGTAAATCTGAGAGCCAGGCTGTGGGGGAAGGAGGTCAGGATTCCCACCAATGGGATGCTGGCTGGTCATCTCTTGAGAAGCAGTTGTAGGAGTGTCTGGGAAAAGTGCCGGATATTCCTGGGCAGTGGCTGAACAGACTCATACAGATTGCCCATCTCAGAGGCATGTTATGGGAACATGGTGGCCATGACTTGGCATACACAGACCATCACTCACACTGGGAGCCATACTCATAGATCTGGTGCAAGGATAGCACCAGGAATATTACATAACCTGCAGATGCTCCCAGTGGGCATCTTAGTCCTCCCAAGCTGTACACTAGTCATCTCAGGCCGGTGGCCGCCTTCTGATATACTCACATCTGTGACATTCACAACTCCAATCTGAGGCCGGAACAGGTCAATGTGGAATGTCCTCTCCCAATATGTCACCAGCTGAAGGTAGAAAAGAGAGGGTTGAATATGACATCATTCAGATTAACATATGACAAAATGACTACGATGTTCCTGACCTGACTGTCCTGTGTGACTGTAGACTGTGTTCCTGACCCGACTGTCCTGTGTGACTGTAGACTGCGTTCCTGACCCAACTGTCCTGTGTGAATGTAGACTGCGTTCCTGACCTGACTGTCCTGTGTGACTCTAGACTGTGTTCCTGACCTGACTGTCCTGTGTGACTGTAGACTGTGTTCCTGACCTGACTGTCCTGTGTGACTGTAGACTGCGTTCCTGACCTGACTGTCCTGTGTGACTGTAGACTGCGTTCCTGACCTGACTGTCCTGTGTGACTGTAGACTGCGTTCCTGACCTGACTGTCCTGTGTGACTGTAGACTGTGTTCCTGACCTGACTGTCCTGTGTGACTGTAGACTGCGTTCCTGACCTGACTGTCCTGTATGACTGTAGACTGCGTTCCTGACCCGACTGTCCTGTGTGACCGTAGACTGCGTTCCTGACCCGACTGTCCTGTGTGACCGTAGACTGTGTTCCTGATCCGGCAATATAGACTTGGCAATGTCGCCGTCACTCCCACCTTAGACCTCCCTATATTCCCAGGAACATCACTATGTACTTTTATTATCTCCATGACATGTGTCCTGTGTGGCCCTGACCAAGTCCCGCAGAAGGAAAGTCCTGCTCTATGAAAGGCCACTATTTATGTCTATGTCCCTGAGAAGGTCTCTGAGGAGGCCCAGGTTCCATAAGCATTGATTGTTTGCCACCGCTGACACCAGCTTGGGATCCCCATCACACCTTCTGCTATGTGATGTAACAGTGTCTTCTGCACAGGTCCTACATTGTATAATTGTTACTTTACCTTCTATCTCATGTTATTTTGTTTTAATAATGACCCCTCAATGTCCGGCACTATGTAATATGTTAGTTATTTATATATAATGTGTGATGCAAATCTCACCAGTGGGAAGTCATCTGGATCGATCCAGACTATGCTGAGTTCTGGATTCTCTGTATTCTCTCTGGCAACTTCCTTTAGGATCTGGATAAATTCATAACCATCTAAAATGAGATCCGGTGAGACCACCACAGGGAAGGAGATCCGGTGAGACCATCACAGGGAAGGAGATCCAGTGAGACCATCACAGGGAAGGAGATCCAGTGAGACACCACAGGGAAGGAGATCCGGTGAGACCACCACAGGGAAGGAGATCCGATGAGACCACCACAGGGAAGGAGATATAGTGAGTAGAGGCCACCAGATAATGGCACTGCTGTCATCATAACATAATCATTCCTGTCATCACCAAAACCACCTTACGTATCATCCCAATGACAAACATTCATCATCATCATCTCTCCTCATCATCATCATATCACCATAATCTTCATCATTACTATCAGTACCATCATCATCACCACCATAACCACCTTACTAATCATTACCCACCATAATCATTCATCATCATCATCAATCATCATCATCATCATCATCATCGCCCTCATCTTATATAGTGCAGGATATTCTGTTGCGCTTTACAATAGTAGACAGATAAAACAAACTGGGTAACAACAGACTTGGAGGTAGGAGGGCCCTGCTGTAAGCTTACAATCTATAGGGACATAGGAGGAAAACACAAGGATAGGCAGCAGTAATAGCATAGCAGTCCCACCAAGTTACAGGTCCAGAAGGGAAGCTATATAATACATAAGTGCCTCGGAGGGTTATGTGTGTGGTATATAAATATGATAGGCTTGCCTGAAGAGGGGAGTTTTCAGGGAACACTTGAAAGTTTGGAGGCTGGTGGAGAGTCTTGAAAGAAAAAAATGGGAAGTAACCAGGCGCTGATCTATTCTACTGATCTCTCTCCTTGAAATCCACCAATTCTATTTTCTGGAGGTCCTTATCGATGCCTATTGGACAACACTGACCTTGGTGTTAGTCCCTATATGCATGTAACGTTTTCTTTCATTCTGTGACCTCCCCTTCATTGGCCATCTATGGCCCTTATTCTGGTTCGGGCGGTACGGCCCGCGTGCGGCCGTACCGCCGATGTTTTTACTCTGCACATGCGCAGAGGTGAATCTGCGCATGTGCAGCCCCCTTCGCCGCAGACGTATTTCGTCCGCCGCAAAGGGGGCGTATAGGGGCGTGAGAGGCATCATGCCCTCATTTCCCTATGTGTACGCCCCGCGTTTCATGGGCGTTCCCATGCAAACGCGGGGCGTACGCATGCTAATGAGGGCATGACGCAACTCATGGGGGCGGACAGCTGACGTCGCCGGATGTCAGCTTTCAGCCCCCATACAAGCTACCACACGGACGATTGTCCGTGTGGTCTCAGCTTGCGGGAGCTGCCGCGGCGTGCGGACCTGCCTTCGATGGTCGACGACCATCGAATGCAGGGGGCAGCTCCCACCATGGTGGAGGCGTAGCCTCCACCATTTTTATGCGGATCGCCAGCCGTCCGTGTACGGACGGCCGTGGCGATCCGTAGGGTGGGCGGGGATTCGTCTGGTGCGGTCGGAGCCGCATATGCGGCTCGACCGCACCAACCAGAATAAGGGCCTATGACACAGGCAGACACAGTTTAAATCTTTACTGACCTGGGAAGAAACTGGTCCCTATGTGCCCGTAACAGGTTCTTTTAGGGTCTCTCAAATCAGGATACAAGGGATGACGGTTTTCCTCCAAAAAGTATTTATTCCACAAGAATGTTTAAAAAGTCCACAGCAACATTTAAAAGGTTAATACCAATTAAAAATAGGGAGCTGTTCCCAGGTTGGACATACACGCAATATACCAATTCCTCTCACCCGGAATGAGCACGAATTGTGTGCCGTACTCAGATGACAAAGAGCAGGTGTTCGTCCTTCCTGGTTCCAGCCTCCCTGTTTGTACAAACACCTGCTCTTTGTCATGGAGGTTGAGCGGGGGGGCGCACACAGCCTCCGCTACTGGCTGCTGTACTGTGTAGACAGCAGCGGAG
Organism: Crinia signifera; assembly: GCF_055691185.1. Classification (NCBI taxonomy): domain Eukaryota; kingdom Metazoa; phylum Chordata; class Amphibia; order Anura; family Myobatrachidae; genus Crinia; species Crinia signifera. Next base: position 2,828,820 of record NC_139218.1, read on the forward strand.
GCAGGGATGAGGAGAATGGATGCCTGTGTGTGGCATCCATTCACCTCGCAGGCGGAGGCTGGGGGGGGGGGGGGTCACAGGGGCTGGGGGAAGCCCAGCAGCTTACCTTGGTGCAGAGCTTGCCCCCAGCGCGTCAGCGATCCTGGTGGAGTGATCAGCGTTCCCAGTGCTTGGAGATTATGTCATCTTTAAGCGCCACCCCGTTTACACTGCGGGTAGGTTCAATATCCTGGATCCAACCTGGCTTGGGTCCATGTTCCAAATGCCGGGTGGGATCCGGGTATTGGGTGTAAAGGGGTATCAGAGAAGCGAACACTAAAAGAGCGATCAGATAGGTAAGATGAGAACCAGGAAAGGGCTGTGTCATTAAGACCTAGGGAGTGTAGTGTTTGTATGAGGAGAAAGTGCCAGAGGGCTCGGGTCGAGAACGGAGAAGGTCACTGGCTGCGGAAGAGCGTACCACCTCATATCGGATGTTATCAATCTTATCCTTAGAGTAGGAGGCAATATAGTCATCATCATCATCCATCACCACCACCAAAACCACATTAATAATCATCATCACTATGGTTACTCATCATCATCGCTAACATCACAGTCATCATCATTACACTCAACACCATCCTCACCATAACCACAGTATTAATAGTGGCCCCTCATAATGACTCATCATCACCGATAATCATCATCACCAACCACATTAATATTCATCACCTCATCATTATTGTCAAACTTCATCATCATCATCACTATCATTACCATCATTTGTCTTAACGCCATCATCACCACACACAATATCATCATCATCATCATCATCATCATCACCACCCTCACAGCTATCATCATGATCAGTACTCTAAAAACCATCATCACCACTTATATCACATTAATGATCATCACCATAACCAGATATCAATATGAATGCTCCACTCCTCCTCCTCCTCCTCCTCATTATCATCACCATCACCAGTGTCCTCCTGTCCCATCGCCCAGCAGTAACCTCCTGTCCCATCGCCCAGCAGTAACCTCCTGTCCCATCGCCCAGCAGTTACCTCCTGTCCCATCGCCCAGCAGTACCCTCCTGTCCCATCGCCCAGCAGTACCCTCCTGTCCCATCGCCCAGCAGTTACCTCCTGTCCCATCGCCCAGCAGTAACCTCCTGTCCCATCGCCCAGCAGTGTCCTCCTGTCCCATCGCCCAGCAGTGTCCTCCTGTCCCATCGCCCAGCAGTGTCCTCCTGTCCCATCGCCCAGCAGTGTCCTCCTGTCCCATCGCCCAGCAGTGTCCTCCTGTCCCATCGCCCAGCAGTGTCCTCCTGTCCCATCGCCCAGCAGTGTCCTCCTGTCCCATCGCCCAGCAGTGTCCTCCTGTCCCATCGCCCAGCAGTAACCTCCTGTCCCATCGCCCAGCAGTAACCTCCTGTCCCATCAGACAGCAGTAACCTCCTGTCCCATCGCCCAGCAGTGTCCTCCTGTCCCATCGCCCAGCAGTGTCCTCCTGTCCCATCACCCAGCAGTAACCTCCTGTCCCATCGCCCAGCAATAACCTCCTGTCCCATCGCCCAGCAATAACCTCCTGTCCCATCGCCCAGCAGTAACCTCCTGTCCCATCGCCCAGCAGTAACCTCCTGTCCCATCGCCCAGCAGTAACCTCCTGTCCCATCGCCCAGCAGTAACCTCCTGTCCCATCGCCCAGCAGTAACCTCCTGTCCCATCACCCAGCAGTGTCCTCCTGTCCCATCACCCAGCAGTAATCTCCTGTCCCATCGCCCAGCAGTAACCTCCTGTCCCATCGCCCAGCAGTAACCTCCTGTCCCATCGCCCAGCAGTAACCTCCTGTCCCATCGCCCAGCAGTAACCTCCTGTCCCATCGCCCACCAGTAACCTCCTGTCCCATCGCCCACCAGTAACCTCCTGTCCCATCGCCCACCAGTAACCTCCTGTCCCATCGCCCACCAGTAACCTCCTGTCCCATCGCCCACCAGTAACCTCCTGTCCCATCGCCCACCAGTAACCTCCTGTCCCATCGCCCACCAGTAACCTCCTGTCCCATCGCCCAGCAGTAACCTCCTGTCCCATCGCCCAGCAGTAACCTCCTGTCCCATCGCCCAGCAGTGTCCTCCTGTCCCATCGCCCAGCAGTAACCTCCTGTCCCATCGCCCAGCAGTGTCCTCCTGTCCCATCGCCCAGCAGTAACCTCCTGTCCCATCGCCCAGCAGTAACCTCCTGTCCCATCGCCCAGCAGTAACCTCCTGTCCCATCGCCCAGCAGAATCCTCCTGTCCCATCGCCCAGCAGTAACCTCCTGTCCCAACGCCCAGAAGTAACCTCCTGTCCCATCACCCAGCAGTAACCCCCTGTCCCATCGCCCAGCAGTAACCTCCTGTCCCATCGCCCAGCAGTGTCCTCCTGTCCCATCGCCCAGCAGTGTCCTCCTGTCCCATCGCCCAGCAGTGTCCTCCTGTCCCATCGCCCAGCAGTGTCCTCCTGTCCCATCGCCCAGCAGTGTCCTCCTGTCCCATCGCCCAGCAGTATCCTCCTGTCCCATCACCTAGCAGTAACCTCCTGTCCCATCGCCCAGCAGTGTCCTCCTGTCCCATCGCCCAGCAGTGTCCTCCTGTCCCATCGCCCAGCAGTGTCCTCCTGTCCCATCGCCCAGCAGTAACCTCCTGTCCCATCGCCCAGCAGTAACCTCCTGTCCCATCGCCCAGCAGTAACCTCCTGTCCCATCGCCCAGCAGTATCCTCCTGTCCCATCGCCCAGCAGTGTCCTCCTGTCCCATCGCCCAGCAGTGTCCTCCTGTCCCATCGCCCAGCAGTGTCCTCCTGTCCCATCGCCCAGCAGTGTCCTCCTGTCCCATCGCCCAGCAGTGTCCTCCTGTCCCATCGCCCAGCAGTATCCTCCTGTCCCATCGCCCAGCAGTGTCCTCCTGTCCCATCGCCCAGCAGTGTCCTCCTGTCCCATCGCCCAGCAGTGTCCTCCTGTCCCATCGCCCAGCAGTAACCTCCTGTCCCATCACCCAGCAGTAACCTCCTGTCCCATCGCCCAGCAGTGTCCTCCTGTCCCATCGCCCAGCAGTAACCTCCTGTCCCATCGCCCAGCAGTGTGCTCCTGTCCCATCGCCCAGCAGTTACCTCCTGTCCCATCGCCCAGCAGTGTCCTCCTGTCCCATCGCCCAGCAGTAACCTCCTGTCCCATCGCCCAGCAGTGTGCTCCTGTCCCATAACCAAATCACGGAATATGTCATCTGAGGAGATCAGACACATCACTATGTTCTATACTTAGTATTAGGGGAATTAATTATCTAATTCCAGCATCTAAATAATCACAAATACGGTAACCCTTCCCCCTTATAACTAGAAATAAATGGAGACGCCGCCCTTACCTGGGTCCTCCTCCTCTGCAAAGGCCACAATGTGGATTCCATTCAGGTCATCCTCCTGTGACAGATACAGAAGAACAGAATAATGATGACTCATATGTAACATTGGCTTCCTAGACGGGAGATGCCCCTGGTGAGTACCTGTACTCTGGACATAGGGCCTTATTCTAGTTCACTCTTTCTGACAAAATCCTTCTTAGAAGTACAAACCCATGTGCACTGCAGGGGGGCAGATGTAAAATGTGCAGAGAGAATTAGATTTGGGTGAGTTATTTTGTTTCTGTGCAGGGTAAATACTGGCTGCATTATTTTTACACTGCAATATAGATCTCACTTTGAAGTAAAACCCCACCCAAATCTAACTCTCTCTGCACAAGTAACATCTGCCCCACCTGCAGTGCACATGGTGTTGTCCATCTAAGAAAGAGTGAACTAGAATAAGGCCCATAGGGACTATACTGTGCTTTGCTGTCCATTGGAGACCAGCTGGAGATCACTTAATTATCAACGTGCCATAAAGTGGTAGAACCTGTTCCTGGTAACAGCAGATTTATGGGGTGACATTCTATGGGATGAGATTTTTTTTTTTTCCATTTTTTTTCGCAAAAACTGCCGAAATCGCATGTTTTTCCATTTTCGCATATTTAATGAGCTGCGAAAATGTGAAAAAAGTGTGATTTTGGCCAACAAATTGGACATTCTGGAAATGCGATGGCTGTTTTTCGCAGCACATCGCATCCAGATGTTTTCACATTGAAAAGTATACAAATCGCATATTTAATGGTATGCGATTTGTATAAATGTGTCTAAAATTCGCCTAAAAATCAGACCAGGTTCTGATGGGCGAAATAGCCAGAACCCTGCACAGATCATTGAGATCTGTGCAGGGTTCTAGGAGGCCAATAGAATCAGTCTGAGGAGAGGCGCAGAAGATGAACATCTCTGCGTCTCTCCAGTCCGTGAGCGGGTATCAGCCGGGAGCAGCGCGTCTGGATCTGAAGATGCCGGGGACCAGGTGAGTAGGATTTCCTTCCTCAGGTACCCCTTTGGATTACTACGGATCCAGGACCCCGGAATCTTCAGCCCAGGAGCCCCGGACCCCGGACCAGCCCCGGAACCAGGACCAAGACACCGGAACCGGACTCTTCAGCCCTGGAGCCAGGACTCCGGACCAGCCCCGGAACCAGGACCAAGGCCCCGGAACCGGACCCCGGATCCAGGGACCGACCCACGGGCTCAAGGTAGGTAAGTATCAGTATGTGTGGGCTGTGGATGTATTAAACGTTTATTTTTCTGGGTGTCAGTGTGTGTTTTATTTAACTATTTCTTGTACTGTGGAACTACAAGTGGCAGCGGGCCCTTTAATGTTCCGCATGCTGGGACTTGTGGTTCTCCAAGTCCCAGCATGCGGGTAGGCTTGCTGGGACTCATAGTTCTACAGTATAAGACAATAGTTTTTATTCTTTTTTTTACACTTTTCATCAGCCCGATGCCCACCGCCTAGGGGCATCAGGGACAGCCCCGGACTTTCAGCATGGGCTGGTAAGTCCTGGAGGGGGGGCACCCCTTCTTTGGGGGGGGTCCCCACTTCCCCAGGACCCCTGCCCATGCTGACCAGCCAGGGGGATAATGCTTTGGCCGCGGGACCTTATATAATAAGTGTCCCCCGGCTGTGGCATTACCCTGCTGGCTGGTTGGGTCTGGTGCTGGTTCTTGAAATGCGGGGGACCCCTAGTCATTTTGTCCCCCTTATTTTGGGAACCAGCGCCGGACCTTGAGCCTGGTGCTGGTTTCATTAAATCAAGGGGAACCCCTATTTGTCGGGGACCGTGATTTTATGTCACCAGCACTGGCTCAATGAGCCCGGGGCTGGTTATGCTCTGGCGGGGGACACCGCGCATTTTTTTTTTTTTTTTTTTTTTTTTACATTGCGATTTCTTGCAAATGTGCGATTTTCAGACCTGAAAATCGCACATTTTCAGGACCAAAGAAATCGCATCAAATCGCACCTATTCGCACTATTTGGGCCGTTTTCGCATCTCATTAAATATGCGAAAAACGGCCCAATCTTGCGATTTTCAAAAGTGCGATTAGGTGCGGTAAAAAACATGCAGATTTTACTGCTACTCGTAGATTGTCACCCTAGGTGTTTTAGGAGTATTTGGCCTACAGTATGTCTACCAACCTGTTTGAGACAACAAGAGCTAACCGAAAGCAGAACATCTATGTCATGGCCCGCTGTGGTAGGTCGCTCCCATACTTACCTGTCCAGCATCGCCGGTCCCTCTGCTGTTTCAGAGGGCGGCTGAAGCACTCCGGCAGGTAGCTTGCTGGAGCCTCTCTCTGTGGGTCTGATGCATCCATCTTGCCTCTGGGAGGGAGGGCGACTTCTGGGTCTCTTCTGGCCTCTGCTGTAGGTTGGGGCCAATTACAGCCCTGCAGGAGGTATAAAACTCCTGGACCTGGATTTTCCTGTCACTGGTACCAACTTCCCAGAGTCCTTAGAGTGCGGTCTCAGCAGAAACACTCCAGTCTGGCTCTTTGGGTTCTTGCCACGTTTCCGGCTGCCGGGTCTGTTCCTCAGATCAGGCCAAATGGACCATCTTCAGTAAAGCTGAGTGCGCTACTTTTCAGTTCCCCTTATCACTCCCAGTGGGAGGTCTTCAGTGTAAACCCACTGTGACACTACCCAGACCACCCAGCAGGGGCACAGGTGTATTACCCGCTGCCACACTGTCCAGGCCACCCAGCAGGGGCACAGGTGTATTACCCACTGTCACACGTCCCAGACCACCCAGCAGGGGCACAGGTGTATTACCCACTGTCACACTACCTAGACCACCCAGCAGGGGCACAGGTGTATTACACAATGTCACACTACCCAGACCACCCAGCAGGGGCACAGGTGTATTACCCACTGTCACACTACCTAGACCACCCAGCAGGGGCACAGGTGTATTACACAATGTCACACTACCCAGACCACCCAGCAGGTGCCCAGATGTATTACCCGCTGTCACACTGTCCAGAGCACCCAGCAGGTGCACAGGTGTATTACCCACTGTCACACTGTCCAGAGCACCCAGCAGGTGCACAGGTGTATTACCCACTGTCACACTGTCCAGACCACCCAGCAGGTGCACAGGTGTATTACCCACTGTCACACTGTCCAGACCACCCAGCAGGTGCACAGGTGTATTACCCACTGTCACACTGTCCAGACCACCCAGCAGGGGCACAGGTGTATTACCCACTGTCACACTGTCCAGAGCACCCAGCAGGTGCACAGGTGTATTACCCACTGTCACACTGTCCAGAGCACCCAGCAGGTGCACAGGTGTATTACCCACTGTCACACTACCCAGACCAACCAGCAGGTGCACAGGTGTATTACCCACTGTCACACTACCCAGACCACCCAGCAGGTGCACAGGTGTATTACCCACCGTCACACTACCCAGACCACCCAGCAGGGGCACAGGTGTATTACCCGCTGTCACACTGTCCAGACCACCCAGCAGGGGCACAGGTGTATTACCCGCTGTCACATGTCCCAGACCACCCAGCAGGGGCACAGGTGTATTACCCGCTGTCACACGTCCCAGACCACCCAGCAGGTGCACAGGTGTATTACCCACTGTCACACTGTCCAGACCACCCAGCAGGTGCACAGGTGTATTACCCACTGTCACACTACCCAGACCACCCAGCAGGGGCACAGGTGTATTACCCACTGTCACACTATCCAGACCACCCAGCAGGTGCACAGGTGTATTACCCACTGTCACACTGTCCAGAGCACCCAGCAGGTGCACAGGTGTATTACCCACTGTCACACTGTCCAGACCACCCAGCAGGTGCACAGGTGTATTACCCGCTGTCACACTGTCCAGGCCACCCAGCAGGTGCACAGGTGTATTACCCACTGTCACATGTCCCAGACCACCCAGCAGGTGCACAGGTGTATTATCCGCTGTCACACTGTCCAGACCACCCAGCAGGGGCACAGGTGTATTACCCACTGTCACACTGTCCAGAGCACCCAGCAGGTGCACAGGTGTATTACCCACTGTCACACTGTCCAGAGCACCCAGCAGGTGCACAGGTGTATTACCCACTGTCACACTGTCCAGACCACCCAGCAGGTGCACAGGTGTATTACCCACTGTCACACTATACAGACCACCCAGCAGGTGCACAGGTGTATTACCCACTGTCACACTGCCCAGACCCCCCAGCAGGGGCACAGGTGTATTACCCACTGTCACACGTCCCAGACCACCCAGCAGGGGCACAGGTGTATTACCCGCTGTCACACTACCCAGACCACCCAGCAGGTGCACAGGTGTATTACCCACTGTCACACTACCCAGACCACCCAGCAGGTGCACAGGTGTATTACCCACTGTGACACTACCCAGACCACCCAGCAGGGGCACAGGTGTATTACCTGCTGTCACACTGTCCAGACCACCCAGCAGGTGCACAGGTGTATTACCCGCTGTCACACTGTCCAGACCACCCAGCAGGTGCACAGGTGTATTACCCGCTGTCACACTACCCAGAGCACCCAGCAGGTGCACAGGTGTATTACCCACTGTCACACTACCCAGAGCACCCTGCAGGGGCACAGGTGTATTACCCACTGTCACACTGTCCAAACCACCCAGCAGGTGCACAGGTGTATTACCCACTGTCACACTGTCCAGACCACCCAGCAGGGGCACAGGTGTATTACCCGCTGTCACACTGCCCAGACCACCCAGCAGGTGCACAGGTGTATTACCCGCTGTCACACGTCCCAGAGCACCCAGCAGGTGCACAGGTGTATTACCCGCTGTCACACTACCCAGAGCACCCAGCAGGTGCACAGGTGTATTACCCGCTGTCACACGTCCCAGAGCACCCAGCAGGGGCACAGGTGTATTACCCACTGTCACACTACCCAGCAGGGGCCCAGATGTATTACCCGCTGTGACACTGTCCAGACCACCCAGCAGGTGCACAGGTGTATTACCCACTGTCACACTGTCCAGACCACCCAGCAGGGGCACAGGTGTATTACCCGCTGTCACACTGTCCAGACCACGCAGCAGGGGCACAGGTGTATTACCCACTGTCACACTACCCAGAGCACCCAGCAGGTGCACAGGTGTATTACCCACTGTCACACTGTCCAGACCACCCAGCAGGTGCACAGGTGTATTACCAACCGTCACACTGCCCAGACCACCCAGCAGGGGCACAGGTGTATTACCCACTGTCACACTGCCCAGACCACCCAGCAGGGGCACAGGTGTATTACCTACTGTCACACTGTCCAGACCACCCAGCAGGTGCACAGGTGTATTACCCACTGTCACAGTGTCCAGACCACCCAGCAGGTGCACAGGTGTATTACCCACTGTCACACTGTCCAGACCACCCAGCAGGGGCACAGGTGTATTACCCGCTGTCACACTACCCAGAGCACCCAGCAGGGGCACAGGTGTATTACCCGCTGTCACACTACCCAGACCACGCAGCAGGGGCACCGGTGGATTACCCACTGTCACACTACCCAGACCACCCAGCAGGTGCACTGGTGTATTACCCACTGTCACACTGTCCAGACCACCCAGCAGGTGCACAGGTGTATTACCCACTGTCACAGTGTCCAGACCACCCAGCAGGTGCACAGGTATATTACCCACCGTCAGAGCTGGCCCTAGCCTAAATGATGCCCTAGGCAAGATTTTGGCTGCTGCCCCCTAGCACCGCCACTAGTTCCGCCTCTGACCCTGCTTCCCTTTCCCAGCACCATCAACCCACATCATAGCAGTCATCATTTTGGTGCTCCTACCCACAATATTTTAAATAGAAACAGTGCACATATTCGGGGCGAGATTTATTGTGTTGACCGTTTTCCGAAAATGCGATTTTTGCTCAAATCGCCCTGTATGGCCATTTTTTAAAATCGCATTTTTTTCCAGAAATCGCATTTTTAATGAGGTGTGTATTCCGGCATGAAAAGTGCGAGAAAGTGCGATGTAGGGCGATTTTCGGGATGAAAAGTGCGATTTTTTAGTCATGAAAAGGTGCGATTTTGTTAAAATGTGCGATTTTGTGATTAAAAAAAAAAAATTGGCGTGAGGTCCCCCCTCCTGTACATAACCAGCCCCGGGCTCATTGAGCCGGACCTGGTTCCAAAAATACGGGGGACAAAAAGCGTAGGGGTCCCTCGTATTTCTGAAACCAGCCCCGGACTCTTGGACCGGTCCTGGATCCAAAAATACGGGGGACAAAAAATCTGGGGTCCCCCGTATTTTGAAACCAGCACCGGGCTCCAACAGCCCGCAGTGTCATGCCATCTGGATACAGATGTTTCCTCATACATCTTGCCTCAATAGGCCATGCAGCTCCTGGCCAGTTCTGCTAACGTTGGGTGACTTTTTTTGCTGAAAATTCGTCTTATTTGCATTGTTATGACGAGCACACAAGGAGCTTCCAGTGATTAAAATGATGTGCAGCATGACTATATTCTGTGTGCGACTGTGGCTGTACCTGCATACGGAATGCTATGTTACAAAGATTTCCATGAATGCACTATTTCATATGCAGATACAGCCTCACTCACACAGAATATAGGCATGCTGCATATCATTTTAATCAGCAGAAGCTGCTGGTGCCCCTAAACATTCCAAATGCCCTAGGCAATTGCCTAGTTTGCCTATGCCTAAGGCCGGCTCTGCCCACTGTCACACTGTCCAGACCACCCAGCAGGGGCACAGGTGTATTAGCCACTGTCACACTGTCCAGACCACCCAGCAGGGGCACAGGTGTATTACCCGCTGTCACACTGTCCAGACCACCCAGCAGGGGCACAGGTGTATTACCCACTGTCACACTGTCCAGACCACCCAGCAGGGGCACAGGTGTATTAGCCACTGTCACACTGTCCAGACCACCCAGCAGGGGCACAGGTGTATTACCCACTGTCACACTGTCCAGACCACCCAGCAGGGGCACAGGTGTATTACCCACTGTCACACTGTCCAGACCACCCAGCAGGGGCACAGGTGTATTACCCGCTGTCACACTACCCAGACCACCCAGCAGGGGCACAGGTGTATTACCCACTGTCACACTACCCAGACCACCCAGCAGGGGCACAGGTGTATTACCCACTGTCACACGTCCCAGACCACCCAGCAGGTGCACAGGTGTATTACCCACTGTCACACTGTCCAGAGCACCCAGCAGGGGCACAGGTGTATTACCCACTGTCACACTGCCCAGACCACCCAGCAGGGGCACAGGTGTATTACCCACCGTCACACTACCCAGACCACCCAGCAGGGGCACAGGTGTATTACCCACTGTCACACGTCCCAGACCACCCAGCAGGTGCACAGGTGTATTACCCACTGTCACACTGTCCAGAGCACCCAGCAGGGGCACAGGTGTATTACCCACTGTCACACTGCCCAGACCACCCAGCAGGGGCACAGGTGTATTACCCACCGTCACACTACCCAGACCACCAAGCAGGTGCACAGGTGTATTACCAGCTGTCACAGTGTCCAGACCACCCAGCAGGTGCACAGGTGTATTACCCACCGTCACACTGTCCCAGACCACCCAGCAGGGACACAGGTGTATTACCCGCTGTCACACTATACAGACCACCCAGCAGGTGCACAGGTGTATTACCCACTGTCACACTACCCAGACCACCCAGCAGGGGCGCAGGTGTATTACCCACTGTCACACTACCCAGACCACCCAGCAGGTGCACAGGTGTATTACCCACCGTCACACTGTCCAGACCATTCAGCAGGGGCACAGGTGTATTACCCGCTGTCACACTACCCAGACCACGCAGCAGGGGCACAGGTGTATTACCCGCTGTCACACTACCCAGACCACCCAGCAGGGGCACAGGTGTATTACCCACTGTCACACTACCCAGACCACGCAGCAGGGGCACAGGTGTATTACCCACTGTCACACTACCCAGAGCACCCAGCAGGTGCACAGGTGTATTACCCACTGTCACACTACCCAGACCACCCAGCAGGGGCACAGGTGTATTACCCACTGTCACACTACCCAGACCACCCAGCAGGTGAATAATGTCACACTTGGGGACTTCCAGCACAAATCGTGTGGTAATAAATGTGGCCACAAGTTGTATTTCGCTGTGTACAGATATATGAGACAAGCAGGACATTCTCCATCTTCTGCCAGGCGTCACCCACTCACATAGATCAGACAATCAAATGACCAAATAATAGGTGACACTGAGACTACAGTTATTATAGAATAAGTGACAGACACAGGGAGAGATAAAGTGTCTGTGTCTGAGACTGGAGATTATTTTCAGATTCCGATCGTGTCACCAGATCCTGCCCAGGATCATTTTCTCCTATTATTAGACATCTCATCTAAATGCTAATGCACAATACACCCCCATCCAGACACATGACAGATAGAGGGGATGCGGTCATTCGTCAGACTGCATTTAGGTCTACAGTCATTAGGTCGACCCCACTAGGTCGACTGGAAGGAAGGTCGACCTGACTTAAGGTCGACATGGGCCAAGGTCGACATGACTTAAGGTCGAATTTGCATAAAGGTCGACATGAGGAAGGTCGACTGGTCATAAGGTCGACATGGGTTTTTCACTGTTTTTTGAGCCGACATGTGCCGACAGGCGGTATTTCATGCCCTACCATCCACTAGGGCGTGGTGGGAGAATAAAATAGTGTGCCGAGCGCAGCGAGGCACCGTGCCCGAAGCATTGCGAGCGAAGCGAGCGATGCGAGGGTCCGATTCTCATTGCCAACTGTGTCCATGTCGACTGTGTCGACATTCGGATCAAAAAACAGTGAAAAACCCATGTCGACCTTATGACCAGTCGACCTTCCTCATGTCGACCTTTATGCAAATTCGACCTTAAGTCATGTCGACCTTGGCCCATGTCGACCTTAAGTCAGGTCGACCTTCCTGCCAGTCGACCTAGTGGGGTCGACCTAATGACTGTAGACCTAAATGCAGTCCGAGAGCAGTGGGTTCAGGGTGTGAGGAGAGAGCAGAAGGAGCAGGGTGGGAGGACAGAGTAGAGGAGGAGAGTGCAGAGGAGGCAGGGTGTGAGGCGAGAGCAGAGGGAGCAGGGTGTAAGGAGAGAGCAGAGGGTGCAGGGTGCAAAGAGAGCAGAGTGAGCACGGTGCGAGGAGAGAGCAGAGGGTTCAGGGTGTGAGGAGAGAGCAGAGGGAGCAGAGTGTGAGGAGAGAGCAGAGGGAGCAGGATGCGAGGAGAGAGCAGAGGGAGCAGGGTGGGAGGACAGAGCAGAGGAGGAGAGAGCAGAGGAGGCAGGGTGGGAGGAGAGAGCAGAGGGAGCAGGGTGCAAGGAGAGAGCAGGGGTTGCAGGGGGAGCAGGGTGTGAGGAGAGAGCAGAGGGAGCAGGGTGCAAGGAGAGAGCAGAGGTTGCAGTGGGATCAGGGTGTGAGGAGAGAGCAGAGGGAGCAGGGTGTGAAGAGAGCAGAGTGAGCAGGGTGCGAGGAGAGAGCAGAGGAGGCAGGATGCAAGGAGAGATCAGATGGAGCAAAGTGCCAGGAGAGAGCAGAGCAGGGTACTGGAGAGAGCAGAGGAAGCAGGGTGCGAGGAGAGAGCAGAAGGAGCAGGGTGGGAGGACAGAGTAGAGTGCAGAGGAGGCAGGGTGTGAGGAGAGAGCAGAGGGAGCAGGGTGTAAGGAGAGAGCAGAGGGTGCAAAGAGAGCAGAGTGAGCACGGTGCGAGGAGAGAGCAGAGGGTTCAGGGTGTGAGGAGAGAGCAGAGGGAGCAGGGTGTGAGGAGAGAGCAGAAGGAGCAGGGTGCAAGAGAGAGCAGAGGAGACAGGGTGGGAAGAGGGCAGGGTGCGAGGAGAGAGCAGGGGGAGCAGGGTGCGAGGAGAGAGCAGGGGGAGCAGGGTGTGAGGAGAGAGCAGGGTGCGAGGAGAGAGAGCAGAGGGTATAGGGTGCGAGGAGAGAGCAGAGGAGACAGGGGTGGGAAGAGAGCAGAGGGAGCAGGGTGTGAGAAGAGAGAAGGGGGAGCAGGGTGCGAGGAGAAAGCAGGGGGAGCAGGGTGTGAGGAGAGAGCAGAGGGTGCAAGGAGAGAGCAGAGGAGGCAGGGTGCGAAGAGAGCAGAGAGAGCAGGGTGCGAGGGGAAAACAGAGGAGGCAGGGTGCGGGGAGAGAACAGAGAGAGTAGGGTGCGATGTCCGAGGAGTGAGCAGGGTGCGAGGAGAGAGCAGAGGGTGCAGGGTGCGAGGAGAGAGCAGAGGGAGCAGGGTGCGAGGAGAGAGCAGAGGGAGCAGGATGCAAGGAGAGAGCAGAAGGAGCAGGGTGGGAGGATAGAGTAGAGGAGAAGAGAGTAGAGGGTACAGGGTGGAAGGACAGAGCAGAGGGAGCAGGGTGGGAGGGCCGAGCAGAGGAGGAGAGAGCAGAGGAGGCAGGTGCAAGGAGAGAGCAGAGGGAGCAGGGTGCGAGGAGGGAGCAGGGTGCAAGGAGAGAGCAGAAGGAGCAGGGTGGGAGGACTGAGCAGAGGAGGAGAGAGCAGAGGAGGCAGGTGCAAGGAGAGAGCAGAGGGAGCAGGGTGCGAGGAGAGAGCAGAGGGAGCAGGGTGCGAGGAGAGAGCAGAGGGAGCAGGGTGCGAGGAGAGAGCAGAGGGAGCAGGGTGCGAGGAGAGAGCAGAGGAAGCAGGGTGCAAGGAGAGAGCAGAAGGAGCAGGGTGGGAGGACAGAGCAGAGGAGGAGAGAGTAACGGGTGCAGGGTGGAAGGACAGAGCAGAGGGAGCAGGCTGGGATGAGAGAGCAGAGGGTGCAGAGTGGGAGGAGAGGACAGATAGAAGTAGGTTATGAGGAGAGAGCAGAGGGTGAGAAGGGATCACAATGTGAATAGGGAGAAGAGTGTAAGTATGGAGAGCAGAATGTGAATACGGAACAGAGTGAGTAGGGAGCAGAAGGCGTAAAGAGTGTCTAAGAATGAATACAGAAGCGGACCCTGTCATTATATCTCACCCATGTCTCAAACATGTCCTCTGGACGCAATTTACGTAATGTTGCCCTAGAAAAAAGGACAGATATTGTTCCTAAATACCAAACATGGTGTCTAGGTAGCAGACATAAGTAATATTACATAGACTCTTTCTTTTCTAAATTAATTTAAATCCAAAAATGGTACATTCTTCAGGGGACAAGTATGGGTGCCTTTTAGGGGACAAGTATGGGCACTCCTCAAGAGACAAGTATGGGCGGTCCTCAGGGGACAAGTATGGATACCTCTCATGGGACAAGTATGGGCGCCTCTCATGGGACAAGTATGGGCGCTCCTCAGGGGACAAGTATGGGCGCTCCTCAGGGGACAAGTATGGGCGCTCCTCAGGGGACAAGTATGGGCACTTTTCAGGGGACAAGTATGGGTGCTTCTCAGGGGACAAGTATGGGTGCTCCGCTGGGACAAGTATGAGCACCACTCAGGGGACAAGTATGGTTTCTACTCAGGAGAAAAGTATGGGCACTCCTCAGGGAACAAGTATGGGCACCACTCAGGGGAGAAGTATGGGTGCTTCTCAGGGGACAAGTATGGGTGCTCCGCTGGGACAAGAATGGGCACGCCTCAGGGGACAAGTATGGGTGCTACTCAGGGGACAAGTATGGGCACTCTTAGGGGGACAGGTATGGTTGCTCCTCAGGGGACAAGTATGGGCGCCTCTTAGGGGACAAGTATGGGCACTCCTCAAGAGACAAGTATGGGCGCCTCTGAGGGGACAATTGAACATCCCCTTAGTAGGACACATCGTTCAGCAAGGTCCACTCACCTCCTGTGCTTGGATATAAAGTCCACCAGTTCATCCTCTGTGTAGGGTTTCTCTGGGATGGTGACTGGCTCATCCATAAATGGCTCATAGAAATCCACCTCATTCACCTTCAGAGTCAGAGTCTTTGCCACCTGACAAGAGAATCACATTGCCCTAAATTGCCTCATTCGCGCGACTGTGCCCCAAGTGTCCACAACCCTGATAACCTCTTATACTGCATCGTCATATACAGTACCCCAACCCAGTCTCCCATACCTGCTGCCATCTGCCCTCACCCAGCCTCCCGTGTCTGTCACCATCTGCCCTCACCTAGCCTCCCATACCTGCCACCATCTACCCTCACCCAACCTCCCACACAGCATCGCCATCTACCCTCAACTAGTCTCCCGTTTGTGCTACCATCTACCCTCACCTAGCCTCCTGTGCCTGCCACCATCTACCCTCACCCAGCCTCCCACACAGCGTCACCATCTACCCTCATCTGGCCTCCTGTACCTGCCATCATCTACCCTCATCCAGCCTCCTGTAGCTGCTGCCATCTACCATCACCCAGCCCGACGTACTGTACCTGCCACCATCTATCCTTATCCAACCACCCATACCTGACACATCTAGTGTATGTTGACCCAGCCTCCCTTATATGCCACCTTCTACCCTCAAGCAGCCTCCTGTACCTGCCGCCATCTGAATTAATCCAGCCTCCCATACCTGCTACTGCTACCATGTAACCTTTTCCAGTCTCCTGTACCTGCCACCCTCTACCCTTAGGCAGCCTCCTGTACCTGTCGCCATCTGAACTCATCCAGCCTCCCATACCTGCCATTACTGTATGTACCCTATTCCAGCTTCCTGTACATGCCGCCATCTAAACTAATCCAGCATCCTGTACCTGCCCCCATATACCCTCCTCCAGCCTGCTGTACCTGCCTCCTACCCTCATCCAGCCTCCTGTACCTGCCGCCACCTACCCTCATGCAGCCTCCCATACCTGCCACCATGTACCCTCATCCAGCTGCTCGTACCTGCTGCCACCATCTACCCTCATCAAGCCTCCCGTAACTGCGGCCATCTACCTTCATCCAGCCTTCTGTACCTGCCGCCATCTACCCTCATCCAGCCTTCTGTACCTGCCGCCATTTACCCTCATGCCGTCTCCTGTACCTGACGCCATCTACCCTCATCCAGCCTCCTGTACCTGCCACCATCTACCCTCATCCAGCCTCCTGTACCTGCCGCCATATGCCCTCATCCAGCCTCCTGTACCTGCCACTATGTACCCTCATCCAGCCTCCTGTACCAGCCACCATCTACGCTCATCCATCCTCCTGTACCTGTCGCCATCAACCCTAATCCAGCCTCCTGTACTTGCCGCCATCTACCCTCATCCGGCCTCCTGTACCTGCCACCATTTCCCTCATCCAGCCTCCTGTACCTGCCACCATTTCCCTCATCCCGCCTCCTGTACCTGCCGCCATTTACCCTTATATGGTCTTCTGTACCTGCTGCCATGTACCCTCCTCCAGCTGCCCGTACTTGCTACCATCTACCCTCATCCGGCCTCCTGTACCTGCCACCATCTACCCTCATCCAGCCTCATGTACCTGCCGCCATCTACCCTCATCCAGCCTCCTGTATCTGCTACCATCTAAACTCATCCAGCCTCCAGTACCTGCCACCATCTACCCTCATCCAGCCTCCTGTACCTGCCACCATCTACCCTCATCCAGCCTCCTGTACCTGCCACCATCTACCCTCAACCAGCCTCCTGTACCTGCCACCATCTACTCTCATCTGGCCTCCTGCACCTGCCACCATCTACCCTCATCCGGCCTCCTGTACCTGCCATCATCTACCCTCAACCAGCTTTCTGTACCTGCCGCCATTTACCCTCATCTGGTCTCCTGTACCTGCTGCCTTGTACCCTCCTCCAGCTGCCCGTACCTGTCACCATCTACCCTCATCCAGCCTCCTGTACCTGCCGCCATCTACTCTCATTCAGCCTCCTGTACACGCCATCATCTACCCTCATCCAGCCTCCTGTACCTGCCACCATGTACCCTCATCCAGCCTCCTGTACCTGCCACCATCTACCCTCATCCAGCCTCCTGTACCTGCCACCAAATACCCTTATCCAGCCTCCTGTACCTGCCATCGTCTACCCTCATCCAGCCTCCTGTACCTGCCACCATATACTCTCATCCAGCCTCCAGTACCTGCCACCATATATCCTCATCCAGCCTCCCATACTGCCCCCATATACCTTCATCCAGCCTCCTGTACCTGCCACCATGTACCCTCATCTAGCCTCCTGTACCTGCCGCCATTTACCCTCATCTGCTCTCCTGTACCTGCCGCCATCTACCCTCATCCGGCCTCCTGTACCTGCCGCCATCTACCCTCATCCAGCCTCCTGTACCTGCCGCCATCTACCCTCATCCAGCCTCCTGTACCTGCCACCATCTACCCTCATCCAGCCTCCTGTACCTGCCGCCATCTACACTCATCCAGCCTCCAGTACCTGCCACCATCTACCCTCATCCAGCCTCCTGTACCTGCCACCATCTACCCTCATCCAGCCTCCTGTACCTGCCACCATCTACTCTCATCTGGCCTCCTGCACCTGCCACCATCTACCCTCATCCGGCCTCCTGTACCTGTCATCATCTACCCTCAACCAGCCTCCTGTACCTGCCGCCATTTACCCTCATCTGGTCTCCTGTACCTGCCGCCATCTACCCTCATCCAGCCTCCCATACCTGCCACCATCTACCCTCATCAAGCCTCCCATACCTGCCGCCATGTACCCTCATCCGGCCTCCTGTACCTGCCGCCATCTACCCTCATCCAGCCTCCTGTACCTGCCACCATGTACCCTCATCCAGCCTCCTGTACCTGCCTCCATCTACCCTCATCCATCCTCCTGTATCTGCCACCATCTACCCTCATCCAGCCTCCCATACATGCCACCATCTACCCTCATCCAGCCTCCTGTACCTGCCACCATCTACCCTCATCCAGCCTCCTGTACCTGCCACCATGTACCCTCATCCAGCCTCCTGTACCTGCCACCATCTACCCTCATCCAGCCTCCTGTACCTGCCACCAAATACCCTTATCCAGCCTCCTGTACCTGCCATCGTCTACCCTCATCCAGCCTCCTGTACCTGCCACCATATACCCTCATCCAGCCTCCAGTACCTGCCACCATATATCCTCATCCAGCCTCCCATACTGCCCCCATATACCTTCATCCAGCCTCCTGTACCTGCCACCATGTACCCTCATCTAGCCTCCTGTACCTGCCGCCATTTACCATCATCTGCTCTCCTGTACCTGCCGCCATCTACCCTCATCTGGCCTCCTGTACCTGCCGCCATCTACCCTCATCCAGCCTCCTGTACCTGCCGCCATCTACCCTCATCCAGCCTCCTGTACCTGCCACCATCTACCCTCATCCAGCCTCCTGTACCTGCCGCCATCTACCCTCATCCAGCCTCCTGTACCTGCCACCATCTACCCTCATCCAGCCTCCTGTACCTGCCACCATCTACTCTCATCTGGCCTCCTGCACCTGCCACCATCTACCCTCATCCGGCCTCCTGTACCTGCAATCATCTACCCTCAACCAGCCACCTGTACCTGCCGCCATTTACCCTCATCTGGTCTCCTGTACCTGCCGCCATCTACCCTCATCCAGCCTCCCATACCTGCCACCATATACCCTCATCCAGCCTCCCATACCTGCCTCCATCTACCCTCATCTGGTCTTCTGTACCTGCTGCCATGTACCCTCCTCCAGCTGCCAGTACTTGCTACCATCTACCCTCGTCCGGCCTCCAGAACCTGCCACCATCTACCCTCATCTAGCCTCCTGTACCTGCCACCATCTACCCTCATCCGGCCTCCTGTACCTGCCATCATCTACCCTCATCCGGCCTCCTGTACCTGCCACCATGTACCCTCATCCAGCCTCCTGTACCTGCCGCCATTTACCCTCATCTGGTCTCCTGTACCTGCTGCCATGTACCCCACTCCAGCTGCCCGTACCTGCCACCCTTCTACCCTCATCCGGCCTCCAGTACCTGCCACCATCTACCCTCATCCAGCCTCCTGTACCTGCCACCATCTACTCTCATCTGGCCTCCTGCACCTGCCACCATCTACCCTCATCCGGCCTCCTGTACCTGCCATCATCTACCCTCAACCAGCTTCCTGTACCTGCCGCCATTTACCCTCATCTGGTCTCCTGTACCTGCTGCCTTGTACCCTCCTCCAGCTGCCCGTACCTGTCACCATCTACCCTCATCCAGCCTCCTGTACCTGCCGCCATCTACTCTCATCCAGCCTCCTGTACACGCCATTATCTACCCTCATCTAGCCTCCTGTACCTGCCACCATGTACCCTCATCCAGCCTCCTGTACCTGCCACCATCTACCCTCATCCAGCCTCCTGTAACTGCCACCAAATACCCTTATCCAGCCTCCTATACCTGCCATCGTCTACCCTCATCCAGCCTCCTGTACCTGCCACCATATACCCTCATCCAGCCTCCAGTACCTGCCACCATATATCCTCATCCAGCCTCCCATACTGCCCCCATATACCTTCATCCAGCCTCCTGTACCTGCCACCATGTACCCTCATCTAGCCTCCTGTACCTGCCGCCATTTACCATCATCTGCTCTCCTGTACCTGCCGCCATCTACCCTCATCTGGCCTCCTGTACCTGCCGCCATCTACCCTCATCCAGCCTCCTGTACCTGCCGCCATCTACCCTCATCCAGCCTCCTGTACCTGCCACCATCTACCCTCATCCAGCCTCCTGTACCTGCCGCCATCTACCCTCATCCAGCCTCCTGTACCTGCCACCATCTACCCTCATCCAGCCTCCTGTACCTGCCACCATCTACTCTCATCTGGCCTCCTGCACCTGCCGCCATCTACCCTCATCCAGCCTCCCATACCTGCCACCATCTACCCTCATCCAGCCTCCCATACCTGCCTCCATCTACCCTCATCTGGTCTTCTGTACCTGCTGCCATGTACCCTCCTCCAGCTGCCAGTACTTGCTACCATCTACCCTCGTCCGGCCTCCAGTACCTGCCACCATCTACCCTCATCTAGCCTCCTGTACCTGCCACCATCTACCCTCATCCGGCCTCCTGTACCTGCCATCATCTACCCTCATCCAGCCTCCTGTACCTGCCACCATGTACCCTCATCCAGCCTCCTGTACCTGCCGCCATTTACCCTCATCTGGTCTCCTGTACCTGCCGCCATGTACCCTCATCCAGCCTCCTGTACCTGCCACCATCTACCCTCATCCAGCCTCCTGTACCTGCCACCATCTACCCTCATCCAGCCTCCTGTACCTGCCACCATCTACCCGCATCCAGCCTCCTGTACCTGCCACAATCTACCCTCATCTGGCCTCCTGTACCTGCCACAATCTACCCTCATCTGGCCTCCTGTACCTGCCACCATCTACCCTCATCCAGCCTCCTGTACCTGCCGCCATCTACCCTCATCCAGCCTCCTGTACCTGCCACAATCTACCCTCATCTGGCCTCCTGTACCTGCCACCATCTACCCTCATCCGGCCTCCTGTACCTGCCATCATCTACCCTCATCCGGCCTCCTGTACCTGCCACCATGTACCCTCATCCAGCCTTCTGTACCTGCCACCATTTACCCTCATCTGGTCTCCTGTACCTGCTGCCATCTACCCTCATCCAGCCTCCTGTACCTGCCACCATCTACCCTCATCCAGCCTCTTGTACCACGGGATGAGATGCGCGAGGTGCTGTATGCTATGTGGTCAGTAGAGGGCGCAGCAGGGTAATCAGAGTGGGTACCACAGGATGAGATGCGCCAGATGCTGTGTGCAGTGTTGTCAGTAGAGGGCGCAGCAGGGGAAATCAGGTTGGGTACCACGGGATGAGATGCGCGAGGTGCTGTATGCAGTGTGGTCAGTAGAGGGCGCAGCAGGGTAATCAGATTGGGTACCACGGGATGAGATGCGCGAGGTGCTGTATGCAGTGTGGTCAGTAGAGGGCGCAGCAGGGGAATCAGATTGGGTACCACGGGATGAGATGCGCCAGATGCTGTATGCAGTGTGGTCAGTAGAGGGCGCTACAGGGGAATCAGATTGGGTACCACAGGATGAGATGCGCGAGGTGCTGTATGCAGTGTGGTCAGTAGAGGGCGCAGCAGGGGAATCAGATTGGGTACCACGGGATGAGATGCGCCAGATGCTGTATGCAGTGTGGTCAGTAGAGGGCGCTACAGGGGAATCAGATTGGGTACCACAGGATGAGATGCGCGAGGTGCTGTATGCAGTGTGGTCAGTAGAGGGCGCAGCAGGGTAATCAGATTGGATACCACGGGATGAGATGCGCGAGGTGCTGTATGCAGTGTAGTCAGTAGAGGGCGCAGCAGGGGAATCAGATTGGGTACCACAGAATGAGATGCGCGAGGTGCTGTGTGCAGTGTGGTCAGTAGAGGGCGCAGCAGGGGAATCAGATTGGGTAACACAGGATGAGATGCGCGAGGTGCTGTATGCAGTGTGGTCAGTAGAGGGCGCTACAGGGGAATCAGATTGGGTACCACGGGATGAGATGCGCGAGGTGCTGTATGCAGTGTGGTCAGTAGAGGGCGCAGCAGGGGAATCAGATTGGGTACCACAGGATGAGATGCGCGAGGTGCTGTGTGCAGTGTGGTCAGTAGAGGGCGCAGCAGGGGAATCAGATTGGGTACCACGGGATGAGATGCGCGAGGTGCTGTGTGCAGTGTGGTCAGTAGAGGGCGCAGCAGGGGAATCAGATTGGGTACCACGGGATGAGATGCGCGAGGTGCTGTATGCAGTGTGGTCAGTAGAGGGCGCAGCAGGGGAATCAGATTGGGTACCACGGGATGAGATGCGCGAGGTGCTGTATGCAGTGTGGTCAGTAGAGCGTACTGCAGGGGAATCAGATTGGGTACCACGGGATGAGATGCGCGAGGTGCTGTATGCAGTGTGGTCAGTAGAGGGCGCAGCAGGGGAATCAGATTGGGTACCACGGGATGAGATGCGCGAGGTGCTGTATGCAGTGTGGTCAGTAGAGGGCGCAGCAGGGGAATCAGATTGGGTACCACAGAATGAGATGCGCCAGATGCTGTATGCAGTGTGGTCAGTAGAGCGCACTGCAGGGGAATCAGATTGGGTACCACGGGATGAGATGCGCGAGGTGCTGTATGCAGTGTGGTCAGTAGAGGGCGCAGCAGGGGAATCAGATTGGGTACCACAGGATGAGATGCGCGAGGTGCTGTATGCATTGTGGTCAGTAGAGGGCACTGCAGGGGAATCAGATTGGGTACCACAGAATGAGATGCGCGAGGTGCTGTATGCAGTGTGGTCAGTAGAGGGCGCAGCAGGGGAATCAGATTGGGTACCACAGAATGAGATGCGCCAGATGCTGTATGCATAGTGGTCAGTAGAGGGCACTGCAGGGGAATCAGATTGGGTACCACGGGATGAGATGCGTGAGGTGCTGTATGCAGTGTAGTCAGTAGAGGGCGCAGCAGGGGAATCAGATTGGGTACCACAGGATGAAATGCGCGAGGTGCTGTATGCAGTGTAGTCAGTAGAGGGCGCAGCAGGGGAACCAGATTGGGTACCACAGGATGAGATGCGCGAGGTGCTGTATGCAGTGTAGTCAGTAGAGGGCGCAGCAGGGGAACCAGATTGGGTACCACAGGATGAGATGCGCGAGGTGCTGTATGCAGTGTGGTCAGTAGAGGGCGCAGCAGGGGAATCAGATTGGGTACCACAGAATGAAATGCGAGAGGTGCTGTATGCATTGTGGTCAGTAGAGGGCGCTACAGGGGAATCAGATTGGGTACCACGGGATGAGATGCGCGAGGTACTGTATGCAGTGTGGTCAGTAGAGGGCGCAGCAGGGGAATCAGATTGGGTACCACAGGATGAGATGCGCGAGGTGCTGTATGCAGTGTGGTCAGTAGAGGGCACTGCAGGGGAATCAGATTGGGTACTACAGGATGAAATGCGAGAGGTGCTGTATGCATTGTGGTCAGTAGAGGGCGCTACAGGGGAATCAGATTGGGTACCACGGGATGAGATGCGCGAGGTACTGTATGCAGTGTGGTCAGTAGAGGGCGCAGTAGGGGAATCAGATTGGGTACCACAGGATGAGATGCGCCAGATGCTGTATGCAGTGTGGTCAGTAGAGGGCGCTACAGGGGAATCAGATTGGGTACCACGGGATGAGATGCTCCAGATGCTGTGTGCAGTGTAGTCAGTAGAGCGCACTGCAGGGGAATCAGATTGGGTAACACGGGATGAGATGCTCCAGATGCTGTGTGCAGTGTGGTCAGTAGAGCGCACTGCAGGGGAATCAGATTAGGTACCACAGGATGAGATGCGCGAGGTGCTGTATGCATTGTGGTCAGTAGAGGGCGCAGCAGGGGAATCAGATTGGGTACCACAGGATGAGATGCGCGAGGTGTTGTATGCAGTGTGGTCAGTAGAGGGCACTGCAGGGGAATCAGATTGGGTACCACAGGATAAAATGCGTGAGGTGCTGTATGCATTGTGGTCAGTAGAGGGCACTGCAGGGGAATCAGATTGTGTAACACGGGATGAGATGCGCGAGGTGCTGTATGCATTGTGGTCAGTAGAGGGCGCTACAGGGGAATCACATTGGGTAACACAGGATGAGATGCGCAAGGTGCTGTATGCAGTGTAGTCAGTAGAGGGCGCAGCAGGGTAATCAGATTGGGTAACACGGGATGAGATGCGCGAGGTGCTGTATGCATTGTGGTCAGTAGAGGGCGCTACAGGGGAATCACATTGGGTACCACAGGATGAGATGCGCGAAGTGCTGTATGCATTGTGGTCAGTAGAGGGCACTGCAGGGGAATCAGATTGGGTAACACGGGATGAGATGCGCGAGGTGCTGTATGCATTGTGGTCAGTAGAGGGCGCTACAGGGGAATCACATTGGGTACCACAGGATGAGATGCGCGAAGTGCTGTATGCAGTGTGGTCAGTAGAGGGCGCAGCAGGGGAATCAGATTGGGTAACACGGGATGAGATGCGCGAGGTGCTGTATGCATTGTGGTCAGTAGAGGGCGCAGCAGGGGAATCAGATTGGGTACCACGGGATGAGATGCGCGAGGTGCTGTATGCATTGTGGTCAGTAGAGGGCGCAGCAGGGGAATCAGATTGGGTACCACAGGATGAAATGCGCGAGGTGCTGTATGCAGTGTTGTCAGTAGAGGGCGCAGCAGGGGAATCACATTGGGTACCACAGGATGAGATGCGCGAAGTGCTGTATGCATTGTGGTCAGTAGAGGGCACTGCAGGGGAATCAGATTGGGTAACACGGGATGAGATGCGCGAGGTGCTGTATGCATTGTGGTCAGTAGAGGGCGCTACAGGGGAATCACATTGGGTACCACAGGATTAGATGCGCGAAGTGCTGTATGCAGTGTAGTCAGTAGAGGGCGCAGCAGGGTAATCAGATTGGGTACCACAGGATGAGATGCGCGAGGTGCTGTATGCATTGTGGTCAGTAGAGGGCGCAGCAGGGGAATTAGATTGGGTACCACAGGATGAGATGCGCGAGGTGCTGTATGCATTGTGGTCAGTAGAGGGCGCAGCAGGGGAATTAGATTGGGTACCACAGGATGAGATGCGCGAGGTGCTGTATGCATTGTGGTCAGTAGAGGGCGCAGCAGGGGAATTAGATTGGGTACCACAGGATGAGATGCGCGAAGTGCTGTATGCAGTGTGGTCAGTAGAGGCCGCTACAGGGGAATCAGATTGGGTACCACAGGATGAGATGTGCGAGGTACTGTATGCAGTGTGGTCAGTAGAGGGCACTGCAGGGGAATCAGATTGGGTACCACAGGATGAAATGCGCCAGATGCTGTATGCATTGTGGTCAGTAGAGGGCACTGCAGGGGAATCAGATTGGGTACCACAGGATGAGATGCGCGAGGTGCTGTGTGCAGTGTTGTCAGTAGAGGGCGCAGCAGGGGAATCAGATTGGGTACCACAGGATGAGATGCGCGAGGTGCTGTGTGCAGTGTGGTCAGTAGAGGGCACTGCAGGGTAATCAGATTGGGTAACACAGGATGAGATGCGCGAGGTGCTGTATGCTATGTGGTCAGTAGAGGGCACTGCAGGGGAATCAGATTGGGTACCACGGGATGAGATGCGCGAGGTGCTGTGTGCAGTGTGGTCAGTAGAGGGCACTGCAGGGTAATCAGATTGGGTAACACAGGATGAGATGCGCGAGGTGCTGTATGCTATGTGGTCAGTAGAGGGCACTGCAGGGGAATCAGATTGGGTACCACGGGATGAGATGCGCGAGGTGCTGTATGCAGTGTAGTCAGTAGAGGGCGCAGCAGGGTAATCACATTGGGTGCCACGGGATGAGATGCGCCAGATGCTGTGTGCAGTGTTGTCAGTAGAGGGCGCAGCAGGGGAATCAGATTGGGTACCACGGGATGAGATGAGCGAGGTGCTGTATGCAGTGTGGTCAGTAGAGGGCACTACAGGGGAATCAGATTGGGTACCACAGGATGAGATGCGCCAGATGCTGTATGCAGTGTGGTCAGTAGAGGGCGCAGCAGGGGAATCAGATTGGGTACCACAGGATGAGATGCGCGAGGTGCTGTATGCATTGTGGTCAGTAGAGGGCACTGCAGGGGAATCAGATTGGGTACCACGGGATGAGATGCGCGAGGTGCTGTATGCAGTGTGGTCAGTAGAGGGCACTGCAGGGGAATCAGATTGGGTACCACGGGATGAGATGCGCGAGGTGCTGTATGCAGTGTGGTCAGTAGAGGGCACTGCAGGGTAATCAGATTGGTACCACGGGATGAGATGTGCGAGGTGCTGTGTGCAGTGTGGTCAGTAGAGGGCGCAGCAGGGGAATCAGATTGGGTACCACAGGATGAGATGCGCGAGGTGCTGTATGCAGTGTAGTCAGTAGAGGGCGCAGCAGGGGAATCAGATTGGGTACCACGGGATGAGATGCGCGAGGTGCTGTATGCTATGTGGTCAGTAGAGGGCGCAGCAGGGGAATCAGATTGGGTACCACAGGATGAGATGCGCCAGATGCTGTATGCAGTGTGGTCAGTAGAGGGCACTACAGGGGAATCAGATTGGGTACCACAGGATGAGATGCGCCAGATGCTGTATGCAGTGTGGTCAGTAGAGGGCGCAGCAGGGGAATCAGATTGGGTACCACAGGATGAGATGCGCGAGGTACTGTATGCAGTGTGGTCAGTAGAGGGCGCAGCAGGGGAATCAGATTGGGTACCACAGGATGAGATGCGCGAGGTGCTGTGTGCAGTGTGGTCAGTAGAGGGCACTGCAGGGTAATCAGATTGGGTACCACAGGATGAGATGCGCGAGGTGCTGTGTGCAGTGTGGTCAGTAGAGGGCACTGCAGGGGAATCAGATTGGGTACCACGGGATGAGATGCGCGAGGTGCTGTATGCAGTGTAGTCAGTAGAGGGCGCAGCAGGGTAATCACATTGGGTGCCACGGGATGAGATGCGCCAGATGCTGTATGCAGTGTGGTCAGTAGAGGGCGCAGCAGGGGAATCAGATTGGGTACCACAGGATGAGATGCGCGAGGTGCTGTATGCATTGTGGTCAGTAGAGGGCACTGCAGGGGAATCAGATTGGGTACCACAGAATGAGATGCGCGAGGTGCTGTATGCAGTGTGGTCAGTAGAGGGCGCAGCAGGGGAATCAGATTGGGTACCACAGAATGAGATGCGCCAGATGCTGTATGCATTGTGGTCAGTAGAGGGCACTGCAGGGGAATCAGATTGGGTACCACGGGATGAGATGCGTGAGGTGCTGTATGCAGTGTAGTCAGTAGAGGGCGCAGCAGGGGAATCAGATTGGGTATCACAGGATGAAATGCGCGAGGTGCTGTATGCAGTGTAGTCAGTAGAGAGCGCAGCAGGGGAACCAGATTGGGTACCACAGGATGAGATGCGCGAGGTGCTGTATGCAGTGTAGTCAGTAGAGGGCGCAGCAGGGGAACCAGATTGGGTACCACAGGATGAGATGCGCGAGGTGCTGTATGCAGTGTGGTCAGTAGAGGGCGCAGCAGGGGAATCAGATTGGGTACCACAGGATGAAATGCGAGAGGTGCTGTATGCATTGTGGTCAGTAGAGGGCGCTACAGGGGAATCAGATTGGGTACCACGGGATGAGATGCGCGAGGTACTGTATGCAGTGTGGTCAGTAGAGGGCGCAGTAGGGGAATCAGATTGGGTACCACAGGATGAGATGCGCCAGATGCTGTATGCAGTGTGGTCAGTAGAGGGCGCTACAGGGGAATCAGATTGGGTACCACGGGATGAGATGCTCCAGATGCTGTGTGCAGTGTAGTCAGTAGAGCG
Organism: Crinia signifera; assembly: GCF_055691185.1. Lineage (NCBI taxonomy): Eukaryota > Metazoa > Chordata > Amphibia > Anura > Myobatrachidae > Crinia > Crinia signifera. The sequence goes on from NC_139218.1 coordinate 2,856,466, forward strand.
CACTGCAGGGGAATCAGATTGGGTAACACGGGATGAGATGCTCCAGATGCTGTGTGCAGTGTGGTCAGTAGAGCGCACTGCAGGGGAATCAGATTGGGTACCACAGGATGAGATGCGCGAGGTGCTGTATGCATTGTGGTCAGTAGAGGGCGCAGCAGGGGAATCAGATTGGGTACCACAGGATGAGATGCGCGAGGTGTTGTATGCAGTGTGGTCAGTAGAGGGCACTGCAGGGGAATCAGATTGGGTACCACAGGATAAAATGCGCGAGGTGCTGTATGCATTGTGGTCAGTAGAGGGCACTGCAGGGGAATCAGATTGTGTAACACGGGATGAGATGCGCGAGGTGCTGTATGCATTGTGGTCAGTAGAGGGCGCTACAGGGGAATCACATTGGGTAACACAGGATGAGATGCGCAAGGTGCTGTATGCAGTGTAGTCAGTAGAGGGCGCAGCAGGGTAATCAGATTGGGTAACACGGGATGAGATGCGCGAGGTGCTGTATGCATTGTGGTCAGTAGAGGGCGCTACAGGGGAATCACATTGGGTACCACAGGATGAGATGCGCGAAGTGCTGTATGCATTGTGGTCAGTAGAGGGCACTGCAGGGGAATCAGATTGGGTAACACGGGATGAGATGCGCGAGGTGCTGTATGCATTGTGGTCAGTAGAGGGCGCTACAGGGGAATCACATTGGGTACCACAGGATGAGATGCGCGAAGTGCTGTATGCATTGTGGTCAGTAGAGGGCACTGCAGGGGAATCAGATTGGGTACCACGGGATGAGATGCGCGAGGTGCTGTGTGCAGTGTGGTCAGTAGAGGGCACTGCAGGGGAATCAGATTGGGTACCACAGGATGAGATGCGCGAAGTGCTGTATGCAGTGTGGTCAGTAGAGGGCGCAGCAGGGGAATCAGATTGGGTAACACGGGATGAGATGCGCGAGGTGCTGTATGCATTGTGGTCAGTAGAGGGCGCTACAGGGGAATCACATTGGGTACCACAGGATGAGATGCGCGAAGTGCTGTATGCATTGTGGTCAGTAGAGGGCACTGCAGGGGAATCAGATTGGGTAACACGGGATGAGATGCGCGAGGTGCTGTATGCATTGTGGTCAGTAGAGGGCGCTACAGGGGAATCACATTGGGTACCACAGGATGAGATGCGCGAAGTGCTGTATGCAGTGTAGTCAGTAGAGGGCGCAGCAGGGTAATCAGATTGGGTACCACAGGATGAGATGCGCGAGGTGCTGTATGCATTGTGGTCAGTAGAGGGCGCAGCAGGGGAATTAGATTGGGTACCACAGGATGAGATGCGCGAGGTGCTGTATGCATTGTGGTCAGTAGAGGGCGCAGCAGGGGAATTAGATTGGGTACCACAGGATGAGATGCGCGAGGTGCTGTATGCATTGTGGTCAGTAGAGGGCGCAGCAGGGGAATCAGATTGGGTACCACAGGATGAGATGTGCGAGGTACTGTATGCAGTGTGGTCAGTAGAGGGCACTGCAGGGGAATCAGATTGGGTACCACAGGATGAAATGCGCCAGATGCTGTATGCATTGTGGTCAGTAGAGGGCACTGCAGGGGAATCAGATTGGGTACCACAGGATGAGATGCGCCAGATGCTGTATGCATTGTGGTCAGTAGAGGGCACTGCAGGGGAATCAGATTGGGTACCACAGGATGAGATGCGCGAGGTGCTGTATGCAGTGTAGTCAGTAGAGGGCGCAGCAGGGGAATCAGATTGGGTACCACGGGATGAGATGCGCGAGGTGCTGTATGCTATGTGGTCAGTAGAGGGCGCAGCAGGGGAATCAGATTGGGTACCACAGGATGAGATGCGCCAGATGCTGTATGCAGTGTGGTCAGTAGAGGGCACTACAGGGGAATCAGATTGGGTACCACGGGATGAGATGCGCCAGATGCTGTATGCAGTGTGGTCAGTAGAGGGCGCAGCAGGGGAATCAGATTGGGTACCACAGGATGAGATGCGCGAGGTACTGTATGCAGTGTGGTCAGTAGAGGGCGCAGCAGGGGAATCAGATTGGGTACCACAGGATGAGATGCGCGAGGTGCTGTGTGCAGTGTGGTCAGTAGAGGGCACTGCAGGGTAATCAGATTGGGTACCACAGGATGAGATGCGCGAAGTGCTGTATGCAGTGTGGTCAGTAGAGGGCACTGCAGGGGAATCAGATTGGGTACCATAGGATGAAATGCGAGAGGTGCTGTATGCAGTGTGGTCAGTAGAGGGCGCTACAGGGGAATCAGATTGGGTACCATGAGATGCGCGAGGTGCTGTATGCAGTGTGGTCAGTAGAGGGCGCAGCAGGGGAATCAGATTGGGTACCACGGGATGAGATGCGCGAGGTGCTGTATGCAGTGTGGTCAGTAGAGGGCACTACAGGGGAATCAGATTGGGTACCACAGGATGAGATGCGCCAGATGCTGTGTGCAGTGTGGTCAGTAGAGGGCACTGCAGGGGAATCAGATTGGGTACCATAGGATGAAATGTGAGAGGTGCTGTATGCAGTGTGGTCAGTAGAGGGCGCTACAGGGGAATCAGATTGGGTACCACAGGATGAGATGCGCGAGGTTCTGTATGCATTGTGGTCAGTAGAGGGCGCAGCAGGGGAATCAGATTGGGTAACACAGGATGAGATGCGCGAGGTTCTGTATGCATTGTGGTCAGTAGAGGGCACTGCAGGGGAATCAGATTGGGTACCATAGGATGAAATGTGAGAGGTGCTGTATGCAGTGTGGTCAGTAGAGGGCGCTACAGGGGAATCAGATTGGGTACCACAGGATGAGATGCGCGAGGTTCTGTATGCATTGTGGTCAGTAGAGGGCGCTACAGGGGAATCACATTGGGTAACACTGACCCCACAGCCATCTTACCGACTTTTCGAAGGTTGCAAAGAATTTGATGTAGGGGTGAAAATGTTCTGCAGCCTCTTCAAATGCCTTGTAATCTGCAAAGGAGATGAGGACATAGGAAGATGCTGAGCGTGAGATGACCCCCAGTCTTACGTGGCCTATGAGCGTGGGGCAATCCCTAAGGTGATGACATTACTGAAACTGAAGGGACGGGTCAGTAAAGGCCCCATACACTATGTGAGTTACACTATCAGGGGGGAAAAGTCGCACCCAGTTCCCCTGTAAAACGTCCGGAAGCTCCCCCGCAGGGTCACATGCCATTTTTCTCATGTAAAGACTCCTGAGAAGCTGCAGCAGAGAATTCAAAAACCGTAAATTAATGGGCGGCCTCTGATTGGCTGAGTAGCTCTCCCTGCCAATCAGTGACTGCTCATTCTTTTGTTTAAATCTCCTGCCCGCCGCTCAGATGTCGGACCCGCAGATAGGTGTGTGCCAGCGGCGCAGCACTGCTGGCACACACACCTACTGGCGGAATCGGACGTGATACATTGCGGGTGGTAAAAAGCACCCACGATGTGCCGATAATGGGTTCGATTTCGGTTTATCTTATATTCTGCAGGTCCAATCTCCGACTCCAGACAGCGCATTGGATCAGATGTCATACACATGATATCTGGGATGATTTCACCCAATTTCCCAATCAGCTTAAATCAGGCCTAAATGGTAGTGTATGAGGCCCTTAACTGTGATGCAGCTCTCACACTCGCTTCCATTCTGATCACTTCCTCTCACACTCTCCTCCACCCGCATCACGTCTCACACTCACCTCCATCCTAGTCACTCTGTCTCATGCTCACCCCCCTGATCCATTACTCTCACACTCACCTCCACCGTGATCACTTCCTCTCATACACACCTCCATCCTGGTCACTTCCTCTCACACTCACCTCCACCCTGGTCACTTCCTCTCACACTCGCTTCTATCCTGATCACTTCCTCTCACACTCACCTCCTATCACGGCCGGAGGATCTTGAGGACCCACCTCAGGTTCAGATTCAGGCGAGACTGGGGCGGGACGCCCTTGGAACTTGGCAGGTTGGATGTTCGACCTCTGCATATATTTTGGGCAGTGGGTTTTGGCGAATACTCCAAAGCGAGGGCGCGGAGTCTAACTGCCCAGCGGTCTTCTCCAGGGACCCCCGCAAGGAAGTTTGGTTTTCGCCGCGTCTGGACAGCAGGTCACGGCCCCTCACTCTGAGCACCCACGGGTGCCCTAGATGGAGCGGGCAGGATGAGCCGCACAGGTTAGGGGTCAGGACAGGAATAGGAAGGTCGTAGGGAGTACCGGGATGTTTGAGGCAATAACTGAGATGTGGATGACGTAAACCAGAGAATGCTGACGGAGGAACTGACGACTTGACCGGTGTGAGACTGTAACTGAAGACGGCACACTTGGCTTTTGAAGAATAAACGAGAACTGAAAAGAACCAAACTTGGTTTAAACGTAAACTGACAACTTTGTCCAAAAGGCGAGGCTTGAAACAGAAGACTGCCGACACGGCTACTGGAGATGATGACGGAACTGGAATATCAGGATAGCAGGGAGGGTCGGACTAACACACAGGAGCAGGAACAGGATCAGAGCTGGGACAGGAGAGCTGGATCTGACATGAGAGCAGGATCAGCAGTACCACACACAACCAGTGGAGCTGCAGGGAGATGCTGACAGCTGACGAGTTGTTCCAGCAATGAGGCTAAGAGCCTCCTGGAACTTATACCTCAGCCCAGCAAGGTCCGGCCCCCTAGTGGGGAGGAAGGTATCAAATAGAAGCCCTGAATGCCGGTCACGTGACCTGGCCAACATGGCGGCGCCCAGTCCCGGGAGCCGGCGTCTGTCGCTGCCGGACCCGCCGACAGACTGGGGAGCCTCCGGACCACCCGCCGCCTGCTTCCAGCCAGCCCTGCACCATCACGGCGCCAGGACTGGTGAACGCGGAGGGGTGAGTAGCCGGTGCTGGGCCTGGCGCCACGCCGGGTTGAGACAGTACCCCCCCTTTTAGGAGTGGCCACTGGACACTTAGCTGGGTTCCTGAGGAAGAAACTCTTTACCAGGTTTGGTGCATGGACATCTTCTGCTGAAACCCACAATCTCTCCTCCGGACCATACCCTTTCCAGTCTACCAAGAACTGAAGTCTACCCCGGAGTTGGCGAGCGTCCAGAATCTTTTTGATCTCAAACTCCACCCCTTTCTGAGTCTTCAGAGCAAGGGATCTGGGAGGAGTCCTCCGAAAACGGTTCAGAATCAGGGGTTTGAGCAAGGACACATGAAAGGTGGAGGAGACCTTCAATGATGAGGGAAGCCTCAGTCGGACAGCCACTGGGTTAATTATTTGCGTGATGGTATATGGGCCTATAAATCTCGGAGCCAGTTTCATGGTGGGCACCTTGAGTCGCAAATTCTTGGTAGACAACCAGACTCGGTCGCCCACATGATACAAGGGAGCAGCGGAACGTTGTCTATCTGCAAACTTTTTGTAGGGCAGAATGGACATTCTTCCAAATGTCTGAAAAGAAACGTAAGGAAGTGTTTACAGCTGGTACTTCGGTGGCCGGTAATTGAGGAAATTCAGGTACTCGGGGGTGTCTACCGTAAACCACAAAGGAGGGAGTCGTTTGGGACGAACTATGGTACATATTGTTATGCGAGAATTCGGCCCAGGGAAGCAATTCCACCCAATTATCCTGGGATGACGAAAGGTATAACCGAAGGAAGGTCTCGAGGTCCTGGTTTACCCTCTCGGTTTGCCCATTTGTTTGGGGGTGGTATGCGGTCGAGAATTTTAGTTGAATATGAAGAGTAGAGGGCACGCCAGAACCTCGCCACAAACTGTACTCCGCGGTCCGAAATGATCTCCTCTGGGAGGCCATGGAGACGAAAGACATGAGAGATGAACAACTGGGCTAGTGATGGGGCGCTGGGTAAGCCCTTGAGGGGCACGAAATGGGCCATCTTCGAGAAACGGTCGATGATAACCCAAATGGTGTTGAAACCCTCAGCGGAGGGTAAGTCTGTAATGAAATCCATCGCGAGATGGGACCAGGGACAGGATGGAATGGACAGTGGGCGAAGTTTCCCGGCAGGAGCCTGGCGAGGTGACTTATGTTGAGCGCATACTGGGCATGACGAAATATAGGACTGGACATCTTTTCGAAGGGAAGGCCACCAATAAGAACGTTGCAGGAAGTCCAATGTTTTCTGGACCCCCGGATGACCCGTGAATTTGGACTGATGAGCCCACTTTAGAAGCTTTGGTCTCAATTCAGTGGGCACGAATGTTTTGCCGGTCGGTGGGGTAGGCAACTGAGTAGCCGCAAAGACCATGGAGTCCAGCACAGGTGGTGTTAACCTCTCTTCCTCCGAGGGAGAAAAGGACCGAGATAAGGCGTCGGCCTTGGTATTTTTGAGCCTGGACGGAAAGATAATTTAAACTGGAACCGGGTGAAAAAGAGTGCCCACCGGGCCAGACGAGGATTAAGGCACTGGGCCGACTGGAGATACAGCAAATTCTTGTGGTCGGTGTAGACCGTAAATGGATGCTGCGCCCCCTCTAGAAGGTATCGCAATTCCTCCAAAGCGAGTTTGATAACGAGTAGCTCTTGTTCTCCTATGGGGTAGTTACGCTCGGCTGGAGAGAATCTTCGGGAAAAGAAACTGCAGGGATGAAGTTTCCCATCTTCCCCATACTGGGAGAGAACAGCTCCTACCGCCTCGGATGAGGCATCGACCTCGAGAATGAAGGGGTGCCTCAAATCGGGTTGTCGGAGGACAGGTGCTGTGACAAAGGCTTGTTTTAATTTTTTGAAAGCCTCTATGGCTGTTTGGGACCAGTTGGCGGGGTTAGCCCCTTTCCTCGTGAGGACCGTGATGGGGGCGACTATGGAAGAAAACCCTTGGATAAATTTGCGATAGTAGTTCGCAAACCCCAAAAAGCGTTGAACGGCACGTAAGGTTGTGGGCTGAGTCCAATCTAGGATAGCTGCTACTTTCTCGGGATCCATCTGTAACCCCTGCCCGGACACAATATACCCCAGGAAGGGCACTGCAGTTTGTTCAAAGAGGCACTTCTCCAGCTTACGGTATAATTTGTTCTGACGGAGACGACTCAGAACCTCCTTGACTTGATCCCGGTGGGTGTCCAGATCTCGGGAGAAGACCAAAATGTCGTCGAGGTAAACTACAACTGAAGTGTATAGGAGGTCCCGAAAGATCTCGTTCACAAAGTCCTGGAAGACGGCCGGGGCATTACAAAGTCCGAAGGGCATTACGAGATATTCGTAATGCCCATCCCTGGTGTTGAAGGCCGTCTTCCATTCGTCCCCCTCTCGGATGCGAATTAAATTGTATGCCCCACGGAGATCCAACTTAGAGAAGACTTTAGCACCTTTGATCCTATCGAAGAGCTCGGGAATGAGAGGCAAAGGATATCGATTCTTAATAGTGATCTCGTTAAGCCCCCGATAATCGATACATGGGCGAAGAGAGCCGTCCTTTTTTTTACAAAAAAAAATCCAGCTCCCGCGGGAGAGGAGGAGGGATGAATGAACCCCTTCTGTAAGTTCTCGGTAATATAATCTGACATGGCCCGAGTCTCAGCCAAGGATAGAGGGTAGATGCGTCCACGGGGAGGACTAGATCCAGGTATCAGATCAATAGGGCAATCCCACCTCCGATGGGGTGGTAAGATGTCAGCCGCCCTCTTGTTAAATACGTCCAGGAAGGATCTATAGGGAACGGGAACCTCAAATTGTGGTTTGGTCTCGGCACTACACAGGGGAACTACTCTACTTAGACAGGATTTAGCGCAGGAAGAGCTCCAGGAGAGGATCTGCATGGAAGACCAGTCAATCTGCGGGTTGTGTCTTCTTAGCCAGGGAAGACCTAGGACCATGGAAAAGGAGGCTCTGGGAATGACCAGAAATTCGATTTGTTCCTGGTGGAGTACACCTACCTGAGAGTTACAGGGGTAGTACGGCAAGATATCAGGCCTTGTGGAATGGGGCTACCATCCACTGCGGTTAGACAGATCGGGGTCTCTAATTCAAATAGTGGGATCTTATGTTGTTGAACAAAGTCTTGAGATAAGAAATTAGCAGCTGCTCCAGAATCCAATAATGCGGAGACGTTGATGTTCCCCTTTAAGGAAAGCTGAACCGCAAGTAGAGAGTCTAGACAAGTCGGAGAGGTTTGGACCTGTCCTAATCGGACCTCTCCAGACCCTATTAGGACCGAGAGTTTCCCGGACGCTTCACACATTGGGCAATTAGATGACCGGCCTCGCCACAATATAGGCAAAGATTCTCTCGTCGACGTCGCTGCCTCTCCTCAACTGACAGATGAGCCCGGTTCACCTGCATCGGTTCTTCAGGAGGTGGAGTAGGCACGGGAGGAGGACGAGGTACAGGATAGGTACGGGCACGCTCTCCTTTGTTTCTCTCCGTCTGTCTCTCACGGTATCGTAGATCAACCTTGTTACAGAGGGAGATCAACTCGTCTAGAGTCTCTGGAAGATCTCGTGTCGCCAGATCGTCTTTAATTCGCTCTAATAAACCGCTCCAGAAGGCTGAGAATAGAGCCTCTTCGTTCCAACTGACTTCTGATGCTAGAGTTTGGAACTGTACCACGTATTGAGCTACTGAGCGGTTCCCCTGCCGTATGCGGAGGATCTCCATAGCCGAGTAAGTATTGCGACCAGGCTCGTCAAAGATACGGCGAAATTGAGCAATGAAGTCACGGTAATTTGATAGAAGAGGATCGTCCCTCTCCCACAGTGGAGAGACCCAATCCAGAGCGGTTCCAGATAACAGAGAAACTATGTATGCCACACGCGTCTTGTCTGACGGGAAGAGACCAGGCTGCAAAGTAAAATGGACGTCGCATTGGTTTAAAAAAACGCGGCACTGCTTGGGTGTTCCATCAAACTTGCTTGGAGAAGGCAAATGGAGCTGATTGGAGGCGGAGGATGCGCCGGACTGAGAACGGGCAGAATCAGCTGGAGGCCGAGATGGAGCCTTAGGTAAGGATGTCTGTAGAAGATCTTGTCGGTGCGCAATGTCCTGAAGGCCCTGAGCCAACTGCCTCTGTGAATTCTCCAGCCCCTCCAAACGGGCCGCAATCTGCTGAAGTAAATCGGCCCCAATACCGGGTCCTGAGGCGGAATCCATGTGGCTGGAACAAACTATCACGGCCGGAGGATCTTGAGGACCCACCTCAGGTTCAGATTCAGGCGAGACTGGGGCGGGACGCCCTTGGAACTTGGCAGGTTGGATGTACGACCTCTGCATATATTTTGGGCAGTGGGTTTTGGCGAATACTCCAAAGCGAGGGCGCGGATTCTAACTGCCCAGCGGTCTTCTCCAGGGACCCCCGCAAGGAAGTTTGGTTTTCGCTGCGTCTGGACAGCAGGTCGCGGCCCCTCACTCGGAGCACCCACGGGTGCCCTAGATGGAGCGGGCAGGATGAGCCGCACAGGTTAGGGGTCGGGACAGGAATAGGAAGGTCGTAGGGAGTACCGGGATGTTTGAGGCAATAACTGAGATGTGGATGACGTAAACCAGAGAATGCTGACGGAGGAACTGACGACTTGACCGGTGTGAGACTGTAACTGAAGACGGCACACTTGGCTTTTGAAGAATAAACGAGAACTGAAAAGAACCAAACTTGGTTTAAACGTAAACTGACAACTTTGTCCAAAAGGCGAGGCTTGAAACAGAAGACTGCCGACACGGCTACTGGAGATGATGACATAACTGGAATATCAGGATAGCAGGGAGGGTCGGACTAACACACAGGAGCAGGAACAGGATCAGAGCTGGGACAGGAGAGCTGGATCTGACAGGAGAGCAGGATCAGCAGTACCACACACAACCAGTGGAGCTGCAGGGAGATGCTGACAGCTGACGAGTTGTTCCAGCAATGAGGCTAAGAGCCTCCTGGAACTTATAACTCAGCCCAGCAAGGTCCGGCCCCCTAGTGGGGAGGAAGGTATCAAATAGAAGCCCTGAATGCCGGTCACGTGACCTGGCCAACATGGCGGCGCCCAGTCCCGGGAGCCGGCGTCTGTGTCGCTGCCGGACCCGCCGACAGACTGGGGAGCCTCCGGACCACCCGCCGCCTGCTTCCAGCCAGCCCTGCACCATCACGGCGCCAGGACTGGTGAACGCGGAGGGGTGAGTAGCCGGTGCTGGGCCTGGCGCCACGCCGGGTTGTGACACCTCCACCCTGGTCACTTCCTCTCACACTCACCTCCACCCTGGTCATTTCCTCTCACACTCGCTTCAATCCTGATCACTTCCTCTCACACTCACCTCCACCCTGGTCACTTCCTCTCACACTCACCTCCACCCTGGTCACTTCCTCTCACACTCGCTTCTATCCTGATCACTTCCTCCCACACTCATCTCCACCCTGGTCATTTCCTCTCACACTCGCTTCTATCCTGATCACTTCCTCCCACACTCATCTCCACCCTGATCACTTCCTCTCATGCTCACTTCTATCCTGATCACTTCCTCTCACACTCACCTCCACCCTGGTCACCACCTCTCACACTCGATTCTATCCTGATCACTTCCTCTCACACTCACCTTCACCCTGATCACTTCTTCTCACACTCACCTCCACCCTGGTCACTTCCTATCACACTTGCTGCCATCCTGATCACTTCCTCTCACTCACCTCCACCCTGGTCACTTCCTCTCACACTCACTTCTTCTCACACTGTCCTCCATCCTAGTTACTTCCACTCACACCCACATCCACCGTGACCACTTCCTCCCACACTCAGCCTCATCCTGCTTACTTTCCCTCACGCTCACCTCCACCATAACCACTTCCTCTCACACTCACTTCCATCTTGGTTACTTCCTCTCACGCTCACCTCCACCCTGATCACTCTCTCACCACACTCACCTCCACCCTGATCACTTCCTCTCACACTCACCTCCACCCTCATCACGTCTCACACCCACCTCCACCCCGATCACTTCCTCTCACACTCACCTCCATCCTGGTTACTTCCTTTGACTCTTACCTACATCCTGGTCAATTCCACTCACACTCACCTCCACACTGTACACTTCCTCTCACACTCACCTCTACCCTGACCACTTCCTCCTCTCATCCTGGTTACCTCTTCTCACACTAACCTCCATCCTGGTTCCTTCCTCTCACACTCACCTCCACATTGATAATTTCCTCTCACACTCACCTCTACCCTCATCAAGTCTCACACTCACCTCCACCGTGATCACTTCCTCTCACACTCACCTCCATCCTGGTCACTTCATCTCACACTCAACTGCATCCTGGTCACTTCCTCTGATACTCACCTCCATCCTGGTCACTTCCTGTCACACTCACCTCCACCCGGATCATGTCTCACACTCACCTCCACACTGTACACTTCCTCTCACACTCACCTCCACCCTGATCACTTCCTCTCACACTCACCTCCACCCTGATCCCGTCTCACACTCACCTCCACCATGATCACTTCCTCTCATATTCACCTCCATCCTAGTCACTCCGTCTCATGCTCACCCCCCTGATCCATTAGTCTCACACTCACCTCCACCCTGATCACGTCTCACACTCACTTCCACCCTGATCACTTCCTCTCACACTCACTTCCACCCTGATCACTTCCTCTCACACTCCCCTAGTCCTTCACATCCCCCTCCACACTCACATACAGATTACACCACCCATACCGTATACTCACGCTCAGAGTCTTCTTTCTTGAAAAAGCCGATCACTCTGGTTTCTTCCTCCATCCGGTCCAAAGCCTTCAGCTCTGCGTGGCTATTAATGATCTCCACAGGGTCCTCAATCAGCTACAGGAAGGGGACAGAAGTATTATACAAATCCTATCATGTATCATTGTGCAGCCTGCTGTGCATACAGAGACCTGGAACTTACATCCAGCAAGAAATCCACCAGGACGTCAGCCGCCAACTCTCCATCAAACTCTATCACATTGTCTTCTTTAAAGGCATAAAGACTGCCTTCCTCTGTACAGCCTGCAATACACAATCAGTGCAACATGTCACTGTCGCTGTCCTCACGTCACTCATCTCCTGATATACTCTGTGCTGCTGGGAACCCTGCTCCTCCCACTATATAACTCTCAGTCTGTGGTTTCCTGCTGCCTCCATTCCCCTCCTCACATCTTGTCACTGCTCCTGTCACATGCAGCCCTGTCCTCACTGACACGTCACTCATCTCCTGATATACTCTGTGCTGCTGGGGACCCTGCTCCTCCCACTATATAACTCTCAGTCTGTGGCTTCCTGCTGCCTCCTTTCCCCTCCTCACATCATGTCACTGCCCCTGTCACATGCAGCCCTGTCCTCGCTGACACATCCCTCATCTCCTGATATACTCTGTGCTGCTGGGGGAGGGACTGCTCTTCCCACTATATTTGACTCAGCAGAGGATGCTGGGAGGAAGCGTCTTTGAGGCTGCTGGGTGGAGACAAGAAGAGAGGCTGCTAGAAGGATGACTACAACTGGAGGCTGTTGGGAGAAAGAAGTGGATTGGAGGCTGCTGGAATGAGAAAAAGAACAGAGGATGTTGGGAGGTGGACCACAACTGGAGGTTGTTGTGAGAAGGAAATGGATTGGAGGCTACTGATAGGAGAAAAAGAAAGGATGCTGTGAGGTGGACCACAACTGGAGGTCGTTAAGAAAAGGAAGTGGATTGGAGGCTGTTGGGAGGAGAACTGGAAAAGAAGATGCTGGGAGGACCACAACTGAAGGCTGCTTGGTCGAGAACAGACAAAAAGAGGATGCTGGGAGGGGGAATGGGATTGGAGGCTGCTGGGAGGAGAAAAAGAAGAGTGGATGCTGGTAGGGGCCCCACAACTGGAGGCTGTTGGTTGGGAGGAAGGAGATCAGAGGCTGCTGGGAGAACTGGTACAGAGGATGCTGGGAGGAGGACCACAACTGGAGACTGTTAGGAGGAGGAAGGAGATTGGAGGCTGGTGAGAGAAAAACTGACAGAGGTAGGGATAGCCATCATTGCCATTGATGGTTGCCATCGATGGCAATAGTGCAAGCAGACATTGATGGTTGCATACTATGTAATGGATGACCATTGATGGTCTACCTATTGATGGTCATCCATTTCTTTGACCAATTGGCCTGTGGACCAATTAGAACCTGGGGTGGGGCTTCAAGGGGTTGGGGGTGGAGCTATACTCCATGTCCTGGTCCGATGAGGAAAAACAAACCAAAACTATTTGGTTAATCTGTGCCATCGACAGAGGGAAAACACCTGGTTCTTCCCCATTGTGACCAAAACTATTGTACATCGGCCATAAACCATCGCCGATTAGGAATCATGGCCGTTCCTAAACAGAGGAGTCTGGGAGGATGACCACAATGAGGACAAACACAAATGGAGGCTGTTGAGAAGAGGAAGGGGATTGGGGCTGCTGAGAAGAGAACTGGAACAGAGGATGCTGGGAAGAGAACAGGAACAGAGGAGGCTGGGAGGAGAACAGGAACAGAGGTTGCTGGGAGGAGGAGAACAGGAACAGAGGTTGCTGGGAGGAGGAGAACAGGAACAGAGGTTGCTGGGAGGAGGAGAACAGGAACAGAGGTTGCTGGGAGGAGGAGAACAGGAACAGAGGTTGCTGGGAGGAGGAGAACAGGAACAGAGGTTGCTGGGAGGAGGAGAACAGGAACAGAGGTTGCTGGGAGGAGGAGAACAGGAACAGAGGTTGCTGGGAGGAGGAGAACAGGAACAGAGGATGCCGGGAGGAGGAGAACAGGAACAGAGGATGCAGGAAGGAGAACAGGAACAGAGGATGCAGGAAGGAGAACAGGAACAGAGGATGCAGGAAGGAGAACAGGAACAGAGGATGCAGGGAGGAGAACAGGAACAGAGGATGCAGGGAGGAGAACAGGAACAGAGGATGCTGGGAGGAGAACAGGAACAGAGGAGGTTGGGAAGAGAACATGAACAGAGGTTGCTGGGAAGAGAACAGGAACAGAGGATGCTGGGAGGAGAACAGGAACAGAGGATGCTGGGAAGAGAACAGGAACAGAGGATGCTGGGAGGAGAACAGGAACAGAGGATGCTGGGAGGAGAACAGGAACAGAGGATGCTGGGAGTTTCAGCAATAGCATAAGGACAATATACAAAATTACCAAGTTTCTTTGCAACCTTTGGATTCTTCTTGGGATCCAGAAATCCAAACCCAACGTGTTTCTTGTCCAGAACCTGTGCGGCCAGCTGTAAGACAGGAATAGTGGGTGACCCAACTGCTACACTCACCCTGTACTGTCACCTCTCGTACGCTATATGTGACAGTGCTGTTCCTAACCCCTATACTGTCCTGCCACATATAGACCCACCCATGTTCCTCCCTCTCACCACCCACATGCCCATCTGCACCTCACCACCTGCACCCATACGCTCTCCTCCTGGGCCAGATTAAGGACCTAATTGGCCTGGAGCTGGAAACATTGATGAGAACAGGAACAGAGGATGCTGGAAGGAGTACAGGGACAGAATGAGAAGTGGAGGAGGTGAGGACAATGTAGGCAGGTAGAACCATAAACTATATGCCCCAATATCTCCCTAAATGTATAAAGTACAAAACAGGAATGCGATGCTAAGGCCATGTGGTCATCTAGTGATCATCATGCTGTCATTGTTATGGTTTACGCCTGGGCTCTGGGTGATACGACAGCTGGCAGGAGGAAAAAGGTCAGGCGTGAGCCCGCAGCTGGGACCGCTGTTTAGAACGGCCACAGCGAAACCTACACTGACTCTGTTGAGTCCCCCGGGCAGATGGAATACCCCTGCAAGTGCTAGGCTTCGCCTGTAGCCGCCGTGTTCGACAGAGCCAGTTAGGCCGGCTCTGACCCCGATGCAGCCAGGTGTTAGGTAAAGACAAGGGGTGAGCGATCGCCAGGGGGTATCTCAAAAGGACCGTCTAACTACAGGGCCTAGCTAGGAAGAGGCCCCTAACTACCGGCACCTGGCCAAGAACAGGGAACGGTGACCCAGTCGCAGACACAAACAAGGAAATAGGGAATCTCGGAACAGGGACACCCCGAGACTGCGATTCCCCAAAACAAGGAGTAGCTAGAAGGGAAATACCCCTGCCTACCCAACGCTAAGGTGACAGACAATAACCAAAGAGGAAGGACAACAGAAATGATACCGCAAAGTAACAGCGGACCCACGGAGGGGTACAGCCACGGCGGGCCAAAGATGGTATAAGGAATAACCAGCAGGCTCCAACGGAGCACTTACGTGACCCACAGGCAGATAGGTAACGGGGACAGGTGCAGGCTCTGGCCCAGGACAGGATGATGATCCAAGCAGGCTGGGAGACAAGAGAGCAGGAGTATACACCAGGACACTTCAAAGACTGGAGCAACAATGCTCCGGGGACCGGGTAATCAGGCTTATGCTATTACTAGCAAGGAGCTGAGCTGCAGAGGATATATCCTGGGATCCAAACAGGAGACTGGAACAAGGGACCAGGAAGCGTGGCTAGGAGCAAACAGAAGTTCCCTGCAAATGCAGCAGGAACTTTAAACAGAAAGCTATCACTGGCAGAATACTGCAGGTGAGCCTGCCCTATAAAGGGCTCAGGTGATTAATTACACCTGAAGATTCAGGGAGCTGCCAGGCTAGTGCTTGATTAGCTTAATATCTCACAGCCTAGTGAATAAACTAAGCTCCCAGAACACAAAGCTGTAATGGCAACAGACCTGCCACTGGAGGTCACCAGTGAGTCAGAATGCCAAACAGAAACTGACAGAAAACAAAACAGACTGGTTCCCGACAGTACCCCCCCTTTGAGGAGGGGTCAACAGACCCCAAAATCCAGACCTCCAAAAATTAAATGTATCTGGATTCTGGATAACGGGGCAAAGGCAACAGAAAGGTGAACACAAGCTAAAACCACGGCTTGTCTCAGTGCCCCCCCTTGAGGGTGACCACAGGGCACAACCAAAAAGACAAACAAGACGATTCAGGAAAGCGGAAAAAGATTAATGCTTCTTTTTCTTTTTCCTAGATTTTGATGGAATCAGCAGTTTAAGGCCCCACACATTATCAGATCTGAGGTTACCTTCTATCAAATCACAGCTATGGGTTACCAAATCAGAAACAGAGTTGAAGTCTCGATCTGAGGAGATCATGAGAGTCTTTTTAACAGATGGAATCTCAGAAAGGGAAGAATGTCTTAATTGGCCATAGGCAGAACTCTTATTGGATTTCCCAGACCCAGAATTACAGGTACCAGATGTGTCCAAAAAATTTTTGTCAGGAGTCAGTGAGACAAAACCAATAGCTAAACTCCTGGATTCCGGACCAAGCGATGAGGCAGAAGAACGAACAAACAGAGACTGTGAGTCTCCAGAAGCCAGGTCCTTAAGCCCCTGGCTTCCCCTGGCTTATGCTGGGCACCACATTTCCAGGAGCTGGTGGAACCCCATCCTTCTTTTTGGGACTGAACTTCTTAATAACTGCATCACAGAAAGAAGATAGGTCTCGGATACAAGGGTCACCAGAATTAATCCGCTCGTAGGCCCATGTCTGAGGTCTACCCCTAAAGGCAGAAATGATGAGGTCCACAATGTTAGCCCAAGTGACCCCTGAAGATGGTTCTGATTCAAACAAGGAAACATAGTGTCCAACCAGGGCAATAAAATGGGCAAGATCTCCATCAAATACGATGGACGTAGGGCCATCCACCTCTGGGACCTCAGAACTGGAATTCTCTGTGTGAACGACCCCACTAGAAGTTAAAACTTCAGAAGTCTCCCTGGAAGCTGGCCTGACCGAGACCCCAACTGGGTTTATGGCTCTCAAGTCCTTTGCTGAGGCTGTGGTCTTTGGGACCTCAGCCAAGGAGATGGCCGCCCTTTCCAGGGATTCAGCCTCAAAGGTACCTCTTGGGGTAAAATGGACTGAGCCCCCTTCCGGGACCGGACTGGCAGAGTCCCCCTCAGGGACCGGACTGGCAGAGTCCCCCTCAGGGACCGGACTGGCAGAGTCCCCCTCAGGGACCGAACAGACTTGCCCACCTTCTGGGGCGAAACAGACTTGCCCACCTTCTGGGGCGAAACAGACTTGCCCACCTTCTGGGGCGAAACAGACTTGCCCACCTTCTGGGGCGAAACAGACTTGCCCACCTTCTGGGGCGAAACAGACTTGCCCACCTTCTGGGGCGAAACAGACTTGCCCACCTTCTGGGGCGAAACAGACTTGCCCACCTTCTGGGGCGAAACAGACTTGCCCACCTTCTGGGGCGAAACAGACTTGCCCACCTTCTGGGGCGAAACAGACTTGCCCACCTTCTGGGGCGAAACAGACTTGCCCACCTTCTGGGGCGAAACAGACTTGCCCACCTTCTGGGGCGAAACCGGCCTTTGGGCCCCCACTCGGGGCTACGGCCTTTGGGCCCCCACTCGGGGCTACGGCCTTTGGGCCCCCACTCGGGGCTACGGCCTTTGGGCCCCCACTCGGGGCTACGGCCTTTGGGCCCCCACTCGGGGCTACGGCCTTTGGGCCCCCACTCGGGGCTACGGCCTTTGGGCCCCCACTCGGGGCTACGGCCTTTGGGCTGAACACTTTCCGCACGGTCTTTAGGAAACCCGGAAGATCCCTTAGGATGGGATCGTCAGCCTCTATGAGAGGTTTAACCCACTCCAAAGCTCCTCCTCTAAAGCATGATAAGAGATAACGGACAGCAGAAGCAGGAGTCATCTTCACATTATGTGAGAAGTCCATTCCAGCGAGGAATTGCTGAGCAATTGGTCGGAGCTGGGCCAAATCTCCATCGAAGTATGGAGTGTTAGGAGTATCAGACACGCCCGGGGGGCCTTGGGCATCAAATTGGCTCGACTGACCTCGAGCACCACAAACGTTCAATGAGCCCCAAGCGCCCTTGCCGCAAGATGAGCCCCCGGCATCGGACTCGCCTAAGGAGACCGGCACTCCTGGATCCACAACCTCAGAGGCAACTCCGAGAACCCCAAGATCGGGAAAGATGTCACTAGAAATCCCGGCTGAGACTGATGTCAGGGATTCTTTTTTCGGAGTTATGCCTCCCAAGGCCTCATCAGGAGCAATGACCTCCATAACTCCATGTGGGGTTAAGTTCCCCAAGACCCTCTTAGGGGTGATGGCTTCAAGGACCCCCTCTGGGATTATGCCGCTTGAAGCCCCTTTTGAGGGAAAAACCTGATACTCATCTACGGGACTTAACAGTTCCAATGTTGAAAGAACGTTGATCTCCCTGACTGGAAGATTAGTATCTAACGTCTTTCTGTCTGGAATCTTTGTGGATGAATTCCACATTCCCGTCTGATTCCGTACCTCAACATGGGGCGCTCTAGTCTTAGGACCCCAGTTGTAAGTCGGAGCGTTACGTATGTGGGGTGTGTGGTCAGGCTCCTCCTGCTTAGAGGAGATAGGCATAGATGTAATCTCCTGATACCACTTGGATTGAGGAAAACCCTTCCCAGTACCACCACCAGGTCTGCGCAATTCGCAATACTGGAGAAAGTGGCCTGATTCCCCACAATACAGACATAGGTTAAAGTCTTTACGCCGTCGCCGCTCTTCTGGTGTGAGCCTTGGCCGTAAAAAACTTCTATGTCCCTTCTGAATCTCCTGATCTGAAGTTTGACTGACTACCCCCTTAGCCAGGGTCTCCCTAGGAGCTGGTTGAGCCCCAAAAACCTCAGACAGATCCAGGAAAATTTGGGTTAACAGATCTTGCAATTGCAGAAATGACTGCTGCAGACCCTTAACCCGCTCAGGTTTTAATTCTGTAAAGGCCGTATTTAAGGCCATCAAGGAAGCTTGCAAGGCCTGCATGATTAAGTACAGCAATGAAACAAACAGACCAGACCAACTGGGCAAGCTGAATAAAGCAAAACCCCGTAACGGGCAAAATGCGTGAAGAAAAAAAAATCTTAATATGGACAAATCTATAAGTCCCGCTACCAATCAAAAACACCCAAATCACCTTGAAACAATTTTATATATGCATGTATACCTATGACTACTGTGAACACATGCATATATCGGTATGGCCAGTGATAATGTTATGGTTTACGCCTGGGCTCTGGGTGATACGACAGCTGGCAGGAGGAAAAAGGTCAGGCGTGAGCCCGCAGCTGGGACCGCTGTTTAGAACGGCCACAGCGAAACCTACACTGACTCTGTTGAGTCCCCCGGGCAGATGGAATACCCCTGCAAGTGCTAGGCTTCGCCTGTAGCCGCCGCGTTCGACAGAGCCAGTTAGGCCGGCTCTGACCCCGATGCAGCCAGGTGTTAGGTAAAGACAAGGGGTGAGCGATCGCCAGGGGGTATCTCAAAAGGACCGTCTAACTACAGGGCCTAGCTAGGAAGAGACCCCTAACTACCGGCACCTGGCCAAGAACAGGGAACGGCGACCCAGTCGCAGACACAAACAAGGAAATAGGGAATCTCGGAACAGGGACACCCCGAGACTGCGATTCCCCAAAACAAGGAGTAGCTAGAAGGGAAATACCCCTGCCTACCCAACGCTAAGGTGACAGACAATAACCAAAGAGGAAGGACAACAGAAATGATACCGCAAAGTAACAGCGGACCCACGGAGGGGTACAGCCAGAGCCAAATTTCCCATTAGGCACGTGCCTAGGGGCGGCACATGTTTGGGGGCGGCACTTGGATGCCTGTGATAGTACTGTCAGCCCAAAATGTACCAATAACTGCAAAATATCCACTGTACTATATTCCATCTGAAATAGAGTGTAAATGGACAGACCATGCATACATAGCTGCCGGTTCTGTGGGTGCTCAAGGGCCTGAGCACCCACAAACAATGATGAGCAACCACAGACCCATAGCCTCTAAAGTCCCACTGCCAGGCCACATTTACTTGCTGATTTGCGCCCGCTGCACCCGCACCGCTGAATCTAGGCCAGGAGGAGTGTGCTGCCTAATGTGTGTTCTTTTTGTATACACATTGCCCTGTTTGTGTAGTATGTGTGCTTACAGTGGGCAGTATTAGTCAATAATATGTGTTGTGTATACAGTGTGCAGTATTAGCTATTGCTTATTGTGCGTACATTGTGATTCTGGACCGTTCAGGTCAGCATATTGCAGGGTCAAGCCCCCTCCCCAAATGACATGCCCCTTTTCATGAGGCCACACCTCCTTGAGCACCCTCCAGCAAAAACATAAATCGGCACCCCTGCATGCAGATACTGCCCCTGTAAACTCTCCTACTTAGTAAATATGTATTCATAATAAAAGAACATGTCACAGTTAGTGGCTTTTTTTTAATAAATCCATTATATTGGCTATTATCAAATGAGGGCTTATAAGTAATCAATAAAAATAATACAATTAGGTGGGGGAGGGGTGCAAACATAATTGTTGTGCCTAGGGGCGCCCTCATCCCTAAATCCGCCCCTGGGTACAGCCACGGCGGGCCAAAGATGGTATAAGGAATAACCAGCAGGCTCCAACGGAGCACTTACGTGACCCACAGGCAGATAGGTAACGGGGACAGGTGCAGGCTCTGGCCCAGGACAGGATGATGATCCAAGCAGGCTGGGAGACAAGAGAGCAGGAGTATACACCAGGACACTTCAAAGACTGGAGCAACAATGCTCCGGGGACCGGGTAATCAGGCTTATGCTATTACTAGCAAGGAGCTGAGCTGCAGAGGATATATCCTGGGATCCAAACAGGAGACTGGAACAAGGGACCAGGAAGCGTGGCTAGGAGCAAACAGAAGTTCCCTGCAAATGCAGCAGGAACTAAAACAGAAAGCTATCACTGGCAGAATACTGCAGGTGAGCCTGCCCTATAAAGGGCTCAGGTGATTAATTACACCTGAAGATTCAGGGAGCTCCCAGGCTAGTGCTTGATTAGCTTAATATCTCACAGCCTAGTGAATAAACTAAGCTCCCAGAACACAAAGCTGTAATGGCAACAGACCTGCCACTGGAGGTCACCAGTGAGTCAGAATGCCAAACAGAAACTGACAGAAAACAAAACAGACTGGTTCCTGACAGTCATGGTGATCGGCCTATTTATATGTGGAGGCCTGGAGCTGCAGCTTTATCTGCCCCATTGTTAATCTGCCCCTGGTCTCCGTCACCTCATCCTCCACACGCTCCCCTCCACCTCACCACCCACGTGCTCCACTCTACTTCACCACCCACACTCTCCCCTCCACCTCACTACCCTCGAGCTCCCCTCCACCTCACCACCCGTATTCTCCCCTTCTTCTCACCACCTGTGAGCTCCCCTCCACACCACCACATGGGAGCTCCCCTCCACCTCACCACCTGTGAGCTCCCCTCCACACCACCACATGGGAGCTCCCCTCCACCTCACCACCCATATGCTCCACTCTACTTCACCACCCACACTCTCCCCTCCACCTCACCACCCGCATTCTCCCCTCCACCTCACCACCCACACTCTCCCCTCCACCTCACTACCCGCATTCTCCCCTCCACCTCACTACCCACGAGCTCCCCTCCTTCTCACCACCTGTGAGCTCCCCTCCACACCACCTTCTGCAAGCTCTTCTCCACCTCACCACCCGTGAGCTCCCCTCCACCTTGCCACCCACAAGCTCCCTCCACCTCACCACCCGCACACCTCATCTCCCACATGCTCCCCTACACCTCACCACCCGCGAGCTCTCCTCCACCTTGCCACCCACAAGCTCCCTCCACCTCACCACCCGCACACTCCCCTCCACCTCATCACCCGTGAGCTCCCTTCCACCTTACCACCCACACACTCCCCACCACACCACCGCCCATGAGCTCCCCTGCACCTCACCACCCGCAAGCTCCCCTCCATCTCATCTCCCGCGTGCTCCCCTTCACCTCACCACCCATGAGCTCCCCTCCACCTCACAACCTGAGCGCTCCCCTATACTTAACCACCCATGAGCTCCCCTCCACCTCACCACCCGTATTCTCCCCTCCTTCTCACCACCTGTGAGCTCCCCTCCACACCACCACATGGGAGCTCCCCTCCACACCACCACCCACATGCTCCACTCTACTTCACCACCCACACTCTCCCCTCCACCTCACCACCCGCATTCTCCCCTCTACCTCACCACCCACACTCTCCCCTCCACCTCACCATCCGTATTATCCCCTACTTCTCACCACCTGTGAGCTCTCCTCCACCTCACCACCCACGTGCTCCACTCTACTTCACCACCCACACTCTCCCCTCCACCTCACCACCCACGTGCTCCACTCTACTTCACCACCCACACTCTCCCCTCCACCTTACCACCCGCATTCTTCCCTCCACCTCACTACCCACGAGCTCCCCTCCTTCTCACCACCCGTGAGCTCCCCTCCACCTTGCCACCCACAAGCTCCCTCCACCTCACCACCCGCACACCTCATTTCCCACATGCTCCCCTACACCTCACCACCCGCGAGCTCTCCTCCACCTTGCCACCCACAAGCTCCCTCCACCCCACCACCCGCACACTCCCCTCCACCTCATCACCCGTGAGATCCCCTCCACCTCACCACCCGTGCACTCGCCTTTACCTCACCACATGTGCCCTCCCCTCCACCTCATCTCCCACACACTCCTCTCCACCTCAACACCTGTACACTCCTCTCCACCTCACCACCCATGCACTCTCCTCCACCTCACCACGCAAGCCCTCATCTCCCACACACCTCCCTCCACCTCACCACATGCACACTAGGGCGGAGTGAAAAAACTGAAATTGAGAAATTCAAAATCGGCTAGTGTGGAAAAGTTGTGACTTGACTTGAATAAGAAATATGCAAAAGCATTTTGATCTGAGGCAACATCTTCTGTTCTGGCAAGAGGCCTGAAGTTTCACTTTTTTGGTGAAAATGACGAAAACTATGAAGATGCTCCGATCTAGTTATAATTATGTCAGGATGTCTTAGAGTGGTTCATTAATATACTTTAGCATAGTAAAAGAGAGTACGAGATTGTCCTAGTGCAAAGTGAATGACTTTGGTGGGAGAAAAAATCCCTAATAATTGACCCATTTTCATGGTCACAATTGTGAATATTGTGTGTTTTCTCCTGAACGTGTTTATAATAGAAGAAGCACAAATACTCTAAATGGAATTTCGGTGACACTGTGTGAAATATAACACTGCATAATAGCCCTTAATCAGACCTGATCGCAGTACAAATTTGTTCTCAAAAAGGACAAACAAATGCTGCATTGCAGGTGGGGCAGATGTAACGTGCGGAGAGAGTTAAATTTGGGTGGGGTGTGTTGAAACTGAAATCTAAATTACAGTGTAAAAATAATGCAGCCGGTATTTACCTTGCACAGAAACAAAATAACTCACACAAATCTAAAGGTGGCCATACATCTACAGATCGATTGTCAGATTGGGCCGGTTGGAACAAACAGCTGGTAATATCTGAATGACAGTTTTTCAGCATTTCAAAGCAAATGGTCAACTGTCATTTGCTCTCATCTTTTACCAGGATTTTATTCCAACCAGACAGATCGGACAATAAATCTGTAGATGTATGGCCACCTTAAATCTCTCTGCATGTTACATCTGCCCCACCTGCAGTCCAGCATTTTTTTGCCCATTTTGAGAACAAATTTGTACTGCGATCAGGTCTGATTAAGGGCCATTATGCAGTGTTATATTTCACACAGTGTCACTGAAATACATGAAATTGGATTTATGCTGCTCTCTTTGCAATGCATATACAAAGATACACAATCCTGTGTATATAAATAAGAAATAACTGTTGCAGTCTGTTATTGAAAAACAGTAACTGTTACAATAAGTATTACAAGTATACTGTCTAATGTATCATTTTACATATCACTTCTGTTTATTGACAGAAAAACAGTGTTGCATCCCCTATGCTGGGAACATGATTGGGCTGCATTACAGCATATAATTATGCCAAAGATAAGACAATATATTAACTGTTAAATACGTTGAAGTGTATTATGATGTAATAAATTGTAAGCTTGCAGCAGGGCCCTCTAACCCCCAAGTCTGTCTTTCATTACCCAGTTTGTTTTATCACTGTCTACTATTGTAAAGGAATCTGCTGAGCTATATAAGACACTGTAAATAAATAAATAAACAAATACATTAATTAAAAAAATAACAGGTTAATCATTCTATGAGTGGTGTCCAGCAGTACATGTATGCCAATCACTGTGTTCATTTCTAGGCAGCAGGGCCGTCTTAACAGCAGTGTGGGCACCTGGGCAAAGCAATGCACTGGGGCCTTTACCCATTCTCCCCTCCTAGGGGTGGGGGGTGGTATCAGCAGCAGCTTTGATGTCCCACGGGTGGCAGGGGGTGCTCTATCTTCCATTCAACATGTAGGACCTGGAGCAGTAACTTCTGCTAATTACTCCTTTACTGCGCAGGTGGTGGGAGGGAGAACACTAACGTGTGGAAGGGGGCACTGAGCTGTATGAAGGGTCCCTTGTAAATGACTTCCAGGGAGGTAGGGGGTGTTTTATACACAGGGGACGGTTGGATAATGGAGTGGGCTTAATATTCGTCATTTTCCGGTGGAAGGGCAGCTTGTTTTATTTCTCTTCTCACAGGTATGTGATTTAAACTGGTCCATTTCTCTACAAGTCGCAGCATTCTGCTCTGCAAAAATCCCTATGAGCCCATTGCAGCAGTATTACATGTATGTGATTTAAACTGGTCCATTTCTCTACAAGTCGCAGCATTCTGCTCTGCAAAAATCCCTATGAGCCCATTGCAGCAGTATTACATGTATGTGATTTAAACTGGTCCATTTCTCTACAAGTCGCAGCATTCTGCTCTGCAAAAATCCCTATGAGCCCATTGCAGCAGTATTACATGTATGTGATTTAAACTGGTCCATTTCTCTACAAGTCGCAGCATTCTGCTCTGCAAAAATCCCTATGAGCCCATTGCAGCAGTATTACATGTATGTGATTTAAACTGGTCCATTTCTCTACAAGTCGCAGCATTCTGCTCTGCAAAAATCCCTATGAGCCCATTGCAGCAGTATTACATGTATGTGATTTAAACTGGTCTATAAAACACTATAACTGCTAATCTGTATTTTTGCCCTTTGCATAACAAATGCTGTATTATTAATGTGTTTCTAGTCTTTATTGTACCTGTTTGAAGCTGTGGTCAGTGAGGCATACTTTATTGTAGTAAATGTTTTGGCTAGTGTTTATGTTACACAGGCCTTGATTAGCTGGTCATGTGACCTCAGCTGTAGTCTATCTTAATTAGACCTGCTATATCTGGTCATATAGAAGGCAGTCCTCTGCCTGGGCAGTTCTCTAACTGAGAAATCTACTAAGTGGGAAATATACAAAGTGGATTTACTTATAAAGAACAGTTATAAAACATTGAACAACATCAACCAAGGTAAATACTATACTTATTCCACACTTTCTCAAACAATCTCCCCTTTACCTGGTCACCAACAGACAAACTATCACATCATGCTCACCACAATGCTACTTCTCATTTCATTACATGGCATACTTACCAAACTTCAACCATCCTATAATCTCCCTGACACTCACCACTCAGTACACATTGCCTCTTCTATTATTCACGCCCCTCTTCTAAACACTCATGAGCTCTTTAATTACTTCTCTACTTGTTCTTTCACATCCACTTCCCATCACCAATACAGAAAACTGCAAACATCCACCTATCTCTATCTCTCCTTTCTAATCTTATTAGCTGGGGACATATCACCTAATCCAGGCCCCAACCACCTGACCCACCCAGATTTAATGGCTTCTAAGCCTAGAAATTCAGCTAACCTCATAAATATCACATGCCTCCCACCACACACCAAACAACTTACATGTGCCCTATTGAATGCACGCTCTGTTTGCAATAAATTAACATCCATCCATGACCTCTTCATCTCCCACAACTTCAATCTGCTGGCAATTACAGAAACCTGGCTCACACAATCAGACACGGTCTCGCCTGCAGCACTGTCACATGGTGGTTTCCACTTCACTCACACCTCTAGGCCTGGTAACTGTAAAGGAGGTGGAGTTGGTATATTACTGTCACAAGACTTCACATACTCAGTTCTCCCACCAGTTCCTTCACTGACATTTACATCATTTGAAGTACACTCCATTAGGGTTTTTTCCCCTTTCTCTCTGCGTGTTGCTGCTATCTATCGTCCACCTGGGCTTCCCAAATCTAAATTTCTGGAAGAATTCTCTGCCTGGCTCCCCCATTTCTTATCCTCTGACATCTCCACTATCATCCTGGGTGACTTCAACATTGCTATTGACAGTCCACCATCTCTGCATGCCTCCAAACTCCTCTCTCTAACCTCCTCTCTTGGCCTCTCCCAGTGGTCCGACGCCGCTACTCATGAGGAAGGCCACTGCCTTGACCTCGTTTTCACCAGGCTGTGCTCAGTCTCTGATTTTACTAACACTCCCTTCCCTCTCTCTGATCACAATCTCATTACTCTCTCACTCTCCTCCATTACCTCAAGCTCACTGACACAGAAATCATGCAAGCCTACTCTAACCCGCAGAAATACTAATGCTATTAATTTTCCACAACTTTCCACCTCCCTGCAACAACAGCTCTCACTAATTTCTACATTTACCTCTCCTGACTCTGCTGTTTCCCACCTCTACGAGACTCTTGAAACAGCCCTTGATGAAGTGGCTCCAGCTACCCATTATACCCCACGTAGGCTTAGATGCCAACCGTGGCACTCCAACACAACAAGACAACTACGAAATCAGTCACGTAAAGTTGAACGCCAATGGCGTAAATCTCGTAATATTACTGATTTCCTCACATATAAGACTAGCTACCACTCCTACTGCAATGCTTTGGACACGGCCAAACAAACATACTACCAATCTCTCATCTCTTCTCATGCCACCAACCCTAGGCGACTTTTTAACACATTTAAGTCTCTTCTGTACCCTCCCCCTCCTCCCCCACCGGCTACCATCAGTGCACAAGAACTTGCCTCCTACTTTAAGGACAAGATTGATAACATCCGAGATGAAATGGTATGCTCCACAATCTCTAACCCTCTTTCTGCCACACCTGAACCCTCTGGCACTTTCTCTTCGTTTGAGCCCACAAATGAAAAGGAAGTATCCGCACTCTTCTTATCCTCCTACTCTACTACCTCTCCTCTTGATCCTATACCTGCACAAGTCATTAAAAATCTATCTCCTGTGCTTATTCCAACCTTAACTAAAATCTGCAATCTCTCTCTTGCTACTGGTACTTTTCCGTCTCTGCTCAAACATGCAGCGATTACTCCCATTCTGAAAAAACACAATTCTGACCCTAACTCTCTCTCTAACTATCGTCCTATCTCTCAGCTCCCATGCCTCTCCAAGCTACTTGAGAGACTTGTCTACTCTCGCCTAACAAACTTTCTAAACTCCAACACCCTATTAGACCCGCTTCAGTCAGGCTTTCGCTCTCAACACTCCACTGAGACAGCACTGACTAAAGTGGTTAATGATCTGGTAACAGCTAAGTCTAAAGGCCATTACTCACTGCTTATTCTTCTAGATCTTTCTGCTGCGTTTGACACTGTGGATCACACTCTCCTTTTACAAACACTACACTCCCTAGGTCTTAATGATACAGCCCTTTCCTGGTTCACATCTTACCTATCTGATCGCTCTTTCACTGTTCGCTTCTCTGACTCTACTTCCTCTTCACTACCTCTGTCAGTCGGAGTTCCGCAAGGCTCAGTCTTAGGTCCTCTGCTTTTCTCAATCTATACCTCCTCGCTTGGCAAACTAATCAGCTCCTTCGGATTTCAGTATCACTTATATGCGGATGATACTCAAATCTATCTATCAACCCCAGAGTTGTCACCAGTGGTTTTGGGCCGAGTCTCTGAATGTCTCTCTGCCATCTCACTTTGGATGTCTTCTCGCCAACTCAAACTCAATATTTCCAAAACTGAATTACTTATATTCCCGCCAACTAAGAACAGTTACCATCCTGATATCTCCATCACTGTTGACAACTCGACAATCTACCCTACCCAACAAGCTCGTTGCTTAGGGGTCACCCTCGACTCTGACCTGTCCTTTGTTCCCCACATTCAATCTGTCTCCAAATCATGTTACATGCATCTAAAAAACATATCCAAAATACGACCGTATCTCACACAAGACACTACTAAATCTCTTATCCATGCACTCATTATATCCCGCATTGATTATTGCAATAGTCTCCTAACTGGACTTCCCAAGAACAGACTCTCACCACTGCAATCCATTTTAAATGCTGCTGCTAGGCTGATCTTCCTTGCAAGACGCTCATCGTCTGCTGATCCGCTCTGCCAGTCCCTCCATTGGTTGCCTGTATATTACCGTATTCAATATAAAACACTTCTACTTGCATATAAAGCTATTAACCATACTGCACCAGCATATATCTCTGCACTTATCACACAATATCTCCCATCTCGACCACTCCGCTCTGCACAAGATTTGCGTCTCTCATCTGAGCGGATCACCAGCTCCCATTCACTATTACAGGACTTTCATCGGGCTGCTCCCATCCTATGGAATGCCCTTCCATGCACAATTAGACTCTCCGCTAGCCTCCAAACTTTCAAGCGTTCCCTGAAAACTCACCTCTTCAGGCAAGCCTATCATATTTAAGTTCTACACGCATAACCCTCTGAGGCACTTATGTATTATATAGCTTCCCTTCTGGACTTGTAACTTGTTGGGACTGCTATGCTATTACTGGTGCCTGTCCTTGTGTTTCCCTCCTATATCCCTATAGATTGTAAGCTTGCAGCAGGGCCCTCCTACCTCCATGTCTGTCTGTTGTTACCCAGTTTGTTTTATCACTGTTTACTATTGTAAAGCGCAACGGAATCTGCTGCGCTATATAAGAAACTGCAAATAAATAAATAATAAATAAATTGTTTGACTGCAGATATCGCCATTATCTGGAAATAGATTTCTTAGCCTAGTATAAAAACCTAGAGTCCCAACTTTCAGGAGGTGCTGGGGACTTGGGGATCAGAGATCAGGAGCCAGAGCAATCCATTGACAAAAATATAAAACTACACCAGACGTTTGGAGCTGGAGCAGGGACCGGCTGCTGGAAGGCTGATATCTCTGGTTCTGGGCATGATAGAGACAAGCCGCTAGTGTCAGAGAGAACCTGAGAAATATGACTGGAAATTGTAATTAACAGGTCGGATGTGGACTGCTGCTTTGAAGTTGGATATCTGCAGTTCCCCAGGGCTGATTTTCAAAATTCTGGTATCCCTGGAAAAAGGGGATCCTCAGTTATTAACATAGAGCCCTTATACGTCCGGGGCCCCTGGGCAAGTGCCCATTAACCCCATACAAAAAGACGGCCCTGCTAGGCAGGATTGATCAGCAATACTTATTACAGCATAATGCACTTTAATGTATTTAACTGTTAATATATTGGCTTAGCTTTGGCATAATTATATGCTGTAATGCAGCTGCAGGTGGGGCAGATGTAACATGTGCAGATGGAGTTAATGTGGCCATACATCTACAGATTTATTGTCCGATCTGTCTGTTTGGAACAAAATACTGGTAATGGATGCTTTGAAATGCTGATACTTTGCTTTGAAATGCTGGAAAACTGCCAAAAACTGTCATTCAGATATTACCAGGTATTTGTTCCAACCAGCCAGATCTGACAATCGATCTGTAGATGTATGGCCACCTTTAGATTTGTGTTGAGTTATTTTGTTTCTGTGCAGGGTAAATACCTGCTGCATTATTTTTACACTGCAACTTAGATTTCAGTTTCAACACACCCCACCCAAATTTAACTCTCTGCACTTTACATCTGCCCCACCTGCAATGCAGCATTTGTTTTGCCCATTTTGAAAACAAATTTGTACTGCGATCAGGTCTGATTAAGGGCCATTATGCAGTGTTATATTTCACACAGTGTCACTGAAATTCCATTTAGAGTATTTGTGCTTCTTCTATTATAAACACGTTCAGGAGAAAACACACAATATTCACAATTGTGACCATGAAAATGGGTCAATTATTAGGGATTTTTTCTCCCACCAGTCAGTCACTTTGCACTAGGACAAGCTCGTACTGTTTTTTACTAAGCTAAAGTATATTAATGAACCACTCTAAGACATCCTGACATAATTATAACTAGATTGGAGCATCTTCATAGGTTTCGTTATTTTCACCTAAAAAGTGAAACTTCAGGCCTCTTGCCAGAACAGAAGATGTTGACTCAGATCAAAATGCTTTTGCACGTTTCTTATTCAGGTCAAGTCTCATCTTTCCCACACTAGCCCATTCTGAATTTCTCAATTTCAGTTTTTTCACTCCGCCCTAATGCACACTCCCCTCCACCTCACCCCCCTTGCACGTTCCCCTCCACCTCATCTCCCACGCACTCCCCTCCACCTCACTACCCACGAGCTCCCCTCCTTCTCACCACCTGTGAGCTCCCCTCCACACCACCACATGGGAGCTCCCCTCCACCTCACCACCCGCATTCTCCCCTCCACCTCACTACCCACGAGCTCCCCTCCACCTCACCACCCGTATTCTCCCCTCCACCTCACCACCCGTGAGCTCCCCTCCACCTTGCCACCCACAAGCTCCCTCCACCTCACCACCCGCACACCTCATCTCCCACATGCTCCCCTTCACCTCACCACCAGTGAGCTCCCCTCCATCTCATCACCTGCATGCTCCCCTACACCTCACCACCCGCAAGCTCTCCTCCACCTCACCACCCGCACACTCCCCTCCACCTCACCACCCGCAAGCTCTCCTCCACCTTGCCACCCACAAGCTCCCTTCCACCTCACCACCCACACACTCCCCTCCACACCACCACCCGCGTGCTCCCCTTCACCTCACCACCCATGAGCTTCCTCCACCTCACCACCCATAAGCTCCCCTCCACCTCACCACCCATGAGCTCCCCTCCACCTCACCACCCATAAGCTCCCCTCCACCTCACCACCCGTGCACTCGCCTTTACCTCACCACATGTGCCCTCCCCTCCACCTCATCTCCCACGCACTCCTCTCCACCTCACCACCCATGCACTCTCCTCCACCTCACCACGCAAGCCCTCATCTCCCACACACCTCCCTCCACCTCACCACATGCACACTCCCCTCCACCTCACCACATGCACACTCCTCTCCACCTCACCACCCATGCACTCTCCTCCACTTCATCTCTTGCATGCTCCCCTCCAATTCATCTCAAGCACACTCACCTCCACCTCACCACCCGCATACTTGCCTCCACCTCATCTCCTGTGCACTCCCCTTCACCTCACCACTTGCACATTCCCCTCCACCTCACTACCTGCATGCTCCCCTCCACCTCACCACCCACATCCTGCCCTCCACCCACGCACTCCCCTCCACCTTACCACCCACATCCTGCTCTCCACCCACGCACTCCCCTCCACCTCACCACCCGCATGCTCTCCTCCACCTCACCACCTGCATGCTCCCCTCCACCTCACCACCTGCATGCTCCCCTCCACCTCACCACCTGCATGCTCCCCTCCACCTCACCACCTGCATGCTCCCCTCCACCTCACCACCTGCATGCTCCCCTCCACCTCACCACCTGCATGCTCCCCTCCACCTCACCACCTGCATGCTCCCCTCCACCTCACCACCCGCATGCTCCCCTCCACCTCATCGCCCGCACCTTCATCTCCCGCATGCTTCTCTCCACCTCACCACCCGCATGCCCCCTCCACCTCATCGCCCGCACCTTCATCTCCCCTTCATCTCCCGCATGTTTCTCTCCACCTCACCATCTCTTTATCACCCCATAATCCCCTTATCGCCCCAGCCCCTACTTATTACCCTCTGCCACTCCTCTGGGCATCCTTAGCGCTAGCACCCCTGCCATGGTCTGGGCCCCAGAATAAGTCACCTAGCACTTAGCATTCCCCGCTGCTGGTGTTATATATAGGTGCCTGTACCATATACACAGTCACTCAGGACACTTCTGAAATGTATCTTCCTCTTGCCCATATTAAGGCCGGTCTGATTCTTTCCTATGTCTGCAGTCTACAAGTCACTCTTGGTGAATCTCCATAGGAATTGGGTTACCAGAGTGTGACAGAGGGGGGAGGGGGCACAGCTGTTCCCTGTCACAGAGAATCCCCGCATGTCAGAGTTGGGGAAGCACGGAGACAGGTGTCGGGGAGGAGGGGGGCCTGACCATGCTGACCACCCGCTGGCCCGCAGCAACATTGTAACACAGAGATATGCAGAACACCCACATGGGCACATTGTTGTAGATTTACTAAGATGGGAGTTGTAATGAAGATGTGACACACACACACACACACACACACACACACACACACAGTAGCGCACGCAGGGGGGGGGGGTTTCTGAGTACCCAGAAACCCCCCCCCAGGAGTCTAAGGGCCCTAGGCTGAAAGCTGAGGGACCCCTCTTTCCATTAGTACAAGAATTTTAAAAATCGGCCCTGGGAAACCGGAGATATCTGACCTCAAATGAGTGGTCCCCATCCAAGCCTATTAATTGCTCTTCCCAGTCAGATATTTCAGGTTCTGTCTCACTTAGAGTTTTTCTGAGGGTATATTCCAAAAGCTGTGACTCTCCCCCTTTGATGGACACTGGTAGTTTGTCTCTACTGTTCCCAGAACCAGAGATATCAGCCTTCTAGCAGCTGGTTACTGCTCCAGCTCCACACACCTGGTATGTAGTTTTATATACTCGTTGGCGGATTGCTCTGCCTCCTGAACTCTGATCCCCTAGTCCCCAATACCATTTGGTAGGTGGGATTCTCTAGTTTTTAATTCCATTAAAATCTAATAAATCTATTTCTGGGAACTGGAGATATCTGCAGTCAAGCAAGCTGTCCTCCCACCAGAAAATTATGAATAATAAGCCCACTATACACCCCTCCTCTGCATATTAAACATCCTCTACCACCCTGGAAGTTATGTATCAGGGCTCCTTCATTCAGCCTAACGCACACTTCTCCCACCATCTGTGCAGTAAAGGGGCAATTAGTGGAAATTACTGATCCAGGTGTATATGTGTGTATATATATATATATATATATATATATATTTTTTTTTTATTATTATTATTATTATTATTATTATTTATATACATTTGGTCTATCTATAATACTTTAACTGACCCGGCATATACTGGGTCACCTAAGTGTCCATCTCCGTGCTTTGCTCCGCCCCTCTGGAAACCCCCTTCTGAAAATCCTGTGTTTGCCACTGACACACACACACACACACACACACACACACACACACACACACACACACACACACACACACACACACACACACACACACACACACACACACACACACACAGCCATTCATGGTAATCATCAATGGCTGCCAGGCTGTGTGCATACCTCCCAACTTTTTGATCTTCAGAAGAGGGACACTCGCTCGAAAAGGGGGCATGGCCTATGCAAATGAGGGCACGTTCTATGCAAATGAGGGCACCATCGGGCCATGCCCCCATTTTCTGCCCTCTGTGTCGCTGAATAGATGCTGTGCGCACAGCGTCTATTCCGTCAGACTGGGGGACTTCCAACTGCCTCCCCCCACCACGGGATACAGCTGGCCCCGGGCTGGGACGGGGCCGTCCCAAAAAACCAGGACGGTCCTGCGATAAATGGGACAGTTGGAAGGTATGTGTGTGTGTGTGGTATAGACATTGATAATGTGACATCCAGGCAACTATTAGTGTCAGTATTACAATATGATATCGTGACAGACTGTGGAAATGTTTTCCCTAGACTAGAGATGGGTATACTGTGACAGTCTGTGGAAATGTTTTCCCTAGACTAGAGATGGGTATACTGTGACAGTCTGTGGAAATGTTTTCCCTAGACTAGAGATGGGTATACTGTGACAGTCTGTGGAAATGTTTTCTGGATGGATCCATAACATACACAGCCTGCACTGCACTGTATCAGGTCCTTGTACACTACAGTACTGTAAAGGCCCCCATACACTATACGATTTTGGGACGATTTCATCTGATTTCGGCACTTTGGGCCGATAACCGGATGAAATCGCCCCAAAATCGCAGGTGTGTGATATATGATCCGATCCGATGCGCGGTCCCGTGCGCATCGGACCGGATCAGGGAGGTCGGATGGTCAGCACATAAGATCATCCGACCTCCCTGTATGCTATGCATATGCCTGCCCACCTGTCAGGCATATGCATGCAGACACCGGGGGGCGGGGGAGCACGGCGGGCAGACACACTGACCTGGCCGGCATGCTGTGATAACAAATAGCAGCGGCAGTAGTGGGGGGGGGGGGGGGGGGCGGGCGGCGGCTCAAAAATGAGTTCCCGGCGGGTGCGGCGAGTGATGCTGACCTGGCCGGCATGCTGTGATCACAAATAGCAGCGCTGCCGCTGCGGGACGGGACGCACAGTGGCGGCTATTAGATTTTCAAAATACCTGTCAAATGACCGGCCATTCTGTGATTGGCTGAGAGCTCTCTCAGCCAATCACAGAACGGCCGGTCATTTCACAGGTATTTTGAAAATCTAATAGCCGCCACTGTGCGTCCCGTCCCGCAGCGGCAGCGCTGCTATTTGTGATCACAGCATGCCGGCCAGGCACTACTGCCGCCGCCCGCCCCCACTACTGCCGCTGCCCGCCCCCACTACTGCCGCCGCCCGCCCCCACTGCTCCTCACCGCCCTGCAGCTCCCCATTTGTTTTACATGTGATAAATCGCAAGCGATTTATCACATGTAAAAACTGGCTCATCAAGTGCCAAATTGTATGTGAGCCTCCCGGGGAGCTGCCGGGCGGCTCACAGGAGAATTGGGTCCGACTTGTCCTAAGGACAAGTCGGCCTAATGTATGGGGGCCTTAACACACACAGCCCACACTGCACAGCCGGGCATGCATATACAATCTATATATAGATTGTATATGCAATTAAATGAAATTCCTGGGGGAAATGGACGGTCACACTGCCGAGACACAGCCTGGCATGCATATAGATTCATATACATGCCCAGCTGTGTCTTGGCAGCGGGACCATCCATTAGCCCCATTTGGGGTAATAGATCCCTGTTCCCTGACATCTTTTCTAGAATATGCTAAATAAATTCTAAAGGCCCATACACACTGGGCGACTTTGAGCTGAATACCGCCTAGTGTGTACGGGCGGAGATGGTATAACCAGCAGATAAGAGATGGGGTGAACAGGAAAATCGTAATGAGGAGGGGGCAGTAATAAGGAGGAGGCAGTAATGAGGAGAGGAGAGTAATATGGTGAAGGCAGTAATGAGGAGGAGGTAGTAATGAACAGAGGAACGGGGCAGTAATGAGCAGAGGAAGGGGGTAGAAATGAGGAGGGGGCAGTGGAGAGGAGAGTAATTAACAGGAGGCAGTAATGAGGAGGAGGTAGTAATAAGGAGGTGTGACCGGACGCCTGCCCTTAGCTTTGGCTACGCCTTTCGGGTCCACAGATAGCGGTTCCTGGTCTCACGGGACCTGGCCAATAGGGGATTCCCTGTTACCGTCAGTAACCGCCTGTTACTGACTCCACCCACTACGCAGTGGGCGGGGTTATTGCTGCCACCACCAGACTCCTCCTACGTGGCGTCTGGAACCACGGATACCTCCTCAGGTCCAACCGCTGGCACCTGAGTACTACCTGCGTCGACACGCTGCTGGTGTCGACTGGTCCCCCACTGGTCACGGACCAGACCTCTGCTTTGGTAGCTGGCAGAGCGGAGACTCGGAGACGCTGGATGCTATGCCCAGAACAGCCGGAGAACGGAATTATTGCAATTAATTCTGTTGGTCGCAGATGAAGCAGACTTCTTGGGCAAAAGATGGTTTATTTGCTCAAGTAGAAGCTCTGAAAAGAGCCCTCTCCTAGGTCCCTAGGAGGTACAGCATACAAGTGATGTTACAGCATTCAGATACAGGCAGAAGTACCACAACTTGGGCTCACAGGCCCTGCTTATAAAGACAGAAAACACACTGACATTGTCAGATCCTCCCACATACATTTACAATTTGCATCTCAATCTGACATGTTACTTCCAGTGCATAACGAACCAGGATTACATACTACAAAGGATGAGTCCAATTTCCTTAGGATATATAACTTCCAGGAACAGGCATACCTCCCAACAGTCCCGATTTTATCAGGACAGTCCCGATTGTCAGGGCCTGTCCCGATGTCCCACCCGCGGGCGGCAGTGTCCCGCAGTGTGTGGGGGGCTGTTGGGAGTCCCCCCTGTCAGCTGCTAAGCAGCGGGGAATAAACGCTGTGCGCATGCGCACAGCGTCTATTTCCGCAGCCAGGAGACTGGGGGCATGGCTAGAGGCTCACAGAGCCTCTGGGTCATGCCCCCATAGCGGCAAAATGGGGGCGTGGCCTCGCGGAAGAGCCGTGAGTACAGGCCACGCCCCAAATTAGGCCACGCCCCCCGAAAATTTCAACGCGCCTCCGGCGCGCAGGAGCATCGCCCCGCCTACGGAGCTTCAAAAGTTGGGAGGTATGAACAGGGGAGATATTTATCTTCTGGACATGTTTACATAAAGAAACACAAATGTCTGCATTACCAACACCTGGCACACAGGATGGCCTGGGTTCAGTGACCCATCAAATATAGTACATAAATTTCCTTATCACCTTTTACACAGGACTTCAGACACAGAGCCTACTCCCTGCTGTGTTTTGGACACTCACAGACCATCTGACAAGAGGGGCAGATTAGCATCTCATTTCCCCATCACCAAGATTTGCTAAATTCCTTCCTCCAGAAATGTACAAAGTGCATTGTAAGTCCAGAATGCATTCTTTAATATTCAATACAATATACACAATATATGATGCAAGTGATAAAAGTGCTGATCACTATTCCGTGCGCCCCTGCTGCCTGTTTAAGTCAGGTACCTAAGAAAGGCTTTCCTTAACCC
Organism: Crinia signifera; assembly: GCF_055691185.1. Lineage (NCBI taxonomy): Eukaryota > Metazoa > Chordata > Amphibia > Anura > Myobatrachidae > Crinia > Crinia signifera. The sequence goes on from NC_139218.1 coordinate 2,893,385, forward strand.
TTCACCGAAGTGCACAAGATCAAAATAGTTGGTACATATCTTTCCAGGCGCATAAGGGTTCAAATTCTCTCTGTTCCTCTCCAACGTATGATTTTATGTGGAGGAAGAGAATATATGGACATTCATAGTGAAGTACAATTTATTATGGCATACAATACATCAAAACATAAAAGCATCAAGATATAAAAACATATGTTCACTTGGATCTCCAAGTGTTGCACACTCTCGTGTTGCAATATGTAGAAATCAAATCATTCACTGCAGGTGGATATATCCCAAAGTGGGTATACTGCTGAAATTACCAGAGGTGTAGGAACTGACAGGCAGTTCTTAAGCGCGTGTGTTAAATGTCCCAGGGCAGGTAACACTGGTCAGCCTCCAACAGCTCTTGCGTTCAGTCAGGTCCACAACTGGGGTCCACCCGCTCCACCAACGCGTTTCGACTCAGACCTGAGTCTTTTTCAAGGTTTGCGATGTGAATAACATGTCCTGGGCGTTTCTTATACTGGTTCTTAATGATCAAATCTCCCGCAGCTGTGTGCGGATCACAGAAAACTACAATCCCCATAATCCTCGGTCCCGGACTTCTGTCCGGTCACATGTCCTCTTTAGTCCATTCTGGTAGGTTGGGGCACGCCATGCGTGCTGACACCTATCAGAACTACATTTCCCACAATCCTGCGATCTGGGCTTGCGTCCGATCACGTGTCCATTTACCGATGTTCCTACTGGATCGCGCTTCAGCGCGTCGCGTCCAATCTCTGTAGTGTCTGACCGGAATTTGACTACGTTGCCCATGATCCTCAGATGAAATAGTTGACAGTGGCTCGTTATAGTCTCTCAGACGTATCTGTTAGTGTCGGTTGCCTAGCAACATTCCGTCCTGCGGACCATTATAATATGTATATTGCTTATAGCTCAAAATACATATTATAATGGTCCGGTAAATGGACACGTGATCGGACGCAAGCCCAGATCGCAGGATTGTGGGAAATGTAGTTCTGATAGGTGTCAGCACGCATGGCGTGCCCCAACCTACCAGAATGGACTAAAGAGGACATGTGACCGGACAGAAGTCCGGGACCGAGGATTATGGGGATTGTAGTTTTCTGTGATCCGCACACAGCTGCGGGAGATTTGATCATTAAGAACCAGTATAAGAAACGCCCAGGACATGTTATTCACATCGCAAACCTTGAAAAAGACTCAGGTCTGAGTCAAAACGCGTTGGTGGAGCGGGTGGACCCCAGTTGTGGACCTGACTGAACGCAAGAGCTGTTGGAGGCTGACCAGTGTTACCTGCCCTGGGACATTTAACACACGCGCTTAAGAACTGCCTGTCAGTTCCTACACCTCTGGTAATTTCAGCAGTATACCCACTTTGGGATATATCCACCTGCAGTGATTGATTTGATTTCTGTATATTGCAACACGAGAGTGTGCAACACTTGGAGATCCAAGTGAACATATGTTTTTATATCTTGATGTTTTTATGTTTTGATGTATTGTATGCCATAATAAATTGTACTTCACTATGAATGTCCATATATTCTCTTCCTCCACATAAAATCATACGTTGGAGAGGAACAGAGAGAACTTGAACCCTTATGCGCCTGGAAAGATATGTACCAACTCTTTTGATCTAATATATGATGCAGTCCTAGCTCAGTGCCAAACATATATTTCATAAATACATATAATCTGTGCCTGGTGCCCAGCAGCAGGCTACAACTTACAACAGCACTGCAGGAAGGGTCCTGTCCCAGCTCAGTGCCTGGTGCCCAGCAGCAGGCTACAACTTACATCAGCACTGCATAAGGGGTCCTGTCCCAGCTCAGTGCCTTGTGCCCAGCAGCAGGCTACAACTTACATCAGCACTGCAGAAGGGGTCCTGTCCCAGCTCAGTGCTACTCATACAGTTTAAAACATGTCAAGTGCCCTTGTTCTGAATAACGGCAAAGCACGGAGAGTTAACCCCTTCAGTGCTGTAGCCGCCATTAACCCCGTGTGCCGGGCTCTCCGGCCACAGGAGGATGTAGTAATGAGGAGAGGGCAGTAATGAGGAAAGGACAGTAATGAGGAGGGGGCAGTAATGAGGAGGGGCAGTAATGAGGAGAGGAGAGTAATAAGCAGGAGGCAATAATGAGGAGGAGGTAGTAATGAGGAGGGGGCAGTAATGAGGAGAGTAGAGTAATAAGGAGGAGGCAGTAATGAGGAGGAGGTAGTAATAAGGAGGAGGTAGTAATGAGGAGAGGGCAGTAATGAGGAAAGGACAGTAATGAGGAGGGGAGAGTAATAAGCAGGAGGCAGTAATGAGGAGGAGGTAGTAATGAGGAGGAGGTAGTGATGAGGAGGAGGCATTAATGAGGAGGAGGTAGTAATGAGGAGGGGGCAGTAATGAGGAGAGGAGAACAATAAGCAGGAGGTAGTAATGAGGAGGAGGTATGGTAGTAATGAGGAGGAGGCATTAATGAGGAGGAGGTAGTAATGAGGAGAAGGTAGTAATAGGAGGGTGCAGTAATGAGGAAAGGACAGTAATAAGGAGGAGGTAGTAATGAGAAGGAGGTAGTAATAAGGAGGAGGCAGTAATGGGGAGGGGGCAGTAATGAGGAGGGGGCAGTAATGAGGAGGGGCAGTAATGAGGAGGGGGCAGTAATGAGGAGGGGACAGTAATGAGGAAAGGACAGTAATAAGGAGGGGGCAGTAATGAGGAGGAGGCAGTAATGAGGAGGAGGTAGTAATGAGGAGGAGGCATTAATGAGGAGGAGGTAGTAATGAGGAGGAGGAGGTAGTAATAAGGATGAGGCAGTAATGAGGAGGGGGCAGTAACAAGCAGAGAACAGTAATGAGGAGGGGGGATTAATAAGGAGGGGGCAGTAATGAGGAGGAGGCAGTAATGAGGAGGAGGTAGTAATAAGGAGGAGTAATGAGGAGGGGGCAGTAATGATGAGAGAACAGTAATGAGGAGGGGGCAGTAATAAGGAGGGGGCAATAATGAGCAGAGTAAGGGGGCAGTAATGATGAGAAAACAGTAATGAGGAGGGGGCAGTAATAAGGAGAACAAGGGGGCAGTAATGAGGAGAGGAAGGGGGTAGTAATGAGGAGAGGAAGGGGGTAGTAATGAGGAGAGGAAGGGGGTAGTAATGAGGAGAGGATAGAAATAAGGAGGAGGCAGTAATTAGGAGGGGGCAGTAATGAGGAGAGGACAGTAATAAGGAGGGGGCAGTAATGAGGAGAGGAAGGGGGTAGTAATGCGGATAAGATAGTATGAAGGAGGAGGCAGCAATGAGGAGGAGGCAGTAGAGGAGGAGGAGTGTTGGGAATCAGGATTTATGGTTCAGACAGCTTTGGTTTTCTGTTCAGTTTGTGTTCACTGGTGGCCTCCAGTGGCAGGTCTGTGCCACATCAGCTCAATATTCTGTGAGCAATTATTCACAAGGCTGTGAGGTAATGAGCTCATTTAGCACTTGCTTGGGAGCTGCCTGGATATCCACCAGGTGTTATCAATCACCTGAGGCCTTGATAAGGCATGCTGACCTGTGGAATCCTGCCAGTGATAGCTTCATGTTACCAGTGTTTATTTCCTGCTTCCTGTGCAGGGAACTCTCTGTCAGCTCTCAGCTACGCTACCTGGTCCCTTGTTCTGGTCTCCGGTTTGGATCTCAGGATATATCCTCTGCAACTCAGCTCCCAGTTCCTTCGTCTCCTTCTGGGTCCCATTACGTCTGCGGCTCTGCTTCCATACCTGGCCCTGATCCACTGTTACCTCCTTGCCGTGGGTCACGTAAGTGCTCCAGTGGAGCCTGGTATTATCTCGCTTTTTACTCGGCGGCTTGCCGATTTCTTTAGTTTTTGGGGCTGCTTAGCCCATAGTTTAAGTTGGGGGTTCTGGACTTCGCCCCGCCGTGGGCTTAGCCTGCCTATTTCTCTGGTGGTTTTCAGTGTACATTTCTCTGTTACCCTCTGTCCTTCATTCCAGTTCCTTGTTAGGCAGGGCTCCCCGTTCTGTATTGGGTTGCTTTGGGGATTCGCTGTGCTGTGTTATACCCGAGTCTGTCTCTTGTGCCTGCAACTGGGTCGCAATCCCGTCATTGGCCAGATGCCGGCAGATAGGGGATCTTACTTAGTTAGGCCCGTTCGTCAGATCATCCTTTTGAGTAACCCCCTGACGATCGCTCACCCTTTGTCAGTCCTTAAGACCTGGCTGCATCGGGGCTGGAGTGGGCCTTACTTGCTCCTTCGAAAGCGGCGGCCACAGGTGAAGCCTAGTTCCTGCAGGGGTTTGACATCTGCCCGGGGGACTCAATGAAGTCAGTGTAGGTTTTGCTGTGGCCGTCCTAACCAGCGGTCCTGGCTATGGGCTCACGCCTGATCTCCAGCTTCCAGCCTCCGGTAGTTGCATCCAGCGCCCAGGTGGAAACCATAACAAGGAGGTAGTAATGAGCAGAGGAACAGGGCAGTAATAAGCAGAGGAAGGGGGCAGTAATGAGATGAGAACAGTAATGAGGATGGGACAGTAATGAGGAAAGGACAGTAATGAGCAGAGGAAGGGGGCAGTAATGAGAAGAGAACAGTAATGAGGATGGGGCAGTAATGAGATGGGGCAGTTATGAGGAGAGGACAGTAATGAGGAGGAGGTAGTAATGAGGGTGGGGCAGTAATGAGAAAAGGACAGTAATGAAGAGGAGGTAGTAATGAGGAGGGGGCAGTAATGAACAGAGGAAGGGGGCAGTAATGAGGAGAGAACAGTAATTAGGAGGGGGCAGTAATGAGGAAAGGACAGTAATGAGGAGAAGGTAGTAATAAGGAGATGAAGGGGGTAGTAATGAGGAGAGGAAGGGGGTAGTAATGAGATGCAGATCTTGGTGGTAGTAGCAAGGATAGTATTAAGGAGGAGGCAGCAATGAGGAGGAGGCAGTAGAGAGGAGGAGGTAGTAATGATCAGAGGAACGGGGCAGTAATGAGCAGAAGAAGGGGGCAGTAATGAGGAGAGAACAGTAATTAGGAGGGGCAGTAATGAGGAAAGGACAGTAATGAGGAGGGGGCAGTAATAAGGAGGGGGCAGTAATGAGGAGGGGGCAGTAATGAGCAGAGGAAGGGGGCAGTAATGAGGAGAGAACAGTAATTAGGAGGGGGCAGTAATGAGGAAAGGACAGTAATGAGGAGGAGGTAGTAATGAGGAGGGGGCAGTAATGAGCAGAGGAAGGGGGCAGTAATGAGGAGAGAACAGTAATTAGGAGGGGGCAGTAATGAGAAAAGGACAGTGATGAGGTAGTAATGAGGAGGAGGCAGTAATGAGCAGAGGAAGGGGGCAGTAATGAGGAGAGAACAGTTATTAGGAGGGGGCAGTAATGAGAAAAGGACAGTAATGAGGATGAGGTAGTAATGAGGAGGGGGCAGTAATGAGCAGAGGAATGGGGGCAGTAATTAGGAGGGGGCAGTAATGAGAAAAGGACAGTAATGAGGATGAGGTAGTAATGAGGAGGGGGCAGTAATGAGCAGAGGAAGGGGGCAGTAATTAGGAGGGGGCAGTAATGAGAAAAGGACTGTAATGAGGATGAGGTAGTAATGAGGAGGGGGCAGTAATGAGCAGAGGAAGGGGGCAGTAATGAGGAGAGAACAGTAATTAGGAGGGGGCAGTAATGAGAAAAGGACAGTGATGAGGTAGTAATGAGGAGGGGGCAGTAATGAGCAGAGGAAGGGGGCAGTAATGAGGAGTGAACAGTTATTAGGAGGGGGCAGTAATGAGAAAAGGACAGTAATGAGGATGAGGTAGTAATGAGGAGGGGGCAGTAATGAGCAGAGGAAGGGGGCAGTAATGGGGTCTCATGTTCTCTCCCGTCTCCATGTCCCACACCTGACGTGTAAATTCCTCACCTAAGGAGGTGACAATCCGTTGACGAGTCCTGGCCGGGAGACAGTTCTGGCCATGAGGACGAAGAGTAAAATGATCTGTTAACTTGATATAGTAATTACCGGTGTAGTCTGCCACGTCTCGTTATTACTGTGACTGATATAGCTGCACATATAGCACAGCACAGACATCACTCACATCAGTCATAAGAGTTATGGGGGACACAACTGGACGCCATGTTTATTTCATACATTATACATGAGCAGTGTAGGGGATTACCTGTTACACATTATACCTGAGCAGGGCAGGGGGTTACCGGTTATACATTATACCTGAGCAGGGCAGGGGGTTACCTGTTATACATTATACCTGAGCAGTGCAGGGGGTTACCTGTTATACATTATACCTGAGCAGTGCAGGGGGTTACCTGTTACACATTATACCTGAGCAGTGCAGGGGGTTACCTGTTACACATTATACCTGAGCAGTGCAGGGGGTTACCTGTTATACATTATACCTAAGCAGTGCAGGGGGTTACCTGTTATACATTATACCTGAGCAGTGCAGGGGGTTACCTGTTATACATTATACCTGAGCAGGGCAGGGGGTTACCTGTTACACATTATACCTGAGCAGTGCAGGGGGTTACCTGTTATACATTATTCCTAAGCAGTGCAGGGGATTACCTGTTACACGTTATACCTAAGCAGTGCAGGGGGTTACCTGTTATACATTATACCTAAGCAGTGCAGGGGGTTACCTGTTATAAATTATACCTGAGCAGGGCAGGGGGTTACCTGTTATACATTATACCTAAGCAGTGCAGGGGGTTACCTGTTATACATTATACATGAGCAGTGTAGGGGATTACCTGTTATACATTATACCTAAGCAGTGCAGGGGGTTACCTGTTATACATTATACCTGAGCAGGGCAGGGGGTTACCTGTTATACATTATACCTAAGCAGTGCAGGGGGTTACCTGTTATACATTATACATGAGCAGTGTAGGGGATTACCTGTTATACATTATACCTAAGCAGTGCAGGGGGTTACCTGTTATACATTATACCTGAGCAGGGCAGGGGGTTACCTGTTATACATTATACCTAAGCAGTGTAGGGGGTTACCTGTTATACATTATACCTGAGCAGTGCAGGGGGTTAACTATTATACCATATACCTGAGCAGTGCCGGGGGTTACCTGTTACACATTATACCTGAGCAGTGCAGGGGGTTATCTGTTATATATTATACCTGAGCAGTGCCGGGGGTTACCTGTTATACATTATACCTGAGTTGTGCAGGGGGTTATCTGTTATATATTATACCTGAGCAGGGCAGGGGGTTACCTGTTACACATTATATCTGAGCAGGGCAGGGGGTTACCTGTTACACATTATATCTGAGCAGTGCAGGGAGTTACCTGTTACACATTATACCTGAGCAGTGCAGGGAGTTACCTGTTATACATTATACCTGAGCAGTGCAGGGGGTTACTTGTTATATATTATACCTGAGCAGTGCAGGGGGTTACCTGTTATACATTATACCTGAGCAGTGCAGGGGGTTATCTGTTATATATTATACCTGAACAGGGCAGTGGGTTACCTGTTATACATTATACCTGAGCAGTGCAGGGGGTTACCTGTTATACATTATACCTGAGCAGTGCAGGGGGTTATCTGTTATATATTATACCTGAGCAGTGCAGGGGATTACCTGTTACACATTATACCTGAGCAGGGCAGGGGGTTATCTGTTATACATTATACCTGAGCAGTGCAGGGGGTTACCTGTTACACATTATACCTGAGCAGTGCAGGGGGTTACCGGTTATACATTATACCTGAGCAGTGCCGGGGGTTACCTGTTATACATTATACCTGAGCAGGGCAGGGGGTTACCTGTTATACATTGTACCTAAACAGTGCAGGGGGTTATCTGTTATATATTATACCTGAGCAGTACCGGGGGTTACCTGTTATACATTATACCTGAGTTGTGCAGGGGGTTACCTGTTATACATTATACCTGAGCAGGGCAGGGGGTTATCTGTTATATATTATACCTGAGCAGTGCAGGGGATTACCTGTTACACATTATATCTGAGCAGTGCAGGGGGTTACCTGTTATACATTATACCTGAGCAGTGCCGGGGGTTACCTGTTATACATTATACCTGAGCAGTGCAGGGGGTTACCTGTTACACATTATACCTGAGCAGTGCAGGGGATTACCTGTTATACATTATACCTGAGCAGTGCAGGGGGTTACCTGTTATACATTATACCTGAGCAGGGCAGGGGGTTACATGTTATACCTGAGCAGTGCCGGGGGTTACCTGTTATACGTTATACCTGAGCAGGGCAGGGGGTTACCTGTTATACATTATACCTGGGCAGGGGGTTACCTGTTATACATTATCCCTGAGCATGATGGGGGGGGGGTCACCTGTTATACATTATACCTGAGCATGATGGGGGGGGGGGTGTCACCTGTTATACATTATACCTGAGCATGATGGGGGCTGTCACCTGTTATACATTACACATGAGCTGGGGGAGTGTAACCCGCTATGAATTATACATGCATTATTATTACCTTCAGAACTATGCATCCACTACCCTATTATAACCTTATTAATGCCTATAATCACAACACTAATACCATCTTCAGTACTATTATCATTTTTAGGAGTATTATTATTTATGTCACTGTGATCACTCTTAGCACTATCATCAGCAGTGCTACTATCACCTACTGCACTATTATCATCTTCAGACCTATTATCACCTACTGCACTATTATCACCTACTGCACTATTATCACTTACTGCACTATTATCATCTTCAGACCTATTATCACCTACTGCACTATTATCACCTACTGAACTATTATCACCTACTGCACTATTATCACCTACTGCACTATTATCACCTACTGCACTATTATCACTTACTGCACTATTATCATCTTCAGACCTATTATCATATTCAGCACTATTATCATCTTCAGCTCTATTATCACCTACTGCACTATTATCGTCTTCAGACCTATTATCATATTCAGCACTATTATCATCTTCAGCTCTATTATCACCTACTGCACTATTATCATCAGCAGTGCTACTATCAGCTACTGCACTATTATCATCATCAGCCCTATTATCATATTCAGCACTATTATCACCCATTGCACTATCATCATCGGCATCACTACAATTAGCTATTGCACTATTATCATCGGCAGCACTACTATAACCTATTGCACTTTTATCATATTCAGCCCTATTATTACCTATTGCACTATTATCATCGGCAGCACTTCTATCACCTATTGCACTATTATCATCGGCAGCACTACTATAACCTATTGCACTATTATCATCTTCAGCACTATTATCATCTTCAGCACTATTATCACCCATTGCACTATTATCACCTACTGCACTATTATCATCAGCAGTGCTACTATCACCTACTGCACTATTATCATCAGCCCTATTATCATATTGAGCACTATTATCATATTCAGCACTATTATTACCTATTGCACTATTTTCATCGGTAGCACTATTATCACCTATTGCACTATTATCTTAAGCACTATTATCATATTCAGCACTATTATTACCTGCAGTATTGCACTATTATCATCGGAAGCACTACTATCACCTATTGCACTATTATCATCTGCAGCACTACTATAACCTATTGCACTATTATCATCTTCAGCACTATTATTATATTCAGCACTATTATCACCTAATGCACTATTATCATAGGTAGGACTACTATAACCTATTGCATTATTATCATCTTCAGCACTATTTTCATCTTGAGCACTATTATCACCCATTGCACTATTATCATCATCAGCACTACTATCACCTATTGCACTATTATCTTCAGCACTATTATCATATTCAGCACTATTATCACCCATTGCACTATTATCATCGGCAGCACTACTATCACCTATTGCACTATTATCATTGGCAGCACTACTATAACCTATTGCACTATTATCATCTTCAGCACTATTATTATATTCAGCACTATTATCACCTAATGCACTATTATCATCTGCAGCACTACTATCACCTATTGCACTATTATCATAGGTAGCACTACTATAACCTATTGCACTACTATCATCTTCAGCACTATTTTCATCTTTAGCACTATTTTCATCTTGAGCACTATTATCACCCATTGCACTATTATCATCATCAGCACTACTATCACCTATTGCACTATTATCTTCAGCACTATTATCACCCATTGCACTATTATCAATGGCAGCACTGCTATCACCTATTGCACTATTATCATCTTCAGCACTATTATCCCTTCTAGCAGTATTATCTTCAGCAGCAGTGTTATCAACTGTTGCACTATTATATTTGACTGCATTCGAATTATCTTTAGCATTATTATCATCATTAGCACTGTTATAATCTTCACCACTATTTTTATCATCCACTCTATTATCATCGGCAGCACTATTATCACCTATAGTACGATTATCATCTTCAGCACTATTAACACCTATTTCTCTATTATCATCAGTATCATTATTATCACCTATAGCACTATTATTATTTTCAACACTATTATCACCTATGGTACTATTATAATCTTCAGCACTGTTATCACCTATAACACAATTATCATCTTCAGCACTATGATCATCTTCAGCACTATTATCATCTTCAGCACTATTATCATCTTCAGCACTGTATCATATTCAGCACTATTATCGCCTATAGAACTTCTATCATATTCAGCTCTATTATCACCTATAACACAATTACCATATTCAGCATTATTATAACCTATAGCACTATTATAATCTTCAGCACTTTTATCATCTATTGCAATCTCCGATCCCTGCTGCGATCCTCCCTGCAGCGCCCCCGGCCGCATCCCCCATAGTATCAACATCGGGCAGCCCAGCATCGATAGCCCATTGTAGCCTATGGCTACATATCGCACTGCCCGAGCCGCAGTGCGGTCAACGGGGTCGCAAGAGGGTCAGCGCATAACCGCACATGCGCAGACCCCCCGGCTTCCGGCTCCTGGCATCGCAGAGACAGGCTCCTTTCGGAGCCCTGTCCCTGCAGTGCCAGGTATGATACATCCCGGTGATATGATCACATTTTACAATGCGATCCTGGGCAGTAATATTCCGCCCAGATCGCATTGTAAATGCGATCTTGATAAATGTGCCCCTATGTCATGCTATCACTCACACTCACGCTCACAGTATCACACTATGGCCCTTATTCTGGTTGGTGCGGTAATGTCCGCGTGCGGTCGGTCCGCCGATGTTTAGTGTTCTCTGCGCATGTGCGAACTGGACGCACGGCCAAAATCCGCATGAAATGTGTACACTACGAACAGGGGGTGGAGAGGGGCGTGAAGGGCTGTTTGGCCTCATTAACATATGCATACGCCCCGCGTTTTTATGGGCGTTCCCATGAAAACGCTGGGCGTACGTATGGTAATGCGGCCGTGACGCACGTGTAGGGGGCGGACATATGACATCGCCGGATGTCAGCTGCCCGCCCAGATCCCTGCTTTTGCACGGAAAAATGTCCGTGTGGTCTGAGGTTGCGGGAGCTGGTGGAGCACTCGGTCCTGCATTCGATGGTCTGCGACCATCGAATGATGGGGGAGGTTCCCTGAGATGGAGGAGGCGTATTCCGTGTAAAATACACGTGCGGTCATGCTATCACTCACACTCACGCTCACACTATGTGATGTTATCACTCAGTCACACTCAGAGTATCACACTATGTCATGCTATCACTCACACTCATACTCACATTGTCACACTATGTCATGTGATTACTCACACTCACCCTCACAGTCTGACACTATGTCATGCTATCAATCCCACTCACACTCACCCTCACAGTATCACACTATGCCATGCTATCAATCCCACTCACACTCACCCTCACAGTATCACACTGTCATGCTAACACTCACACTCACAGTATCACACTATGTCATGCTATCACTCACCCTCACAGTCTGACACTATGTCATGCTATCACTCACACTCACAGTATCACACTATGTCATGCTATCAATCACACTCAAACTCACCCTCACAGTATCACACTATGTCATGTTATCACTCACACTCACCCTCACAGTATCACACTATGTCATGCTATCACTCACACTCACAGTATCACACTATGTCATGCTATCAATCATACTCACTCTCACCCTCACAGTATCACAATATGTCATGCTAAAACTCACACTCACATTATCTCACTATGGCCCTTATTCTGATCGGTGCGGCCGGATCCGAATATGCGGCCAGGACCGTGCGTGCGAAACCCCGCCTTCCATACGGATCGCCAACTCCGTCCGAATGCGGTAAGAAGCTGTCCGAACGGACCGCACGTGTATTTTTCATGGAATACGCCTCCTCCATCTCAGGGAACCTCCCCCATCATTCGATGGTCGCAGACCATCGAATGCAGGAACCGAGTGGTCCACCAGCTCCCGCAACCTCAGACCACACGGACATTTTTCCGTGCAAAAGCAGGGATCTGGGCGGGCAGCTGACATCCGGCGATGTCATATGTCCGCCCCCTACACGTGCGTCACGGCCGCATTACCATACGTACGCCCAGCGTTTGCATGGGAAAGCCCATGAAACGCGGGGCGTATGCATATGGTAATGAGCCCAAATAGCCCTTCACGCCCCTCTCCACCCCCTGTTCGGAGTGTTCACATTTCATGCGGGATTTGGCCGTACGCCCCGCTCGCACATGCGCAGAGATGCCTCTGCACATGCGCAGACACAAAACATCGGCGGTACGAACGCACGCGGATATTACCGCACCAACCAGAATAAGGGCCTATGTCATGTTATCACTCACCCTCACAGTATCACACTATGTCATGCTATCACTCACTCACCCTCACAGTATCACAGTATTTCATGTTATCACTCACACTCACCCTCACAGTTTCACACAATGTCATGCTAACACTCACACTCACCCTCACAGTATCACAGTATGTCATGTTATCACTCACACTCACCCTCACAGTATCACACAATGTCATGCTAACACTCACACTCACCCTCACAGTATCACACTATGTCATGTTATCACTCACACTCACCCTCACAGTATCACACTATGTCATGCTATCACTCACCCTCACAGTCTCACACTATGTCATGTTATCACTCACACTCACCCTCACAGTATCACACTATGTCATGCTATCACTCACACTCACCCTCACAGTATCACACAATGTCATGCTAACACTCACACTCACAGGATCACACTATGTCATGTTATCACTCACTCACCCTCACAGTATCACACTATGTCATGCTATCACTCACACTCACCCTTACAGTATCACACTATGTCATGTTATCACTCACCCTCACAGTATCACACTATGTCATGCTATCACTCACACTCACCCTCACAGTATCACACAATGTCATGCTAACACTCACACTCACAGTATCACACTATGTCATGCTATCACTCACGCTCACAGTATCACACTATGTCATGCTATCAATCACACTCACGCTCACAGTATCACACTATGTCATGCTATCACTCACCCTCACAGTCTCACACTATGTCATGTTATCACTCACACTCACCCTCACAGTATCACACTATGTCATGCTATCACTCACACTCACCCTCACAGTTTCACAATATGTCATGCTAAAACTCACACTCACAGTATCACACTATGTCATGCTATCACTCACACTCACCCTCACAGTATCACACTATGTCATGCTATCACTCACACTCACCCTCCCAGTATCACACTATGTCATGCTATCACTCACACTCACAGTCTCACACTATGTCATGTTATCACTCACACTCACCCTCACAGTCTCACACTATGTCATGTTATCACTCACACTCACCCTCACAGTCTCACACTATGTCATGCTATCACTCACACTCACCCTCACAGTCTCACACTATGTCATGTTATCACTCACACTCACCCTCACAGTCTAACACTATGTCATGTTAACACTCACACTCACCCTCACAGTATCACACTATGTCATGTTATCACTCACACTCACAGTCTCACACTATGTCATGCTCACACAGTCTCACCTCCAACACCATCTCGGTCAGGTGTGCCTGCCTCTGTGCAGTGCGGTCTCCTGGATCAGGACTCTGCTGTAGCAGGACACAGAAGACATCATTCTTCTTCATCAGCTGCCGGTAGTTCCTCTCCCCGATTTCCAGGACACGGTCTCGGCCATCATATGTGGGGAAGTGGAGGCCTTCCTCAGCCCCGCACAGGGCCAGCAGGGTCCCCCAGAGAAGGAGGTTGAAGGCTTGCATGGTGCAGAGTGACAGGGAGAGCCACGGGCGCCCACCTTACATAGCGGCCCCCACACACACCCCTTGCCGGATTTAGGACACAGTTGTTTCAGCACTATAAATAGCAGGGTGAGGGGCAGGATTAGCTGGAGGGGTGGCAGGGGTCAGTCCTGTATGGGGTATGCAGGAACGCTCCCTCTAACTGTCGCAGTCCTTATGTCAGTGGTCCAAGGGGCCTATTCACCAATCTGCATTACTACTGAGCGGTTATTCTTACAGACCCAAATTATCGCAGAAACATCTGAGGAACACAGACCCCGGTGTGGTAAGGGTTAATGCAACACAGAGCTGGGCATGCGTAGGTATAACTGGTGTTACCCTGTAGCCTCTGTGTCTCCCCCCTCAGGTCCCTGTCGGAGGAGTGTTAGGAGATAGGTGCCCTCACCTGTACAGGTATAACTGGTGTTACCCTGTAGCCTCTGTGTCTCCCCCCTCAGGTCCCTGTCAGAGGGGTGTTAGGAGATAGGTGCCCTCACCTGTACAGGTATAGCTGCTGTTACCCTGTAGCCTCTGTGTCTCTCCCCCCTCAGGTCCCTGTCAGAGGGGTGTTAGGAGATAGGTGCCCTCACCTGTACAGGTATAGCTGCTGTTACCCTGTAGCCTCTGTGTCTCTCCCCCCTCAGGTCCCTGTCAGAGGGGTGTTAGGAGATAGGTGCCCTCACCTGTACAGGTATAGCTGGTGTTACCCTGTAGCCTCTGTGTCTCTCCCCCCTCAGGTCCCTGTCGGAGGGGTGTTAGGAGATAGGTGCCCTCACCTGTACAGGTATAACTGGTGTTACCCTGTAGCCTCTGTGTCTCCCCCCTCAGGTCCCTGTCAGAGGGGTGTTAGGAGATAGGTGCCCTCACCTGTACAGGTATAACTGGTGTTACCCTGTAGCCTCTGTGTCTCCCCCCTCAGGTCCCTGTCGGAGGAGTGTTAGGAGATAAATGCCTCACCTGTACAGGTATAACTGGTGTTACCCTGTAGCCTCTGTGTCTCTCCCCCCCTCAGGTCCCTGTCAGAGGGGTGTTAGGAGATAGGTGCCCTCACCTGTACAGGTATAACTGGTGTTACCCTGTAGCCTCTGTGTCTCTCCCCCCTCAGTTCCCTGTCAGAGGGGTGTTAGGAGATAGGTGCCCTCACCTGTACAGGTATAGCTGCTGTTACCCTGTAGCCTCTGTGTCTCCCCCCTCAGGTCCCTGTCAGAGGGGTGTTAGGAGATAGGTGCCCTCACCTGTACAGGTATAGCTGGTGTTACCCCGTAGCCTCTGTGTCTCTCCCCCCTCAGGTCCCTTTCGGAGGGGTGTTAGGAGATAGGTGCCTCACCTGTACAGGTATAACTGCTGTTACCATGTAGCCTCTGTGTCTCCCCCCTCAGGTCCCTGTCGGAGGGGTGTTAGGAGATAGGTGCCCTCACCTGTACAGGTATAGCTGCTGTTACCCTGTAGCCTCTGTGTCTCTCCCCCCTCAGGTCCCTGTCAGAGGGGTGTTAGGAGATAGGTGCCCTCACCTGTACAGGTATAGCTGCTGTTACCCTGTAGCCTCTGTGTCTCCCCCCCTCAGGTCCCTGTCGCAGGGGTGTTAGGAGATAGGTGCCCTCACCTGTACAGGTATAGCTGCTGTTACCCTGTAGCCCCTGTGTCTCTCCCCCCTCAGGTCCCTGTCTGAGAGGTGTTAGGAGATAGGTGCCCTCACCTGTACAGGTATAGCTGCTGTTACCCTGTAGCCTCTGTGTCTCTCCCCCCTCAGGTCCCTGTCGGAGGAGTGTTAGGAGATAGGTGCCCTCACCTGTACAGGTATAGCTGCTGTTACCCTGTAGCCTCTGTGTCTCCCCCCTCAGGTCCCTGTCGGAGGAGTGTTAGGAGATAGGTGCCCTCACCTGTACAGGTATAACTGGTGTTACCCTGTAGCCTCTGTGTCTCTCCCCCCTCAGGTCCCTGTCGGAGGAGTGTTAGTAGATAGGTGCCCTCACCTGTACAGGTATAACTGGTGTTACCCTGTAGCCTCTGTGTCTCTCCCCCCTCAGGTCCCTGTCAGAGGGGTATTAGGAGATAGGTGCCCTCACCTGTACAGGTATAGCTGCTGTTACCCTGTAGCCTCTGTGTCTCCCCCCTCAGGTCCCTGTCAGAGGGGTGTTAGGAGATAGGTGCCCTCACCTGTACAGGTATAGCTGCTGTTACCCTGTAGCCTCTGTGTCTCCCCCCTCAGGTTCCTGTCAGAGGGGTGTTAGGAGATAGGTGCCCTCACCTGTACAGGTATAGCTGCTGTTACCCTGTAGCCTCTGTGTCTATCCCCCCTCAGGTCCCTGTCAGAGGGGTGTTAGGAGATAGGTGCCCTCACCTGTACAGGTATAGCTGCTGTTACTCTGTAGCCTCTGTGTCTCTCCCCCCTCAGGTCCCTGTCAGAGGGGTGTTAGGAGATAGGTGCCCTCACCTGTACAGGTATAGCTGGTGTTACCCTGTAGCCTCTGTGTCTCCCCCCTCAGGTTCCTGTCAGAGGGGTGTTAGGAGATAGGTGCCCTCACCTGTACAGGTATAGCTGCTGTTACCCTGTAGCCTCTGTGTCTATCCCCCCTCAGGTCCCTGTCAGAGGGGTGTTAGGAGATAGGTGCCCTCACCTGTACAGGTATAGCTGGTGTTACCCTGTAGCCTCTGTGTCTCCCCCCTCAGGTTCCTGTCAGAGGGGTGTTAGGAGATAGGTGCCCTCACCTGTACAGGTATAGCTGCTGTTACCCTGTAGCCTCTGTGTCTATCCCCCCTCAGGTCCCTGTCAGAGGGGTGTTAGGAGATAGGTGCCCTCACCTGTACAGGTATAGCTGCTGTTACTCTGTAGCCTCTGTGTCTCTCCCCCCTCAGGTCCCTGTCAGAGGGGTGTTAGGAGATAGGTGCCCTCACCTGTACAGGTATAGCTGGTGTTACCCTGTAGCCTCTGTGTCTCCCCCCTCAGGTTCCTGTCAGAGGGGTGTTAGGAGATAGGTGCCCTCACCTGTACAGGTATAGCTGCTGTTACCCTGTAGCCTCTGTGTCTATCCCCCCTCAGGTCCCTGTCAGAGGGGTGTTAGGAGATAGGTGCCCTCACCTGTACAGGTATAGCTGCTGTTACCCTGTAGCCTCTGTGTCTCTCTCCCCTCAGGTCCCTGTCGGAGGGGTGTTAGGAGATAGGTGCCCTCACATGTACAGGTATAGCTGCTGTTACCCTGTAGCCTCTGTGTCTCTCCCCCCTCAGGTCCCTGTCGGAGTGGTGTTAGGAGATAGGTGCCCTCACCTGTACAGGTATAGCTGGTGTTACCCTGTAGCCTCTGTGTCTCTCCCCCCTCAGGTCCCTGTCAGAGGGGTGTTAGGAGATAGGTGCCCTCACCTGTACAGGTATAGCTGCTGTTACCCTGTAGCCTCTGTGTCTCCCCCCTCAGGTCCCTGTCAGAGGAGTGTTAGGAGATAGGTGCCCTCACCTGTACAGGTATAACTGGTGTTACCCTGTAGCCTCTGTGTCTATCCCCCCTCAGGTCCCTGTCAGAGGGGTGTTAGGAGATAGGTGCCCTCACCTCTACAGGTATAGCTGCTGTTACCCTGTAGCCTCTGTGTCTCTCCCCCCTCAGGTCCCTGTTGGAGGGGTGTTAGGAGATAGGTGCCCTCACCTGTACAGGTATAGCTGCTGTTACCCTGTAGCCTCTGTGTCTATCCCCCCTCAGGTCCCTGTCAGAGGAGTGTTAGGAGATAGGTGCCCTCACCTGTACAGGTATAACTGGTGTTACCCTGTAGCCTCTGTGTCTCCCCCCTCAGGTCCCTGTCGGAGTGGTGTTAGGAGATAGGTGCCCTCACCTGTACAGGTATAGCTGCTGTTACCCTGTAGCCTCTGTGTCTCCCCCCTCAGGTCCCTGTCAGAGGGGTGTTAGGAGATAGGTGCCCTCACCTGTACAGGTATAGCTGCTGTTACCCTGTAGCCTCTGTGTCTCCCCCCTCAGGTCCCTGTCGGAGGAGTGTTAGGAGATAGGTGCCCTCACCTGTACAGGTATAACTGGTGTTACCCTGTAGCCTCTGTGTCTCCCCCCTCAGGTCCCTGTCAGAGGGGTGTTAGGAGATAGGTGCCCTCACCTGTACAGGTATAGCTGGTGTTACCCTGTAGCCTCTGTGTCTCCCCCCTCAGGTCCCTGTCGGAGTGGTGTTAGGAGATAGGTGCCCTCACCTGTACAGGTATAGCTGCTGTTACCCTGTAGCCTCTGTGTCTCCCCCCTCAGGTCCCTGTCGGAGGAGTGTTAGGAGATAGGTGCCCTCACCTGTACAGGTATAGCTGCTGTTACCCTGTAGCCTCTGTGTCTCCCCCCTCAGGTCCCTGTCGGAGGGGTGTTAGGAGATAGGTGCCCTCACCTGTACAGGTATAGCTGCTGTTACCCTGTAACCTCTGTGTCTCTCCCCCCTCAGGTCCCTGTCGGAGGGGTGTTAGGAGATAGGTGCCCTCACCTGTACAGGTATAACTGCTGTTACCCTGTAGCCTCTGTGTCTCCCCCCTCAGGTCCCTGTCAGAGGAGTGTTAGGAGATAGGTGCCCTCACCTGTACAGGTATAACTGGTGTTACCCTGTAGCCACTGTGTCTCTCCCCCTCAGGTCCCTGTCGGAGGAGTGTTAGGAGATAGGTGCCCTCACCTGTACAGGTATAGCTGCTGTTACCCTGTAGCCTCTGTGTCTCCCCCCTCAGGTCCCTGTCAGAGGGGTGTTAGGAGATAGGTGCCCTCACCTGTACAGGTATAACTGCTGTTACCCTGTAGCCTCTGTGTCTCCCCCCTCAGGTCCCTGTCGGAGGGGTGTTAGGAGATAGGTGCCTCACCTGTACAGGTATAACTGGTGTTACCCTGTAGCCTCTGTGTCTCCCCCCCTCATGTCCCTGTCAGAGGGGTGTTAGGAGATAGGTGCCTCACCTGTACAGGTATAGCTGCTGTTACCCTGTAGCCTCTGTGTCTCCCCCCTCAGGTCCCTGTTGGAGGGGTGTTAGGAGATAGGTGCCCTCACCTGTACAGGTATAGCTGCTGTTACCCTGTAGCCTCTGTGTCTCCCCCCCCCTCAGGTCCCTGTTGGAGGGGTGTTAGGAGATAGGTGCCCTCACCTGTACAGGTATAGCTGGTGTTACCCTGTAGCCTCTGTGTCTCTCATCTCTCAGGTCCCTGTCGGAGGGGTGTTAGGAGATAGGTGCCCTCACCTGTACAGGTATAGCTGCTGTTACCCTGTAGCCTCTGTGTCTCTCTCCCCTCAGGTCCCTGTCGGAGGAGTGTTAGGAGATAGGTGCCCTCACCTGTACACGTATAGCTGGTGTTACCCTGTAACCTCTGTGTCTCTCCCTCTCAGGTCCCTGTCAGAGGGGTGTTAGGAGATAGATGCCCTCACCTGTACAGGTATAGCTGCTGTTACCCTGTAGCCTCTGTGTCTCTCCCCCCTCAGGTCCCTGTTGGAGGGGTGTTAGGAGATAGGTGCCCTCACCTGTACAGGTATAGCTGCTGTTACCCTGTAGCCTCTGTGTCTCTCCCCCCTCAGGTCCCTGTCGGAGGGGTGTTAGGAGATAGGTGCCCTCACCTGTACAGGTATAGCTGCTGTTACCCTGTAGCCTCTGTGTCTCCCCCCCCCCCTCAGGTCCCTGTTGGAGGGGTGTTAGGAGATAGGTGCCCTCACCTGTACAGGTATAGCTGCTGTTACCCTGTAGCCTCTGTGTCTCTCCCCCCTCAGGTCTCTGTCAGAGGGGTGTTAGGAGATAGGTGCCCTCACCTGTACAGGTATAGCTGCTGTTACCCTGTAGCCTCTGTGTCTCTCCCCCCTCAGGTCCCTGTCAGAGGGGTGTTAGGAGATAGGTGCCCTCACCTGTACAGGTATAGCTGCTGTTACCCTGTAGCCTCTTTGTCTCTCCCCCCTCAGGTCCCTGTCAGAGGAGTGTTAGGAGATAGGTGCCCTCACCTGTACAGGTATAGCTGCTGTTACCCTGTAGCCTCTGTGTCTCCCCCCTCAGGTCCCTGTCGGAGGGGTGTTAGGAGATAGGTGCCCTCACCTGTACAGGTATAACTGGTGTTACCCTGTAGCCTCTGTGTCTCTCCCCCCTCAGGTCCCTGTCGGAGGGGTGTTAGGAGATAGGTGCCCTCACCAGTACAGGTATAGCTGCTGTTACCCTGTAGCCTCTGTGTCTCTCCCCCTCAGGTCCTTGTCAGAGGGGTGTTAGGAGATAGGTGCCCTCACCTGTACAGGTATAACTGCTGTTACCCTGTAGCCTCTGTGTCTCCCCCCTCAGGTCCCTGTCAGAGGGGTGTTAGGAGATAGGTGCCCTCACCTGTACAGGTATAACTGGTGTTACCCTGTAGCCTCTGTGTCTCTCCCCCCTCAGGTCCCTGTCAGAGGGGTGTTAGGAGATAGGTGCCCTCACCTGTACAGGTATAACTGGTGTTACCCTGTAGCCTCTCTGTCTCTCCCCCTCAGGTCCCTGTCGGAGGGGTGTTAGGAGATAGGTGCCCTTACCTGTACAGGTATAGCTGGTGTTACCCTGTAGCCTCTGTGTCTCCCCCCTCAGGTCCCTGTTGGAGGGGTGTTAGGAGATAGGTGCCCTCACCTGTACAGGTATAGCTGCTGTTACCCTGTAGCCTCTGTGTCTCTCCCCCCTCAGGTCCCTGTCGGAGGAGTGTTAGGAGATAGGTGCCCTCACCTGTACAGGTATAGCTGCTGTTACCCTGTAGCCTCTGTGTCTCCCCCCCCCTCAGGTCCCTGTTGGAGGGGTGTTAGGAGATAGGTGCCCTCACCTGTACAGGTATAGCTGGTGTTACCCTGTAGCCTCTGTGTCTCTCATCTCTCAGGTCCCTGTCGGAGGGGTGTTAGGAGATAGGTGCCCTCACCTGTACAGGTATAGCTGCTGTTACCCTGTTGCCTCTGTGTCTCTCCCCCTCAGGTCCCTGTCGGAGGGGTGTTAGGAGATAGGTGCCCTCACCTGTACAGGTATAGCTGCTGTTACCCTGTAGCCTCTGTGTCTCCCCCCCCCCTCAGGTCCCTGTTGGAGGGGTGTTAGGAGATAGGTGCCCTCACCTGTACAGGTATAGCTGCTGTTACCCTGTAGCCTCTGTGTCTCTCCCCCCTCAGGTCTCTGTCAGAGGGGTGTTAGGAGATAGGTGCCCTCACCTGTACAGGTATAGCTGCTGTTACCCTGTAGCCTCTGTGTCTCTCCTCCCTCAGGTCCCTGTCAGAGGGGTGTTAGGAGATAGGTGCCCTCACCTGTACAGGTATAGCTGCTGTTACCCTGTAGCCTCTTTGTCTCTCCCCCCTCAGGTCCCTGTCAGAGGAGTGTTAGGAGATAGGTGCCCTCACCTGTACAGGTATAGCTGCTGTTACCCTGTAGCCTCTGTGTCTCCCCCCTCAGGTCCCTGTCGGAGGGGTGTTAGGAGATAGGTGCCCTCACCTGTACAGGTATAACTGGTGTTACCCTGTAGCCTCTGTGTCTCTCCCCCCTCAGGTCCCTGTCGGAGGGGTGTTAGGAGATAGGTGCCCTCACCAGTACAGGTATAGCTGCTGTTACCCTGTAGCCTCTGTGTCTCTCCCCCCTCAGGTCCTTGTCAGAGGGGTGTTAGGAGATAGGTGCCCTCACCTGGGGCGGGATGTTGTAACATCCGCGCCCATTATCGCCGGACATCGCATTATTAATAACGGCATATGCTGTAACATATGCCGTTATTAATGCAAGGGACAGCTCTTGCGGTAAGAGCTGTCCCTTGCGATGCGGTGACGGCGCTGGACTTCCGGGTCTGTGACCCGGGAGTCCATCTGCGCATGCGCAGACCCCGGCGCCGGCCGCAGGGCACGCTGGGAGGGATCCGTGACGGATCCCTCAAACAGCGCTGCGGTAAGAAGCCCATAGGCTTCTGCAGGGATTCGCCAGCTTTAGCTGGCGATTCCCTCCGCAGCGCTGACACTGCGGAGGCGCCATATAGCATATAGAGATGCGGTAGAAACCCCGAAAACGGGGTTTTTACCGCATTTCTGCTATATAGCATCCCGCCCCTGTACAGGTATAACTGCTGTTACCCTGTAGCCTCTGTGTCTCCCCCCTCAGGTCCCTGTCAGAGGGGTGTTAGGAGATAGGTGCCCTCACCTGTACAGGTATAACTGGTGTTACCCTGTAGCCTCTGTGTCTCTCCCCCCTCAGGTCCCTGTCAGAGGGGTGTTAGGAGATAGGTGCCCTCACCTGTACAGGTATAACTGGTGTTACCCTGTAGCCTCTCTGTCTCTCCCCCTCAGGTCCCTGTCGGAGGGGTGTTAGGAGATAGGTGCCCTTACCTGTACAGGTATAGCTGGTGTTACCCTGTAGCCTCTGTGTCTCCCCCCTCAGGTCCCTGTTGGAGGGGTGTTAGGAGATAGGTGCCCTCACCTGTACAGGTATAGCTGCTGTTACCCTGTAGCCTCTGTGTCTCTCCCCCCTCAGGTCCCTGTCAGAGGGGTGTTAGGAGATAGGTGCCCTCACCTGTACAGGTATAGCTGCTGTTACCCTGTAGCCTCTGTGTCTCCCCCCTCAGGTCCATGTCGGAGGGGTGTTAGGAGATAGGTGCCCTCACCTGTACAGGTATAGCTGCTGTTACCCTGTAGCCTCTGTGTCTCTCCCCCCTCAGGTCCCTGTCGGAGGAGTGTTAGGAGATAGGTGCCTCACCTGTACAGGTATAGCTGCTGTTACCCTGTAGCCTCTGTGTCTCTCCCCCCTCAGGTCCCTGTCAGAGGGGTGTTAGGAGATAGGTGCCCTCACCTGTACAGGTATAGCTGCTGTTACCCTGTAGCCTCTGTGTCTCTGCCCCCTCAGGTCCCTGTCGGAGGAGTGTTAGGAGATAGGTGCCTCACCTGTACAGGTATAGCTGCTGTTACCCTGTAGCCTCTGTGTCTCTCCCCCCTCAGGTCCCTGTCAGAGGGGTGTTAGGAGATAGGTGCCCTCACCTGTACAGGTATAGCTGCTGTTACCCTGTAGCCTCTGTGTCTCTCCCCCCTCAGGTCCCTGTCGGAGTGGTGTTAGGAGATAGGTGCCCTCACCTGTACAGGTATAGCTGGTGTTACCCTGTAGCCTCTGTGTCTCTCCCCCCTCAGGTCCCTGTCAGAGGGGTGTTAGGAGATAGGTGCCCTCACCTGTACAGGTATAGCTGCTGTTACCCTGTAGCCTCTGTGTCTCCCCCCTCAGGTCCCTGTCAGAGGAGTGTTAGGAGATAGGTGCCCTCACCTGTACAGGTATAACTGGTGTTACCCTGTAGCCTCTGTGTCTATCCCCCCTCAGGTCCCTGTCAGAGGGGTGTTAGGAGATAGGTGCCCTCACCTCTACAGGTATAGCTGCTGTTACCCTGTAGCCTCTGTGTCTCTCCCCCCTCAGGTCCCTGTTGGAGGGGTGTTAGGAGATAGGTGCCCTCACCTGTACAGGTATAGCTGCTGTTACCCTGTAGCCTCTGTGTCTATCCCCCCTCAGGTCCCTGTCAGAGGAGTGTTAGGAGATAGGTGCCCTCACCTGTACAGGTATAACTGGTGTTACCCTGTAGCCTCTGTGTCTCTCCCCCCTCAGGTCCCTGTTGGAGGGGTGTTAGGAGATAGGTGCCCTCACCTGTACAGGTATAGCTGCTGTTACCCTGTAGCCTCTGTGTCTATCCCCCCTCAGGTCCCTGTCAGAGGAGTGTTAGGAGATAGGTGCCCTCACCTGTACAGGTATAACTGGTGTTACCCTGTAGCCTCTGTGTCTCTCCCCCCTCAGGTCCCTGTTGGAGGGGTGTTAGGAGATAGGTGCCCTCACCTGTACAGGTATAGCTGCTGTTACCCTGTAGCCTCTGTGTCTATCCCCCCTCAGGTCCCTGTCAGAGGAGTGTTAGGAGATAGGTGCCCTCACCTGTACAGGTATAACTGGTGTTACCCTGTAGCCTCTGTGTCTCCCCCCTCAGGTCCCTGTCGGAGTGGTGTTAGGAGATAGGTGCCCTCACCTGTACAGGTATAGCTGCTGTTACCCTGTAGCCTCTGTGTCTCCCCCCTCAGGTCCCTGTCAGAGGGGTGTTAGGAGATAGGTGCCCTCACCTGTACAGGTATAGCTGCTGTTACCCTGTAGCCTCTGTGTCTCCCCCCTCAGGTCCCTGTCGGAGGAGTGTTAGGAGATAGGTGCCCTCACCTGTACAGGTATAACTGGTGTTACCCTGTAGCCTCTGTGTCTCCCCCCTCAGGTCCCTGTCAGAGGGGTGTTAGGAGATAGGTGCCCTCACCTGTACAGGTATAGCTGCTGTTACCCTGTAGCCTCTGTGTCTCCCCCCTCAGGTCCCTGTCGGAGGAGTGTTAGGAGATAGGTGCCCTCACCTGTACAGGTATAGCTGCTGTTACCCTGTAGCCTCTGTGTCTCCCCCCTCAGGTCCCTGTCGGAGGAGTGTTAGGAGATAGGTGCCCTCACCTGTACAGGTATAGCTGCTGTTACCCTGTAGCCTCTGTGTCTCCCCCCTCAGGTCCCTGTCGGAGGGGTGTTAGGAGATAGGTGCCCTCACCTGTACAGGTATAGCTGCTGTTACCCTGTAACCTCTGTGTCTCTCCCCCCTCAGGTCCCTGTCGGAGGGGTGTTAGGAGATAGGTGCCCTCACCTGTACAGGTATAACTGCTGTTACCCTGTAGCCTCTGTGTCTCCCCCCTCAGGTCCCTGTCAGAGGAGTGTTAGGAGATAGGTGCCCTCACCTGTACAGGTATAACTGGTGTTACCCTGTAGCCACTGTGTCTCTCCCCCTCAGGTCCCTGTCGGAGGAGTGTTAGGAGATAGGTGCCCTCACCTGTACAGGTATAGCTGCTGTTACCCTGTAGCCTCTGTGTCTCCCCCCTCAGGTCCCTGTCAGAGGGGTGTTAGGAGATAGGTGCCCTCACCTGTACAGGTATAACTGCTGTTACCCTGTAGCCTCTGTGTCTCCCCCCTCAGGTCCCTGTCGGAGGGGTGTTAGGAGATAGGTGCCTCACCTGTACAGGTATAACTGGTGTTACCCTGTAGCCTCTCTGTCTTTCCCCCTCAGGTCCCTGTCAGAGGGGTGTTAGGAGATAGGTGCCTCACCTGTACAGGTATAGCTGCTGTTACCCTGTAGCCTCTGTGTCTCCCCCCTCAGGTCCCTGTTGGAGGGGTGTTAGGAGATAGGTGCCCTCACCTGTACAGGTATAGCTGCTGTTACCCTGTAGCCTCTGTGTCTCCCCCCCCCTCAGGTCCCTGTTGGAGGGGTGTTAGGAGATAGGTGCCCTCACCTGTACAGGTATAGCTGCTGTTACCCTGTAGCCTCTGTGTCTCTCATCTCTCAGGTCCCTGTCGGAGGGGTGTTAGGAGATAGGTGCCCTCACCTGTACAGGTATAGCTGCTGTTACCCTGTAGCCTCTGTGTCTCTCTCCCCTCAGGTCCCTGTCGGAGGAGTGTTAGGAGATAGGTGCCCTCACCTGTACACGTATAGCTGGTGTTACCCTGTAACCTCTGTGTCTCTCCCTCTCAGGTCCCTGTCAGAGGGGTGTTAGGAGATAGATGCCCTCACCTGTACAGGTATAGCTGCTGTTACCCTGTAGCCTCTGTGTCTCTCCCCCCTCAGGTCCCTGTTGGAGGGGTGTTAGGAGATAGGTGCCCTCACCTGTACAGGTATAGCTGCTGTTACCCTGTAGCCTCTGTGTCTCTCCCCCCTCAGGTCCCTGTCGGAGGGGTGTTAGGAGATAGGTGCCCTCACCAGTACAGGTATAGCTGCTGTTACCCTGTAGCCTCTGTGTCTCTCCCCCCTCAGGTCCTTGTCAGAGGGGTGTTAGGAGATAGGTGCCCTCACCTGTACAGGTATAACTGCTGTTACCCTGTAGCCTCTGTGTCTCCCCCCTCAGGTCCCTGTCAGAGGGGTGTTAGGAGATAGGTGCCCTCACCTGTACAGGTATAACTGGTGTTACCCTGTAGCCTCTCTGTCTCTCCCCCTCAGGTCCCTGTCGGAGGGGTGTTAGGAGATAGGTGCCCTTACCTGTACAGGTATAGCTGGTGTTACCCTGTAGCCTCTGTGTCTCCCCCCTCAGGTCCCTGTTGGAGGGGTGTTAGGAGATAGGTGCCCTCACCTGTACAGGTATAGCTGCTGTTACCCTGTAGCCTCTGTGTCTCTCCCCCCTCAGGTCCCTGTCGGAGGAGTGTTAGGAGATAGGTGCCCTCACCTGTACAGGTATAGCTGCTGTTACCCTGTAGCCTCTGTGTCTCCCCCCCCCCTCAGGTCCCTGTTGGAGGGGTGTTAGGAGATAGGTGCCCTCACCTGTACAGGTATAGCTGGTGTTACCCTGTAGCCTCTGTGTCTCTCATCTCTCAGGTCCCTGTCGGAGGGGTGTTAGGAGATAGGTGCCCTCACCTGTACAGGTATAGCTGCTGTTACCCTGTAGCCTCTGTGTCTCTCCCCCCTCAGGTCCCTGTCGGAGGGGTGTTAGGAGATAGGTGCCCTCACCTGTACAGGTATAGCTGCTGTTACCCTGTAGCCTCTGTGTCTCCCCCCCCCTCAGGTCCCTGTTGGAGGGGTGTTAGGAGATAGGTGCCCTCACCTGTACAGGTATAGCTGCTGTTACCCTGTAGCCTCTGTGTCTCTCCCCCCTCAGGTCTCTGTCAGAGGGGTGTTAGGAGATAGGTGCCCTCACCTGTACAGGTATAGCTGCTGTTACCCTGTAGCCACTGTGTCTCTCCTCCCTCAGGTCCCTGTCAGAGGGGTGTTAGGAGATAGGTGCCCTCACCTGTACAGGTATAGCTGCTGTTACCCTGTAGCCTCTTTGTCTCTCCCCCCTCAGGTCCCTGTCAGAGGAGTGTTAGGAGATAGGTGCCCTCACCTGTACAGGTATAGCTGCTGTTACCCTGTAGCCTCTGTGTCTCCCCCCTCAGGTCCCTGTCGGAGGGGTGTTAGGAGATAGGTGCCCTCACCTGTACAGGTATAACTGGTGTTACCCTGTAGCCTCTGTGTCTCTCCCCCCTCAGGTCCCTGTCGGAGGGGTGTTAGGAGATAGGTGCCCTCACCAGTACAGGTATAGCTGCTGTTACCCTGTAGCCTCTGTGTCTCTCCCCCCTCAGGTCCTTGTCAGAGGGGTGTTAGGAGATAGGTGCCCTCACCTGTACAGGTATAACTGCTGTTACCCTGTAGCCTCTGTGTCTCCCCCCTCAGGTCCCTGTCAGAGGGGTGTTAGGAGATAGGTGCCCTCACCTGTACAGGTATAACTGGTGTTACCCTGTAGCCTCTGTGTCTCTCCCCCCTCAGGTCCCTGTCAGAGGGGTGTTAGGAGATAGGTGCCCTCACCTGTACAGGTATAACTGGTGTTACCCTGTAGCCTCTCTGTCTCTCCCCCTCAGGTCCCTGTCGGAGGGGTGTTAGGAGATAGGTGCCCTTACCTGTACAGGTATAGCTGGTGTTACCCTGTAGCCTCTGTGTCTCCCCCCTCAGGTCCCTGTTGGAGGGGTGTTAGGAGATAGGTGCCCTCACCTGTACAGGTATAGCTGCTGTTACCCTGTAGCCTCTGTGTCTCTCCCCCCTCAGGTCCCTGTCAGAGGGGTGTTAGGAGATAGGTGCCCTCACCTGTACAGGCATAGCTGCTGTTACCCTGTAGCCTCTGTGTCTCCCCCCTCAGGTCCCTGTCGGAGGGGTGTTAGGAGATAGGTGCCCTCACCTGTACAGGTATAGCTGCTGTTACCCTGTAGCCTCTGTGTCTCTCCCCCCTCAGGTCCCTGTCGGAGGAGTGTTAGGAGATAGGTGCCTCACCTGTACAGGTATAGCTGCTGTTACCCTGTAGCCTCTGTGTCTCTCCCCCCTCAGGTCCCTGTCAGAGGGGTGTTAGGAGATAGGTGCCCTCACCTGTACAGGTATAGCTGCTGTTACCCTGTAGCCTCTGTGTCTCTCCCCCCTCAGGTCCCTGTCGGAGGAGTGTTAGGAGATAGGTGCCTCACCTGTACAGGTATAGCTGCTGTTACCCTGTAGCCTCTGTGTCTCTCCCCCCTCAGGTCCCTGTCAGAGGGGTGTTAGGAGATAGGTGCCCTCACCTGTACAGGTATAGCTGCTGTTACCCTGTAGCCTCTGTGTCTCTCCCCCCTCAGGTCCCTGTCGGAGTGGTGTTAGGAGATAGGTGCCCTCACCTGTACAGGTATAGCTGGTGTTACCCTGTAGCCTCTGTGTCTCTCCCCCCTCAGGTCCCTGTCAGAGGGGTGTTAGGAGATAGGTGCCCTCACCTGTACAGGTATAGCTGCTGTTACCCTGTAGCCTCTGTGTCTCCCCCCTCAGGTCCCTGTCAGAGGAGTGTTAGGAGATAGGTGCCCTCACCTGTACAGGTATAACTGGTGTTACCCTGTAGCCTCTGTGTCTATCCCCCCTCAGGTCCCTGTCAGAGGGGTGTTAGGAGATAGGTGCCCTCACCTCTACAGGTATAGCTGCTGTTACCCTGTAGCCTCTGTGTCTCTCCCCCCTCAGGTCCCTGTTGGAGGGGTGTTAGGAGATAGGTGCCCTCACCTGTACAGGTATAGCTGCTGTTACCCTGTAGCCTCTGTGTCTATCCCCCCTCAGGTCCCTGTCAGAGGAGTGTTAGGAGATAGGTGCCCTCACCTGTACAGGTATAGCTGCTGTTACCCTGTAGCCTCTTTGTCTCTCCCCCCTCAGGTCCCTGTCAGAGGAGTGTTAGGAGATAGGTGCCCTCACCTGTACAGGTATAGCTGCTGTTACCCTGTAGCCTCTGTGTCTCCCCCCTCAGGTCCCTGTCGGAGGGGTGTTAGGAGATAGGTGCCCTCACCTGTACAGGTATAACTGGTGTTACCCTGTAGCCTCTGTGTCTCTCCCCCCTCAGGTCCCTGTCGGAGGGGTGTTAGGAGATAGGTGCCCTCACCTGTACAGGTATAGCTGCTGTTACCCTGTAGCCTCTGTGTCTCTCCCCCCTCAGGTCCTTGTCAGAGGGGTGTTAGGAGATAGGTGCCCTCACCTGTACAGGTATAACTGCTGTTACCCTGTAGCCTCTGTGTCTCCCCCCTCAGGTCCCTGTCAGAGGGGTGTTAGGAGATAGGTGCCCTCACCTGTACAGGTATAACTGGTGATACCCTGTAGCCTCTGTGTCTCTCCCCCCTCAGGTCCCTGTCAGAGGGGTGTTAGGAGATAGGTGCCCTCACCTGTACAGGTATAACTGGTGTTACCCTGTAGCCTCTGTGTCTCTCCCCCCTCAGGTCCCTGTCGGAGGGGTGTTAGGAGATAGGTGCCCTCACCTGTACAGGTATAGCTGGTGTTACCCTGTAGCCTCTGTGTCTCCCCCCTCAGGTCCCTGTTGGAGGGGTGTTAGGAGATAGGTGCCCTCACCTGTACAGGTATAGCTGCTGTTACCCTGTAGCCTCTGTGTCTCTACCCCCTCACGTCCCTGTCGGAGGGGTGTTAGGAGATAGGTGCCCTCACCTGTACAGGTATAACTGGTGTTACCCTGTAGCCTCGGTGTCTCCCCCCTCAGGTCCCTGTCGGAGGGGTGTTAGGAGATAGGTGCCCTCACCTGTACAGGTATAGCTGCTGTTACCCTGTAGCCTCTGTGTCTCTCCCCCCTCAGGTCCCAGTCGGAGGGGTGTTAGGAGATAGGTGCCCTCACCTGTACAGGTATAGCTGCTGTTACCCTGTAGCCTCTGTGTCTCTCCCCCCTCAGGTCCCTGTTGGAGGGGTGTTAGGAGATAGGTGCCCTCACCTGTACAGGTATAGCTGCTGTTACCCTGTAGCCTCTGTGTCTCCCCCCTCAGGTCCCTGTTGGAGGGGTGTTAGGAGATAGGTGCCCTCACCTGTACAGGTATAGCTGCTGTTACCCTGTAGCCTCTGTGTCTATCCCCCCTCAGGTCCCTGTCGGAAGGGTGTTGGGAGATAGGTGCCCTCACCTGTACAGGTATAACTGGTGTTACCCTGTAGCCTCTGTGTCTCTCCCCCCTCAGGTCCCTGTCGGAGGGGTGTTAGGAGATAGGTGCCCTCACCTGTACAGGTATAGCTAGTGTTACCCTGTAGCCTCTGTGTCTCCCCCCTCAGGTCCCTGTCAGAGGGGTGTTAGGAGATAGGTGCCCTCACCTGTACAGGTATAACTGGTGTTACCCTGTAGCCTCTGTGTCTCTCCCCCCTCAGGTCCCTGTCGGAGGGGTGTTAGGAGATAGGTGCCCTCACCTGTACAGGTATAGCTGCTGTTACCCTGTAGCCTCTGTGTCTCCCCCCTCAGGTCCCTGTTGGAGGGGTGTTAGGAGATAGGTGCCCTCACCTGTACAGGTATAGCTGCTGTTACCCTGTAGCCTCTGTGTCTATCCCCCCTCAGGTCCCTGTCGGAGGGGTGTTAGGAGATAGGTGCCCTCACCTGTACAGGTATAGCTGCTGTTACCCTGTAGCCTCTGTGTCTCCCCCCTCAGGTCCCTGTCAGAGGAGTGTTAGGAGATAGGTGCCTCACCTGTACAGGTATAGCTGGTGTTACCCTGTAACCTCTGTGTCTCTCCCCCCTCAGGTCCCTGTCGGAGTGGTGTTAGGAGATAGGTGCCCTCACCTGTACAGGTATAGCTGCTGTTACCCTGTAGCCTCTGTGTCTATCCCCCCTCAGGTCCCTGTCGGAGGGGTGTTAGGAGATAGGTGCCTCACCTGTACAGGTATAGCTGGTGTTACCCTGTAGCCTCTGTGTCTCTCCCCCCTCAGGTCCCTGTCAGAGGGGTGTTAGGAGATAGGTGCCCTCACCTGTACAGGTATAGCTGCTGTTACCCTGTAGCCTCTGTGTCTCTCCCCCCTCAGGTCCCTGTCAGAGGGGTGTTAGGAGATAGGTGCCCTCACCTGTACAGGTATAGCTGGTGTTACCCTGTAACCTCTGTGTCTCTCCCACCTCAGGTCCCTGTCAGAGGGGTGTTAGGAGATAGGTGCCCTCACCTGTACAGGTATAGCTGGTGTTACCCTGTAGCCTCTGTGTCTCTCCCCTCAGGTCCCTGTCAGAGGAGTGTTAGGAGATAGGTGCCCTCATCTGTACAGGTATAACTGGTGTTACCCTGTAGCCTCTGTGTCTATCCCCCCTCAGGTCCCTGTCAGAGGGGTGTTAGGAGATAGGTGCCCTCACCTGTACAGGTATAACTGGTGTTACCCTGTAGCCTCTGTGTCTCCCCCCTCAGGTCCCTGTCGGAGGGGTGTTAGGAGATAGGTGCCCTCACCTGTACAGGTATAGCTGCTGTTACCCTGTAGCCTCTGTGTCTCTCCCCCCTCAGGTCCCTGTCGGAGGAGTGTTAGGAGATAGGTGCCTCACCTGTACAGGTATAGCTGGTGTTACCCTGTAGCCTCTGTGTCTCCCCCCTCAGGTCCCTGTCAGAGGGGTGTTAGGAGATAGGTGCCCTCACCTGTACAGGTATAGCTGCTGTTACCCTGTAGCCTCTGTGTCTCCCCCCTCAGGTCCCTGTCGGAGGGGTATTAGGAGATAGGTGCCCTCACCTGTACAGGTATAGCTGCGGTTACCCTGTAGCCTCCGTGTCTCTCCCGGCTCAGGTCCCTGTCGGAGGGGTGTTAGGAGATAGGTGCCCTCACCTGTACAGGTATAACTGGTGTTACCCTGTAGCCTCTGTGTCTATCCCCCCTCAGGTCCCTGTCAGAGGGGAGTTAGGAGATAGGTGCCCTCACCTGTACAGGTATAACTGGTGTTACCCTGTAGCCTCTGTGTCTCTCCCCCCTCAGGTCCCTGTCGGAGGGGTGTTAGGAGATAGGTGCCCTCACCTGTACAGGTATAGCTAGTGATACCCTGTAGCCTCTGTGTCTCCCCCCTCAGGTCCCTGTCAGAAGGGTGTTAGGAGATAGGTGCCCTCACCTGTACAGGTATAGCTGGTGTTACCCTGTAGCCTCTGTGTCTCTCCCCCCTCAGGTCCCTGTCAGAGGGGTGTTAGGAGATAGGTGCCATTACCTGTACAGGTATAGCTGCTGTTACCCTGTAGCCTCTGTGTTTCTCCCCTCAGGTCCCTGTCAGAGGAGTGTTAGGAGATAGGTGCCTCACCTGTACAGGTATAGCTGGTGTTACCCTGTAGCCTCTGTGTCTCTCCCCCCTCAGGTCCCTGTCGGAGGGGTGTTAGGAGATAGGTGCCCTCACCTGTACAGGTATAGCTGCTGTTACCCTGTAGCCTCTGTGTCTCTCCCCCCTCAGGTCCCTGTCAGAGGGGTGTTAGGAGATAGGTGCCCTCACCTGTACAGGTATAGCTGCTGTTACCCTGTAGCCTCTGTGTCTCTCCCCCCTCAGGTCCCTGTTGGAGGGGTGTTAGGAGATAGGTGCCCTCACCTGTACAGGTATAGCTGCTGTTACCCTGTAGCCTCTGTGTCTCTCCCCCCTCAGGTCCCTGTCAGAGGGGTATTAGGAGATAGGTGCCCTCACCTGTACAGGTATAGCTGGTGTTACCCTGTAGCCTCTGTGTCTCTCCCCCCTCAGGTCCCTGTCGGAGGGGTGTTAGGAGATAGGTGCCCTCACCTGTACAGGTATAGCTGCTGTTACCCTGTAGCCTCTGTCTCTCCCCCCTCAGGTCCCTGTCGGAGGGGTGTTAGGAGATAGGTGCCCTCACCTGTACAGGTATAGCTGGTGTTACCCTGTAGCCTCTGTGTCTCCCCCCTCAGGTCCCTGTCAGAGGGGTGTTAGGAGATAGTACAGGGCACACTGGGTACAGGGCACACCATAGAGGCTGAAGCTAGGTACATATACAGGAGACAGAACTCACACTGGGTACAGGGCACACACTGGACAATTAGGCTAGGTATATATACAGGAGACAGGGCACACACTGGGTACAGGGCACACACTGGGTACAGGGCACACACTGGGTACAGGGCACACAGGATGCTGAGGCCAGGAACATATACGGGAGACAGGGTACACACTGGGTACAGGGCACACACTGGACGCTGAGGCCAGGTACATATACGGGAGACAGGACTCACACTGGGTTCAGGGCACACACTGGACAATTAGGCTAGGTATATATACAGGAGACAGGGCACACACTTGGTACAGGGCACACACTGGGTACAGTGCACACACTGGGTACAGGGCACAAACAGGACGCTGAGGCTAGGTACATATACAGGAGACAGGACTCACACTGGGTACAGAGCACACAGTGGACAATTAGGCTAGGTATATATACAGGAGGCAGGGCACACACTGGGTACAGGGCACACACTGGGTACAGGGCACACACAGGACGCTGAGGCTAGGTACATATACAGGAGACAGGACTCACACTGGGTACAGGACTCACACTGGGTACAGGGCACACACTGGGTACAGGGCACAAACAGGACGCTGAGGCTAGGTACATATACAGGAGACAGGACTCACACTGGGTACAGGGCACACACTGGATGCTGAGGCTAGGTACATAGAGACAGGACTCACACTGGGTACAGGGCACACACTGGGTACAGAGCACACACTGGACAATTAGGCTAGGTATATATACAGGAGGCAGGGCACACACTGGGTACAGGGCACACACTGGGTACAGGGCACACACAGGACGCTGAGGCTAGGTACATATACAGGAGACAGGACTCACACTGGGTACAGGACTCACACTGGGTACAGGGCACACACTGGGTAAAGGGCACACATTGGGTACAGGGCACACACTGGAAGCTGAGGCTAGGTATATATACAGGAGACGGGGCACACACTGGGTACAGGACTCACATTGGGTACAGGGCACACACTGGACGCTGAGTCTAGGTATATATACAGGAGACAGGGCACACACTGGGTACAGGGCACACACTGGGTACAGGGCACACACTGGGTACAGGGCACATACTGGACGCTGAGGCTAGGTATATATACAGGAGACAGGGCACACACTGGGTACAGGGCACATACTGGACGCTGAGGCTAGGTATATATACAGGAGACAGGACTCCCATTGGGTACAGGGCACATACTGGACGCAGAGGCTAGGTATATATACAGGAGACATGACTCACATTGGGTACAGGGCACATACTGGACGCTGAGGCTAGGTATATATACAGGAGACAGGACTCCCATTGGGTACAGGGCACATACTGGACGCAGAGGCTAGGTATATATACAGGAGACATGACTCACATTGGGTACAGGGCACATACTGGACGCTGAGGCTAGGTATATATACAGGAGACAGGACTCCCACTGGGTACAGGGCACACACTGGGTATAGGGCACACACTGGACGCTGAGGCTAGGTATACGTATATACAGGAGACAGGGCACACACTGGGTACAGGGCACACACTGGACGCTGAGGCTAGGTATATATACAGGAGACAGGACTCACATTGGGTACAGGGCACATACTGGGTACAGGGCACACACTGGGTACAGGGCACACACTGGACGCTGATTCTAGGTACATATACAGCAGACAGGGCACACATTGGGTACAGGGCACATACTGGGTACAGGGCACACACTGGGTACAGGGCACACACTGGACGCTGAGGCTAGGTACATATACAGGAGACAGGACTCCCACTGGGTACAGGGCACACACTGGGTACAGGGCACACACTGGACGCTGAGGCTAGGTATATATACAGGAGACAGGGCACACACTGGGTACAGGGCACACACTGGACGCTGAGGCTAGGTATATATACAGGAGACAGGACTCACATTGGGTACAGGGCACATACTGGGTACAGCGCACACACTGGGTACAGGGCACACACTGGACGCTGATTCTAGGTACATATACAGCAGACAGGGCACACATTGGGTACAGGGCACATACTGGGTACAGGGCACACACTGGGTACAGGGCACACACTGGACGCTGAGGCTAGGTACATATACAGGAGACAGGACTCCCACTGGGTACAGGGCACACACTGGGTATAGGGCACACACTGGACGCTGAGGCTAGGTATATATACAGGTGACAGGACTCCCACTGGGTACAGGGCACACACTGGACGCTGAGGCTAGGTATATATACAGGAGACAGGGCACACACTTGGTACAGGGCACACACTGGGTACAGGGCACACACTGGACGCTGAGGCTAGGTATATATACAGGAGACAGGGCACACACTGGGTACAGGGCACACACTGGACGCTGAGGCTAGGTACATATACAGGAGACAGGACTCCCACTGGGTACAGGGCACACACTGGGTATAGGGCACACACTGGACGCTGAGGCTAGGTATATATACAGGTGACAGGACTCCCACTGGGTACAGGGCACACACTGGACGCTGAGGCTAGGTATATATACAGGAGACAGGGCACACACTGGGTACAGGGCACACACTGGACGCTGAGGCTAGGTATATATACAGGAGACAGGACTCACATTGGGTACAGGGCACATACTGGGTACAGCGCACACACTGGGTACAGGGCACACACTGGACGCTGATTCTAGGTACATATACAGCAGACAGGGCACACATTGGGTACAGGGCACATACTGGGTACAGGGCACACACTGGGTACAGGGCACACACTGGACGCTGAGGCTAGGTACATATACAGGAGACAGGACTCCCACTGGGTACAGGGCACACACTGGGTATAGGGCACACACTGGACGCTGAGGCTAGGTATATATACAGGTGACAGGACTCCCACTGGGTACAGGGCACACACTGGACGCTGAGGCTAGGTATATATACAGGAGACAGGGCACACACTTGGTACAGGGCACACACTGGGTACAGGGCACACACTGGACGCTGAGGCTAGGTATATATACAGGAGACAGGGCACACACTGGGTACAGGGCACACACTGGACGCTGCGGCTAGGTATATATACAGGAGACAGGGCACACACTGGGTACAGGGCACACACTGGGTACAGGGCACACACTGGACGCTGAGGCTAGGTATATATACAGGAGACAGGGCACACACTGGGTACAGGGCACACACTGGGTACAGGGCACATACTGGACGCTGAGGCTAGGTATATATACAGGAGACTGGACTCACACTGGGTACAGGGCACACACTGGACGCTGAGGCTAGGTATATATACAGGAGACAGGGCACACACTGGGTACAGGGCACACACTGGGTACAGGGCACACACTGGACGCTGAGGCTAGGTATATATACAGGAGACAGGGCACACACTGGGTACAGGGCACACACTGGGTACAGGGCACACACTGGACGCTGAGGCTAGGTACATATACAGGAGACAGGGCACACACTGGGCACAGGGCACACACTGGGCATAGGGCACACACTGGACGCTGAGGCTAGGTACATATACAGGAGACAGGACTCAGTGGCGTTTGCAGAAAGCTCTTTATTTCTTGATGTCGGTAAGAAAAGGCATCAGGTAGAAACAAGGAGAAAAGTTCACTACAAAATATTGCGTCATACGTAGGTCACATACCCTGACTGCCACACATCTTTGGATGAGCATATTAGTATATACGGTCCTAGACATTGTTACTTCTTCCCGAGTATAGGGGGATTCACACTACCATATGGGGGTGGGTATTGGGGCACCCTAGGGCAGCTCCTGGTATATACAGCATTGGTCCAGTAGCCCCTGTCATTGTGCTTCATGTTATTACACTATCTGGAAGGGGTGTGGGGGTGGGGGGGGGGAGGGGGAGCGCTGGGGGGTCCACATACCCTAACATGGGTGGAACTAGCATGCTTAGACTTGCAATGCCACAGTGGGAGCTGAGGATGTTGGCGCACACTGTAAAAATGTAGGCCTTATTCTGGTTCACATGCAAAAGAAAATTCTCTCTCATGTAACATGTGCATTGCAGGTGGGGCAGATGTAACAGGTGCAGAGAGTTTAATTTTGGTGGGTTTTGTACTTCAAACTTATATCTATATTGCAGTGTAAGAATAAATCAGCCAGTATTTACCCTGCACAGAAACAAAATAACTCACCCAAATGTAACTCTCTGCACATGTTACATCTGCCCCCTTGCAGTGCAGCATGGTTTTGTCCACTACAGAGAGAATTTGCTTTTGCGAGTGAACCAGAATTAGGCCCTTAGGAAACTCATATGCATTCCTCCCAAATGTTCTGCTTTCCACGGAACGTCCCGGATTTTGGGGACGTTCCCGCTTCCTGCCCGGGGGAGGCAGCGTCCTGTGGCCGGGGGAGTACCCCCTGTCACCCGGTGAATAGACGCTGTGTGCAAGCAGAGGGACTGGGGGCTGGCCAACAGCTTACAGAGCCGCTAGCCATGTCCCCACAGTGGCGAAAACGGGGCGTGGCCTCACAGAATGATGCAATTTGTAGGCCACGCCCCCTGTCTCTAGGCCACACCCCCTAATGTTTGGCGCACAGTGATTTACCTCTATGTCTGGATTCAGCGTTGGGAGGGATGCATATGTAATATTGTGCCATGGAGTATAATGTATGTATCTGTGCGGGCACCAGCTTCCTCTGCTCCAGCTGTTGGGGTCTCTGCGTGGTCCAAGTTCAGGGGTCCACATTTATAATGCTGATCCCACGATGCCGGTATCCTCCAACACGTTTTCTGCCACAAGGAGGGAGAGGGTAAAGGTGCCCATACACGGTGTGATTATTGTACCGCACAGTTCCTGTGTGCATGCAGTGTGATGCGAGGCGCGCTCCCGTGTTCAGGTGGCACTTTCTGTACTAAGTGGCATCACAGCACATTGTACAGAACATGGACGGATGACGTAATGTAGTTATAGATGCCCACAGGTGCGATGCGCGGGAGGGTTAGTCTCTGGGGGAGGGGCGCTAGGGTTCGGTGTGGGGGTTGGGCGTTAGGGTTCAGTTGTGAGGGAGGGGTATTAGGGTTAGTCTGTGGGGGAGAGGAGTTAGGGTTAGTCTGTGGGCATGGCGTTAGGGTTAGTCTCTGGGGGAGGGGCGCTAGGGTTCGGTGTGGGGGTTGGGCGTTAGGGTTCGGATGTGGGGGAGGGGCATTAGGGTTAGTCTGTGGGGGAGGGTCATTAGGGTTAGGCTGTGGGGGAGGGGTGTTAGGGTTAGTCTGTGGTGGAAGGACATTAGGGTTAGTCTGTGGGGGAAGGACATTAGGGTTAGTCTGTGGTGGAAGGGCATTATGGTTAGTCTGTGGGCATGGTGTTAGGGATAGGCTGTGGGTGATGGGGATTACGGTTGGTCTGTGGGGGAGGGGCATTAGGGTGGGGATGGTGCGTTAGAGTTAGTCTGCGGGGGAGGGTCATTAGGGTTGATCTGTGGGGGAGGGGTGTTAGGGTTAGTCTGTGGTGAGATGGGACATAAGCGCTAGGCTGCAGGGGGGTTAGGCTTGGTCTGTGGTGGGGTAGTTAGGGTTAGTCTGTGGGGGAGGGGCGTTAGGGTTAGTCTGTGGGGGGTAGTTATGGCTAGTCTGTGGGGGGTAGTTAGTGCTAGGATGTGGGGTAGAGGCAGTACAGTTTGTCTGTGGGGGAGGGACATTAGGGTTAGTCTGTGGGGGGTAGGTATGGCTAGGCTGTGGGGGGGGGGTAGTTAGTGCTAGGATGTGGGGGAGGGGCATTAGGGTTAGTCTGTGGGGGATGGGCGTTAGGGTTAGTCTGTGGGGGGGTAGTTATGGCTAGGATGTGGGGGAGGGAATTAGGGTTAGTCTGTGGGGGAGGGGCGTTAGGGTTAGTCTGTGGGGGGTAGTTATGGCTAGGCTGTGGGGGGGGTAGTTTGTGCTAGGATGTGGGGGAGGGGCGTTAGGGTTAGTCTGTGGGGGGCGGGCTAGGGTTAGTCAATGGGGGGTGGTCTAGGGTTAGTCAGTGGGGGGGCGGGCTAGGGTTAGTCAGTGGGGGGCGGGCTAGGGTTAGTCAGTGGGGGTGGGCTAGGGTTAGTCAGTGGGGGCAGGCTAGGGTTAGTCTGTGGGGGTGGGCTAGGGTTAGTCAGTGGGGGGCAGGCTAGGGTTAGTCTGTGGGGGCAGGCTAGGGTTGGTCTGTGTGGGCGGGCTAGGGATAGTCTGGGGGGTGGGGTAGGGTTAGTCAGTGGGGGCAGGCTAGGGTTAGTCTATGGGGGCGGGCTAGGGTTAGTCTGGGGGGGCGGGCTAGGGTTAGCTGCAGGAGGGGTTAGGATCAGGAGAAGGCGCTGGAGATGCTGTCACAGCTGGGACCGGTTATTTAACCACTAGGCCACCACACTGACATCCTTGTGTCAAATGTCGATATGGTCAGTGTCGACATGCTGTATGTCTACATTTCAGCCATGTCGATATTCCCATGATCCTCTGCATGGGTGTAATGCTGTGACTGTGCCAGATACGGACTGTATTGTGTAATGAGCCGCTCAGGACCCCGCTATTCCGCGCAGAGCTCCGGGGGTCTACATCCTGCGTGCAGGGTCCTTGTGGCATCTCTCCATGTACCGTGTACCGCACCCATGCAGAGGGATTATAATAATGGCTCCCAGCAGTGATCGGTAAGTGTATCCACATTCCCAATCTTTGTACAATGTGTTGTGCCTGACGTCACCAACAAGTGGGCATATACAGTATATGTCAGTCACCGTATATACATACACACATATATACACATATGTATGTGCTCATGTAATACACAAAGCAGCCACTTTGTGGCACTGTTACTCTACACAGATAACACACATCTGCCATAATGTGCCTCCATCACCGGCACCTCTAAGACACAGAACCACCACACAATCACCTTTGGTCCAATAACCTATTAATTAATGCACATTGTCTTATTTGCTGGCTATAGCTACTGACGGATGCTGTCCTGGAGCGCTCTCTCTCTCAGCCTGGAAGGGAAGTATGGAGAGGAAGAGGTCACCAAGCCAAAAGTCTCACCCGACTCTCCCCAGTGACTGCTGGATCTGTGATGGACACACCTACCCATGTGTCTGCCTGACCACGGCATTGCCCTTCCAGTGTCCATCAATTAATGCCTGCCACATGGCCCAATGAGACTGTCCTACAGATCATCCATGCCCCAACTAGACATCTAACACATGGTTGAGGTAGGAGATGTAGCAGATGGCCAGGCGCAGAATCTCAATCTTTGAAAGCTTTTTGTCAGGGGGTAGAGTTGGCAGAAGACCTCGAAGTTCAGCAAATGCCACGTTAAAGGCCTCCACCCGAATACGTTCCCTGGTAGCATGTGCCGAACGATACTTGGCTGTGGCTCTTCGTCTCCGCCTCTTCTCCTCACGGCTCAATTGTAGGGGAAGACATGGAGTCCCACGGCCCCCTCCCTCCGTCTCAGACACGCTGCCTCCCTTTATCTCGCTCACTGCTGAATCAGACTCAGACTGAGCTGATGGTTGGTCTGAATCCAGATGTTCTGGACTCAGCATCATCTTTGCTCTCTGATGCACCTGAAAAATAAGCACAAGATAGGGATTACGGTCATTACAGGACACAAATACAGACCCGCTGTGGGCACATGTTGGTACAATAGCATGGCATCGACGGGTTCTCATTCTATCTCTGAAGCACCAACCAAGGAGACCACTTTCTCCTTCGTGGACATGTGGCTGTTTCTGTACAACATATAACAGAAGCAATAATCTGTTAAGAGACCAACCAACCTAGAACAAGGGCCGCAGGTAAACATGAAACATGAATACACAACATTCATGCAACCAGCCTGGAAGATGGGCCCCAGGTGAACATGGAGGAAGAATACCGAACATTCATCCAACCGGCCTTGAAGATGGGCCACAGGTGTATATGGCTCAAGGATACCCAACATTCATCAACCAGCCTTGAAGATGGGCCACAGGTTATATGGCTCAAGGATACCCAACATTCATCCAACCCGCCTTGAAGATGGGCCACAGGTTATATGGCTCAAGGATACCCAACATTCATCAACCAGCCTGGAAGATGGGCCACAGGTGTATATGGAGCAATGATACCCAACATTCTTCCAACCAACCTAGAAGATGGGCCACAGGTGTATATGGAACAAGGATACCCAACATTCAGCAACCAGCCTGGAAGATGGGCCACAGGTGAACATGGAGCAAGGATACCCAACATTCATCCAACCGGCCTAGAAGATGGGCCACAGGTGTATATGGAACAAGGATACCCAACATTCATCAACCAGCCTGGAAGATGGGCCACAGGTGTATATGGCACAAGGATACCCAGCATTCATCAACCAGCCTGGAAGATGGGCCACAGGTGTATATGGAACAAGGATACCCAACATTCATCAAACAGCCTGGAAGATGGGCCCCAGGTGTATATGGCACAAGGATACCCAACATTCATCAACCAGCCTGGAAGATGTGAACTTATTCTATTTAAACATATTAATATTTACAGTAATAATTGAACGTAGTGGGCGCAATACAAAACTGGCTCCTTATCAAGAGTCAAATGAGTGTAACACTATAAATTTCCTAACGTGTTATACATATGTGCCAAACACAAAACAAAACAGAGACTTGTCGTGCCACTTGCTAGAGATGAAAATAGCCCATTATGATACAACTATAATAGCCGAGCTTCCTGTGGTCGTGAAAAAACAATTCCATATTTATTATATACTATGTTACATAATAATAATAATAAAAAAAAAAAAAACCATCCCTGTGGCTTGAAGTGAACTTGTTCTATTTAAACATATTAATATTTACAGTAATAATTAAACGTAGTGGGCGCAATACAAAAATGGCTCCTTATCAAGAGCCAAATGAGTGTAACACTATAAATTTCCTAACGTGTTATACATATGTGCAAAACACAAAACAAAGCAAAGACTTGTCGTACCGCTTACTAAAGATAAAAATAACCCATTATGAAGCAGATATAATAGCCGAGCTTCCCATGGTCGTGTAAAAACAATTCCATATTATTATATACTATGTTGCAAAAAAAAAAAAAATAATAATAAAAAAAAAAAAAATTCCACCATCTACTAACACCCTTTTCCCTTGCTACCGGCAACCCTTAAATTGGAAATACGCAGATTGTCGCCATGAATTCCACATGGCCCAGAAGAACTCACTGCGCCCTCTAGAGGCGTATACATACTTCTCGTGCTCATATGTTAGATTCACCAGGTCTAGCCATTCCGGCAGGGGTGGCTCATCTTTTGCCATCCAATACCGTGCTAAAACCACCTTTGCCAATGCCGCTAATTGGATCCCTAGGAGCTGCTGCTCACCAGGGATAACGTCCGAATGCCAAGTCCCCAGAATCAAGTTGACATCAGTGAGATGGGTCTGTGGTATCCCCACATTCCTTAGAACCGAACAGACCTTTTCCCAATAACAGTTTATTTTTGCACAGGTCCTCAGCAAATGCCAGAAAGTGGCCCCTCTCTCGCCACATTTTGGGCAGATATCACTAGCCGAGCCACCTATCCTTTTGAGCTTAACCGGGGTCATATAGGTCCTGTGCAAAATATTAAACTGGGTTTGTTGTATGCGAATAGAGTTTGTGGCCTTTTTCGGGGAAGCTAATGCTTTCGCCCAGACGTCCTCTCCTAGTTCTGGAATATCCACGGCCCATTTCTGTCTTAAAACAATCAACCCATCCTCCTGGGCAGTACTCGACAAATACTTGTACATTTTTGACACACACTTCTGTAATGATAGGTGCCTCAGTTTCAACTTTATGGGGGTTTCTACTAACCACTCCTCTGCATCCCCTCTATAACTAGAAATTGCACTACGGAGTTGCATAAATCTAAAAAACATTGATCTAGGGAGGGCATACTCCATCTGCAGTTGTTCAAAGGATTTTTTTTTTTTTCTCTCTTTCTCTTTGTTGGGAAATACCTAGGTACCATAGCGAAAAGGTCCCCCCTCGCCCCCCCCCGCCCCCCCATCCTTAAAGAAAGCTGCCTAGTCGTACTTGCTCCCCCCCTTGGGAAATGCCTAAATACTACAATCGTAGGGAGTCCCTAAAAAGTGTTGCTATCTGCGCAAGTGTCTTAGTGTGTCTTAACGGGGTGGAGATTGGTACACTGGCAATAATTGACATACGTTTGCACATAAACTTAAGCCCCCCGAGTCGTCTATACGTGTTTTTCTAACCTCTCTGTCTTTTTGTATATCTGTATTCATATCTACTCTGTATCTATTGTATTTTCTAATTATGCATGTGTATTTGTTAAATTTTAAAAAAAAGCTAAATAAAGACTCAAATTTAAAAAAAAAAAAAAAAAAAAAAAAAAACCAGCCTGGAAGATGGGCCACAGGTGTATATGGAACAAGGACACCCAACATTCATCCAACCAGCCTGGAAGATGGGCCACAGGTGAACATGGAACAAGGACACCCAACATTCATCAATCAGCCTGGAATATGGGCCACAGGTGAACATGGAGCAAGGATACCCAACATTCATCAACCAGCCTGGAATATGGGCCACAGGTGTATATGGAACAAGGATACCCAACATTCATCCAACCGGCCTGGAAGATGGGCCCCAGGTGTTTATGGAACAAGGATACCCAACATTCATCAACCAGCCTGGAAGATGGGCCACAGGTGTATATGGCACAAGGATACCCAACATTCATCCAACCGGACTGGAAGATGGGCCACAGGTGAACATGGAACAAGGACACCCAACATTCATCAACCAGCCTGGAATATGGGCCCGAGGTGAACATGGAACAAGGATACC
Source organism: Crinia signifera (assembly GCF_055691185.1). Lineage (NCBI taxonomy): Eukaryota > Metazoa > Chordata > Amphibia > Anura > Myobatrachidae > Crinia > Crinia signifera. The sequence goes on from NC_139218.1 coordinate 2,937,169, forward strand.
CAACATTCATCCAACCGGCCTGGAAGATGGGCCCCAGGTGTATATGGAACAAGGATACCCAACATTCATCCAACCGGCCTGGAAGATGGGCCACAGGTGAACATGGAACAAGGATACCCAACATTCATCCAACCGGCCTGGAAGATGGGCCCCAGGTGAACATGGAACAAGGATACCCAACATTCATCCAACCGGCCTGGAAGATGGGCCCCAGGTGAACATGGAACAAGGATACCCAACATTCATCCAACCAGTGTGGAAGTTGGGCCACAGGTGAACATGGAGCAAGGATACCCAACATTCATCAACCAGCCTGGAATATGGGCCACAGGTGTATATGGAACAAGGATACCCAACATTCATCCAACCGGCCTGGAAGATGGGCCCCAGGTGTATATGGCACAAGGATACCCAACATTCATCCACCAGCCTGGAAGATGGGCCACAGGTGAACATGGAACAAGGATACCCAACATTCATCCAACCGGCCTGGAAGATGGGCCTCAGGTGTATATGGAACAAGGATACCCAACATTCATCCAACCGGCCTGGAAGATGGGCCACAGGTGAACATGGAACAAGGATACCCAACATTCATCCAACCGGCCTGGAAGATGGGCCCCAGGTGAACATGGAACAAGGATACCCAACATTCATCCAACCGGGCTGGAAGATGGGCCACAGGTGTATATGGAACAAAGATACCCAACATTCATCCAACCAGCCTGGAAGATGGGCCCCAGGTGAACATGGAACAAGGACACCCAACATTCATCCAACCAGTGTGGAAGTTGGGCCACAGGTGAACATGGAACAAGGATACCCAACATTTATCCAACCGGCCTGGAAGATGGGCCCCAGGTGTATATGGAACAAGGATACCCAACATTCATCCAACCAGCCTGGAAGATAGGGGTGGGCGAGAGACAGAGGAGGTTAGAGAGGAGGTGGTGGTGGAGAGACATAGGAGCAGGGGCGGATTGACCATTATAATTACCGGGAACTTTCCCGGGAGGCCGATGCTACTGAGGCCAAATTTAAAGTTGCAGGCAGCAGGGGCAGCACTGAGCAGTTCCCGCCCACCACACTGTGTGCTGCGTGTATCATCAGCCCTGCTCTTCCTGGTCCAGCAGCAGCTCCTCTACATGCTCTATGCTGCCTCACTTACCACAAGCAGTCGCAGACACTACAAGATAGATCATTGGGTGAGTGTATATTGCGTGTAATATTGATGGAGGGGCTGTGGGTAATGTACTGGGTGTAACTTAGGGGAGGGGGGCTGTGTATAATGTCCTGTTTGTAATTTAGGGGAGGGGGGCTGTGTATACTCCCTGACATATCAGCAATCGGTACTTACTGTATGTAATATTTGGACGTTTTTCTTATGAGACAGCGTCCGCTCGCCACATTTCGGGCACGGTGGCTCGCTGCGCTCGCCACACTATATAAAATCAACTCCATGCGTAGTTGGATAGTAGGGGTATGAAAAAATGGGGTGCATTTAACATGGGAGCCCAGATAATACCCAGCAATCTCCCACTCTCCCTCATTAGTCTAGCAATCTCCCTCATGTCACCTAGCCCACATTACACTGTTACACCATAGTTACCTCCTCTCCTGCATTCTGCAGGAGACTCACTGACATAGCAGCAATCTCCAACTCTCCCTCATTAGTCTAGCAATCTCCCTCATGTCACCTAGCCCACATTACACTGTTACACCATAGTTACTTCCTCTCCTGCATTCTGCAGGGACTCACTGACATAGCAGCAATCTCCCACTCTCCCTCATTAGTCTAGCAATATCCCTTATGTCACCTAGCAAACATTACACTGTTACATCATAGTTACCTCTGCTCCTGCATTCTGCAGGAGACTCCATGACATAGCAGCAATCTCCCACTCTCCCTCATTAGTCTAGCAATCTCCCCCATGTCACCTAGCCCACATTACACTGTACATCATAGTCACCTCCCCTCCTGCATTCTGCTGGAGACGCCCTGACATAGCAGCAATCTCCCTCTCTCCCTCATTAGTCTAGCAATCTCCCTCATGTCACCTAGCCCACATTACACTGTTACATCATAGTTACCTCCCCTCCTGCATTCTGCAGGAGACTCCCTGACATAGCAGCAATCTCCCTCTCTCCCTCATTAGTCTAGCAATCTCCCTCATGTCACCTTGCCCACATTACACGGTTACATCATAGTTACCTCTCCTCCTGCATTCTGTTGGAAACTACCTGACATAGCAGCCATCTCCCTCTCTCCCTCATTAGTCTAGCAATCTCCCTCATGTCACCTAGCCCACATTACAATGTTACATCATAGTTACCTCCCCTCCTGCATTCTGCAGGAGACTCCCTGATATAGCAGCAATCTCCCTCTCTCCCTCATTAGTCTAGCAATCTCCCTCATGTCACCTAGCCCACATTACACTGTTACATCATAGTTACCTCCCCTCCTGCATTCTGCAGGAGACTCCCTGACATAGCAGCAATCTCCTACTCTCCCTAATTAGTCTAGCAATCTCCCTCATGTCACCTAGCCCACATTACACTGTACATCATAGTTACCTCCCCGCCTGCATTCTGCAGGAGACTCCCTGACATAGCAGCAATCTCCCTCTCTCCCTCATTAGTCTAGCAATCTCCCTCATGTCACCTTGCCCACATTACACGGTTACATCATAGTTACCTCTCCTCCTGCATTCTGCAGGAGACTCCCTGACATAGCAGCCATCTCCCTCTCTCCCTCATTAGTCTAGCAATCTCCCTCATGTCACCTAGCCCACATTACAATGTTACATCATAGTTACCTCCCCTCCTGCATTCTGACTCCCTGACATAGCAGCCATCTCCCTCTCTCCCTCATTAGTCTAGCAATCTCCCTCATGTCACCTAGCCCACATTACAATGTTACATCATAGTTACCTCCCCTCCTGCATTCTGCAGGAGACTCCCTGATATAGCAGCAATCTCCCTCTCTCCCTCATTAGTCTAGCAATCTCCCTCATGTCACCTAGCCCACATTACACTGTTACATCATAGTTACCTCCCCTCCTGCATTCTGCAGGAGACTCCCTGACATAGCAGCAATCTCCTACTCTCCCTCATTAGTCTAGCAATCTCCCTCATGTCACCTAGCCCACATTACACGGTTACATCATAGTTACCTCTCCCCCTGCATTCTGCATGAGACTCCCTGACATAGCAGCAATCTCCCTCTCTCCCTCATTAGTCTAGCAATCTCCCTCATGTCCCCTAGCCCAAATTACACTGTTACATCATAGTTACCTACCCTCCTGCATTCTGCAGGAGACTCCCTGACATAGCAGCAACTCCCTCTCTCCCTCATTAGTCTAGCAATCTCCCTCAGGTCACCTAGCCCACATTACACTGTTACATCATAGTTACCTCCCCTCCTGCATTCTGCAGGAGACTCCCTGACATAGCAGCAATCTCCCTCTCTCCCTCATTAGTCTAGCAATCTCCCTCATGTCCCCTAGCCCAAATTACACTGTTACATCATAGTTACCTACCCTCCTGCATTCTGCAGGAGACTCCCTGACATAGCAGAAACTCCCTCTCTCCCTCATTAGTCTAGCAATCTCCCTCATGTCACCTAGCCCACATTACACTGTTACATCATAGTTACCTCCCCTCCTGCATTCTGCAGGAGACTCCCTGATATAGCAGCAATGTCCCTCTCTCCCTCATTAGTCTAGCAATCTCCCTCATGTCACCTAGCCTACATTACTGTTAAATCATAGTTACCTACCCTCCTGCGTTCTGCAGGAGACTCCCTGATATAGCAGCAATGTCCTTCTCTCCCTCATTAGTCTAGCAATCTCCCTCATGTCACCTAGCCTACATTACTGTTAAATCATAGTTACCTCCCTCCTGCACTCTGCAGGAGACTCCCTGACATAGCAGCAATCTCCCTCTCTCCCTCATTAGTCTAGTAATCTCCCTCATGTCACCTAGCCCACATTACACTGTTACATCATAGTTACCTCCCCTCCTGCATTCTGCAGGAGACTCCCTGACATAGCAGCAATCTCCCTCTCTTCCTCATTAGTCTAGCAATCTCCCCCATGTCACCTAGCCCACGTTACACTGTTACACCATAGTAACCTCCCCATCTGCATTCTGCAGGAGACTCCCTGACATAGCAGCAATCTCCCTCTCTCCCTCATTAGTCTAGCAATCTTCCTCATGTCGCCTAGCCCACATTACACTGTTACATCATAGTTACCTCTCCTCCTGCATTCTGCAGGAGACTCCCTGACATAGCAGCAATCTCCCTCTCTCCCTCATTAGTCTAGCAATATCCCTCATGTCACCTAGCCGACATTACACTGTTACATCATAGTTACCTCCCCTCCTGTATTCTGCAGGAGACTCCCTGACATAGCAGCAATCTCCCTCTCTCCGTCATTAGTCTAGCAATCTCCCTCATGTCACCTAGCCCACATTACACTGTTACATCATAGTTACCTCCCCTCCTGCATTCTGCAGGAGACTCCCTGACATAGCAGCAATCTCCCTCATTAGTCTAGCAATCTCCCTCATGTCTCCTAGCCCACATTACACTGTTACACTATAGTTACCTCCCCTCCTGCATTCTGCAGGAGACTCCCTGACATAGCAGCCATCTCCCTCTCTCCCTCATTAGTCTAGCAATCTCCCTCATGTCGCCTAGCCCACATTACACTGTTACATCATAGTTACCTCCCCTCCTGTATTCTGCAGGAGACTCCCTGACATAGCAGCAATCTCCCTCTCTCCGTCATTAGTCTAGCAATCTCCCTCATGTCTCCTAGCCCACATTACACTGTTACACCATAGTTACCTCCCCTCCTGCATTCTGCAGGAGACTCCCTGACATAGCAGCCATCTCCCTCTCTCCCTCATTAGTCTAGCAATCTCCCTCATGTCACCTAGCCCACATTACACTGTTACATCATAGTTACCTCCCCTCCTGCATTCTGCAGGAGACTCCCTGATATAGCAGCAATGTCCCTCTCTCCCTCATTAGTCTAGCAATCTCCCTCATGTCACCTAGCCTACATTACTGTTAAATCATAGTTACCTACCCTCCTGCGTTCTGCAGGAGACTCCCTGATATAGCAGCAATGTCCTTCTCTCCCTCATTAGTCTAGCAATCTCCCTCATGTCACCTAGCCTACATTACTGTTAAATCATAGTTACCTCCCTCCTGCACTCTGCAGGAGACTCCCTGACATAGCAGCAATCTCCCTCTCTCCCTCATTAGTCTAGTAATCTCCCTCATGTCACCTAGCCCACATTACACTGTTACATCATAGTTACCTCCCCTCCTGCATTCTGCAGGAGACTCCCTGACATAGCAGCAATCTCCCTCTCTTCCTCATTAGTCTAGCAATCTCCCCCATGTCACCTAGCCCACGTTACACTGTTACACCATAGTAACCTCCCCATCTGCATTCTGCAGGAGACTCCCTGACATAGCAGCAATCTCCCTCTCTCCCTCATTAGTCTAGCAATCTTCCTCATGTCGCCTAGCCCACATTACACTGTTACACCATAGTTACCTCCCCGCCTGCATTCCGTAGGAGACTCCCTGACATAGCAGCCATCTCCCTCTCTCCCTCATAAGTCTAGCAATCTCCCTCATGTCACCTAGCCCACATTACAATGTTACATCATAGTTACCTCCCCTCCTGCATTCTGCAGGAGACTCCCTGATATAGCAGCAATCTCCCTCTCTCCCTCATTAGTCTAGCAATCTCCCTCATGTCACCTAGCCCACATTACACTGTTACATCATAGTTACCTCCCCTCCTGCATTCTGCAGGAGACTCCCTGACATAGCAGCAATCTCCTACTCTCCCTAATTAGTCTAGCAATCTCCCTCATGTCACCTAGTCCACATTACACTGTACATCATAGTTACCTCCCCGCCTGCATTCTGCAGGAGACTCCCTGACATAGCAGCAATCTCCCTCTCTCCCTCATTAGTCTAGCAATCTCCCTCATGTCACCTTGCCCACATTACACGGTTACATCATAGTTACCTCTCCTCCTACATTCTGCAGGAGACTCCCTGACATAGCAGCCATCTCCCTCTCTCCCTCATTAGTCTAGCAATCTCCCTCATGTCACCTAGCCCACATTACACTGTTACATCATAGTTACCTCCCCTCCTGCATTCTGCAGGAGACTCCCTGACATAGCAGCAATCTCCTACTCTCCCTAATTAGTCTAGCAATCTCCCTCATGTCACCTAGTCCACATTACACTGTACATCATAGTTACCTCCCCTCCTGCATTCTGCAGGAGACTCCCTGACATAGCAGCAATCTCCTACTCTCCCTCATTAGTCTAGCAATCTCCCTCATGTCACCTAGCCCACATTACACGGTTACATCATAGTTACCTCTCCCCCTGCATTCTGCATGAGACTCCCTGACATAGCAGCCATCTCCCTCTCTCCCTCATTAGTCTAGCAATCTACCTCATGTCCCCTAGCCCAAATTGCCCTGTTACATCATAGTTACCTACCCTCCTGCATTCTGCAGGAGACTCCCTGACATAGCAGCTATCTCCCTCTCTCCCTCATTAGTCTAGCAATCTCCCTCATGTCACCTAGCCCAAATTACACCGTTACAAATCGCAGGAGGGGGGGTGGCTTGAATCGTGGGAGGGGGTCCGCAAATCGCATGAGGTAGGCGCGGGGGGCCATGAATCGCGGGAGGGGGCGGGGGTCCGCAAATTCCGGGGGGGGGACGAATCGCGGGAGGGGGGCTAGAATCGTGGGAGGGGGGTCGCGGGGGGGAGCCGCAAATCACAGGAGGGGCTGGCGTGAATCGCGGGATGGGTCGGCGGTTCGCAAATTGCGGGAGGGGGTCGCAGCAAATCACAGGAGGGGGGGTCACGGTGGTCCTGAAAATTGCGGGAGGGTCGCGGGGGCTGCGAATCGCGGGGAACCCGCGAAACGCGGGAGGGGGGTCACGGGGGGGGGGGGAGGGTACGTTCTCTTACCCAGAATCACCCCCCCCCCCTCAGTACGCTGGGGAAATGTGTTCTCTTACCCAGAATCACCCCCCCCCTGGGAACGCTGGGGAAATGTTTTCCCTTACCCAGAATCACCCCCCCATCCCCGTCTGCCCTTTCATGCATCTAATTAATATCACAAACTAATTGAGCGGATCCGATATGATATCCCGGCGGTCGGGATCCCGGCGGTCGGAATCCCGACACTGGAATCCCGACCGCCGAAATCCCGACAAGGGGGGGACATGGATCGCCCCCCCTTGCGGGCTCGCTGCGCTCGCCACGCAGCGGGCCCGGTGCCTCGCTACGCTCGGCACGCTATTATATTCTCCCTCTATGGGTGTCGTGGACACCCACGGAGGGAGAAAGTTTCGGGATTTCGGCGGTCGGGATTCCAGTGTCGGGATTCCGACCGCCGGGATCCCGACCGCCGGGAAATTAACCGCATCCCAATTGAGCATCTGGCACCATATATATATATGTCTGCTAGGTCAATATCATCCCGTCTACTAACTGGTCACTGACTAGCCCTGACCACTAACTGGTCCTTATCACTAAATGGCCACTAACTGGCCCTGACCACTAACTAGCCCTGACCACTAACTAGCCCTGACCACTAACTTGCCCTTATCACTAACTAGCCCTGACCACTAGCTGGCCCTTATCACTAACTAGCCCTGATCACTAACTGGCCCTGACCACTAACTGGCCCTGACCACAAACTAGCCCTGACCACTAACTGTCCCTTATCACGAACCAACCCTGTCCACTGACTGGTCCTTATCACTAACTCTCCCTTATCCTAACTGGCCACTAGCCCTGACCACTAACTGGCCACTAACTAGCCATGACTAGTCCACTAACATGCCTGACCACTAACTGGCCACTAACTAGCCGGATTAATGGGGGCTCAGGGGGTCAGTACCCCTCGGCCCCCCTCTTTCTAAGGCCCCCCCTCTGGTTAGCATGTATTTTTTTGTAGCTAAAGGTCTTGTGCATGGCAGTGGGGTAGTGCTGCAGCTTCACCTATCTGCCAATGTGACAATAATTAATGGTGCTAAGGATCGGGAGCCAAGGCACACTGACTGCACAAGTGGGCATACCTCCCAACATGATCCATGCCAGGAGGGACAAACTACTCTGCTGCTGGACCTCCCTCTTAATGTATGATTGAATCATACATTACCAGGGAAGCCCAGGAACAGAGCATTGTGACCTCCTGGAGAGGGGCATGCTGGGAGGTATGGATAATGTATGATTGCCAGCACCTGTGGGGAGCTAGGTAACTGATAAGAAAGGTGTCACCACAGGTGCTGGCAATCATACATTACCAGGGAAGCCCAGGAGCAGAGCATTGTGTCCTCCTGGAGAGGGGCATGCTGGGAGGTATGGATAATGTATGATTGCCAGCACCTGTGGGGAGCTAGGTAACTGATAAGAAAGGTGTCACCACAGGTGCTGGCAATCATACATTACCAGGGAAGCCCAGGAACAGAGCATTGTGTCCTCCTGGAGAGGGGCATGCTGGGAGGTATGGATAATGTATGATTGCCAGCACCTGTGGGGAGCTAGGTAACTGATAAGAAAGGTGTCACCACAGGTGCTGGCAATCATACATTACCAGGGAAGTCCAGGAACAGAGCATTGTGTCCTCCTGGAGAGGGGCATGCTGGGAGGTATGGATAATGTATGATTACCAGCACCTGTGGGGAGCCAGGTAACTGATAAGAAAGGTGTCACCACAGGTGCTGGCAATCATACATTACCAGGGAAGTCCAGGAACAGAGCATTGTGTCCTCCTGGAGAGGGGCATGCTGGGAGGTATGGATAATGTATGATTGCCAGCACCTGTGGGGAGCTAGGTAACTGATAAGAAAGGTGTCACCACAGGTGCTGGCAATCATACATTACCAGGGATGTCCAGGAACAGAGCATTGTGTCCTCCTGGAGAGGGGCATGCTGGGAGGTATGGATAATGTAGGATTGCCAGCACCTGTGGGGAGCTGGGTAACTGATAAGAAAGGTGTTTCTCCACAGGTGCTGGCAATCCTACATTACCAGGGAAGCCCAGGAACCGAGCATTGTGTCCTCCTGGAGAGGGGCATGCTGGGAGCTATGGATAATGTATGATTGCCAGCACCTGTGGGGAGCTAGTTAACTGATAAGAAAGGTGTCACCACAGGTGCTGGCAATAATACATTACCAGGGAAGCCCAGGAACAGAGCATTGTGTCCTCCTGGAGAGGGGCATGCTGGGAGGTATGGATAATGTAGGATTGCCAGCACCTGTGGGGAGCTAGGTAACTGATAAGAAAGGTGTCACCACAGGTGCTGGCAATCTTACATTATCAGGGAAGCCCAGGAGCAGAGCATTGTGTCCTCCTGGAGATAAGCATGCTGGGAGGTATGGATAATGTATGATTACCAGCACCTGTGGGGAGCTAGGTAACTGATAAGAAAGGTGTCACCACAGGTGCTGGCAATCATACATTACCAGGGAAGTCCAGGAGCAGAGCATTGTGTCCTCCTGGAGAGGGGCATGCTGGGAGGTATGGATAATGTATGACTGCCAGCACCAGTGGGGAGTTAGGTAACTGATAAGAAAGGTGTCACCACAAGTGCTGGCAATCATACATTACCAGGGAAGCCCAGGAACAGAGCATTGTGTCCTCCTGGAGAGGGGCATGCTGGGAGGTATGGATAATGTAGGATTGCCAGCACCTGTGGGGAGCTAGGTAACTGATAAGAAAGGTGTCACCACAGGTGCTGGCAATCATACATTACCAGGGAAGCCCAGGAGCAGAGCATTGTGTCCTCCTGGAGAGGGGCATGCTGGGAGGTATGGATAATGTAGGATTGCCAGCACCTGTGGGGAGCTAGGTAACTGATAAGAAAGGTGTCACCACAGGTGCTGGCAATCTTACATTATCAGGGAAGCCCAGGAGCAGAGCATTGTGTCCTCCTGGAGAGGGGCATGCTGGGAGGTATGGATAATGTATGATTGCCAGCACCTGTGGGGAGCTAGGTAACTGATAAGAAAGGTGTCACCACAGGTGCTGGCAATCATACATTACTAGGGAAGCCCAGGAACAGAGCGTTGTGTCCTCCTGGAGAGGGGCATGCTGGGAGGTATGGATAATGTATGATTACCAGCACCTGTGGGGAGCTAGGTAACTGATAAGAAAGGTGTCACCACAGGTGCTGGCAATCATACATTACCAGGGAAGTCCAGGAGCAGAGCATTGTGTCCTCCTGGAGAGGGGCATGCTGGGAGGTATGGATAATGTATGACTGCCAGCACCAGTGGGGAGTTAGGTAACTGATAAGAAAGGTGTCACCACAAGTGCTGGCAATCATACATTACCAGGGAAGCCCAGGAACAGAGCATTGTGTCCTCCTGGAGAGGGGCATGCTGGGAGGTATGGATAATGTATGATTGCCAGCACCTGTGGGGAGCTAGGTAACTGATAAGAAAGGTGTTTCTCCACAGGTGCTGGTAATCATAAAATAAAGGCCCCCATACACTACGTGATTTGGGCGCAATTTCTGATTCTGGAGTATTGGGCAGAGAAATCGGGTGAAATTGCCCAAATCGCGTAGGGTATGACATCCGATCTGATCCGATGTGCGGTCCCGTGCGCATCGGATCGTGATGTCGGACGGTCTGCACATAAGATCGGGATCTAAAACTCTCAAAACAAGAGACATTTTGGATTTACACACTCAACACCTTGCATCCGAAGGGGCTAAACGAAAATGTCGATATAGTCTCCTTCTTAGGATCAGAAAGATTTTTTTGCCTTTTCCTTTAGGGGACTTATGTACCATTCCTCTGCTTCGGACAATAGGTCACCATTTATTGACACCTTCATTAGGCCCACATCTATATTTAAAAATGAATATTATTTCTACAGGCCGACCAATCACATAGAATTCTGTCTGATAATAACAGAGTGGGTGTCACCGAGTCACTGACCGTGGTATAACAAGGTACCTCTATGAAGTCACTGTATAATGTCACCCAAATCTTGGTATCAGAACGGACCTTTATGCTTTACCTATGTGTTCATTTCGCATTGTTGTAATATAATAAAAGTGTATGATATTATATCCATTGTAACCGTACTGGGTGTATTGTTATGTATCACATCCGCACATGTATAATGTATCTCTTGTAATTAAATGTTGAGGTTTGTAGGAACCTCGTTATGTAATGTCAGGTCACCGAGACCTCATATGAACATTGTGCCCGATGAGAACACAATGTAATATCACATCCAATATCCCACATCCCGTTATTCACACTCTAAATATCACTATAGACGTTTAGGCATATACTCTGTGTTATATACATTATGCTAAAATACCATTAGTCCCCACTGATTACACTTGTTTATAGTGAGTAGGCAGCTGCTCCATCCAGGGCCGGCGCTACCCACTCAGCAGAGGATGCAAAGCAGGTAGGCGCCGGGCAGGAGAGGCGCCCTCCCTGCGGAAGTAGCACGGCGCCATGCTGGCGCAGTGAAACTACACAAGTACCACATCCTCTGCTGTCCTCCTAGGTGCTGTGCAGGATAGGCGCCCTTCCTGCTGTACATCCTCTGCGCCTGCCGGCTGCTGCTGCGCCTGTCACACTTCATCACCTGCAGCAGCGCCGGAGGCACAGAGATCCCTCCTGGCTCATTATCAGCTGGTCATCGGTAGGGGCCGAAAGGGGGCGGAGCCACATGGACAGAGGGGGCGTGGCTACACTGACCAGAAGGGGTGGAGCTACAAGGGAGCAAGACTGCCTGAAGACAACAACAGGAAACAGGACAGGATGAGCTGCCACCATTGTAAAGTGTGAGTGTACTAATGTCGGCAACTGGTGTGGGCACGTGTGTAGGCAGCACTACTAATGTCAGCAACTGGTGTGGGCACGTGTGTAGGCAGCGCTACTAATGTCGGCAACTGATGTGGGCACGTGTGTAGGCAGCACTACTAATGTCAGCAACTGATGTGGGCACGTGTGTAGGCAGCACTACTAATGTCAGCAACTGATGTGGGCACGTGTATAGTCAGCACTACTAATGTCAGCAACTGATGTGGGCACGTGTATAGGCAGCGCTACTAATGTAGGCAACTGATGTGGGCACGTGTGTAGGCAGCACTACTAATGTCAGCAACTGATGTGGGCACGTCTATATGCAGCGCTACTAATGTCAGCAACTGATGTGGGCACGTGTGTAGGCAGCACTACTAATGTCAGCAACTGATGTGGGCACGTGTATAGGCAGCACTACTAATGTAGGCAACTGATGTGGGCACGTGTGTAGGCAGCACTACTAATGTCGGCAACTGATGTGGGCACGTGTGTAGGCAGCGCTACTAATGTCAGCAACTGGTGTGGACACTTGTGTAGGCAGCACTACTAATGTCGGCAACTGATGTGGGCACGTGTGTAGGCAGCACTACTAATGTTGGTAACTGATGTGGGCACGTGTGTAGGCAGCACTACTAATGTCAGCAACTGGTGTGGACACTTGTGTAGGCAGCACTACTAATGTCGGCAACTGATGTGGGCACGTGTGTAGGCAGCACTACTAATGTCGGCAACTGATGTGGGCACGTGTGTAGGCAGCACTACTAATGTTGGTAACTGATGTGGGCACGTGTGTAGGCAGCGCTACTAATGTCAGCAACTCGTGTGGGCACGTGTGTAGGCAGCGCTACTAATGTCAGCAACTGATGTGGGCACATGTGTAGGCAGCGCTACTAATGTCAGCAACTGATGTGGGCACGTGTGTAGGCAGCACTACTAATGTCAGCAACTGATGTGGGCACGTGTGTAGGCAGCGCTACTAATGTCAGCAACTGATGTGGGCACATCTATATGCAGCGCTACTAATGTCAGCAACTGATGTGGGCACGTGTGTAGGCAGCACTACTAATGTCAGCAACTGATGTGGGCACGTGTGTAGGCAGCACTACTAATGTCAGCAACTGATGTGGGCACGTGTGTAGGCAGCGCTACTAATGTCAGCAACTGATGTGGGCACGTGTGTAGGCAGCACTACTAATGTCAGCAACTGATGTGGGCACGTGTGTAGGCAGCACTACTAATGTCAGCAACTCATACCTCCCAACTTTGGTACCTTTGCCGGCGGGACGCTGCTGCTGCGCGCCGAAGGCGCGCTGAAATGTTCGGGGCGTGGCCTAATTTGGGGGCGTGACCTATACTCGTGGCTCCCCGCGAGGCCACGCCCCCTTTTTGCCGCTATGGGGGCATGACCCAGAGGCTCTGTGAGCCTCTAGCCATGCCCCCAGCCCCCTGGCTGCGGGAATAGATGCTGTGCGCATGCGCACAGCGTTTATTCCCCGCTGTTTAGCAGCTGACGGGGGGACTCCCAACAGCCCCCCCACACCGCGGGACACTGCCGCCCGCGGGTGGGACATCGGGACAGGCCCTGTCAATCGGGACTGTCCCGATAAAATCGGGACTGTTGGGAGGTATGGCAACTGATGTAGGCACATGTGTAGGCAGCGCTACTAATGTCTGCAACTGGTGTGGGCACATGTGTAGGCAGCGCTACTAATGTCAGCAACTGATGTGGGCACGTGTGTAGGCAGCGCTACTAATGTCAGCAACTGGTGTAGGCACATGTGTAGGCAGCGCTACTAATGTCGGCAACTGGTGTGGGCACGTATATAGGCAGCGCTGCTAATGTCTGCAACTGGTGTGGGCACATGTGTAGGCAGTGCTACTAATGTCGGCAACTGGTGTGGGCACGTATATAGGCAGCGCTGCTAATGTCGGCAGCTGGTGTGGGCACATGTATAGGCAGCGCTACTGACGTCGGCAACTGGTGTGGGCACGTGTATAGACAGCGCTACTAATGTCGGCAACTGGTGTGGGCACGTGTAGAGGCAGCACTACTAATGTCGGCAACTGGTGTAGGCACGTGTAGAGGCAGCACTACTAATGTCGGCAACTGGTGTGGGGACGTGTAGAGGCAGCACTACTAATGTCGGCAACTGTAGGCACGTGTAGAGGCAGCACTACTAATGTCGGCAACTGCTGTGGGCACTACTTGTAAGCAGAGCAACTACTTTTCGCAACTGCTGTGGGTGTTATGAATAAAAACGCTACAAATGTGGGCATATGCAGGAGTACTCGGGGCATTATGTGTAGCATAATGTGTGTCAATGTCATATGGGCATTATAGTGCATGGCATATTATGTAAGGGGAATTACAGTGTGTGGCATAATGTGTAATGGGCATTACGGTGTTCTGCATATTGTGCAAGGGGCATCATGATGTGTGACATTACGAATAATGGGCATTACTGTGTGTGGTTACTACAATGTGTTATGGGGATTATAGTGCATGGCATATTATGTAAGGGGAATTACAGTGTGTGGCATAATGTGTAATGGGCAATATGGTGTTCTGCATATTGTGCAAGGGGCATCATGATGTGTGACATTACGAATAATGGGCATTACTGTGTGTGGTTACTACAATGTGTTATGGGGATTATGGTGTTATTGGTACTTTTATGTGACCACGCCAATTCCCCATGAAGCCTCGCTTCTACAATCTTCGGCGCGCACTGTCCCTGTTTTTACACACATGGCACCAAAATGGCTACTTACGGCACTGGTGAATAAGATTGTGCTACTGTGTGGTGTAATTTGGAGTAGGAGCATTATTGTGTGGCCACACCCCTCCCTTTGTAAAGTTTGGGTGGGCGCAAATTGATAGTTTGCAGGAGGGCGCCGAACCCCCTAGCACCGGCCCTGGCTCCATCTTCCATCCACACACCGCCACATTGTTGCTATTACCATCGAGTGCTCCGGCGATTACCACACAGAGAAGGCGACATCTCACATGCGCACAATACATCACTACTGGGATCTGTGCGCTGCGGGACCCGGATATGTGTGGAACGCACGGCGCGTCACCACTTATGCGCACTGGACACTTCCGGGAATACCCGGCTGTCAGTTTCAGTTACGGCACACAGCAAATACAGGTCAGAATGGATCATCCTACTGCCGGCCCCCACGCCTATGGAACTATATATGCAGCTATATGTGTATTCGGAATTTTCTTTCCTACACGTAATAGATGGATTAACCCCTCCCATCTCGGAGCGGATATGACGGCCCCTGTCTAGCGGGTATAAGTAAGGTGAGCCCTGCACTAGCCCTCACACTTCTGCAAGGTGTTGGAGGACTCACATGTGTCTACTCTATTCTGGTAGGTTACACTGTGATTGATCTGGCAATTTAGCAAGGTCCATGATGTCTCCTGCTATCCTGAAACTGTTGTTAGTAGGTCAATTATTGACTTTACCATTTTGACACATTTTCTGATATATATAATTCTTGAGAAAAACCACACAGAGGCTAAATGTCCATTCTGTTGGTCACTATTTTATTTTCAGTCATATTTCTCCACTGTGGCCCTTATTCTGATCGGTGCGGCCGGATCCGAATATGCGGCCAGGACCGTGCGTGCGAAACCCCGCCTTCCATACGGATCGCCAACTCCGTCCGTACGCGGTAAGAAGCTGGCCGAACGGACCGCACGTGTATTTTTCACGGAATACGCCTCCTCCATCTCAGGGAACCTCCCCCATCATTCGATGGTCGCAGACCATCGAATGCAGGACCGAGTGGTCCACCAGCTCCCGCAACCTCAGACCACACGGACATTTTTCCGTGCAAAAGCAGAGATCTGGGCGGGCAGCTGACATCCGGCGATGTCATATGTCCGCCCCCTACACGTGCGTCACGGCCGCATTACCATACGTACGCCCAGCGTTTGCATGGGAACGCCCATGAAACGCGGGGCGTATGCATATGGTAATGAGCCCAAATAGCCCTTCACGCCCCTCTCCACCCCCTGTTCGGAGTGTTCACATTTCATGCGGGATTTGGCCGTACGCCCCGCTCGCACATGCGCAGAGACGCCTCTGCACATGCGCAGACACAAAACATCGGCGGTACGAACGCACGCGGATATTACCGCACCAACCAGAATAAGGGCCTGTGTCACCCACTGCCTGATTCGATTATTATATTGTTTGAGATTAACACGGATACCTAATTATGATTCGCATTGCTTATCTGAAGTTCTAGTGATAATATTGACACTGAACTGTAAAGGCCCCCATACATTAGGCCGACTTGTCCTAGGGACAAGTCGGACCCAATTCTCCTGTGAGCCGCCCGGCAGCTCCCCGGGAGGCTCACATACAATTTGGCACTTGATGAGCCAGTTTTTACATGTGATAAATCGCTTGCGATTTATCACATGTAAAACAAATGGGGAGCTGCAGGGTGGTGAGGAGCAGTGGGGGCGGGCGGCGGCAGTAGTGGGGGCGGGCGGCGGCAGTAGTGGGGGCGGGCGGCGGCGAGTGATGCTGACCTGGCTGGGCAGCTGTGATCACAAATAGCAGCGCTGCCGCTGCGGGACGGGACGCACAGTGGCGGCTATTAGATTTTCACAATCCCTGTCAAATGACCGGCCGTTCTGTGATTGGCTGAGAGAGCTCTCAGCCAATCACAGAACGGCCGGTCATTTGACAGGGATTTTAAAAATCTAATAGCCGCCACTGTGCGTCCCGTCCGTCCCGCAGCGGCAGCGCTGCTATTTGTTATCACAGCTGCCCGGCCAGGTCAGTGTGTCTGCCCGCCGTGCTCCCCCGCCCCCCGGTGTCTGCATGCATATGCCTGACAGGTGGGCAGGCATATTCATAGCATACAGGGAGGTCGGATGATCTTATGTGCTGACCGTCCGACCTCCCTGATCCGGTCCGATGCGCACGGGACCGCGCATCGGATCGGATCATACATCACACACCTGCGATTTTGGGGCGATTTCATCCGGTTATCGGCCCAAAGTGCCGAAATCGGATGAAATTGTCCCAAAATCGTATAGTGTATGGGGGCCTTAAGACATGCGCTATGTCAGTCTATTTAGTTGTTTTGCTCATACACTGTTTTTTCACAGTGTCAAATGATGTATGTCATTATGGGGCAGATGTATTAAGCCTGGAGAAGAGATAAACTGGAGATAAAGTGGAAGGAGATAACGCAGCAGCCAATCAGCTGTGTTTGAAATATGACGGTTGGGATCTGATTGGCTGATGCGTTATCTCCTTCCACTTTATCTCCAGTTTATCTATTCACCAGGCTTAATACATCTGCACCTATATACCCTAATTATGTACTGTCATAAGGTATCATTGACTTTTTTAGATCTTTGTGTACAATGCGATGTCTATTTAAATCTTAATGGCTAGTAAGTAGGACCACCACCCAACTGTTCCCCAAAGGCCTCTATGGGTTGATTTTGAATTTACGCCCCGCATCCTTATATGATGACCCACTTAAGATAGTTTTCATATAATCTCTATAATTGAAATTATCCCTGATTACCCATTTTTAGGTTAAATTCCTCCCCCCTTTTTAAGTGCCCAGTCTTTTTCAAGGGCCCTTATTAAAGGTTCATCGCTATCAGGCACGTTTTTACCATTATATTTTTCCTCCTCTCTCTCTTCCTTGCTTTTTTTTATTTAACTTTCTCTGCACATGTTACATCTGCCCCACCTGCAGTGTAGCATTTTTTGCCCATTTTGAGAACAAATTTGTACTGCGATCAGGTCTGATTAAGGGCCATTATGCAGTGTTATATTTCACACAGTGTCACTGAAATACATCAAATTGGATTTATGCTGCTCTCTCTGCAATGCATATACAAAGATAGACAATCCTGTGTATATAAATAAGAAATAACTGTTGCAGTCTGTTATTGGAAAACAGTAACTGTTACAATAATGCCCCTTTCAGACCGCACTTAAAAAACGGTATTTTGTCGATTTTTAACCGTTTAAAACGGTAATCTGTGCAGTCTGAAAGGTGCAGAACCACTTTACCATTTTACAAAAGCCGTTTTTGTAAAACGGTTAAAATGGAGGGTCCTACCCGTTTCAGACCCGGTATTTTGGCATCAAAATCGGGACTGAAACGGTATTTAGGACCCAGCCAATGAGCTGGGTCCTAAATTCAGCACAGTAAATATTTAATGAGCGCTCATTAAATATTCATAGCTCTGGAGCCCCCCCCCCCGCGCGGGTTAACATCCCCCCGACTCCCCCACTCCCCCGCAATGTGTTAAGAAACCCCACCTGTGCAGCAGGTACCTCCTTAATTGCGGATCCCGGCAGTATAGAAAACCTGTTTAAAAAAATTGTCTTTCGTACGGGGGCAGCCATTTTCCGAAAGTAGTCACTTTTGTTATAAGCAGCCTCCTGCTGCTTATTGGGGGGTTCCTTAAACACATTGGGGGGTTTCTTAAACACATTGGGGGGGGGGGTGTGTTAGCCCAAGGGGGGGGGGGGGGGGCAGACCCATTTTTGGAAATGTTTTCAAATACAGGGTCAAAACCAGTTATGCGGTCTGAAAGCAGCATAAGTATTACAAGTAACAGTGTAAACTGTCTAGGGCAGGGGTTCCCAAACTTTATTGAATCACGGCGCCCTAGAGCATCAAAATATTTTCATGGCACCCCTAGGCCAAATGCTTCTTATCGAGAAATTCAGGAAAAAAATATTGAATGAAGTGCATGGTGTGTATATGTCACAGTGATACCACTTTCACATCGCCGACACGTTTTAAAAACCGGTATTTTAAAACGGTAATTAAAACGGGTCAGAGCCTTAAGAGCCTTAAGATTACCGTTTTAAATACCGGTTTATACCCCTTTCACATCGCACTTTTAAAACGGTAAATTGCCGTTTTTTTTCCCTTTTTAAAACGTTTAAGCCTTCACTGTGAATGCATAGCATTGTACACATTCACATTGCACAAAAAACGGCAAGGAACCGTGTAGGACTCTGCTTTTTACACGGTTCGAAATGCCAGTTAACTTTAAACGGTAAATCGGCTGTGGTGCATTCACAGTGCAGGCTTAAACGTTTTAAAAAGGGAAAAAAACGGCAATTTACCGTTTTAAAAGTGCGATGTGAAAGGGGTATAATCTTGTGAGGGACAGGATCTGCTTCTGTTTGTCCACATATGTTATGATTGGCAGCCACCAGCACTGGTTTTGCCTGGGACATTGACCATAAATAATATGAATTGATCCTGGTCCACCAACCCAAGGCACCCCTGCAGGGGCGTAGCTAAGGGTTCATGGGCCCTGGTGCGAAAGGTCACCTTGGGCCCCCCTACATACAACAAAATTAAAATCTCGGTCTGTTTATATTTTAATACATCATTGCCAAGGGGGGTTAATGTCCGTTGCCATGGGTTCTTGCTCGTTGCCAAGGGGTTAATATGTGTTGCCAGGGGTTATTGGATGTTGCCAAGTGGTTAAAAAATTTTTTTATCAGGGGTTAATGCTCGTTGCCAAGGGGGGTTTATTCCCGTTGCCAGGGGTTCTAGCTCGTTGCCAAGGGGTTAATACGTATGTGCCCACCCCAGCCACCCGCCCGTACGCTGCTGTTGCTGCCCCTGCCTTACCCTGCGCACAGAGAGACAGACGCTAGAAGTCATTTTTCACTTCCAGCGTCTCTGACAGGGAGCACAGCTCTGCAGCCGCGTTACCAGGAAGTGCAGAGCTGCGCTTCCTGTCAGACGCTAGAGGTGAATTATGACTTCTAGCGTCTGTCTCTGTGTGCAGGGGAAGGCAGGGGCAGCCGTAGCTGACGGGCTGGTGGCCGGAAACATAGGCGCACCGGCAGCTACTGCAGTGCTGCCGGCAGCCTAGTGAGAGCTGAGATGAGGACTTGGAGCGGAGGTATGACCTCTGAGTAACCAGGCCGGACAGTGGCGGGGGCTGGGCCCCCCTGGCTCAGGGGCCCGGTCGCAGGTGCGACCGCTGCGACCCCTGTAGCTACGCCACTGCACCCCTGCAAGTGTCCTGAGGCACCCCAGGGAGCCTAGGCACACAGTTTGGGAACCACTGGTCTAATGTATCATTTTACATATCACTTCTGTTTATTGACAGAAAAACAGTTTTGCATCCCCTATGCTGGGAACATGAATGGGCTGCATTACAGCATATAGTTATGCCAAAGATAAGCCAATATATTAACAGTTAAATATGTTAAAGTGCATTATGCTGTAATAAGTGTAATAAGTATTATGTATTTATTTATTTGCAGTTTCTTATATAGCGCAGCAGATTCCGTTGCGCTTTACAATAGTAGACAGTGATAAAACAAACTGGGTAACAGACAGACTTTGAGGTAGGAGGGCCCTGCTGCAAGCTTACAATCTATTGGGTATATGGGAGGGAAACACAAGGACAGGCACCAGTAATAGCATAGCAGTCCCACCAAGTTACAAGTCCAGAAGGGTAGCTATATAATACATAAGTGCCTCAGAGGGTTATGCGTGTAGAACTTAAATATGATAGGCTTGCCTGAAGAGGTGAGTTTTCAGGGAACGCTTGAAGTATTGCTGATCAATCCTGCCTAGAAATGAACACAGTAAATGGCACATATGTACTGCTGGACACCACTCATACAATGATTAACCTGTTATTTTTGAATCAATGTTCTTGATTTTATTTTTCTAAACAATAGATGTATTTGTATATTACATCATAATGCACTTCAACGTATTTAACTGTTAATATATTGGCTTATCTTTGCATAATGATATGCTGTAATGCAGCCCATTCATGTTCACAGCCAGGGGTGCCGAGAGAGGGGGGGAGCAGGTACAATTTACCCGGGCCTGTCAGGGGGGCCCTGGTCTGGACACACAGGGTTTTTTTCTATTTGGTGGCAAGTACCCCCAACATGACCCATTCCATTATGTACAAAATGCTCTGTTCCTGGACTTCCCTGCCAGTGGTAGTTACAGAGGTTGGACTCCAGCACAGTCCAAAATTCGAAGAGGGACAGTCACATCAATTGCCAGTGAGTCCAGGACAGTGATGCTTGGGGTGGCAGTATATATGACCCCCCCTTTTTGAATATTGGACTGTGCTGCAGGCTCACATCTGTAACTGCCACTGGCAGAGAAGTCCAGGAACAGAGCATTTTGTAACTAATGGAATGGGCCATGTTGGAGGGTATGTGTAAATCCTTTGCAAAGAGCATGTAACCCCTGGCAGAGCATGTTAACCCCTGGCAGTGCATGTTAACCCCTTAATATGCAATGAGCATTACGGTGTGTGGCATAACGTGTAATGAGCATTATGGCATGTGGTATAATATGTAATGGGTGTGTGACATGTGTAATAGGCATTACAGTGTAAACTGTTGTACGTGTATCCACCTTGGAAGCAGTGGCGCAACAACAGGTCCGTAGAGTGTGTACGGGAGCTCCGTCAGTGGGGACCCCAGGAAGTTGTTGTACTGGGGCCCAGGATTTCTCTTGGCGGCCCTGTTCACAGCATAGGGGATGTTTTTCAGACCAAGTCATGTTTAAAATAAACTGCCACAAGTAAAGACAATAAACAGAAGTGTATTAAATCCTGCACATAAAGACCAGAGTGTATGTAATGCATTGTTACTGAGCTTACTGGAGCATTCAGTACAGAGTTTGTTTGACATTAGAAGGCACAGAGGTGCACTATTCTATTAAAGGCAAACAAAAGGGATTTAACCTGTTTTTCCCCCACCAAGTTTCTATTCGTGATCACATCAATTACAGAACATCCTCTCCCAAACAAACAAAAAAAAACACGTACTGGAGAAAACACCATAATCACAATTGAAACCATTAAAATGGGTTAATTTTTAGGGATTTTTCTCCCGCCAAAGTCAGTCACTTTGCACTAGGACAAGCTCGTACTGTTTTTTAGTAAGCTAAAGTATATTAATGAACCACTCTAAGACGTCCTGACATCATTTTAACTAGATCGGAGCATCTTCATAGTGACTCAGATCAAAAAGCTTTTGCACGTTTCTTATTCAGGTCAAGTCACAACTTTCCCACACTAGCCCATTTTGAATTTCTCAACTTAGTTTTTTTCACTCCTCCCTAATAAATATATATATATATATACTTAACATCGGCACTCACCTTTCCTAGTTTTGGGGTGCCCTATGGCTTGCGACCACATAGTTTAAACAGACATTGTAGGGGCTCTGCACACACTAATTTAACTGATAATAAATAGTGGAGATTGATCAATGCATTTAAGCCTGCAGCCCCCGTCACGGGACCCCACCTTTCTGCAGGTCCTAGCACTATCGCTCAATATGGCTACAATACACATAGCTATCACATCAATGTTTGATTCCAGGCATGCTATCTGGTCTGAAGCTCACAGCAGACTGTGCTTTTATAGGTGAGCAGTTACCAACACACCTGTCACTAATCATCTAGGGAAATGGTTAACATAAGCTATGGAATCTTAGTTAAAAACAGGGTGCATGAGAGAATGTGACCACAATAAGACTATTTAAAAAAATTAATCTAATAAACAATATATACACTTAACATCGGCACTCACCTTTCCTAGTTTTGGGGTGCCCCATGGCTTGTGACCACATTGTTTAAACAGATATTGTAGGGGCTCTCATGCACCCTGCTTTAACTAAGATTCCATAGCTTATGTTAACCATTTCCCTAGATGATTAGTGACAGGTGTGTTGGTAACTGCTCACCTATAAAAGCAAAGTCTGCTGTGAGCCTCAGACCAGACAGCATGCCTGGAATCAAACATTGATGTGATAGCTATGTGTATTGTAGCCATATTGAGCGATAGTGCTAGGACCTGCAGAAAGGTGGGGTCCCGTGACGGGGGCTGCAGGCTTAAATGCATTGATCAATTCATGAACCAAATCTCCACTATTTATTATCAGTTAATTTAGTGTGTGCAGAGCCCGTACAATGTATATATACGAAGTCATCAGTGACGAAACGCGTTGGGGCGTGGTCACCTGACGTATCGGATCTTTGTTACTGTGGTTCCCGTCTGTTGTGCAGTCCTCGTGTCTTGAACTCCGTCCTCGCCGCAGCCATCTCCATCTGCCGGTTTTCCTGGATGTCCTCCTGGTGCCCGTGTTATGAAGCTGACGTAGTGACGGTGATTCTTACACAAGCTGAATACTGCTATTTTAATTGTATGTGAGCCTACACTTTTTTCAAGTAAACGCTGTATGATTATACTCACCTGTGCGCTCCTCCTTTCTTCTGTTTTATACATTTACCGAGGCCGTGACAAAGCCTATTTGGAGTGAGCAGCACCACATTCTGGAGAGACGGAACCTACATATTATGTGCTAACCGTGCGCAGATCCTTTACTTGTATGTATATATATATATATAAAGTCCCCCACCCTGCAGTTACCCTTTGATCAGGTTTATACTGCCTTCACTCTGTGTTTGACAGTGTAATATTCTCCAAAGCAGTTTGCAGCCAGTAATGACAAGTTGGAGCCCCCCCCCCCCCCCCCCTGTCTAAAGTGACCCAGGCCCCCCGAAGGCTTAATCTGCCCCTGATGACCACTGACTAGCTCTTATCACTAACTGGCCACTAACCAGCCCTGAGCACTGACTGGTCCATAGCACTAACTGGCCACTATCTATGTGCTCAGCAGTGGCGTAACTATAGAGGGTGCAGGGGGTGCGCTTGCTATGGGGCCTGAGGGCTTGGGGGGCCCCATAACAAGTGCACCTCTTTCCCCCTCTATAGTTACACCACTGGCACACAAGTGGAGGCAGCGCACCTCTACTGCTCCCTCCCTAGCGGGCAGCGCAAAAGCACAGCAGCAGCCGCTCCCCGACAGACTTCCTACCTGCCTCTCCTCCTCCCACCACCGCTGCCAGCAGCTTTAGGCCGGGACTGGAGGAGGCAGCAATGGTAGCTAAATCTCCGTCTCCTCCTTCTCCTCCCAGACCAGCAGGCGGCGCGAATGCAGACAACGCAGCCGCTCCCCGCTGGACACAACGGGCAGCTGTCTGCCTCTACTACCACCCCTGCTGACATCAACAGGAAGCTGCCTCTCCTTCTCCCCAGCGGGCAAGCAGGGAGAGCAGCCGCTCCCTGCCGGCCATAACTGACAGCTGCCTCTCGTTCCACCCCCGCCGACAGCAGCTCAGAGGGACTCCGTCAACCCTCCTCCTCCTCAGCCGGCAGCAGCGACAGCACATCCCCTAGCCAGCATCAACGGGGCCCACCAGTAAGATGTCATAGGTTGGTGCACAGGGAAGTAGCTACCGTAAGTCACTGCCTGGGGGAAGGTGATAGTAGTAGTGGTGACATGCTGCAGGTGTGGGGTGATGTGGGGTGGGAGACATGCTGCAGGTGTGGGGTGATGTGGGGTGGGTGACATGCTGCAGGAGTGGGGTGATGTGGGGTGGGTGACATGCTGCAGGTGTGGGATGATGTGGGGTGGGATGTACAGAATATATGTATGGAACTAATGTATAGATGACAGCAGCAGTGTATTTATGTTTGTACTTCAGGGTTGCCGACTTTATTATTCGCCCGGAGAGGAGAGTTTCAGCAGCCGTTCAGGGGGCGGGGCTTAAGAGTGACATCACTTAGCCACACCCCCATGATGTTAAACGAGCGGATTCATGGATCTCCGTGGAGGGGGCGGGGATAAAATGGCATGATTGTCATTTTAGCTCCGCCCCCTCCCCTGAGACCCGAGGATTGCGGCATTATAATGCCGCGATCCGGGGGACAGTGGGGGTCCCCCCTGAATCCGGGAGGGTTGCCGACCCTTCCGGGTGCTGGGAGGGGGACTCGATTTTCGGGAGACTCCTGGAAATTCCGGGAGGGTCGGCAACCCTGTTGTACTTCATAGGCAGTGTATGCATTTATGAATATCTTTAAATTTTATATCCTTATCCTGCCCAATACTAACCCTCCCTGCACGCCGCCTAACCCTCTCCCACATAGCCTGACCTAACCCTCCCTGCACGCCGCCTAACCCTCTCCCACATGGCCTGACCTAACCCTCCCTGCACGCCGCCTAAGCCTCTCCCACATAGCCTGACCTAACCCTCCCTGCACGCCGCCTAACCCTCTCCCACATAGCCTGACCTAACCCTCCCTGCACGCCGCCTAACCCTCTCCCACATAGACTGACCTAACCCTCCCTGCACGCCGCCTAACCCTCTCCCACATAGCCTGACCTAACCCTCCCTGCACGCCGCCTAACCCTCTCCCACATAGCCTGACCCAACCCTGCCTGCACGCCGCCTAACCCTCTCCCACATAGCCTGACCTAACCATCCCTGCACGCCGCCTAACCCTCTCCCACATAGCCTGACCTAACCCTCCCTGCACGCCGCCTAACCCTCTCCCACATAGCCTGACCTAACCCTCCCTGCACGCCGCCTAACCCTCTCCCACATAGCCTGACCTAACCCTCCCTGCACGCCGCCTAACCCTCTCCCACATAGCCTGACCTAACCCTCCCTGCACGCCGCCTAATCCTCTCCCACATAGCCTGACCTAACCCTCCCTGCACGCCGCCTAACCCTCTCCCACATAGCCTGACCTAACCATCCCTGCACGCCGCCTAACCCTCTCCCACATAGCCTGACCTAACCCTCCCTGCACGCCGCCTAACCCTCTCCCACATAGCCTGACCTAACCCTCCCTGCACGCCGCCTAACCCTCTCCCACATAGCCTGACCTAACCATCCCTGCACGCCGCCTAACCCTCTCCCACATAGCCTGACCTAACCCTCCCTGCACGCCGCCTAACCCTCTCCCACATAGCCTGACCTAACCATCCCTGCACGCCGCCTAAGCCTCTCCCACATAGCCTGACCTAACCATCCCTGCACGCTGCCTAAGCCTCTCCCACATAGCCTGACCTAACCCTTCCTGCACGCCGCCTAACCCTCTCCCACATAGCCTGACCTAACCATCCCTGCACGCCGCCTAACCTTCTCCCACATAGCCTGACCTAACCAT
The DNA here is from genome assembly GCF_055691185.1 of Crinia signifera. NCBI lineage: Eukaryota > Metazoa > Chordata > Amphibia > Anura > Myobatrachidae > Crinia > Crinia signifera. Next base: position 2,963,093 of record NC_139218.1, read on the forward strand.
CCCTGCACGCCGCCTAACCCTCTCCCACATAGCCTGACCCAACCCTGCCTGCACGCCGCCTAACCCTCTCCCACATAGCCTGACCTAACCCTCCCTGCACGCCGCCTAAGCCTCTCCCACATAGCCTGACCTAACCCTCCCTGCACGCCGCCTAAGCCTCTCCCACATAGCCTGACCTAACCCTCCCTGCACGCCGCCTAACCCTCTCCCACATAGCCTGACCTAACGCTCCCTGCACGCCGCCTAACCCTCTCCCACATAGCCTGACCTAACCCTCCCTGCACGCCGCCTAACCCTCTCCCACATAGCCTGACCTAACCATCCCTGCACGCCGCCTAACCCTCTCCCACATAGCCTGACCTAACCCTCCCTGCACGCCGCCTAATCCTCTCCCACATAGCCTGACCTAACCCTCCCTGCACGCCGCCTAACCCTCTCCCACATAGCCTGACCTAACCCTCCCTGCACGCCGCCTAACCCTCTCCCACATAGCCTGACCTAACCCTCCCTGCACGCCGCCTAACCCTCTCCCACATAGCCTGACCTAACCCTCCCTGCACGCCGCCTAACCCTCTCCCACATAGCCTGACCTAACCCTCCCTGCACGCCGCCTAACCCTCTCCCACATAGCCTGACCTAACCCTCTCTGCACGCCGCCTAAGCCTCTCCCACATAGCCTGACCTAACCCTCCCTGCACGCCGCCTAACCCTCTCCCACATAGCCTGACCTAACCCTCCCTGCACGCCGCCTAACCCTCTCCCACATAGCCTGACCTAACCCTCCCTGCACGCCGCCTAACCCTCTCCCACATAGCCTGACCTAACCCTCCCTGCACGCCGCCTAACCCTCTCCCACATAGCCTGACCTAACCCTCCCTGCACGCCGCCTAACCCTCTACCACATAGCCTGACCTAACCCTCCCTGCACGCCGCCTAACCCTCTCCCACATAGCCTGACCTAACCCTCCCTGCACGCCGCCTAACCCTCTCCCACATAGCCTGACCTAACCCTCCCTGCACGCCGCCTAACCCTCTCCCACATAGCCTGACCTAACCCTCCCTGCACGCCGCCTAACCCTCTCCCACATAGCCTGACCTAACCCTCCCTGCACGCCGCCTAACCCTCTCCCACATAGCCTGACCTAACCCTCCCTGCACGCCGCCTAACCCTCTTCCACATAGCCTGACCTAACCCTCCCTGCACGCCGCCTAACCCTCTCCCACATAGCCTGACCTAACCCTCCCTGCACGCCGCCTAACCCTCTCCCACATAGCCTGACCTAACCCTCCCTGCACGCCGCCTAACCCTCTCCCACATAGCCTGACCTAACCCTCCCTGCACGCCGCCTAACCCTCTCCCACATAGCCTGACCTAACCATCCCTGCACGCCGCCTAACCCTCTCCCACATAGCCTGACCAAACCCTCCCTGCACGCCGCCTGACCCTCTCCCACATAGCCTGACCTAACCCTCCCTGCACGGCGCCTGACCCTCTCCCACATAGCCTGACCTAACCCTCCCTGCACGCCGCCTAACCCTCTCCCACATAGACTGACCTAACCCTCCCTGCACGCCGCCTAACCCTCTCCCACATAGCCTGACCTAACCCTCCCTGCACGCCGCCTAACCCTCTCCCACATAGCCTGACCTAACCCTCCCTGCACGCCGCCTAACCCTCTCCCACATAGCCTGACCTAACCATCCCTGCACGCCGCCTAACCCTCTCCCACATAGCCTGACCTAACCCTCCCTGCACGCCGCCTAAGCCTCTCCCACATAGCCTGACCTAACCCTCCCTGCACGCCGCCTAACCCTCTCCCACATAGCCTGACCTAACCCTCCCTGCACGCCGCCTAACCCTCTCCCACATAGCCTGACCTAACCATCCCTGCACGCCGCCTAACCCTCTCCCACATAGCCTGACCTAACCCTCCCTGCACGCCGCCTAACCCTCTCCCACATACCCTGACCTAACCCTCCCTGCACGCCGCCTAACCCTCTTCCACATAGCCTGACCTAACCCTCCCTGCACGCCGCCTAACCCTCTCCCACATAGCCTGACCTAACCCTTCCTGCACGCCGCCTAACCCTCTCCCACATAGTCTGACCTAACCATCCCTGCACGCCGCCTAACACTCTCCCACATAGCCTGACCTAACCCTCCCTGCACGCCGCCTAACCCTCTCCCACATAGTCTGACCTAACCATCCCTGCACGCCGCCTAACCCTCTCCCACATAGACTGACCTAACCCTCCCTGCACGCCGCCTAACCCTCTCCCACATAGCCTGACCTAACCCTCCCTGCACGCCACCTAACCCTCTCCCACATAGCCTGACCAAACCCTCCCTGCACGCCACCTAACCCTCTCCCACAGCCTGACCAAACCCTCCCTGCACGCCGCCTGACCCTCTCCCACATAGCCTGACCTAACCCTCCCTGCACGCCGCCTAACCCTCTCCCACATAGCCTGACCTAACCCTCCCTGCACGCCGCCTAACCCTCTCCCACATAGCCTGACCTAACCATCCCTGCACGCCGCCTAAGCCTCTCCCACATAGCCTGACCTAACCCTTCCTGCACGCCGCCTAACCCTCTCCCACATAGCCTGACCTAACCATCCCTGCACGCCGCCTAACCCTCTCCCACATAGCCTGACCTAACCATCCCTGCACGCCGCCTAACCCTCTCCCACATAGCCTGACCTAACCCTCCCTGCACGCCGCCTAACCCTCTCCCACATGGCCTGACCTAACCCTCCCTGCACGCCGCCTAACCCTCTCCCACATAGCCTGACCTAACCCTCCCTGCACGCCGCCTAACCCTCTCCCACATAGCCTGACCTAACCCTCCCTGCACGCCACCTAACCCTCTCCCACATAGCCTGACCTAACCCTCCCTGCACGCCGCCTAACCCTCTCCCACATAGCCTGACCTAACCCTGCCTGCACGCCGCCTAACCCTCTACCACATAGCCTGACCTAACCCTCCCTGCACACCGCCTAACCCTCTCCCACATAGCCTGACCTAACCCTCCCTGCACGCCGCCTAACCCTCTCCCACATAGTCTGACCTAACCATCCCTGCACGCCGCCTAACCCTCTCCCACATAGTCTGACCTAACCATCCCTGCACGCCGCCTAACCCTCTCCCACATAGCCTGACCTAACCCTCCCTGCACGCCGCCTAACACTCTCCCACATAGCCTGACCTAACCCTCCCTGCACGCCGCCTAACCCTCTCCCACATAGCCTGACCTAACCATCCCTGCACGCCGCCTAACCCTCTCCCACATAGCCTGACCCAACCCTGCCTGCACGCCGCCTAACCCTCTCCCACATAGCCTGACCTAACCCTCCCTGCACGCCGCCTAACCCTCTCCCACATAGCCTGACCTAACCCTCCCTGCACGCCGCCTAACCCTCTCCCACATAGCCTGACCTAACCCTCCCTGCACGCCGCCTAACCCTCTCCCACATAGCCTGACCTAACCCTCCCTGCACGCCGCCTAACCCTCTCCCACATAGCCTGACCTAACCCTCCCTGCACGCCGCCTAACCCTCTCCCACATAGCCTGACCCAACCCTGCCTGCACGCCGCCTAACCCTCTCCCACATAGCCCGACCTAACCCTCCCTGCACGCCGCCTAACCCTCTCCCACATAGCCTGACCTAACCCTCCCTGCACGCCGCCTAACCCTCTCCCACATAGCCTGACCTAACCATCCCTGCACGCCGCCTAACCCTCTCCCACATAGCCTGACCTAACCCTCCCTGCACGCCGCCTAACCCTCTCTCACATAGCCTGACCTAACCATCCCTGCACGCCGCCTAACCCTCTCCCACATAGCCTGACCTAACCATCCCTGCACGCCGCCTAACCCTCTCCCAAATAGCCTGACCTAACCCTCCCTGCACGCCGCCTAACCCTCTCCCACATAGCCTGACCTAACCATCCCTGCACGCCGCCTAACACTCTCTCACATAGCCTGACCTAACCATCCCTGCACGCCGCCTAACCCTCTCCCACATAGCCTGACCTAACCATCCCTGCACGCCGCCTAACCCTCTCCCACATAGCCTGACCTAACCATCCCTGCACGCCGCCTAACCCTCTCCCACATAGCCTGACCTAACCATCCCTGCACGCCGTCTAACCCTCTCCCACATAGCCTGACCTAACCCTCCCTGCACGCCGCCTAACCCTCTCCCACATAGCCTGACCTAACCATCCCTGCACGCCGCCTAACCCTCTCTCACATAGCCTGACCTAACCATCCCTGCACGCCGCCTAACCCTCTCCCACATAGCCTGACCTAACCCTGCCTGCACGCCGCCTAACCCTCTACCACATAGCCTGACCTAACCCTCCCTGCACGCCGCCTAACCCTCTCCCACATAGCCTGACCTAACCCTCCCTGCACGCCGCCTAACCCTCTCCCACATAGTCTGACCTAACCATCCCTGCTCGCCGCCTAACCCTCTCCCACATAGCCTGACCTAACCATCCCTGCACGCCGCCTGACCCTCTCCCACATAGCCTGACCTAACCCTCCCTGCACGCCGCCTAACCCTCTTCCACATAGCCTGACCTAACCCTCCCTGCACGCCGCCTAACCCTCTCCCACATAGCCTGACCTAACCATCCCTGCACGCCGCCTAACCCTCTCCCACATAGCCTGACCTAACCCTCCCTGCACGCCGCCTAACCCTCTCCCACATAGCCTGACCTAACCCTCCCTGCACGCCGCCTGACCCTCTCCCACATAGCCTGACCTAACCCTCCCTGCACGCCGCCTAACCCTCTTCCACATAGCCTGACCTAACCCTCCCTGCACGCCGCCTAACCCTCTCCCACATAGCCTGACCTAACCCTCCCTGCACGCCGCCTAACTCTCTCCCACATAGCCTGACCTAACCCTCCCTGCACGCCGCCTAACCCTCTCCCACATAGCCTGACCTAACCCTCCCTGCACGCCGCCTAACCCTCTCCCACATAGTCTGACCTAACCCTCCCTGCACGCCGCCTGAACCTCTCCCACATAGCCTGACCTAACCATCCCTGCACGCCGCCTAACCCTCTCCCACATAGCCTGACCTAACCCTCCCTGCACGCCGCCTAACCCTCTCCCACATAGTCTGACCTAACCCTCCCTGCACGCCGCCTAACCCTCTCCCACATAGCCTGACCTACCCCTCCCTGCACGCCGCCTAACCCTCTCCCACATAGCCTGACCTAACCCTCCCTGCACGCCGCCTAACCCTCTCCCACATAGCCTGACCTAACCCTCCCTGCACGCCGCCTAACCCTCTCCCACATAGCCTGACCTAACCCTCCCTGCACGCCGCCTAACCCTCTCCCACATAGCCTGACCTAACCCTCCCTGCACGCCGCCTAACCCTCTCCCACATAGCCTGACCTAACCCTCCCTGCACGCCGCCTAACCCTCTCCCACATACCCTGACCTAACCCTCCCTGCACGCCGCCTAACCCTCTTCCACATAGCCTGACCTAACCCTCCCTGCACGCCGCCTAACCCTCTCCCACATAGCCTGACCTAACCCTTCCTGCACGCCGCCTAACCCTCTCCCACATAGTCTGACCTAACCATCCCTGCACGCCGCCTAACCCTCTCCCACATAGCCTGACCCAACCCTGCCTGCACGCCGCCTAACCCTCTCCCACATAGCCTGACCTAACCCTCCCTGCACGCCGCCTAACCCTCTCCCACATACCCTGACCTAACCCTCCCTGCACGCCGCCTAACCCTCTCCCACATAGCCTGACCTAACCCTCCCTGCACGCCGCCTAACCCTCTCCCACATAGCCTGACCTAACCCTCCCTGCACGCCGCCTAACCCTCTCCCACATACCCTGACCTAACCCTCCCTGCACGCCGCCTAACCCTCTTCCACATAGCCTGACCTAACCCTCCCTGCACGCCGCCTAACCCTCTCCCACATAGCCTGACCTAACCCTTCCTGCACGCCGCCTAACACTCTCCCACATAGCCTGACCTAACCCTCCCTGCACGCCGCCTAACCCTCTCCCACATAGTCTGACCTAACCCTCCCTGCACGCCGCCTAACCCTCTCCCACATAGCCTGACCTAACCCTCCCTGCACGCCGCCTAACCCTCTCCCACATAGCCTGACCTAACCCTCCCTGCACGCCGCCTAACCCTCTCCCACATAGCCTGACCTAACCCTCCCTGCACGCCGCCTGACCTAACCACCTCGCACCTAAACCCTCCACCTCGCAGCCTGAATGCCAGCATCCGGACCACTAGGATGCTGATTTCATCCCATGTGTATATGTATGAATATATATATGCATTGTGGACCAGCATTTATAGTCGTGGGGCGGCCCCTTAAAAATGTTGCTATGGGGCCCACAAAGTTACGCCCCTGGTGCTCAGGTGTGAGTCCTGATCAGAGGACATACAGAATGAGGTAAATACACTTCTTCACCAAACTGAGGGGCGCATTTATCATTAATGTGCGATGCCGGCCATCGCATTGCGGTTCCCTGTAATACCGCCTGGATGTATCATTTTGAGGGCGCAGGGACAGGGCTCCGAAAGGACCCTGACCCGGAAGCCGGGGTCTAAGCATGTGCGGTTATGCGCTGACCCCCGCCGACCCCTGTGACCGCACAGCCCCTCTCGGCAGTGCAATCCCGCAGCCATAGGCTACAATGGGCTATCGCCATATCAGAATGGCGATAGCCCAGGGGTGCGATGCCGGGCTGCCCAATGTTGATACATCGGGCAGCTTCGCATCCCCCATAGAAACCTATGGGGCCCCCTTTGATACATTTGGGGGATACTTAATATTTGCGGCTAACCCCCGAAAACTGGTGTTTTCCGGGATTTAGCCACAAATATGGTTTGATAAATGGGCACCTCAGCAACCTGTCCTTCTAACCTTCAGTTCATCGCCCCATATCTACCCCTCCGGTGTCACCCCTGTCTGTCTGCAGGGCCGGTGTAAGGTTTCTCAGCACCCTAGGCAAAACTTCAACCTACTGTCCCCCATACTGCCACCAATACCCAATCTCCAGCCCCTTATGGTATACTTGCCTAACATTCTAAAATGGCAGGGAGGCTCCCAAAAATTGGGTGGTCCTCCCAGCCCCCCCAGGAGGGTGGCCAGGTCCCCTGCTTCCCTTGGAGGTACCCCTTTGAAACCTACAACAGAGTGCAAGGAGGAGGGGGCAGTAAAGTAGGGAAGTATGCCTCAAGGGAAAGTATGGAGGTGAGGTCCTCATAGACATCCTTGATTTGTTGATAGGCAGACTCGTGGCACCCCCCAGATCCCAGTGCCCTAGGCAGCTGCCTAAAGCTGCCTAAAGGTAGAGCCGGCCCTGTCTGTCTGCCCCCCCCCCCCTTTAGAATGTAAGCTCTCACGAGCAGGGACCTCTTACCTCATGTGCTTATCCTTTCGTACTTCAGCATCAGTGGCGTAACTAAAAAATTTGCGCCCCCCCCCCCCCCCCCCCCGCTGGGAAAATATCATCTCCCCCTCCCACTTCAGTTCAGAAACAAGACCCCCACCCCACCCCAGTTAAGAGACAAGACCCCCCCACCCCCACCCCAGTTAAGAGACAAGACCCTACCGCCCCCGGGTAGCTGGCAGAGGTGTCCGTGCGGCGCGGGGGTACCTGCGGTCATATCAGCGTGTGGCCAGTGCTTTTAAAATCAGAAGTTCTTCCCGTGCCACCACCCAGCGAATAGCGCTAGTTGTTTCCAGGTCACTGCAGGGACCCCGCCAACTTAATACTCAGCGCCACAGGGACCTCTATGACCGCAGGTACCCCCGCGTCGCACGGACCCCCCTGCCAGCTCCCCGCTGCACCCACAAGGAGGGGGGAGCTGGGTGAGTAACAATAGCACCCGCAGACCCCCCGGCACCTCCCCGCCGTCGCAGGGGCTGCGGCGCTGTAGTTACACCACTGCAAAGCAGGCTGTTTGCTGCCACCTTGATACTTACGTTGCAGCAATCGGCATATGAATATGGATAAGGGTTGAGATTACCTGAAGGGTAAATAAGGGGCAGACTAGATGGGCCAAATGGTTCTTATGCGCCGTCACATTCTATGTTTCTATAATCATTTACCCTGTATTTGTCCTGTATTGTCTTCAGCTGTAAGTCACTGGTTTCCTGTTTGATTATGTGTACTATGTAACTGGGCGCTGCGGAACCCTTGTGGCGCCATATAAATAAAGGACAATAATAATGTAGTATGACGGGGTGTGTATTACATGTGACAGTCACCCGTCACTGACCAGAGACCTCCGTCACAATGATCTTCTGACAATATTGTTATGCTGGGGTACAGGGACTACCTGTCACTGGAATTTTAGTGGCACACACACTGCCGGACTGTCATCTGTTGCTGGGAATACATATAGTAATATTCCTGGTGCTAGTATTCTGCATTTACCAGAGACACAACAATACATATCACCCTGTGCTGGTGTAAGGTGTGTGATAATAATCTGCCCCCCCAGCGTGCGTGTCAGTACACTGCCCGGTAACCTATCCCTAAGGTGCCGTCTGTCTCACCTGTGCTCCTCAGTGCAGATGTGTCTGGCGGTGGGCAGTCGGCAGGTGTCGTCCACAGTTAGTGCCTAGGGTAGATGACACGGTCATTCCTCACCTCACCTGGGCGCAGGGCAGAGTCACCCGGTGGGTGGTACCCAGGCAGATGCTCCGGCTGGGTGATGACATGGAGATAGGAAGCTGGTGACAGTGAGGAGGGGGAGGGAGAGAGGCAGCGAAGAGATGAGCCTTCGTCCCCTGGGTCCAGCCGATCTCTGATGGAGAGAGAAAGGAGGAATAAGACACAGGACAGGGAGGGGGTTTGTCTGGAACACACTTAATGCCCTTTTAATGGAAATTTGCCATTGGACATTGAAAGCCGGCGCAAGGATCCTAACTGGTAGTGACATCTGTCAGCATTTCCGAGGTCACACACCGAGATGGATCCTATTCTGGAAGTGCCCCCAGTAGTGATAGAGCCCCCCCACCCCCTAGCTCCCTCCGCACAGCTGAGACCTGTCCCCCTCCCCTCATATAAAGCAGGTCTCTCTGTGACCCTGGGCTCCTACCACAGCTGCGGCCCACACATCTCCTGACATTCGCTGGCAGCCATGTTTGCAGAATACGCGCAAGTCTTACAGCTTGCATTAACCCTGTAATACCGGCAGCCCCATTACACGTCCGGACACTTAGATTGCACGCTCTTGTGTCTCTGTGGTGACTATCGCCGCTGTACAGATATTTATACATGTAATGAGGGTGGGACGCCGCACAGGACGCCATACTAGTAGCCGGTTATCTGTATTACTGGGATGCTGAGTCTCTCAGGCAGGTTTATGTAGCAACAGCACTGAGATATATCATAGAGAACAATCCAGATACCTCTATGGTCCATGTACCCTGACTCCTCCCCCCGCGCCGAAGCTACAGGCCGGAAAGGAACCCATCCAGAATTCCACACGTGTCACACATGGGACAGAGCCTGAAATCATACATATATATCGATATAATATCCTGTCTGTCACCTTATACACAGGCTAATAATACCCTAACGTATGGCCGCAGCCTTGTACACAGGCTAATAATATCCAAATGTATGGTCGCAGCCTTATACACAGGCTAATAATACCCTAACGTATGGCCGCAGCCTTATACACAGGCTAATAATACCCTAATGTATGGTCGCAGCCTTATACACAGGCTAATAATACCCTAATGTATGGCCGCAGCCTTATACACAGGCTAATATCCTAATGTATGTTCGCAGCCTTATACACAGGCTAATAATACCCTAATGTATGGTCGCGGCCTTATACACAGGCTAATAATACCCTAACGTATGGCCGCAGCCTTATACACAGGCTAATAATACCCTAACGTATGGCCGCAGCCTTATACACAGGCTAATATCCTAATGTATGGTCGCAGCCTTATACACAGGCTAATAATACCCTAATGTATGGTCGCGGCCTTATACACAGGCTAATAATACCCTAACGTATGGCCGCAGCCTTATACACAGGCTAATAATACCCTAATGTATGGTCGTAGCCTTATACACAGGCTAATACCGTAATGTATGGTCGCAGCCTTGTACACAGGCTAATAATACCCTAATGTATGGTCGCAGCCTTATACACAGGCTAATAATACCCTAATGTATGGCCGCAGCCTTATACACAGGCTAATAATACCCTAATGTATGGTCGCAGCCTTATACACAGGCTAATAATACCCTAATGTATGGTCGCAGCCTTATACACAGGCTAATAATACCCTAACGTATGGCCGCAGCCTTATACACAGGCTAATATCCTAATGTATGGTCGCAGCCTTATACACAGGCTAATAATACCCTAATGTATGGTCGCAGCCTTATACACAGGCTAATATCCTAAAGTATGGCCGCAGCCTTATATACAGGCTAATAATACCCTAATGTATGGTCGCAGCCTTATACACAGGCTAATAATACCCTAATGTATGGTTGCAGCCTTGTACACAGGCTAATAATACCCTAATGTATGGTCGCAGCCTTATACACAGGCTAATAATACCCTAATGTATGGTCGCAGCCTTATACACAGGCTAATAATACCCTAATGTATGGTCGCAGCCTTATACACAGGCTAATAATACCCTAATGTATGGTCGCAGCCTTATACACAGGCTAATAATACCCTAACGTATGGCCGCAGCCTTATACACAGGCTAATATCCTAATGTATGGTCGCAGCCTTATACACAGGCTAATAATACCCTAATGTATGGTCGCAGCCTTATACACAGGCTAATATCCTAATGTATGGTCGCAGCCTTATACACAGGCTAATAATACCCTAATGTATGGTCGCAGCCTTATACACAGGCTAATAATACCCTAATGTATGGTCGCAGCCTTATACACAGGCTAATAATACCCTAATGTATGGTCGCAGCCTTACACACAGGCTAATAATACCCTAATGTATGGTCGCAGCCTTATACACAGGCTAATAATACCCTAATGTATGGCCGCAGCCTTATACACAGGCTAATAATACCCTAATGTATGGTCGCAGCCTTATACACAGGCTAATAATACCCTAATGTATGGTCGCAGCCTTATACACAGGCTAATAATACCCTAATGTATGGTCACAGCCTTATACACAGGCTAATAATACCCTAATGTATGGTCAGAGCCTTATACACAGGCTAATAATACCCTAATGTATGGTCGCAGCCTTATACACAGGCTAATACCCTAATGTATGGCCACAGCCTTATACACAGGCTAATAATACCCTAATGTATGGTCGCAGCCTTATACACAGGCTAATAATACCCTAATGTATGGTCGCAGCCTTATACACAGGCTAATAATACCATAATGTATGGTCACAGCCTTATACACAGGCTAATAATACCATAATGTATGGTCACAGCCTTATACACAGGCTAATAATACCCTAATGTATGGTCACAGCCTTATACACAGGCTAATAATACCCTAATGTATGGTCAGAGCCTTATACACAGGCTAATAATACCCTAATGTATGGTCGCAGCCTTATACACCGGCTAATAATGTCCTAATGTATGGTCGCAGCCTTGTACACAGGCTAATAATACCCTAATATATGGTCGCAGCCTTATACACAGGTTAATAATACCCTAATGTATGGTCGCAGCCTTATACACAGGCTAATAATACACTAATGCAGTGGTCGCAGCCTTATACACAGGCTAATAATACCCTAATGTATGGTCGCAGCCTTATACACAGCTTAATAATACCCTAATGTATGGTCACAGCCTTATACACAGGCTAATAATACCCTAATGTATGGTCGCAGCCTTACACACAGGCTAATAATACCCTAATGTATGGTCGCAGCCTTATACACAGGCTAATAATACCCTAATGTATGGTCGCAGCCTTATACACAGGCTAATAATACCCTAATGTATGGCCGCAGCCTTATACACAGGCTAATAATACCCTAATGTATGGTCGCAGCCTTATACACAGGCTAATAATACCCTAATGTATGGTCGCAGCCTTATACACAGGCTAATAATGTCCTAATGTATGGTCGCAGCCTTATACACAGGCTAATAATACCCTAATGTATGGTCAGAGCCTTATACACAGGCTAATAATACCCTAATGTATGGTCACAGCCTTATACACAGGCTAATAATACCCTAATGTATGGTCGCAGCCTTATACACAGGCTAATAATACCATAATGTATGGTCACAGCCTTATACACAGGCTAATAATACCCTAATGTATGGTCACAGCCTTATACACAGGCTAATAATACCATAATGTATGGTCGCAGCCTTATACACAGGCTAATAATACCCTAATGTATGGTCGCAGCCTTATACACAGGCTAATAATACCCTAATGTATGGTCGCAGCCTAATACACAGGCTAATAATACCCTAATGTATGGTCGCAGCCTTATACACAGGCTAATAATACCCTAATGTATGGTCAGAGCCTTATACACAGGCTAATAATACCCTAATGTATAGTCAGAGCCTTATACACAGGCTAATAATACCCTAATGTATGGTCGCAGCCTTATGCACAGGCTAATAATACCCTAATGTATGGTCGCAGCCTAATACACAGGCTAATAATACCCTAATGTATGGTCGCAGCCTTATACACAGGCTAATAATACCCTAATGTATGGTCAGAGCCTTATACACAGGCTAATAATACCCTAATGTATAGTCAGAGCCTTATACACAGGCTAATAATACCCTAATGTATGGTCAGAGCCTTATACACAGGCTAATAATACCCTAATGTATGGTCGCAGCCTTATACACAGGCTAATAATACCCTAATGTATGGTCGCAGCCTTATACACAGGCTAATAATGTCCTAATGTATGGTCGCAGCCTTGTACACAGGCTAATAATACCCTAATATATGGTCGCAGCCTTATACACAGGTTAATAATACCCTAATGTATGGTCGCAGCCTTATACACAGGCTAATAATACACTAATGCAGTGGTCGCAGCCTTATACACAGGCTAATAATACCCTAATGTATGGCTGCAGCCTTGTACACAGGCTAATAATGTCCTAATGTATGGTCGCAGCCTTATACACAGGCTAATAATACCCTAATGTATGGTCGCAGCCTTATACACAGGCTGATAATACCCTAATGTATGGTCGCAGCCTTGTACACAGGCTAATAATACCCTAATGTATGGCCGCAGCCTTATACACAGGCTAATAATACCCTAATGTATGGTCGCAGCCTCATACACAGGCTAATAATACCCTAATGTATGGTCGCAGCCTTATACACAGGCTAATAATACCCTAATGCAGTGGTCGCAGCCTTATACACAGGCTAATAATACCCTAATGTATGGTCGCAGCCTTATACACAGGCTAATAATACCCTAATGTATGGTCGCAGCCTTATACACAGGTTAATAATACCCTAATGTATGGTCGCAGCCTTATACACAGGCTAATAATACCCTAATGCAGTGGTCGCAGCCTTATACACAGGCTAATAATACCCTAATGTATGGTCGCAGCCTTATACACAGGCTAATAATACCCTAATGTATGGTCGCAGCCTTATACACAGGCTAATAATACCCTAATGTATGGTCGCAGCCTTATACACAGGCTAATAATACCCTAATGTATGGTCGCAGCCTTATACACAGGCTAATAATACCCTAATGTATGGTCGCAGCCTTATACACAGGCTAATAATATCCTAATGTATGGTCGCAGCCTTATACACAGGCTAATAATACCGTAATGTATGGTCGCAGCCTTATACACAGGCTAATAATACCGTAATGTATGGTCGCAGCCTTGTACACAGGCTAATAATACCCTAATGTATGGTCGCAGCCTTGTACACAGGCTAATAATACCCTAATGTATGGTCGCAGCCTTATACACAGGCTAATAATACCCTAATGTATGGTCGCAGCCTTATACACAGGCTAATAATACCCTAATGTATGGTCGCAGCCTTGTTACACAGGCTAATAATACCCTAATGTATGGCCGCAGCCTTATACACAGGCTAATAATACCCTAATGTATGGTCGCAGCCTTGTACACAGGCTAATAATACCCTAATGTATGGCCGCAGCCTTATACACAGGCTAATAATACCCTAATGTATGGTCGCAGCCTCATACACAGGCTAATAATACCCTAATGTATGGTCGCAGCCTTATACACAGGCTAATAATACCCTAATGCAGTGGTCGCAGCCTTATACACAGGCTAATAATACCCTAATGTATGGTCGCAGCCTTATACACAGGCTAATAATACCCTAATGTATGGCTGCAGCCTTGTACACAGGCTAATAATGTCCTAATGTATGGTCGCAGCCTTATACACAGGCTAATAATACCCTAATGTATGGCCGCAGCCTTATACACAGGCTAATAATACCCTAATGTATGGTCGCAGCCTTGTACACAGGCTAATAATACCCTAATGTATGGCCGCAGCCTTATACACAGGCTAATAATACCCTAATGTATGGTCGCAGCCTCATACACAGGCTAATAATACCCTAATGTATGGTCGCAGCCTTATACACAGGCTAATAATACCCTAATGCAGTGGTCGCAGCCTTATACACAGGCTAATAATACCCTAATGTATGGTCGCAGCCTTATACACAGGCTAATAATACCCTAATGTATGGTCGCAGCCTTATACACAGGTTAATAATACCCTAATGTATGGTCGCAGCCTTATACACAGGCTAATAATACCCTAATGCAGTGGTCGCAGCCTTATACACAGGCTAATAATACCCTAATGTATGGTCGCAGCCTTATACACAGGCTAATAATACCCTAATGTATGGTCGCAGCCTTATACACAGGCTAATAATACCCTAATGTATGGTCGCAGCCTTATACACAGGCTAATAATACCCTAATGTATGGTCGCAGCCTTATACACAGGCTAATAATACCCTAATGTATGGTCGCAGCCTTATACACAGGCTAATAATATCCTAATGTATGGTCGCAGCCTTATACACAGGCTAATAATACCGTAATGTATGGTCGCAGCCTTATACACAGGCTAATAATACCGTAATGTATGGTCGCAGCCTTGTACACAGGCTAATAATACCCTAATGTATGGTCGCAGCCTTGTACACAGGCTAATAATACCCTAATGTATGGTCGCAGCCTTATACACAGGCTAATAATACCCTAATGTATGGTCGCAGCCTTATACACAGGCTAATAATACCCTAATGTATGGTCGCAGCCTTGTTACACAGGCTAATAATACCCTAATGTATGGCCGCAGCCTTATACACAGGCTAATAATACCCTAATGTATGGTCGCAGCCTTATACACAGGCTAATAATACCCTAATGTATGGCCGTAGCCTTATACACAGGCTAATAATACCCTAATGTATGGTCGCAGCCTTATACACAGGCTAATAATACCCTAATGTATGTTCGCAGCCTTATACACAGGCTAATAATATCCTAATGTATGGTCGCAGCCTTATACACAGGCTAATAATACCCTAATGTATGGTCGCAGCCTTGTTACACAGGCTAATAATACCCTAATGTATGGCCGCAGCCTTATACACAGGCTAATAATACCCTAATGTATGGCCGCAGCCTTGTACACAGGCTAATAATACCCTAATGTATGGCCGCAGCCTTATACACAGGCTAATAATACCCTAATGTATGGTCGCAGCCTCATACACAGGCTAATAATACCCTAATGTATGGTCGCAGCCTTATACACAGGCTAATAATACCCTAATGCAGTGGTCGCAGCCTTATACACAGGCTAATAATACCCTAATGTATGGTCGCAGCCTTATACACAGGCTAATAATACCCTAATGTATGGTCGCAGCCTTGTTACATAGTTTAATAATACCCTAATGTATGGCCGCAGCCTTATACACAGGCTAATAATACCCTAATGTATGGTCGCAGCCTTATACACAGGCTAATAATACCCTAATGTATGGCCGTAGCCTTATACACAGGCTAATAATACCCTAATGTATGGTCGCAGCCTTATACACAGGCTAATAATACCCTAATGTATGTTCGCAGCC
The DNA here is from genome assembly GCF_055691185.1 of Crinia signifera. Lineage (NCBI taxonomy): Eukaryota > Metazoa > Chordata > Amphibia > Anura > Myobatrachidae > Crinia > Crinia signifera. The sequence goes on from NC_139218.1 coordinate 2,979,250, forward strand.
TTATACACAGGCTAATAATATCCTAATGTATGGTCGCAGCCTTATACACAGGCTAATAATACCCTAATGTATGGTCGCAGCCTTGTTACACAGGCTAATAATACCCTAATGTATGGCCGCAGCCTTATACACAGGCTAATAATACCCTAATGTATGGTCGCAGCCTTGTACACAGGCTAATAATACCCTAATGTATGGCCGCAGCCTTATACACAGGCTAATAATACCCTAATGTATGGTCGCAGCCTCATACACAGGCTAATAATACCCTAATGTATGGTCGCAGCCTTATACACAGGCTAATAATACCCTAATGCAGTGGTCGCAGCCTTATACACAGGCTAATAATACCCTAATGTATGGTCGCAGCCTTATACACAGGCTAATAATACCCTAATGTGTGGCTGCAGCCTTGTACACAGGCTAATAATGTCCTAATGTATGGTCGCAGCCTTATACACAGGCTAATAATACCCTAATGTATGGCCGGAGCCTTATACACAGGCTAATAATACCCTAATGTATGGTCGCAGCCTTGTACACAGGCTAATAATACCCTAATGTATGGCCGCAGCCTTATACACAGGCTAATAATACCCTAATGTATGGTCGCAGCCTCATACACAGGCTAATAATACCCTAATGTATGGTCGCAGCCTTATACACAGGCTAATAATACCCTAATGCAGTGGTCGCAGCCTTATACACAGGCTAATAATACCCTAATGTATGGTCGCAGCCTTATACACAGGCTAATAATACCCTAATGTATGGTCGCAGCCTTATACACAGGTTAATAATACCCTAATGTATGGTCGCAGCCTTATACACAGGCTAATAATACCCTAATGCAGTGGTCGCAGCCTTATACACAGGCTAATAATACCCTAATGTATGGTCGCAGCCTTATACACAGGCTAATAATACCCTAATGTATGGTCGCAGCCTTATACACAGGCTAATAATACCCTAATGTATGGTCGCAGCCTTATACACAGGCTAATAATACCCTAATGTATGGTCGCAGCCTTATACACAGGCTAATAATACCCTAATGTATGGTCGCAGCCTTATACACAGGCTAATAATATCCTAATGTATGGTCGCAGCCTTATACACAGGCTAATAATACCGTAATGTATGGTCGCAGCCTTATACACAGGCTAATAATACCGTAATGTATGGTCGCAGCCTTGTACACAGGCTAATAATACCCTAATGTATGGTCGCAGCCTTGTACACAGGCTAATAATACCCTATTGTATGGTCGCAGCCTTATACACAGGCTAATAATACCCTAATGTATGGTCGCAGCCTTATACACAGGCTAATAATACCCTAATGTATGGTCGCAGCCTTGTTACACAGGCTAATAATACCCTAATGTATGGCCGCAGCCTTATACACAGGCTAATAATACCCTAATGTATGGTCGCAGCCTTATACACAGGCTAATAATACCCTAATGTATGGCCGTAGCCTTATACACAGGCTAATAATACCCTAATGTATGCTCGCAGCCTAATACACAGGCTAATAATACCCTAATGTATGGTCGCAGCCTTATACACAGGCTAATAATACCCTAATGTATGTTCGCAGCCTTATACACAGGCTAATAATATCCTAATGTATGGTCGCAGCCTTATACACAGGCTAATAATACCCTAATGTATGTTCGCAGCCTAATACACAGGCTAATAATACCCTAATGTATGGTCGCAGCCTTATACACAGGCTAATAATATCCTAATGTATGGTCGCAGCCTTATACACAGGCTAATAATACCCTAATGTATGGTCGCAGCCTTATACACAGGCTAATAATACCCTAATGTATGGTCAGAGCCTTTTACACAGGCTAATAATACCCTAATGTATGGTCAGAGCCTTATACACAGGCTAATAATACCCTAATGTATGGTCGCAGCCTAATACACAGGCTAATAATACCCTAATGTATGGTCGCAGCCTTATACACAGGCTAATAATACCCTAATGTATGGTCAGAGCCTTATACACAGGCTAATAATACCCTAATGTATGGTCAGAGCCTTATACACAGGCTAATAATACCCTAATGTATGGTCGCAGCCTTATACACAGGCTAATAATGTCCTATTGTATGGTCGCAGCCTTGTACACAGGCTAATAATACCCTAATATATGGTCGCAGCCTTATACACAGGTTAATAATACCCTAATGTATGGTCGCAGCCTTATACACAGGCTAATAATACACTAATGCAGTGGTCGCAGCCTTATACACAGGCTAATAATACCCTAATGTATGGCTGCAGCCTTGTACACAGGCTAATAATGTCCTAATGTATGGTCAGAGCCTTATACACAGGCTAATAATACCCTAATGTATGGTCGCAGCCTTATACACAGGCTAATAATACCCTAATGTATGGTCGCAGCCTTATACACAGGCTAATAATACCCTAATGTATGGTCGCAGACTTATACACAGGCTAATAATACCCTAATGTATGGTCGCAGCCTTATACACAGGCTAATAATACCCTAACGTATGGTCACAGCCTTATACACAGGCTAATAATACCCTAATGTATGGTCGCAGCCTTGTACACAGGCTAATAATACCCTAATATATGGTCGCAGCCTTATACACAGGCTAATAATACCCTAATGTATGGTCGCAGCCTTGTACACAGGCTAATAATACCCTAATGTATGGCCGCAGCCTTATACACAGGCTAATAATACCCTAATGTATGGTCGCAGCCTCATACACAGGCTAATAATACCCTAATGTATGGCCGCAGCCTTATACACAGGCTAATAATACCCTAATGTATGGTCGCAGCCTCATACACAGGCTAATAATACCCTAATGTATGGTCGCAGCCTCATACACAGGCTAATAATACCCTAATGCAGTGGTCGCAGCCTTATACACAGGCTAATAATACCCTAATGTATGGTCGCAGCCTTATACACAGGCTAATAATACCCTAATGTATGGTCGCAGCCTTATACACAGGTTATTAATACCCTAATGTATGGTCGCAGCCTTATACACAGGCTAATAATACCCTAATGCAGTGGTCGCAGCCTTATACACAGGCTAATAATACCCTAATGTATGGTCGCAGCCTTATACACAGGCTAATAATACCCTAATGTATGGTCGCAGCCTTATACACAGGCTAATAATACCCTAATGTATGGTCGCAGCCTTATACACAGGCTAATAATACCCTAATGTATGGTCGCAGCCTTATACACAGGCTAATAATACCCTAATGTATGGTCGCAGCCTTATACACAGGCTAATAATATCCTAATGTATGGTCGCAGCCTTATACACAGGCTAATAATACCCTAATGTATGGTCGCAGCCTTATACACAGGCTAATAATACCGTAATGTATGGTCGCAGCCTTGTACACAGGCTAATAATACCCTAATGTATGGTCGCAGCCTTGTACACAGGCTAATAATACCCTAATGTATGGTCGCAGCCTTATACACAGGCTAATAATACCCTAATGTATGCTCGCAGCCTAATACACAGGCTAATAATACCCTAATGTATGGTCGCAGCCTTATACACAGGCTAATAATACCCTAATGTATGGTCGCAGCCTTATACACAGGCTAATAATACCCTAATGTATGTTCGCAGCCTTATACACAGGCTAATAATATCCTAATGTATGGTCGCAGCCTTATACACAGGCTAATAATACCCTAATGTATGGTCGCAGCCTTATACACAGGCTAATAATACCCTAATGTATGTTCGCAGCCTAATACACAGGCTAATAATACCCTAATGTATGGTCGCAGCCTTATACACAGGCTAACAATACCCTAATGTATGGTCGCAGCCTTATACACAGGCTAATAATACCCTAATGTATGGTCGCAGCCTTATACACAGGCTAATAATACCCTAATGTATGTTCGCAGCCTAATACACAGGCTAACAATACCCTAATGTATGGTCGCAGCCTTATACACAGGCTAACAATACCCTAATGTATGGTCGCAGCCTTATACACAGGCTAATAATACCCTAATGTATGGTCGCAGCCTTATACACAGGCTAATAATACCCTAATGTATGGTCGCAGCCTTATACACAGGCTAATAATACCCTAATGTATGGTCGCAGCCTTATACACAGGCTAATAATACCCTAATGTATAGTCGCAGCCTTATACACAGTCTAATAATACCCTAATGTATGGTCGCTGCCTTATACACAGGCTAATAATACCCTAATGTATGGTCGCAGCCTTATACACAGGCTAATAATACCCTAATGTATGTTCGCAGCCTTATACACAGGCTAATAATACCCTAATGTATGGTCGCGGCCTTATACACAGGCTAATAATACCCTAATGTATGGTCGCAGCCTTGTTACACAGGCTAATAATATCCTAATGTATGGTCGCAGCCTCATACACAGGCTAATAATACCCTAATGTATGGTCGCAGCCTTATACACAGGCTAATAATACCCTAATGTATGGCCGCAGCCTTGTACACAGGCTAATAATACCCTAATGTATGGTCGCAGCCTTATACACAGGCTAATAATACCCTAATGTATGGTCGCAGCCTTATACACAGGCTAATAATACCCTAATGTATGGCCGCAGCCTTGTACACAGGCTAATAATACCCTAATGTATGGTCGCAGCCTTATACACAGGCTAATAATACCCTAATGTATGGCCGCAGCCTTGTACACAGGCTAATAATACCCTAATGTATGGTCGCAGCCTTATACACAGGCTAATAATACCCTAATGTATGGTCGCAGCCTTGTTACACAGGCTAATAATATCCTAATGTATGGTCGCAGCCTTATACACAGGCTAATAATACCCTAATGTATGGTCGCAGCCTTATACACAGGCTAATAATACCCTAATGTATGGTCGCAGCCTTGTTACACAGGCTAATAATACCCTAATGTATGGTCGCAGCCTTATACACAGGCTAATAATACCCTAATGTATGGTCGCAGCCTTATACACAGGCTAATAATACCCTAATGTATGGCCGCAGCCTTGTACACAGGCTAATTATACCCTAATGTATGGTCGCAGCCTTGTACACAGGCTAATAATACCCTAACGTATGGTCGCAGCCTTATGCACAGGCTAATAATACCCTAATGTATGGTCGCAGCCTTATACACAGGCTAATAATACCCTAATGTATGGTCGCAGCCTTATACACAGGCTAATTATACCCTAATGTATGGTCGCAGCCTTATGCACAGGCTAATAATACCCTAATGTATGGTCGCAGCCTTATACACAGGCTAATATCCTAATGTATGGTCGCAGCCTTATACACAGGCTAATAATACCCTAATGTATGGTCACAGCCTTATACACAGGCTAATAATACCCTAATGTATGGTCGCAGCCTTATACACAGGCTAATAATACCATAATGTATGGTCGCAGCCTTATACACAGGCTAATAATACCCTAATGTATGGTCGCAGCCTTATACACAGGCTAATAATACCCTAATGTATGGTCGCAGCCTTATACACAGGCTAATAATACCCTAATGTATGGTCGCAGCCTTATACACAGGCTAATAATACCATAATGTATGGTCGCAGCCTTATACACAGGCTAATAATACCCTAATGTATGGTCGCAGCCTTATACACAGGCTAATAATACCCTAATGTATGGTCAGAGCCTTATACACAGGCTAATAATACCCTAATGTATGGTCGCAGCCTTATACACAGGCTAATAATACCCTAATGTATGGCCGCAGCCTTATACACAGGCTAATAATACCCTAATGTATGGCCGCAGCCTTATACACAGGCTAATAATACCGTAATGTATGGCCGCAGCCTTATACACAGGCTAATAATACCCTAATGTATGGTCGTAGCCTTATACACAGGCTAATAATGTCCTAATGTATGGTCGCAGCCTTATACACAGGCTAATAATACCCTAATGTATGGTCGCAGCCTTATACACAGGCTAATAATACCCTAATGTATGGCCGCAGCCTTATACACAGGCTAATAATACCCTAATGTATGGTCACAGCCTTATACACAGGCTAATAATACCCTAATGTATGGTCGCAGCCTTATACACAGGCTAATAATACCCTAATGTATGCTCGCAGCCTTATACACAGGCTAATAATACCATAATGTATGGTCGCAGCCTTATACACAGGCTAATAATACCATAATGTATGGTCGCAGCCTTATACACAGGCTAATAATACCCTAATGTATGGCCACAGCCTTATACACAGGTTAATAATACCCTAATGTATGGTCGCAGCCTTATACACAGGCTAATAATGTCCTAATGTATGGTCGCAGCCTTATACACAGGCTAATAATATCCTAATGTATGGTCGCAGCCTTATACACAGGCTAATAATACCCTAATGTATGGTCGCAGCCTTATACACAGGATAATAATACCCTAATGTATGGTCACAGCCTTATACACAGGCTAATACCCTAATGTATGGTCGCAGCCTTGTACACAGGCTAATAATACCCTAATGTATGGCCACAGCCTTATACACAGGTTAATAATATCCTAATGTATGGTCGCAGAGTTCTACACAGGCAGGGGCGGATCCAGGATAAAATGACAGGGGGGGCACAATGATAAGAGGGTTTAGGTGGGGGAGGGGCGGTGTTAGTGGTGCCAGTGTACATGCTAAAAGAGCGGCAGAGAGAGGGTGGGAATGGGATTAAAAATAGGTGCTGGCTTTTAAAGTACGCAGGCCCACCATGACGACAAAAGCAAAGGATGTAGTTGTATGTGCGGCGAAGGCGCGCTCCGGAAAAGGGGTGTGGCCACTCAACAGAGGTGTGTCCTTGAGTGTAGTGTACAACACCATATACAACTTCTACACATTATGCAACAAAATACTAGACCCCTTTATACTTCCCCCTTACACATGATGCCAAATGGAATGAAACTAAATTCACATAATGTCACAAAGATTAAACCAAAATTCGCAATACGTTTCATAAACAGGGACATTGTCCACCAAAGGCTCGCATTAAACATTTACACCATAATGTCCATTACACGTTAAGTTACACGCCATTATGTCCATTATGTGTTATGCCAAACACCATAATGCCTATTAAAAATTATGCTACATAAGTGCTGCTTATCTACATGCTCATTGCCAAGGGTTCCATGCTCATTGCCAGAGGTTCCATGCTCGTTGCCATGTGGGATTACATGTTCATTGCCAAGGGGGAATACATGCTCGCGGTAAATGGGGGACAGCCGCCGCCAGGCAGAAGTGATAGCCACTTACAGTGGCAGAGCCTAGCTGTATTCAGAGCACTGCAGGTCCCGGCTATTTGAAATAATACCCCTTTCATACCAGAAAATGCAACTAATTTGGTCCCAGGATCATGCAGGGACATTCTCGGACTGGCCCCTTTTACACCAGCCTAGTCCCTGCATTTTCTGGTGTGAGGGGGAGAGAAACCCCCCCCCCCCTCCCCCCTTAACCAGTTATCTCATTTAACCGGCTATATCTTTGGAACCAACTGACCCATTTACATGAGACAAGTATCATATTGAAGAACTTTTGAGTGGGCTTTGAATGATTTTGGTCCAGTGAAACTGGGCTGTTTGGTTCCAGAGTAATCTGCCCTCAAAGAACATGAACAGCCATGAAATTACATTTAAAAAATAAAAAAATCGGTTTACACGTAATATCTCTGGAACCGATTGACCGATATGGACCAGCCTGGTATATTGAAGGCCCAGCGATTTGGAATTGAATGAGATCAACCACAAGCTTCTGTGATGCCAGGGGGGGAACTGGCAGCAGTCGGAACCGGGTGGGGGTCGGAATTGACGGGTCCCATATTATCCTATGGGGAAAAAATGTTACAGCTTTGCCAGGCGATATCTCAGGTTCCCGAGGGGCTAGAGACACGGGGCTGGGCTCGTTGGAAAGCCCTGGTCCTCAGCTGCAAAACGAAATGACAGGGGGGGCACGTGCCCCCCCCCCTGAATCCACCACTGGTCACAGGCTAATGATACCCTAATGTATGGTCACAGCCTTATACACAGACTAATAATACGCTAATGTAGCTGCTTGCATATTGCTATATTTGATATCTAGGTAACTCATATCATCTGTTACACCAGTATTGAAGTAGCTGCTTGCATACTGCTATATTCTATATCTAGGTAACTCATATCATCTGTTACACCAGTATTAAAGTAGCTGCTTGCATACTGCTATATTTGATATCTAGGTAACTCATATCATCTGTTACACCAGTATTGAAGTAGCTGCTTGCATACTGCTATATTCGATATCTAGGTAACTCATATCATCTGTTACACCAGTATTGAAGTAGCTGCTTGCACACTGCTATATTCTATATCTAGGTAACTCATATCATCTGTTACACCAGTATTGAAGTAGCTGCTTGCACTCTGCTATATTCTATATTTAGGTAACTCATATCATCTGTTACACCAGTATTGAAGTAGCTGCTTGCATACTGCTATATTCTATATCTAGGTAACTCATATCATCTGTTACACCAGTATTGAAGTAGCTGCTTGCATACTGCTATATTCTATATTTAGGTAACTCGTATCATCTGTTACACCAGTATTGAAGTAGCTGCTTGCACACTGCTATATTCTATATCTAGGTAACTCGTATCATCTGTTACACCAGTATTGAAGTAGCTGCTTGCACACTGCTATAGTCTATATCTAGGTAACTCATATCATCTGTTACACCAGTATTGAAGTAGCTGCTTGCACACTGCTATATTCTATATCTAGGTAACTCATATCATCTGTTACACCAGTATTGAAGTAGCTGCTTGCACACTGCTATAGTCTATATCTAGGTAACTCATATCATCTGTTACACCAGTATTGAAGTAGCTGCTTGCATACTGCTATATTCTATATCTAGGTAACTCATATCATCTGTTACACCAGTATTGAAGTAGCTGCTTGCACACTGCTATATTCTATATCTAGGTAACTCATATCATCTGTTACACCAGTATTGAAGTAGCTGCTTGCACACTGCTATATTCTATATCTAGGTAACTCGTATCATCTGTTACACCAGTATTGAAGTAGCTGCTTGCACACTGCTATATTCTATATCTAGGTAACTCGTATCATCTGTTACACCAGTATTGAAGTAGCTGCTTGCACACTGCTATATTCTATATCTAGGTAACTCATATCATCTGTTACACCAGTATTGAAGTAGCTGCTTGCACACTGCTATATTCTATATCTAGGTAACTCGTATCATCTGTTACACCAGTATTGAAGTAGCTGCTTGCATACTGCTATATTCTATATCTAGGTAACTCGTATCATCTGTTACACCAGTATTGAAGTAGCTGCTTGCACACTGCTATATTCTATATCTAGGTAACTCGTATCATCTGTTACACCAGTATTGAAGTAGCTGCTTGCATACTGCTATATTCTATATTTAGGTAACTCATATCATCTGTTACACCAGTATTGAAGTAGCTGCTTGCACACTGCTATATTCTATATCTAGGTAACTCGTATCATCTGTTACACCAGTATTGAAGTAGCTGCTTGCATACTGCTATATTCTATATCTAGGTAACTCATATCATCTGTTACACCAGTATTGAAGTAGCTGCTTGCATACTGCTATATTCTATATCTAGGTAACTCGTATCATCTGTTACACCAGTATTGAAGTAGCTGCTTGCACACTGCTATATTCTATATCTAGGTAACTCATATCATCTGTTACACCAGTATTGAAGTAGCTGCTTGCACACTGCTATATTCTATATCTAGGTAACTCATATCATCTGTTACACCAGTATTGAAGTAGCTGCTTGCATACTGCTATAGTCTATATCTAGGTAACTCATATCATCTGTTACACCAGTATTGAAGTAGCTGCTTGCATACTGCTATATTCTATATCTAGGTAACTCATATCATCTGTTACACCAGTATTGAAGTAGCTGCTTGCATACTGCTATATTCTATATCTAGGTAACTCATATCATCTGTTACACCAGTATTGAAGTAGCTGCTTGCATACTGCTATATTCTATATCTAGGTAACTCATATCATCTGTTACACCAGTATTGAAGTAGCTGCTTGCATACTGCTATATTCTATATCTAGGTAACTCATATCATCTGTTACACCAGTGTTGAAGTAGCTGCTTGCATACTGCTATATTCTATATCTAGGTAACTCATATCATCTGTTACACCAGTATTGAAGTAGCTGCTTGTACACTGCTATATTCTATATCTAGATAACTCATATCATCTGTTACACCAGTATTGAAGTAGCTGCTTGCATACTGCTATAGTCTATATCTAGGTAACTCATATCATCTGTTACACCAGTATTGAAGTAGCTGCTTGCATACTGCTATATTCTATATCTAGGTAACTCGTATCATCTGTTACACCAGTATTGAAGTAGCTGCTTGCATACTGCTATATTCTATATTTAGGTAACTCGTATCATCTGTTACACCAGTATTGAAGTAGCTGCTTGCATACTGCTATATTCTATATCTAGGTAACTTATATCATCTGTTACACCAGTATTGAAGTAGCTGCTTGCATACTGCTATATTCTATATCTAGGTAACTCATATCATCTGTTACACCAGTATTGAAGTAGCTGCATGCACACTGCTATATTCTATATTTAGGTAACTCATATCATCTGTTACACCAGTATTGAAGTAGCTGCTTGCACACTGCTATATTCTATATCTAGGTAACTCATATCATCTGTTACACCAGTATTGAAGTAGCTGCTTGCACACTGCTATATTCTATATCTAGGTAACTCATATCATCTGTTACACCAGTATTGAAGTAGCTGCTTGCATACTGCTATATTCTATATTTAGGTAACTCATATCATCTGTTACACCAGTATTGAAGTAGCTGCTTGCATACTGCTATATTCTATATTTAGGTAACTCATATCATCTGTTACACCAGTATTGAAGTAGCTGCTTGCATACTGCTATATTCTATATCTAGGTAACTCGTATCATCTGTTACACCAGTATTGAAGTAGCTGCTTGCATACTGCTATATTCTATATCTAGGTAACTCATATAATCTGTTACACCAGTATTGAAGTAGCTGCTTGCACACTGCTATATTCTATATTTAGGTAACTCGTATCATCTGTTACACCAGTATTGAAGTAGCTGCTTGCATACTGCTATATTCTATATCTAGGTAACTCGTATCATCTGTTACACCAGTATTGAAGTAGCTGCTTGCATACTGCTATATTCTATATTTAGGTAACTCGTATCATCTGTTACACCAGTATTGAAGTAGCTGCTTGCACACTGCTATATTCTATATTTAGGTAACTCGTATCATCTGTTACACCAGTATTGAAGTAGCTGCTTGCATACTGCTATATTCAGGTAACTCATATCATCTGTTACACCAGTATTGAAGTAGCTGCTTGCATACTGCTATATTCTATGTCTAGGTAACTCATATCATCTGTTACACCAGTATTGAAGTAGCTGCTTGCACACTGCTATATTCCATATCTAGGTAACTCATATCATCTGTTACACCAGTATTGAAGTAGCTGCTTGCATACTGCTATATTCTATATCTAGGTAACTCATATCATCTGTTACACCAGTATTGAAGTAGCTGCTTGCATTCTGCTATATTCCATATCTAGGTAACTCGTATCATCTGTTACACCAGTATTGAAGTAGCTGCTTGCACACTGCTATATTCTATATCTAGGTAACTCATATCATCTGTTACACCAGTATTGAAGTAGCTGCTTGCATACTGCTATATTCTATATCTAGGTAACTCCTATCATCTGTTACACCAGTATTGAAGTAGCTGCTTGCATACTGCTATATTCTATATCTAGGTAACTCCTATCATCTGTTACACCAGTATTGAAGTAGCTGCTTGCATACTGCTATATTCTATATCTAGGTAACTCCTATCATCTGTTACACCAGTATTGAAGTAGCTGCTTGCACACTGCTATATTCTATATCTAGGTAACTCATATCATCTGTTACACCAGTATTGAAGTAGCTGCTTGCACACTGCTATATTCTATATTTAGGTAACTCGTATCATCTGTTACACCAGTATTGAAGTAGCTGCTTGCATACTGCTATATTCTATATCTAGGTAACTCATATCATCTGTTACACCAGTATTGAAGTAGCTGCTTGCACACTGCTATAGTCTATATTTAGGTAACTCATATCATCTGTTACACCAGTATTGAAGTAGCTGCTTGCATACTGCTATATTCTATATCTAGGTAACTCATATCATCTGTTACACCAGTATTGAAGTAGCTGCTTGCACACTGCTATAGTCTATATCTAGGTAACTCATATCATCTGTTACACCAGTATTGAAGTAGCTGCTTGCACACTGCTATATTCTATATCTAGGTAACTCATATCATCTGTTACACCAGTATTGAAGTAGCTGCTTGCATACTGCTATATTCTATATCTAGGTAACTCATATCATCTGTTACACCAGTATTGAAGTAGCTGCTTGCACACTGCTATATTCTATATTTAGGTAACTCATATCATCTGTTACACCAGTATTGAAGTAGCTGCTTGCACACTGCTATATTCTATATCTAGGTAACTCATATCATCTGTTACACCAGTATTGAAGTAGCTGCTTGCACACTGCTATATTCTATATTTAGGTAACTCATATCATCTGTTACACCAGTATTGAAGTAGCTGCTTGCACACTGCTATATTCTATATCTAGGTAACTCGTATCATCTGTTACACCAGTATTGAAGTAGCTGCTTGCATACTGCTATATTCTATATCTAGGTAACTCGTATCATCTGTTACACCAGTATTGAAGTAGCTGCTTGCATACTGCTATATTCTATATCTAGGTAACTCATATCATCTGTTACACCAGTATTGAAGTAGCTGCTTGCATACTGCTATATTCTATATCTAGGTAACTCATATCATCTGTTACACCAGTATTGAAGTAGCTGCTTGCATACTGCTATATTCTATATCTAGGTAACTCATATCATCTGTTACACCAGTATTGAAGTAGCTGCTTGCATACTGCTATATTCTATATCTAGGTAACTCATATCATCTGTTACACCAGTATTGAAGTAGCTGCTTGCACACTGCTATATTCTATATTTAGGTAACTCATATCATCTGTTACACCAGTATTGAAGTAGCTGCTTGCACACTGCTATATTCTATATTTAGGTAACTCATATCATCTGTTACACCAGTATTGAAGTAGCTGCTTGCACACTGCTATATTCTATATCTAGGTAACTCGTATCATCTGTGAGGGTACGAGTTCCTCAATCACTCAGACACCGAGCAGATGAAACCAAAATATGGTTTATTTTCCACAGCACGCACAAATAGACAATAAACAGTGGCAAAGGTAAATTGCAGAGTAGAAAGATATTCAGGTAGCAGGCCCAAACAGACAGTCCTTGTATAGTCACAGTCCCAGATCAGTTCCACACAGCAGTGATAGCCGAAACCTGTGTAAATCCACACAACACAGACGCTCCACACCAGAGCTTGGTAGGATGCCCCCTTCCCGGGCAAACGATGTGTTCCACAAGATCCAGTGAAGGGTAGGACCCCTGAGACCGGATTGCGACTAACATACTGAGCTGGCAGGTGTACAAGTCATTTTAAAAACTTCCAATTTCCCACGCTTCTCCATACCATCAGTGGGCTTGCACTCAATCCCTATTGGTGGATTCAAGTCAGGTTTATCCCCCCTCCCAGGTACTGCTGCTGCCCATCTGCTTCTGCCCCCTGCTGGGGTCGGTTCCAGAAAGTCTGGAAGTAGCCAAGATATGCATAGCAGAGTCAACACAAGATATAAAACACAGTCTGATTACATTATGTGGTGGTCACCCCCTGTGGTGGCCGGTTCCACAAAGTCTGCTAGAGCCCAGAGGTTTGCAAAGAATTGTAAACCCCCCTGTGGAGATTGCCCCTCAGCTTCCACCCTCCTGTGATAGCAGGAACAAAAGTATGGTAATGGGACATAACCTTTTGGTGAATTATTTCCTGGGTATTTCCTGGCAGACCATATTAGGGCAAGAGCGATCTGATCTGGAACTACACACACATATAGGGAGTATATAGACATATATGGAGAACAAGAGGGTACCGACGGACTAAAATAGTACATTAATTACTACACCTAATAAAATATAGTAATTACAGATTTACAGTGAGTATGATAACCTCACATTCCTTCCCCTACTATTGTAGTCCCGGTACCAAGCTGTTCTGGAACCAATAACAACCTGGAATAGCGGGATGCAGAGCAGAGAATCTGGGGTTTGGATTTACCACCTGAGTCCCACAGGGTGACATCATACCAAACCCATCTTGTAAAAGGCGGCTGGTTTGCCGAACCAGCAAGGGCATGATTACAGTCTAAGTCATACATTGGAACTAACAAGGGCTGTAGCGATTCCTCTTCTTCGGATTCTGGGTACCCCCCCTCTGCAACATTGTAACCTACTAATACTTTTGCCTCGGGCACAATGGGGCAGGGACCACTTTCCACCTCCCCCTCTTGCCCAAGGAACAGGGGCCAAACAGCAGGCCAATATAGGGGCTCTGGCCCTGGCACTTCCACCACCCCGTCATGTCCTTCCTCCCCCAAACCCAAACTAGGGGCATGGCACATTTCAGTCCAGCATTTGGTCTCAATGTCCAGGGCTGAGGAGGGACCCTCCATCACAAACAATTCCGCTGGTGGCTGCAGGACAGGCTGTGTCAGCTCTGTCCCCTTAAAAGCCAGACGCTCACCTGCAGCTACTTCTGCGCACACCTCCTTCTCCGCGATAGCCTCCTTCCCCAGCTGAGTATGCTGGGCAGCCCGAAACACGACGTCATCTGTGACTGGTGGGCTGGTGGCCTGGATGTTGTCGGATACTCCTCTAACCACGGCGATCTCTTCTTGGACGCAGTCCTCATAGATCCCCTGGCAGCAGGATAATAGCTCTGCATCTCCCACCTCAGCAAAAGGGAAGCAGTAGTGCAGCTCCTCCTGAATAACCTCCTTCACTTTGGGGATAACCTCCCCCTGCAGAGAACACTGAGCAGCTTCCTCCCTAGGATGGGGGAGAAGCAATTGCAAACGGTGCCTTTCATCACGCCCCCTGCGACACTGATCTTGCCATGCTGGGGTATCCAGGAGCCCCCGATCAATCGCCTCTTCCTCTGCCACCACGAAGCACTCCTCCAGACACTGCAATTGTTCCCACACACTCAACTGTGCACCGAAATGGAGAATCCATGCTCGGTAATCAGCAAATGCATTTGTAGGATCTCCCTGATCGTGAAGGATCTGCTGAAGGATTTCCCCGCGAGTGCAGGATCGGATGGGTATCCCTCGCAGCTGACCTTCTGCTATCAGCTCCTCCATACTCATTTCTTCAAGGGCAGTTAGGGGCCCCCCTGACAACGACCCTTCTCTTGCAGTAACAATTAATTCTGTGGCAGACCCCTCGGTTGTCTGCCCAGATTGCAGTAGCCCCCTTCTAGACCTTTCCTCTGGTTCTATCTGGGGCATCAATTTATTCTGGACTTGTCCTTCAGCCTCAGAATATTGTCCTCTTTGTAGCATCTGGGTAACTGTAGCAATCACTTCCTCTGTAAATTCTACAAACTCTGGCTCTCCTAGCAGATTCCAAGAAGTGGCCTCACCTTTACAGTGCAGGAATGCATCCCCCAGGTAACACACTTTGTCCTGTATGCTGGATACTCTCCACCCGCTGACCATCTGCTGAGCGTCTTCCCAGTACTTCCAGATATACTGCATTTTCCTGACAATAAATAACAGATCCGGCTTCCCAGCCTGCCGATACACTGAAGAACCTCCATCCCTGAGCTCCTCTGCTACAGGGGTCTTGAGGCATCGATTTTCTTTCCTTGGAAACATTTTCCCTTTCACAGGACTGACACCTGCTCACTTGCTGAACATCACCTTATTGCATTTTCCGTTTCCTTACATATGGTCTGATCCTCTGTTCTCTGTGCTTTCTGTGCTCGATGGTTGGTGTCTGAATGATCCCACTGTCGCTGCCGCCAAATGTGAGGGTACGAGTTCCTCAATCACTCAGACACCGAGCAGATGAAACCAAAATATGGTTTATTTTCCACAGCACGCACAAATAGACAATAAACAGTGGCAAAGGTAAATTGCAGAGTAGAAAGATATTCAGGTAGCAGGCCCAAACAGACAGTCCTTGTATAGTCACAGTCCCAGATCAGTTCCACACAGCAGTGATAGCCGAAACCTGTGTAAATCCACACAACACAGACGCTCCACACCAGAGCTTGGTAGGATGCCCCCTTCCCGGGCAAACGATGTGTTCCACAAGATCCAGTGAAGGGTAGGACCCCTGAGACCGGATTGCGACTAACATACTGAGCTGGCAGGTGTACAAGTCATTTTAAAAACTTCCAATTTCCCACGCTTCTCCATACCATCAGTGGGCTTGCACTCAATCCCTATTGGTGGATTCAAGTCAGGTTTATCCCCCCTCCCAGGTACTGCTGCTGCCCATCTGCTTCTGCCCCCTGCTGGGGTCGGTTCCAGAAAGTCTGGAAGTAGCCAAGATATGCATAGCAGAGTCAACACAAGATATAAAACACAGTCTGATTACATTATGTGGTGGTCACCCCCTGTGGTGGCCGGTTCCACAAAGTCTGCTAGAGCCCAGAGGTTTGCAAAGAATTGTAAACCCCCCTGTGGAGATTGCCCCTCAGCTTCCACCCTCCTGTGATAGCAGGAACAAAAGTATGGTAATGGGACATAACCTTTTGGTGAATTATTTCCTGGGTATTTCCTGGCAGACCATATTAGGGCAAGAGCGATCTGATCTGGAACTACACACACATATAGGGAGTATATAGACATATATGGAGAACAAGAGGGTACCGACGGACTAAAATAGTACATTAATTACTACACCTAATAAAATATAGTAATTACAGATTTACAGTGAGTATGATAACCTCACATCATCTGTTACACCAGTATTGAAGTAGCTGCTTGCATACTGCTATATTCTATATCTAGGTAACTCATATCATCTGTTACACCAGTATTGAAGTAGCTGCTTGCATACTGCTATATTCTATATCTAGGTAACTCATATCATCTGTTACACCAGTATTGAAGTAGCTGCTTGCATACTGCTATAGTCTATATCTAGGTAACTCATATCATCTGTTACACCAGTATTGAAGTAGCTGCTTGCACACTGCTATATTCTATATCTAGGTAACTCGTATAATCTGTTACACCAGTATTGAAGTAGCTGCTTGCATACTGCTATATTCTATATCTAGGTAACTCGTATCATCTGTTACACCAGTATTGAAGTAGCTGCTTGCATACTGCTATATTCTATATCTAGGTAACTCATATCATCTGTTACACCAGTATTGAAGTAGCTGCTTGCATACTGCTATAGTCTATATCTAGGTAACTCATATCATCTGTTACACCAGTATTGAAGTAGCTGCTTGCACACTGCTATATTCTATATTTTAGGTAACTTACTGTATATCATCTGTTACACCAGTATTGAAGTAGCTGCTTGCACACTGCTATATTCTATATTTTAGGTAACTTACTGTATATCATCTGTTACACCAGTATTGAAGTAGCTGCTTGCACACTGCTATATTCTATATTTAGGTAACTCATATCATCTGTTACACCAGTATTGAAGTAGCTGCTTGCATACTGCTATAGTCTATATCTAGGTAACTCATATCATCTGTTACACCAGTATTGAAGTAGCTGCTTGCACACTGCTATATTCTATATTTTAGGTAACTTACTGTATATCATCTGTTACACCAGTATTGAAGTAGCTGCTTGCATACTGCTATATTCTATATCTAGGTAACTCATATCATCTGTTACACCAGTATTGAAGTAGCTGCTTGCACACTGCTATATTCTATATCTAGGTAACTCATATCATCTGTTACACCAGTATTGAAGTAGCTGCTTGCATACTGCTATATTCCATATCTAGGTAACTCATATCATCTGTTACACCAGTATTGAAGTAGCTGCTTGCATACTGCTATATTCTATATTTAGGTAACTCATATCATCTGTTACACCAGTATTGAAGTAGCTGCTTGCACACTGCTATATTCTATATTTTAGGTAACTTACTGTATATCATCTGTTACACCAGTATTGAAGTAGCTGCTTGCATACTGCTATATTCTATATCTAGGTAACTCATATCATCTGTTACACCAGTATTGAAGTAGCTGCTTGCACACTGCTATATTCTATATTTAGGTAACTCATATCATCTGTTACACCAGTATTGAAGTAGCTGCTTGCATACTGCTATAGTCTATATCTAGGTAACTCATATCATCTGTTACACCAGTATTGAAGTAGCTGCTTGCACACTGCTATATTCTATATTTTAGGTAACTTACTGTATATCATCTGTTACACCAGTATTGAAGTAGCTGCTTGCATACTGCTATATTCTATATCTAGGTAACTCATATCATCTGTTACACCAGTATTGAAGTAGCTGCTTGCACACTGCTATATTCTATATCTAGGTAACTCATATCATCTGTTACACCAGTATTGAAGTAGCTGCTTGCATACTGCTATATTCCATATCTAGGTAACTCATATCATCTGTTACACCAGTATTGAAGTAGCTGCTTGCATACTGCTATAGTCTATATCTAGGTAACTCATATCATCTGTTACACCAGTATTGAAGTAGCTGCTTGCATACTGCTATATTCTATATCTAGGTAACTCATATCATCTGTTACACCAGTATTGAAGTAGCTGCTTGCACACTGCTATATTCTATATCTAGGTAACTCATATCATCTGTTACACCAGTATTGAAGTAGCTGCTTGCACACTGCTATATTCTATATCTAGGTAACTCATATCATCTGTTACACCAGTATTGAAGTAGCTGCTTGCACTCTGCTATATTCTATATCTAGGTAACTCATATCATCTGTTACACCAGTATTGAAGTAGCTGCTTGCATACTGCTATATT
This sequence comes from Crinia signifera, assembly GCF_055691185.1. Taxonomy (NCBI): domain Eukaryota; kingdom Metazoa; phylum Chordata; class Amphibia; order Anura; family Myobatrachidae; genus Crinia; species Crinia signifera. The sequence goes on from NC_139218.1 coordinate 2,998,413, forward strand.
CTATATTTAGGTAACTCATATCATCTGTTACACCAGTATTGAAGTAGCTGCATGCACACTGCTATATTCTATATTTTAGGTAACTTACTGTATATCATCTGTTACACCAGTATTGAAGTAGCTGCTTGCACACTGCTATATTCTATATCTAGGTAACTCATATCATCTGTTACACCAGTATTGAAGTAGCTGCTTGCACACTGCTATATTCTATATCTAGGTAACTCATATCATCTGTTACACCAGTATTGAAGTAGCTGCTTGCATACTGCTATATTCTATATCTAGGTAACTCATATCATCTGTTACACCAGTATTGAAGTAGCTGCTTGCACTCTGCTATATTCTATATCTAGGTAACTCATATCATCTGTTACACCAGTATTGAAGTAGCTGCTTGCATACTGCTATATTCTATATTTAGGTAACTCATATCATCTGTTACACCAGTATTGAAGTAGCTGCTTGCACACTGCTATATTCTATATTTTAGGTAACTTACTGTATATCATCTGTTACACCAGTATTGAAGTAGCTGCTTGCACACTGCTATATTCTATATTTTAGGTAACTTACTGTATATCATCTGTTACACCAGTATTGAAGTAGCTGCTTGCACACTGCTATATTCTATATTTAGGTAACTCATATCATCTGTTACACCAGTATTGAAGTAGCTGCTTGCATACTGCTATAGTCTATATCTAGGTAACTCATATCATCTGTTACACCAGTATTGAAGTAGCTGCTTGCATACTGCTATAGTCTATATCTAGGTAACTCATATCATCTGTTACACCAGTATTGAAGTAGCTGCTTGCACACTGCTATATTCTATATTTAGGTAACTCATATCATCTGTTACACCAGTATTGAAGTAGCTGCTTGCATACTGCTATATTCTATATCTAGGTAACTCATATCATCTGTTACACCAGTATTGAAGTAGCTGCTTGCACACTGCTATATTCTATATCTAGGTAACTCATATCATCTGTTACACCAGTATTGAAGTAGCTGCTTGCACACTGCTATATTCTATATCTAGGTAACTCATATCATCTGTTACACCAGTATTGAAGTAGCTGCTTGCATACTGCTATATTTGATATCTAGGTAACTCGTATCATCTGTTACACCAGTATTGAAGTAGCTGCTTGCACTCTGCTATATTCTATATTTAGGTAACTCATATCATCTGTTACACCAGTATTGAAGTAGCTGCTTGCATACTGCTATATTCTATATTTAGGTAACTCATATCATCTGTTACACCAGTATTAAAGTAGCTGCTTGCACACTGCTATAGTCTATATCTAGGTAACTCATATCATCTGTTACACCAGTATTGAAGTAGCTGCTTGCATACTGCTATATTCTATATTTAGGTAACTCATATCATCTGTTACACCAGTATTGAAGTAGCTGCTTGCATACTGCTATATTCTATATCTAGGTAACTCATATCATCTGTTACACCAGTATTGAAGTAGCTGCTTGCATACTGCTATATTCTATATCTAGGTAACTCATATCATCTGTTACACCAGTATTGAAGTAGCTGCTTGCACACTGCTATATTCTATATCTAGGTAACTCATATCATCTGTTACACCAGTATTGAAGTAGCTGCATGCACACTGCTATATTCTATATTTAGGTAACTCATATCATCTGTTACACCAGTATTGAAGTAGCTGCTTGCACACTGCTATATTCTATATCTAGGTAACTCATATCATCTGTTACACCAGTATTGAAGTAGCTGCATGCACACTGCTATATTATATATCTAGGTAACTCATATCATCTGTTACACCAGTATTGAAGTAGCTGCTTGCACTCTGCTATATTCTATATTTAGGTAACTCATATCATCTGTTACACCAGTATTGAAGTAGCTGCTTGCATACTGCTATAGTCTATATCTAGGTAACTCGTATCATCTGTTACACCAGTATTGAAGTAGCTGCTTGCATACTGCTATATTCTATATCTAGGTAACTCATATCATCTGTTACACCAGTATTGAAGTAGCTGCTTGCATACTGCTATATTCTATATCTAGGTAACTCATATCATCTGTTACACCAGTATTGAAGTAGCTGCTTGCATACTGCTATATTCTATATCTAGGTAACTCATATCATCTGTTACACCAGTATTGAAGTAGCTGCTTGCATACTGCTATATTCCATATCTAGGTAACTCATATCATCTGTTACACCAGTATTGAAGTAGCTGCTTGCACACTGCTATATTTTATATCTAGGTAACTCATATCATCTGTTACACCAGTATTGAAGTAGCTGCTTGCATACTGCTATATTCTATATCTAGGTAACTCGTATCATCTGTTACACCAGTATTGAAGTAGCTGCTTGCATACTGCTATATTCTATATCTAGGTAACTCATATCATCTGTTACACCAGTATTGAAGTAGCTGCTTGCATACTGCTATAGTCTATATCTAGGTAACTCGTATCATCTGTTACACCAGTATTGAAGTAGCTGCTTGCACACTGCTATATTCTGTATCTAGGTAACTCATATTATCTGTTACACCAGTATTGAAGTAGCTGCTTGCACACTGCTATATTCTATATTTAGGTAACTCATATCATCTGTTACACCAGTATTGAAGTAGCTGCTTGCACACTGCTATATTCTATATTTAGGTAACTCATATCATCTGTTACACCAGTATTGAAGTAGCTGCTTGCATACTGCTATATTCTATATTTAGGTAACTCATATCATCTGTTACACCAGTATTGAAGTAGCTGCTTGCACACTGCTATATTCTATATCTAGGTAACTCATATCATCTGTTACACCAGTATTGAAGTAGCTGCTTGCACACTGCTATATTCTATATCTAGGTAACTCATATCATCTGTTACACCAGTATTGAAGTAGCTGCTTGCATACTGCTATATTCTATATCTAGGTAACTCATATCATCTGTTACACCAGTATTGAATTAGCTGCTTGCATACTGCTATATTCTATATCTAGGTAACTCATATCATCTGTTACACCAGTATTGAAGTAGCTGCTTGCACACTGCTATATTCTATATCTAGGTAACTCATATCATCTGTTACACCAGTATTGAAGTAGCTGCTTGCACACTGCTATATTCTATATCTAGGTAACTCATATCATCTGTTACACCAGTATTGAAGTAGCTGCTTGCACACTGCTATATTCTATATCTAGGTAACTCATATCATCTGTTACACCAGTATTGAAGTAGCTGCTTGCATACTGCTATATTCTATATCTAGGTAACTCGTATCATCTGTTACACCAGTATTGAAGTAGCTTCTTGCATACTGCTATATTCTATATCTAGGTAACTCATATCATCTGTTACACAAGTATTGAAGTAGCTGCTTGCACACTGCTATATTCTATATCTAGGTAACTCGTATCATCTGTTACACCAGTATTGAAGTAGCTGCTTGCATACTGCTATATTCTATATCTAGGTAACTCATATCATCTGTTACACCAGTATTGAAGTAGCTGCTTGCATACTGCTATATTCTATATCTAGGTAACTCGTATCATCTGTTACACCAGTATTGAAGTAGCTGCATGCACACTGCTATATTCTATATCTAGGTAACTCATATCATCTGTTACACCAGTATTGAAGTAGCTGCTTGCATACTGCTATATTCTATATCTAGGTAACTCATATCATCTGTTACACCAGTATTGAAGTAGCTGCTTGCATACTGCTATATTCTATATCTAGGTAACTCATATCATCTGTTACACCAGTATTGAAGTAGCTGCTTGCATACTGCTATATTCTATATCTAGGTAACTCATATCATCTGTTACACAAGTATTGAAGTAGCTGCTTGCATACTGCTATATTCTATATCTAGGTAACTCATATCATCTGTTACACCAGTATTGAAGTAGCTGCTTGCACACTGCTATATTCTATATCTAGGTAACTCATATCATCTGTTACACCAGTATTGAAGTAGCTGCATGCATACTGCTATATTCTATATCTAGGTAACTCATATCATCTGTTACACCAGTATTGAAGTAGCTGCTTGCACACTGCTATATTTTATATCTAGGTAACTCATATCATCTGTTACACCAGTATTGAAGTAGCTGCTTGCATACTGCTATATTCTATATCTAGGTAACTCATATCATCTGTTACACCAGTATTGAAGTAGCTGCTTGCATACTGCTATATTCTATATCTAGGTAACTCGTATCATCTGTTACACCAGTATTGAAGTAGCTGCATGCACACTGCTATATTCTATATCTAGGTAACTCATATCATCTGTTACACCAGTATTGAAGTAGCTGCTTGCACACTGCTATATTCTATATCTAGGTAACTCATATCATCTGTTACACCAGTATTGAAGTAGCTGCTTGCATACTGCTATATTCTATATCTAGGTAACTCATATCATCTGTTACACCAGTATTGAAGTAGCTGCTTGCACACTGCTATATTCTATATCTAGGTAACTCATATCATCTGTTACACCAGTATTGAAGTAGCTGCATGCACACTGCTATAGTCTATATCTAGGTAACTCATATCATCTGTTACACCAGTATTGAAGTAGCTGCTTGCATACTGCTATATTCTATATCTAGGTAACTCATATCATCTGTTACACCAGTATTGAAGTAGCTGCTTGCATACTGCTATATTCTATATTTAGGTAACTCATATTATCTGTTACACCAGTATTGAAGTAGCTGCTTGTATACTGCTATATTCCATATCTAGGTAACTCATATCATCTGTTACACCAGTATTGAAGTAGCTGCTTGCACACTGCTATATTCTATATTTAGGTAACTCATATCATCTGTTACACCAGTATTGAAGTAGCTGCTTGCATACTGCTATATTCTATATCTAGGTAACTCATATCATCTGTTACACCAGTATTGAAGTAGCTGCTTGCATACTGCTATATTCTATATTTAGGTAACTCATATCATCTGTTACACCAGTATTGAAGTAGCTGCTTGCATACTGCTATATTCTATATCTAGGTAACTCATATCATCTGTTACACCAGTATTGAAGTAGCTGCATGCACACTGCTATAGTCTATATCTAGGTAACTCATATCATCTGTTACACCAGTATTGAAGTAGCTGCTTGCATACTGCTATATTCCATATCTAGGTAACTCATATCATCTGTTACACCAGTATTGAAGTAGCTGCTTGCATACTGCTATATTCTATATCTAGGTAACTCATATCATCTGTTACACCAGTATTGAAGTAGCTGCTTGCATACTGCTATATTCTATATTTAGGTAACTCATATCATCTGTTACACCAGTATTGAAGTAGCTGCTTGCATACTGCTATATTCTATATTTAGGTAACTCGTATCATCTGTTACACCAGTATTGAAGTAGCTGCTTGCACACTGCTATATTCTATATCTAGGTAACTCATATCATCTGTTACACCAGTATTGAAGTAGCTGCTTGCATACTGCTATATTCTATATCTAGGTAACTCATATCATCTGTTACACCAGTATTGAAGTAGCTGCATGCACACTGCTATATTCTATATCTAGGTAACTCATATCATCTGTTACACCAGTATTGAAGTAGCTGCTTGCATACTGCTATATTCTATATCTAGGTAACTCATATCATCTGTTACACCAGTATTGAAGTAGCTGCTTGCATACTGCTATATTCTATATCTAGGTAACTCATATCATCTGTTACACCAGTATTGAAGTAGCTGCATGCACACTGCTATAGTCTATATCTAGGTAACTCATATCATCTGTTACACCAGTATTGAAGTAGCTGCTTGCACACTGCTATATTCTATATCTAGGTAACTCATATCATCTGTTACACCAGTATTGAAGTAGCTGCTCGCATACTGCTATATTCTATATTCAGGTAACTCGTATCATCTGTTACACCAGTATTGAAGTAGCTGCTTGCACACTGCTATATTTGATATCTAGGTAACTCGTATCATCTGTTACACCAGTATTGAAGTAGCTGCTTGCACACTGCTATATTCTATATCTAGGTAACTCATATCATCTGTTACACCAGTATTGAAGTAGCTGCTTGCATACTGCTATATTCTATATCTAGGTAACTCATATCATCTGTTACACCAGTATTGAAGTAGCTGCTTGCATACTGCTATAGTCTATATTTAGGTAACTCATATCATCTGTTACACCAGTATTGAAGTAGCTGCTTGCACACTGCTATATTCTATATCTAGGTAACTCATATCATCTGTTACACCAGTATTGAAGTAGCTGCTTGCACACTGCTATATTCTATATCTAGGTAACTCATATCATCTGTTACACCAGTATTGAAGTAGCTGCTTGCATACTGCTATATTCTATATCTAGGTAACTCATATCATCTGTTACACCAGTATTGAAGTAGCTGCTTGCATACTGCTATATTCTATATCTAGGTAACTCGTATCATCTGTTACACCAGTATTGAAGTAGCTGCATGCACACTGCTATATTCTATATCTAGGTAACTCATATCATCTGTTACACCAGTATTGAAGTAGCTGCTTGCACACTGCTATATTCTATATCTAGGTAACTCATATCATCTGTTACACCAGTATTGAAGTAGCTGCTTGCATACTGCTATATTCTATATCTAGGTAACTCATATCATCTGTTACACCAGTATTGAAGTAGCTGCTTGCACACTGCTATATTCTATATCTAGGTAACTCATATCATCTGTTACACCAGTATTGAAGTAGCTGCATGCACACTGCTATAGTCTATATCTAGGTAACTCATATCATCTGTTACACCAGTATTGAAGTAGCTGCTTGCATACTGCTATATTCTATATCTAGGTAACTCATATCATCTGTTACACCAGTATTGAAGTAGCTGCTTGCATACTGCTATATTCTATATTTAGGTAACTCATATCATCTGTTACACCAGTATTGAAGTAGCTGCTTGCACACTGCTATATTCTATATCTAGGTAACTCATATCATCTGTTACACCAGTATTGAAGTAGCTGCTTGTATACTGCTATATTCCATATCTAGGTAACTCATATCATCTGTTACACCAGTATTGAAGTAGCTGCTTGCACACTGCTATATTCTATATTTAGGTAACTCATATCATCTGTTACACCAGTATTGAAGTAGCTGCTTGCATACTGCTATATTCTATATCTAGGTAACTCATATCATCTGTTACACCAGTATTGAAGTAGCTGCTTGCATACTGCTATATTCTATATTTAGGTAACTCATATCATCTGTTACACCAGTATTGAAGTAGCTGCTTGCATACTGCTATATTCTATATCTAGGTAACTCATATCATCTGTTACACCAGTATTGAAGTAGCTGCATGCACACTGCTATAGTCTATATCTAGGTAACTCATATCATCTGTTACACCAGTATTGAAGTAGCTGCTTGCATACTGCTATATTCCATATCTAGGTAACTCATATCATCTGTTACACCAGTATTGAAGTAGCTGCTTGCATACTGCTATATTCTATATCTAGGTAACTCATATCATCTGTTACACCAGTATTGAAGTAGCTGCTTGCATACTGCTATATTCTATATTTAGGTAACTCATATCATCTGTTACACCAGTATTGAAGTAGCTGCTTGCATACTGCTATATTCTATATTTAGGTAACTCGTATCATCTGTTACACCAGTATTGAAGTAGCTGCTTGCACACTGCTATATTCTATATCTAGGTAACTCATATCATCTGTTACACCAGTATTGAAGTAGCTGCTTGCATACTGCTATATTCTATATCTAGGTAACTCATATCATCTGTTACACCAGTATTGAAGTAGCTGCATGCACACTGCTATATTCTATATCTAGGTAACTCATATCATCTGTTACACCAGTATTGAAGTAGCTGCTTGCATACTGCTATATTCTATATCTAGGTAACTCATATCATCTGTTACACCAGTATTGAAGTAGCTGCTTGCATACTGCTATATTCTATATCTAGGTAACTCATATCATCTGTTACACCAGTATTGAAGTAGCTGCATGCACACTGCTATAGTCTATATCTAGGTAACTCATATCATCTGTTACACCAGTATTGAAGTAGCTGCTTGCACACTGCTATATTCTATATCTAGGTAACTCATATCATCTGTTACACCAGTATTGAAGTAGCTGCTCGCATACTGCTATATTCTATATTCAGGTAACTCGTATCATCTGTTACACCAGTATTGAAGTAGCTGCTTGCACACTGCTATATTTGATATCTAGGTAACTCGTATCATCTGTTACACCAGTATTGAAGTAGCTGCTTGCACACTGCTATATTCTATATCTAGGTAACTCATATCATCTGTTACACCAGTATTGAAGTAGCTGCTTGCATACTGCTATATTCTATATCTAGGTAACTCATATCATCTGTTACACCAGTATTGAAGTAGCTGCTTGCATACTGCTATAGTCTATATTTAGGTAACTCATATCATCTGTTACACCAGTATTGAAGTAGCTGCTTGCATACTGCTATATTCTATATCTAGGTAACTCATATCATCTGTTACACCAGTATTGAAGTAGCTGCTCGCATACTGCTATATTCTATATCTAGGTAACTCCTATCATCTGTTACACCAGTATTGAAGTAGCTGCTTGCATACTGCTATATTCTATATTTAGGTAACTCATATCATCTGTTACACCAGTATTGAAGTAGCTGCTTGCATACTGCTATATTCTATATTAAGGTAACTCATATCATCTGTTACACCAGTATTGAAGTAGCTGCTTGCACACTGCTATAATTCTATATTTAGGTAACTCATATCATCTGTTACACCAGTATTGAAGTAGCTGCTTGCATACTGCTATATTCTATATCTAGGTAACTCATATCATCTGTTACACCAGTATTGAAGTAGCTGCTTGCATACTGCTATATTCTATATCTAGGTAACTCATATCATCTGTTACACCAGTATTGAAGTAGCTGCTTGCATACTGCTATATTCTATATCTAGGTAACTCATATCATCTGTTACACCAGTATTGAAGTAGCTGCTTGCATACTGCTATATTCTATATCTAGGTAACTCATATCATCTGTTACACCAGTATTGAAGTAGCTGCTTGCATACTGCTATATTCTATATCTAGGTAACTCATATCATCTGTTACACCAGTATTGAAGTAGCTGCTTGCATAGTGCTATATTCTATATCTAGGTAACTCATATCATCTGTTACACCAGTATTGAAGTAGCTGCTTGCACACTGCTATATTTGATATCTAGGTAACTCGTATCATCTGTTACACCAGTATTGAATTAGCTGCTTGCATACTGCTATATTCCATATCTAGATAACTCGTATCATCTGTTACACCAGTATTGAAGTAGCTGCTTGCATACTGCTATATTCTATATCTAGGTAACTCATATCATCTGTTACACCAGTATTGAAGTAGCTGCTTGCATACTGCTATATTCTATATCTAGGTAACTCATATCATCTGTTACACCAGTATTGAAGTAGCTGCATGCACACTGCTATAGTCTATATCTAGGTAACTCATATCATCTGTTACACCAGTATTGAAGTAGCTGCTTGCATACTGCTATATTCTATATCTAGGTAACTCATATCATCTGTTACACCAGTATTGAAGTAGCTGCTTGCACACTGCTATATTCTATATTTAGGTAACTCATATCATCTGTTACACCAGTATTGAAGTAGCTGCTTGCATACTGCTATATTCTATATCTAGGTAACTCATATCATCTGTTACACCAGTATTGAAGTAGCTGCTTGCATACTGCTATATTCTATATCTAGGTAACTCATATCATCTGTTACACCAGTATTGAAGTAGCTGCTTGCATACTGCTATATTCTATATCTAGGTAACTCATATCATCTGTTACACCAGTATTGAAGTAGCTGCATGCACACTGCTATAGTCTATATCTAGGTAACTCATATCATCTGTTACACCAGTATTGAAGTAGCTGCTTGCATACTGCTATATTCTATATCTAGGTAACTCATATCATCTGTTACACCAGTATTGAAGTAGCTGCTTGCACACTGCTATATTCTATATTTAGGTAACTCATATCATCTGTTACACCAGTATTGAAGTAGCTGCTTGCATACTGCTATATTCTATATCTAGGTAACTCATATCATCTGTTACACCAGTATTGAAGTAGCTGCTTGCATACTGCTATATTCTATATCTAGGTAACTCATATCATCTGTTACACCAGTATTGAATTAGCTGCTTGCATACTGCTATATTCTATATTTAGGTAACTCATATCATCTGTTACACCAGTATTGAAGTAGCTGCTTGCATACTGCTATATTCTATATCTAGGTAACTCATATCATCTGTTACACCAGTATTGAAGTAGCTGCTTGCATACTGCTATATTCTATATTTAGGTAACTCGTATCATCTGTTACACCAGTATTGAAGTAGCTGCTTGCACACTGCTATATTCTATATTTAGGTAACTCATATCATCTGTTACACCAGTATTGAAGTAGCTGCTTGCATACTGCTATATTCCATATCTAGATAACTCGTATCATCTGTTACACCAGTATTGAAGTAGCTGCTTGCATACTGCTATATTCTATATCTAGGTAACTCGTATCATCTGTTACACCAGTATTGAAGTAGCTGCTTGCATACTGCTATATTCTATATCTAGGTAACTCATATCATCTGTTACACCAGTATTGAAGTAGCTGCTTGCATACTGCTATATTCTATATTTAGGTAACTCATATCATCTGTTACACCAGTATTGAAGTAGCTGCTTGCATACTGCTATATTCTATATCTAGGTAACTCGTATCATCTGTTACACCAGTATTGAAGTAGCTGCTTGCACACTGCTATAATTCTATATTTAGGTAACTCATATCATCTGTTACACCAGTAATGAAGTAGCTGCTTGCATACTGCTATATTCTATATTTAGGTAACTCATATCATCTGTTACACCAGTATTGAAGTAGCTGCTTGCATACTGCTATATTCTATATCTAGGTAACTCATATCATCTGTTACACCAGTATTGAAGTAGCTGCTTGCACACTGCTATATTTGATATCTAGGTAACTCATATCATCTGTTACACCAGTATTGAAGTAGCTGCTTGCATACTGCTATATTCTATATCTAGGTAACTCGTATCATCTGTTACACCAGTATTGAAGTAGCTGCTTGCACACTGCTATATTCTATATTTAGGTAACTCATATCATCTGTTACACCAGTATTGAAGTAGCTGCTTGCATACTGCTATATTCTATATTCAGGTAACTCATATCATCTGTTACACCAGTATTGAAGTAGCTGCTTGCACACTGCTATATTCTATATTCAGGTAACTCATATCATCTGTTACACCAGTATTGAAGTAGCTGCTTGCATACTGCTATATTTGATATCTAGGTAACTCATATCATCTGTTACACCAGTATTGAAGTAGCTGCTTGCATACTGCTATATTCTATATCTAGGTAACTCATATCATCTGTTACACCAGTATTGAAGTAGCTGCTTGCACACTGCTATATTTGATATCTAGGTAACTCGTATCATCTGTTACACCAGTATTGAAGTAGCTGCTTGCATACTGCTATATTCTATATTTAGGTAACTCATATCATCTGTTACACCAGTATTGAAGTAGCTGCTTGCATACTGCTATATTCTATATCTAGGTAACTCATATCATCTGTTACACCAGTATTGAAGTAGCTGCTTGCATACTGCTATATTCTATATTCAGGTAACTCATATCATCTGTTACACCAGTATTGAAGTAGCTGCTTGCACACTGCTATATTCTATATCTAGGTAACTCATATCATCTGTTACACCAGTATTGAAGTAGCTGCTTGCATACTGCTATAGTCTATATTTAGGTAACTCATATCATCTGTTACACCAGTATTGAAGTAGCTGCTTGCATACTGCTATATTCTATATCTAGGTAACTCATATCATCTGTTACACCAGTATTGAAGTAGCTGCTTGCATACTGCTATATTCTATATCTAGGTAACTCATATCATCTGTTACACCAGTATTGAAGTAGCTGCTCGCATACTGCTATATTCTATATTTAGGTAACTCATATCATCTGTTACACCAGTATTGAAGTAGCTGCTTGCACACTGCTATATTCTATATCTAGGTAACTCATATCATCTGTTACACCAGTATTGAAGTAGCTGCTTGCACACTGCTATATTCTATATCTAGGTAACTCATATCATCTGTTACACCAGTATTGAAGTAGCTGCTTGCACACTGCTATATTTGATATCTAGGTAACTCGTATCATCTGTTACACCAGTATTGAAGTAGCTGCTTGCACACTGCTATATTCTATATCTAGGTAACTCATATCATCTGTTACACCAGTATTGAAGTAGCTGCTTGCACACTGCTATAATTCTATATTTAGGTAACTCATATCATCTGTTACACCAGTAATGAAGTAGCTGCTTGCATACTGCTATATTCTATATCTAGGTAACTCATATCATCTGTTACACCAGTATTGAAGTAGCTGCTCGCATACTGCTATATTCTATATTTAGGTAACTCATATCATCTGTTACACCAGTATTGAAGTAGCTGCTTGCACACTGCTATATTCTATATCTAGGTAACTCATATCATCTGTTACACCAGTATTGAAGTAGCTGCTTGCACACTGCTATATTTTATATCTAGGTAACTCATATCATCTGTTACACCAGTATTGAAGTAGCTGCTTGCAAACTGCTATATTTAGGAAACTCATATTATCTGTTACACCAGTATTGAAGTAGCTGCTTGCATACTGCTATATTCCATATCTAGATAACTCGTATCATCTGTTACACCAGTATTGAAGTAGCTGCTTGCATACTGCTATATTCCATATCTAGATAACTCGTATCATCTGTTACACCAGTATTGAAGTAGCTGCTTGCACACTGCTATAGTCTATATTTAGGTAACTCGTATCATCTGTTACACCAGTATTGAAGTAGCTGCTTGCACACTGCTATATTCTATATTCAGGTAACTCATATCATCTGTTACACCAGTATTGAAGTAGCTGCTTGCATACTGCTATATTCTATATTTAGGTAACTCATATCATCTGTTACACCAGTATTGAAGTAGCTGCTTGCATAGTGCTATATTCTATATCTAGGTAACTCATATCATCTGTTACACCAGTATTGAAGTAGCTGCTTGCACACTGCTATATTTGATATCTAGGTAACTCGTATCATCTGTTACACCAGTATTGAAGTAGCTGCTTGCATACTGCTATATTCTATATTTAGGTAACTCATATCATCTGTTACACCAGTATTGAAGTAGCTGCTTGCATACTGCTATATTCTATATCTAGGTAACTCATATCATCTGTTACACCAGTATTGAAGTAGCTGCTTGTATACTGCTATATTCTATATCTAGGTAACTCATATCATCTGTTACACCAGTATTGAAGTAGCTGCTTGCATACTGCTATATTCTATATTCAGGTAACTCATATCATCTGTTACACCAGTATTGAAGTAGCTGCTTGCACACTGCTATATTTGATATCTAGGTAACTCGTATCATCTGTTACACCAGTATTGAAGTAGCTGCTTGCACACTGCTATATTCTATATCTAGGTAACTCATATCATCTGTTACACCAGTATTGAAGTAGCTGCTTGCATACTGCTATATTCTATATCTAGGTAACTCATATCATCTGTTACACCAGTATTGAAGTAGCTGCTTGCATACTGCTATAGTCTATATTTAGGTAACTCATATCATCTGTTACACCAGTATTGAAGTAGCTGCTCGCATACTGCTATATTCTATATCTAGGTAACTCATATCATCTGTTACACCAGTATTGAAGTAGCTGCTTGCACACTGCTATATTCTATATCTAGGTAACTCATATCATCTGTTACACCAGTATTGAAGTAGCTGCTTGCACACTGCTATAATTCTATATTTAGGTAACTCATATCATCTGTTACACCAGTATTGAAGTAGCTGCTTGCATACTGCTATATTCTATATCTAGGTAACTAGTATCATCTGTTACACCAGTATTGAAGTAGCTGCTTGCACACTGCTATAGTCTATATTTAGGTAACTCGTATCATCTGTTACACCAGTATTGAAGTAGCTGCTTGCATACTGCTATATTCTATATCTAGGTAACTCATATCATCTGTTACACCAGTATTGAAGTAGCTGCTTGCATACTGCTATATTCTATATCTAGGTAACTCGTATCATCTGTTACACCAGTATTGAAGTAGCTGCTTGCATACTGCTATATTCTATATCTAGGTAACTCGTATCATCTGTTACACCAGTATTGAAGTAGCTGCTTGCATACTGCTATATTCTATATCTAGGTAACTCGTATCATCTGTTACACCAGTATTGAAGTAGCTGCTTGCACACTGCTATAGTCTATATTTAGGTAACTCATATCATCTGTTACACCAGTAATGAAGTAGCTGCTTGCATACTGCTATATTCTATATCTAGGTAACTCATATCATCTGTTACACCAGTATTGAAGTAGCTGCTTGCATACTGCTATATTCTATATTTAGGTAACTCGTATCATCTGTTACACCAGTATTGAAGTAGCTGCTTGCATACTGCTATATTCTATATTTAGGTAACTCGTATCATCTGTTACACCAGTATTGAAGTAGCTGCTTGCATACTGCTATATTCTATATCTAGGTAACTCGTATCATCTGTTACACCAGTATTGAAGTAGCTGCTTGCACACTGCTATATTCTATATCTAGGTAACTCATATCATCTGTTACACCAGTATTGAAGTAGCTGCTTGCATACTGCTATATTCTATATCTAGGTAACTCATATCATCTGTTACACCAGTATTGAAGTAGCTGCTTGCACACTGCTATATTCTATATCTAGGTAACTCGTATCATCTGTTACACCAGTATTGAAGTAGCTGCTTGCACACTGCTATAGTCTATATTTAGGTAACTCATATCATCTGTTACACCAGTAATGAAGTAGCTGCTTGCATACTGCTATATTCTATATCTAGGTAACTCATATCATCTGTTACACCAGTATTGAAGTAGCTGCTTGCACACTGCTATAGTCTATATTTAGGTAACTCATATCATCTGTTACACCAGTAATGAAGTAGCTGCTTGCATACTGCTATATTCTATATCTAGGTAACTCATATCATCTGTTACACCAGTATTGAAGTAGCTGCTTGCATACTGCTATATTCTATATCTAGGTAACTCATATCATCTGTTACACCAGTATTGAAGTAGCTGCTTGCACACTGCTATATTCTATATCTAGGTAACTCGTATCATCTGTTACACCAGTATTGAAGTAGCTGCTTGCATACTGCTATATTCTATATCTAGGTAACTCGTATCATCTGTTACACCAGTATTGAAGTAGCTGCTTGCATACTGCTATAGTCTATATCTAGGTAACTCATATCATCTGTTACACCAGTATTGAAGTAGCTGCTTGCATACTGCTATATTCTATATTTAGGTAACTCATATCATCTGTTACACCAGTATTGAAGTAGCTGCTTGCATACTGCTATATTCTATATCTAGGTAACTCGTATCATCTGTTACACCAGTATTGAAGTAGCTGCTTGCATACTGCTATATTCTACATCTAGGTAACTCGTATCATCTGTTACACCAGTATTGAAGTAGCTGCTTGCACACTGCTATATTCTATATCTAGGTAACTCATATAATCTGTTACACCAGTATTGAAGTAGCTGCTTGCATACTGCTATATTCTACATCTAGGTAACTCGTATCATCTGTTACACCAGTATTGAAGTAGCTGCTTGCACACTGCTATATTCTATATCTAGGTAACTCATATCATCCGTTACACCAGTATTGAAGTAGCTGCTTGCATACTGCTATATTTGATATCTAGGTAACTCGTATCATCTGTTACACCAGTATTGAAGTAGCTGCTTGCACACTGCTATATTCTATATCTAGGTAACTCATATCATCTGTTACACCAGTATTGAAGTAGCTGCTTGCATACTGCTATATTCTATATCTAGGTAACTCATATCATCTGTTACACCAGTATTGAAGTAGCTGCTTGCATACTGCTATATTCTATATCTAGGTAACTCGTATCATCTGTTACACCAGTATTGAAGTAGCTGCTTGCACACTGCTATATTCTATATCTAGGTAACTCATATCATCTGTTACACCAGTATTGAAGTAGCTGCTTGCATACTGCTATATTCTATATTTAGGTAACTCATATCATCTGTTACACCAGTATTGAAGTAGCTGCTTGCATACTGCTATAGTCTATATTTAGGTAACTCATATCATCTGTTACACCAGTATTGAAGTAGCTGCTTGCATACTGCTATATTCTATATTCAGGTAACTCATATCATCTGTTACACCAGTATTGAAGTAGCTGCTTGCACACTGCTATATTCTATATCTAGGTAACTCATATCATCTGTTACACCAGTATTGAAGTAGCTGCTTGCATACTGCTATATTCTATATCTAGGTAACTCATATCATCTGTTACACCAGTATTGAAGTAGCTGCTTGCATACTGCTATATTCTATATCTAGGTAACTCATATCATCTGTTACACCAGTATTGAAGTAGCTGCTTGCATACTGCTATATTCTATATCTAGGTAACTCATATCATCTGTTACACCAGTATTGAAGTAGCTGCTTGCATACTGCTATATTCTATATTTAGGTAACTCATATCATCTGTTACACCAGTATTGAAGTAGCTGCATGCACACTGCTATATTCTATATCTAGGTAACTCGTATCATCTGTTACACCAGTATTGAAGTAGCTGCTCGCATACTGCTATATTCTATATTTAGGTAACTCGTATCATCTGTTACACCAGTATTGAAGTAGCTGCTTGCAAACTGCTATATTTAGGAAACTCATATTATCTGTTACACCAGTATTGAAGTAGCTGCTTGCATACTGCTATATTCCATATCTAGATAACTCGTATCATCTGTTACACCAGTATTGAAGTAGCTGCTTGCACACTGCTATAGTCTATATTTAGGTAACTCGTATCATCTGTTACACCAGTATTGAAGTAGCTGCTTGCACACTGCTATAATTCTATATCTAGGTAACTCATATCATCTGTTACACCAGTAATGAAGTAGCTGCTTGCATACTGCTATATTCTATATTTAGGTAACTCATATCATCTGTTACACCAGTATTGAAGTAGCTGCTTGCATACTGCTATATTCTATATCTAGGTAACTCATATCATCTGTTACACCAGTATTGAATTAGCTGCTTGCATACTGCTATATTCTATATCTAGGTAACTCATATCATCTGTTACACCAGTATTGAAGTAGCTGCTTGCATACTGCTATATTTGATATCTAGGTAACTCATATCATCTGTTACACCAGTATTGAAGTAGCTGCTTGCATACTGCTATATTCTATATCTAGGTAACTCGTATCATCTGTTACACCAGTATTGAAGTAGCTGCTTGCACACTGCTATATTCTATATTTAGGTAACTCATATCATCTGTTACACCAGTATTGAAGTAGCTGCTTGCATACTGCTATATTCTATATCTAGGTAACTCATATCATCTGTTACACCAGTATTGAAGTAGCTGCTTGCATACTGCTATATTCTATATTCAGGTAACTCATATCATCTGTTACACCAGTATTGAAGTAGCTGCTTGCACACTGCTATATTTGATATCTAGGTAACTCGTATCATCTGTTACACCAGTATTGAAGTAGCTGCTTGCATACTGCTATATTTTATATCTAGGTAACTCATATCATCTGTTACACCAGTATTGAAGTAGCTGCTTGCATACTGCTATATTTTATATCTAGGTAACTCATATCATCTGTTACACCAGTATTGAAGTAGCTGCTTGCACACTGCTATATTCTATATCTAGGTAACTCGTATCATCTGTTACACCAGTATTGAAGTAGCTGCTTGCATACTGCTATAGTCTATATCTAGGTAACTCATATCATCTGTTACACCAGTATTGAAGTAGCTGCTTGCATACTGCTATATTCTATATTTAGGTAACTCATATCATCTGTTACACCAGTATTGAAGTAGCTGCTTGCATACTGCTATATTCTACATCTAGGTAACTCATATCATCTGTTACACCAGTATTGAAGTAGCTGCTTGCATACTGCTATATTCTATATCTAGGTAACTCATATCATCTGTTACACCAGTATTGAAGTAGCTGCTTGCATACTGCTATATTCTATATCTAGGTAACTCATATCATCTGTTACACCAGTATTGAAGTAGCTGCTTGCACACTGCTATATTCTATATCTAGGTAACTCATATCATCTGTTACACCAGTATTGAAGTAGCTGCTTGCATACTGCTATATTCTATATCTAGGTAACTCATATCATCTGTTACACCAGTATTGAAGTAGCTGCTTGCACACTGCTATATTCTATATCTAGGTAACTCGTATCATCTGTTACACCAGTATTGAAGTAGCTGCTTGCACACTGCTATATTCTATATCTAGGTAACTCGTATCATCTGTTACACCAGTATTGAAGTAGCTGCTTGCATACTGCTATATTCTATATCTAGGTAACTCATATCATCTGTTACACCAGTATTGAAGTAGCTGCTTGCATACTGCTATAGTCTATATTTAGGTAACTCATATCATCTGTTACACCAGTATTGAAGTAGCTGCTTGCATACTGCTATATTCTATATTCAGGTAACTCATATCATCTGTTACACCAGTATTGAAGTAGCTGCTTGCACACTGCTATATTCTATATCTAGGTAACTCATATCATCTGTTACACCAGTATTGAAGTAGCTGCTTGCATACTGCTATATTCTATATCTAGGTAACTCATATCATCTGTTACACCAGTATTGAAGTAGCTGCTTGCATACTGCTATATTCTATATCTAGGTAACTCATATCATCTGTTACACCAGTATTGAAGTAGCTGCTTGCATACTGCTATATTCTATATCTAGGTAACTCGTATCATCTGTTACACCAGTATTGAAGTAGCTGCTCGCATACTGCTATATTCTATATTTAGGTAACTCGTATCATCTGTTACACCAGTATTGAAGTAGCTGCTTGCAAACTGCTATATTTAGGAAACTCATATTATCTGTTACACCAGTATTGAAGTAGCTGCTTGCATACTGCTATATTCCATATCTAGATAACTCGTATCATCTGTTACACCAGTATTGAAGTAGCTGCTTGCACACTGCTATAGTCTATATTTAGGTAACTCGTATCATCTGTTACACCAGTATTGAAGTAGCTGCTTGCACACTGCTATAATTCTATATCTAGGTAACTCATATCATCTGTTACACCAGTAATGAAGTAGCTGCTTGCATACTGCTATATTCTATATTTAGGTAACTCATATCATCTGTTACACCAGTATTGAAGTAGCTGCTTGCATACTGCTATATTCTATATCTAGGTAACTCATATCATCTGTTACACCAGTATTGAAGTAGCTGCTTACACACTGCTATATTCTATATCTAGGTAACTCGTATCATCTGTTACACCAGTATTGAAGTAGCTGCTTGCATACTGCTATATTCTATATTTAGGTAACTCATATCATCTGTTACACCAGTATTGAATTAGCTGCTTGCATACTGCTATATTCTATATCTAGGTAACTCATATCATCTGTTACACCAGTATTGAAGTAGCTGCTTGCATACTGCTATATTTGATATCTAGGTAACTCATATCATCTGTTACACCAGTATTGAAGTAGCTGCTTGCATACTGCTATATTCTATATCTAGGTAACTCGTATCATCTGTTACACCAGTATTGAAGTAGCTGCTTGCACACTGCTATATTCTATATTTAGGTAACTCATATCATCTGTTACACCAGTATTGAAGTAGCTGCTTGCATACTGCTATATTCTATATCTAGGTAACTCATATCATCTGTTACACCAGTATTGAAGTAGCTGCTTGCATACTGCTATATTCTATATCTAGGTAACTCATATCATCTGTTACACCAGTATTGAAGTAGCTGCTTGCATACTGCTATATTCTATATTCAGGTAACTCATATCATCTGTTACACCAGTATTGAAGTAGCTGCTTGCACACTGCTATATTTGATATCTAGGTAACTCGTATCATCTGTTACACCAGTATTGAAGTAGCTGCTTGCATACTGCTATATTCTATATTTAGGTAACTCATATCATCTGTTACACCAGTATTGAAGTAGCTGCTTGCATACTGCTATATTCTATATTTAGGTAACTCGTATCATCTGTTACACCAGTATTGAAGTAGCTGCTTGCATACTGCTATATTCTATATCTAGGTAACTCATATCATCTGTTACACCAGTATTGAAGTAGCTGCTTGCACACTGCTATATTTGATATCTAGGTAACTCGTATCATCTGTTACACCAGTATTGAAGTAGCTGCTTGCACACTGCTATATTCTATATCTAGGTAACTCATATCATCTGTTACACCAGTATTGAAGTAGCTGCTTGCATACTGCTATATTCTATATCTAGGTAACTCATATCATCTGTTACACCAGTATTGAAGTAGCTGCTTGCACACTGCTATATTTGATATCTAGGTAACTCGTATCATCTGTTACACCAGTATTGAAGTAGCTGCTTGCACACTGCTATATTCTATATCTAGGTAACTCATATCATCTGTTACACCAGTATTGAAGTAGCTGCTTGCACACTGCTATATTCTATATCTAGGTAACTCATATCATCTGTTACACCAGTATTGAAGTAGCTGCTTGCACACTGCTATATTTGATATCTAGGTAACTCGTATCATCTGTTACACCAGTATTGAAGTAGCTGCTTGCACACTGCTATATTCTATATCTAGGTAACTCATATCATCTGTTACACCAGTATTGAAGTAGCTGCTTGCACACTGCTATATTCTATATCTAGGTAACTCATATCATCTGTTACACCAGTATTGAAGTAGCTGCTTGCATACTGCTATATTTGATATCTAGGTAACTCATATCATCTGTTACACCAGTATCCAAGTAGCTGCTTGCATACTGCTATATTCTATATTTAGGTAACTCATATCATCTGTTACACCAGTATTGAAGTAGCTGCTTGCATACTGCTATATTCTATATCTAGGTAACTCATATCATCTGTTACACCAGTATTGAAGTAGCTGCTTGTATACTGCTATATTCTATATCTAGGTAACTCATATCATCTGTTACACCAGTATTGAAGTAGCTGCTTGCATACTGCTATATTCTATATTCAGGTAACTCATATCATCTGTTACACCAGTATTGAAGTAGCTGCTTGCACACTGCTATATTTGATATCTAGGTAACTCGTATCATCTGTTACACCAGTATTGAAGTAGCTGCTTGCACACTGCTATATTCTATATCTAGGTAACTCATATCATCTGTTACACCAGTATTGAAGTAGCTGCTTGCATACTGCTATATTCTATATCTAGGTAACTCATATCATCTGTTACACCAGTATTGAAGTAGCTGCTTGCATACTGCTATATTCTATATCTAGGTAACTCATATCATCTGTTACACCAGTATTGAAGTAGCTGCTTGCATACTGCTATATTCCATATCTAGGTAACTCATATCATCTGTTACACCAGTATTGAAGTAGCTGCTTGCATACTGCTATATTCTATATCTAGGTAACTCATATCATCTGTTACAGCAGTATTGAAGTAGCTGCTTGCATACTGCTATATTCTATATCTAGGTAACTCATATCATCTGTTACACCAGTATTGAAGTAGCTGCTTGCATACTGCTATATTCTATATTTAGGTAACTCGTATCATCTGTTACACCAGTATTGAAGTAGCTGCTTGCACACTGCTATATTCTATATCTAGGTAACTCATATCATCTGTTACACCAGTATTGAAGTAGCTGCTTGCACACTGCTATATTCTATATCTAGGTAACTCATGTCATCTGTTACACCAGTATTGAAGTAGCTGCTTGCATACTGCTATATTCTATATCTAGGTAACTCGTATCATCTGTTACACCAGTATTGAAGTAGCTGCTTGCATACTGCTATATTCTATATCTAGGTAACTCATATCATCTGTTACACCAGTATTGAAGTAGCTGCTTGCATACTGCTATATTCTATATCTAGGTAACTCATATCATCTGTTACAGCAGTATTGAAGTAGCTGCTTGCATACTGCTATATTCTATATCTAGGTAACTCATATCATCTGTTACACCAGTATTGAAGTAGCTGCTTGCATACTGCTATATTCTATATCTAGGTAACTCATATCATCTGTTACACCAGTATTGAAGTAGCTGCTTGCATACTGCTATATTTTATATTTAGGTAACTCATATCATCTGTTATAGTGTGTACACACGGTTCGATATGGCTTCCGATGTTGACAATATCGTCAACATCGGAAGCCATATCGTATACATATCGCATACTGATTGTATGCATTGTAAGGGCTTCCTAGCCCGATGCGCGCTCCCGTTTAAGGAGAGATCGGAGGGGAGATAGAGTGGGCAGCACACTCTATCTAGCACAAATCGCAAGCATATCGCATGCATCGTATGTGCCTTGCGATATGCTTAAGATGCGATGTGCTATACGATTTCCAGGGCCCTGTCAGTCATCCTGTTGTTAAGTCAAAATCGCTTAGTCAAAATCTTAAGCAAATCTTAAGGCACATAGGAAATCGCATAGTAAATCAAATAGGAAATCGCATAGCAAATTGTATGGTAAAAAGTCAAAATCTTAAGCATATCTTAAGGAGTAGAGAAAAAAAAAAAAAAAAGGGAAAAGTAAAAATCGGACAAAACATCGAATCGTACATCGGATCGCACAGAACATCGAACCGTGTGTACACACTCTAACACCAGTATTGAAGTAGCTGCTTGCATACTGCTATATTTTATATCTAGGTAACTCATATCATCTGTTACACCAGTATTGAAGTAGCTGCTTGCACACTGCTATATTCTATATTTAGGTAACTCATATCATCTGTTACACCAGTATTGAAGTAGCTGCTTGCATACTGCTATATTCTATATCTAGGTAACTCATATCATCTGTTACACCAGTATTGAAGTAGCTGCTTGCATACTGCTATATTCTATATCTAGGTAACTCATATCATCTGTTACACCAGTATTGAAGTAGCTGCTTGCACACTGCTATATTCTATATTTAGGTAACTCGTATCATCTGTTACACCAGTATTGAAGTAGCTGCTTGCATACTGCTATATTCTATATTTAGGTAACTCGTATCATCTGTTACACCAGTATTGAAGTAGCTGCTTGCACACTGCTATATTCTATATTTAGGTAACTCATATCATCTGTTACACCAGTATTGAAGTAGCTGCTTGCATACTGCTATATTCTATATTTAGGTAACTCGTATCATCTGTTACACCAGTATTGAAGTAGCTGCTTGCACACTGCTATATTCTATATTTAGGTAACTCGTATCATCTGTTACACCAGTATTGAAGTAGCTGCTTGCATACTGCTATATTCTATATCTAGGTAACTCATATCATCTGTTACACCAGTATTGAAGTAGCTGCTTGCATACTGCTATATTCTATATTTAGGTAACTCATATCATCTGTTACACCAGTATTGAAGTAGCTGCTTGCATACTGCTATATTCTATATCTAGGTAACTCATATCATCTGTTACACCAGTATTGAAGTAGCTGCTTGCACACTGCTATATTCTATATTTAGGTAACTCATATCATCTGTTACACCAGTATTGAAGTAGCTGCTTGCATACTGCTATATTCTATATTTAGGTAACTCATATAATCTGTTACACCAGTATTGAAGTAGCTGCTTGCACACTGCTATAGTCTATATCTAGGTAACTCGTATCATCTGTTACACCAGTATTGAAGTAGCTGCTTGCATACTGCTATATTCTATATTTAAGTAACTCATATCATCTGTTACACCAGTATTGAAGTAGCTTCTTGCACACTGCTATATTCTATATCTAGGTAACTCATATCATCTGTTATACCAGTATTGAAGTAGCTGCTTGCATACTGCTATAGTCTATATCTAGGTAACTCATATCATCTGTTACACCAGTATTGAAGTAGCTGCTTGCATACTGCTATATTCTATATTCAGGTAACTCATATCATCTGTTACACCAGTATTGAAGTAGCTGCTTGCATACTGCTATATTCTATATCTAGGTAACTCATATCATCTGTTACACCAGTATTGAAGTAGCTGCTTGCATACTGCTATATTTGATATCTAGGTAACTCATATCATCTGTTACACCAGTATTGAAGTAGCTGCTTGCACACTGCTATATTCTATATTTAGGTAACTCATATCATCTGTTACACCAGTATTGAAGTAGCTGCTTGCATACTGCTATAGTCTATATCTAGGTAACTCATATCATCTGTTACACCAGTATTGAAGTAGCTGCTTGCACACTGCTATATTCCATATCTAGGTAACTCATATCATCTGTTACACCAGTATTGAAGTAGCTGCTTGCATACTGCTATATTCTATATTTAGGTAACTCATATCATCTGTTACACCAGTATTGAAGTAGCTGCTTGCATACTGCTATATTCTATATCTAGGTAACTCATATCATCTGTTACACCAGTATTGAAGTAGCTGCTTGCATACTGCTATATTCTATATCTAGGTAACTCATATCATCTGTTACACCAGTATTGAAGTAGCTGCTTGCATACTGCTATATTCTATATTTAGGTAACTCATATCATCTGTTACACCAGTATTGAAGTAGCTGCTTGCATACTGCTATATTCTATATCTAGGTAACTCATATCATCTGTTACACCAGTATTGAAGTAGCTGCTTGCATACTGCTATATTCCATATCTAGGTAACTCATATCATCTGTTACACCAGTATTGAAGTAGCTGCTTGCATACTGCTATATTCTATATCTAGGTAACTCATATCATCTGTTACACCAGTATTGAAGTAGCTGCTTGCACACTGCTATATTCTATATTTAGGTAACTCATATCATCTGTTACACCAGTATTGAAGTAGCTGCTTGCATACTGCTATATTCTATATTTAGGTAACTCATATCATCTGTTACACCAGTATTGAAGTAGCTGCTTGCACACTGCTATATTCTGTATCTAGGAAATGCTGGCTGGCGAGATAGAGGAGGGGCTGGCTGGTGAGACATAGGAAGGTGCTTGCTGGTGAGATAGAGGAGGGGCTGGCTGGTGATACAGAGGAATGACTGGCTGGTGATACAGAGGAGGGGCTGGCTGGTGAGACATAGGAAGGTGCTTGCTGGTGAGATAGAGGAGGGGATGGCTGGTGATACAGAGGAATGACTGGCTGGTGATACAGAGGAGGGGCTGGCTGGTGAGACATAGGAAGTGCTTGCTGGTGAGATAGAGGAGGGGCTGGCTGGTGATACATAGGAAGGTGCTTGCTGGTGAGATAGAGGAGGGGCTGGCTGGTGAGATAGAGGAGGGGCTGGCTGGTGATACAGAGGAATGACTGGCTGGTGATACAGAGGAGGGGCTGGCTGGTGAGACATAGGAAGGTGCTTGCTGGTGAGATAGAGGAGGGGCTGGCTGGTGATACAGAGGAATGACTGGCTGGTGATACAGAGGAGGGGCTGGCTGGTGAGACATAGGAAGTGCTTGCTGGTGAGATAGAGGAGGGGCTGGCTGGTGAGATAGAGGAGGGGCTGGCTGGTGAGATAGAGGAGGGGCTGGCTGGTGAGACATAGGAAGTGCTTGCTGGTGAGATAGAGGAGGGGCTGGCTGGTGATACATAGGAAGGTGCTTGCTGGTGAGATAGAGGAGGGGCTGGCTGGTGAGATAGAGGAGGGGCTGGCTGGTGATACATAGGAAGGTGCTTGCTGGTGAGATAGAGGAGGGGCTGGCTGGTGAGACATAGGAAGTGCTTGCTGGTGAGATAGAGGAGGGGCTGGCTGGTGAGATAGAGGAGGGGCTGGCTGGTGATACATAGGAAGGTGCTTGCTGGTGAGATAGAGGAGGGGCTGGCTGGTGATACAGAGGAATGACTGGCTGGTGATACAGAGGAGGGGCTGGCTGGTGAGACATAGGAAGGTGCTTGCTGGTGAGATAGAGGAGGGGCTGGCTGGTGATACAGAGGAATGACTGGCTGGTGATACAGAGGAGGGGCTGGCTGGTGAGACATAGGAAGTGCTTGCTGGTGAGATAGAGGAGGGGCTGGCTGGTGAGATAGAGGAGGGGCTGGCTGGTGAGACATAGGAAGTGCTTGCTGGTGAGATAGAGGAGGTGCTTGCTGGTGAGATAGAGGAGGGGCTGGCTGGTGAGATAGAGGAGGGGCTGGCTGGTGATACATAGGAAGGTGCTTGCTGGTGATGACTTAGAGATGGGTCGTTCTCAAACGAAGCGGTTCTTTTGAACAGATCCCATAAAAGACTGAGGGGCACATTTATCATGATCGCATTTACAATGCAATCTGGGCGGAATATTACCGCCCAGGATCGCATTGTAAAATGCGATCATATCGGGCCAATGTATCAATTTTAAGGGCACAGGGCTCCGAAAGGAGCCCGTCCCTGTGAAGCCCTAACCCGGAAGCCGGGGGTCTGCGCATGTGCGGTTACGCGCTGACCCCCGCCGACCCCTCTGACCGCACTGCCCTGCTCGGGCAGTGCGATGTGTAGCCATTGGCTACAATGGGCTATCGCCATATTAGAATGGCGATAGCCCAGGGGTGCGATGCCAGGCTACCCGATGTTGATACATCGGGCAGCTTCGCATCCCCCATAGAAACCTATGGGGGATGCGGCCAGCGGCATAGGGTTTGCCTATGCGGGGGGATGGTCTGCAGGGTGACAGGGCATCGGGTGATGGTCTGCAGGGTGACAGGACAGGGGGTGATGGTCTGCAGGGCGACAAGGAAGGGGGTGATGGTCTGCAGGGCGACAGGACATCGGTTGATGGTCTGCAGGGCAACAGGGCAGGTGGTGATGGTCTGCAGGGTGACAAGACATTGGGTGATGGTCTGCAGGGCGACAGGACAGGGAATGATGGTCTGCAGGGTGACAGGAAAGGGAGTGATGGTCTGCAGGGCGACAGGACATCGGTTGATGGTCTGCAGGGCAACAGGGCAGGTGGTGATGGTCTGCAGGGTGACAAGACATTGGGTGATGGTCTGCAGGGCGACAGGACAGGGAATGATGGTCTACAGGGCAACAGGACAGGGGGTGATGGTCTGCAGAGTGACAGGAAATGGAGTGATGGTCTGCAGGGCGACAGGACAGGGGGTGATGGTCTGCAGGGCGACAGGACATCGGTTGATGGTCTGCAGGGCAGGGGGTGATGGTCTGCAGGGCGATAGGAAAAGGAGTGATGGTCTGCAGGGCGACAGGACAGGGGTGATGGTCTGCAGGGCGACAAGACATTGGTGATGGTCTGCAGGGTCACAGGGCAGGGTGTGATGGTCTGCAGGGCGAATGGACACCAGGTGATGCTCTGCAGGATGACAGGACAGGGGGTTATGCTGTGGCGGAGATGCTCTGCAGGATGACAGGACAGGAGGAGATGGTCTGCGGGGTGACAGGACAGGGGGTGATGGTCTGGGGAGATGCTCTGCAGGGTGACAGGACAGGGGGAGATGCTCTGCAGGGTGACAGGACAGGAGATGATACTCTGCAGGGTGACAGGATAGGGGGTGATGCTCTGGGGCAGATGCTCTGCAGGGTGACAGGACAGGGGGTGATGCTCTGTAGGGTGACAGGACAGGGGTTGATGGTCTGGGGGACATGCTCTGCAGGGTGACAGGACAGGGGGTGATGTTCTGCAGGGTGACAGGACAGGGGGAGATGCTCTGCAGGATGTCAGGACAGGGGGTGATGCTCTGCAGGATGACAGGACAAAGGGGAGATGGTCTGTGGGGTGAAAGGACAGGGGGAGATGCTCTGCGGGGTGACAGAACAGGGGGAGATGCTCTGCAGGGTGACAGGACAGGGGGAGATGCTCTGCGGGGTGACAGAACAGGGGGAGATGCTCTGCAGGGTGACAGGACAGGGGGTGATGGTCTGCAGGTTGACAGGACAGGGGGTGATACTCTGCAGGTTGACAGGACAGGGGCTGATACTCTGCAGGGTGACAGGACAGGGGGTGATGGTCTGGGGGAGATGCTCTGCAGGGTGACAGGACAGGGGTGATGCTCTGCAGGGAGACAGGACAGAGAGTGATGCTCTGCAGAGTGACAGGACAGGGGGTGATGCTCTGGGGGAGATACTCTGCAGGGTGACAGGACAGGGGGTGATTGTCTGGGGGAGTTGCTCTGCAGGGTGACAGAACAGGGGAGATGCTCTGCAGGGTGACAGGACGGGGGTGATGGTCAGGTGGAGATGCTCTGCAGGGTGACAGGACAGGGGGTGATGGTCAGGGTGAGATGCTCTGCAGGGTGACAGGGCAGGGGGAAATGCTCTGCAGGGTGACAGGACAGGGTGTGATGCTCTGTGGACTAGAGACAGGGCAGGGGGAGTGTGCATATAATGTGCTGATCTCTGATTGGCTGATATGAGTAGACGTGTGTTGTGGTCAGCCAATAAAACGCATTTCCCGCCCACATGCTTATGACCACGCCCCCACACATAGTGATGCAGCTATGGAAGAGGAAGGAAGGGAATCCTGAGCAGCCGGTGGTGAGTGTCCTGTACTGTGCTGCCCTGTACCTGTACTGTGCTGCCCTATACCTGTACTGTGCTGCCCTGTACCTGTACTGTGCTGCCCTATACCTGTACTGTGCTGCCCTGTACCTGTACTGTGCTGCCCTATACCTGTACTGTCCCATACCTGTGCTGTGCTGCCCTATACCTGTACAGTCCTATACCTGTGCTGTGCTGCCCTATACCTGTACTGCACTGCACTGTCCTATCCCTGTACTGTGCTGCCCTATACCTGTACTGTCCTATACCTGTGCTGTGCTGCCCTGTACCGTCCTATACCTGTACTGTGCTGCCCTATACCTGTACTGTGCTGCCCTATACCTGTACTGCGCTGCACTGTCCTATCCCTGTACTGTGCTGCCCTATACCTGTACTGTCCTATACCTGTGCTGTGCTGCCCTATACCTGTGCTGTGCTGCCCTATACCTGTACTGTGCTGCCCTATACCTGTACTGTGCTGCCCTGTACCTGTACTGTCCAATACCTGTGCTGTGCTGCCCTGTACCTGCACTGTCCTGTCCCGTACCTGTACTGTGCTGCCCTATACCTGTACTGTGCTGCCCTGTACCTGTACAGTCCTATACCTGTACTGCCCTGTACCTGCACTGCCCTATACCTGTACTTGTACTGCCCTATACCTGTCCTGTACTGTGCTTCCTTATACCTCTACTGTCCTGTCCTATAACTGTGCTGTACTGCCCTGTACCTGTGCTGCACTACTCTAGACCTGTGCTGTGCTGTACTACCCTTTACTGTGTTGTGCTGCTCTGCACTGTTCTGTTATACTACCCTATACATGTACTGCACTGTACTCCCATATGCTAATACCTTCCTATACATGTACTGAATTGTGCTGCCCTATGCTAATACCTCCTTATACGTATACTGCACTGTGCACCCATATGCTAATACCTCCCTATACATATACTGCACTGTGCACCCATATGCTAATACGGCCCTATTCATATACTGCACTGTGCAACCATATGCTAATACCTCCCTATACATATACTGCACTGTGCTGCCCTATGCTAATACCTCCCGCTAATACCTCCCTATACATATACTGCACTGTGCTGCCCTATGCTAATACCTCCCTATACATATACTGCACTGTGCTCCCATATGCTAATACCTCCCTATACATATACTGCACTGTGCACCCATATGCTAATACCCCCCTATACATATACTGCACTGTGCACCCATATGCTAATACCCCCTATACATATACTGCACTGTGCTCCCATATGCTAATACCTCCCTATACATATACTGCACTGTGCACCCATATGCTAATACCCCCTATACATATACTGCACTGTGCTCCCGTATGCTAACACCTCCCTATACATATACTGCACTGTGCTGCCCTATGCGAATACCCCCCTATACATATACTGCACTGTGCACCCATATGCTAATACCCCCTATACATACACTGCACTGTGCTCCCATATGCTAATACCTCTCTATACGTATACTGCACTGTGCACCCGTATGCTAATACCCCCTATACGTATACTGCACTGTGCTCCCGTATGCTAATACCTCCCTATACATATACTGCACTGTGCTCCCGTATGCTAACACCTCCCTATACATATACTGCACTGTGCTCCCGTATGCTAACACCTCCCTATACATATACTGCACTATGCTCCCGTATGCTAACGCCTCCTCTTACATATACTGCACTGTGCTCCCGTATGCTAACGCCTCCCTATTCATATACTGCACTGTGCTCCCGTATGCTAATGCCTCCCTATACATATACTGCACTGTGCTCCCGTATGCTAACACCTCCTTATACATATACTGCACTGTGCTGCCCTATGCGAATACCTCCCTATACATATACTGCACTGTGCACCCGTATGCTAATACCTCCATATACAATACATATACTGCACTGTGCTGCCCTATGCGAATACCTCCCTATACTGACGCTGGGCTGTGCTCCCTTATACTGTCGCTGGGCTGTGCTCCCCTATACTGACGCAGGGCTGTTTTCCCATATGCTAATGCACTGTATGTATACTGCACTGTGCTGCCCTATGCAAATTATACACTAGTCTGTACACTAGTAACACTCTGTGCTGTGCTGCCCTGTGCTGTGTACAATTGGTGTGATGGGCATGCTGCCCTGTGCTGTGTACAATTGGTGTGATGGGCATGCTGTGCTGTGCTGCCCTGTGCTGTGTACAATTGGTGTGACTGGCATGCTGTGCTGTGCTGCCCTGTGCTGTGTACAATTGGTGTCATAGGCCTGGCATGCTGTGCTGTGCAGCCCTGTGCTGTGTACAATCAGTGTGTTCGGCCTGGCATGCTGTGCTGTACTGCCCTGTGCTGTATACAATCAGTGTGTTAGGCCTGGCATGCTTTGCTGTGCAGCCCTGTGCTGTGTACAATCAGTGTGTTTGGCCTGGCATGCTGTGCTGCCCTGTGCTGTATACAATCAGTGTGTTAGGCCTGGCATGCTGTGCTGCCCTGTGCTGTGTACAATCAGTGTGATAGGCCTGGCATGCTGTGCTGCCCTGTGCTGTGTACAATCAGTGTGATAGGCCTGGCATGCTGTGCAGCCCTGTGCTGTGTACAATCAGTGTGATAGGCCTGGCATGCTGTGTTGTGCTGTGTACAATCAGTGTGATAGGCCTGGCATGCTGTGCTGTGCAGCCCTGTGCTGTGTACAATCAGTGTGATAGGCCTGGCATGCTGTGCTGTGCTGCCCTGTGCTGTATACAATCAGTGTGTTAGGCCTGGCATGCTGTGCTGTGTACAATCAGTGTGATGGGCCTGGCATGCTGTGCTGTGCACAATCAGTGTGATAGGCCTGGCATGCTGTGCTGCCCTGTGCTGTGTACAATCAGTGTGATAGGCCTGGCATGCTGTGCTGCCCTGTGCTGTGTACAATCAGTGTGATAGGCCTGGCATGCTGTGCAGCCCTGTGCTGTGTACAATCAGTGTGATAGGCCTGGCATGCTGTGTTGTGCTGTGTACAATCAGTGTGATAGGCCTGGCATGCTGTGCTGTGCAGCCCTGTGCTGTGTACAATCAGTGTGATAGGCCTGGCATGCTGTGCTGTGCTGCCCTGTGCTGTATACAATCAGTGTGTTAGGCCTGGCATGCTGTGCTGTGTACAATCAGTGTGATGGGCCTGGCATGCTGTGCTGTGCACAATCAGTGTGATAGGCCTGGCATGCTGTGCTGCCCTGTGCTGTGTACAATCAGTGTGATAGGCCTGGCATGCTGTGCTGCCCTGTGCTGTGCTGCCCTGTGCTGTGTACAATCAGTGTGATAGGCCTGGCATGCTGTGCAGCCCTGTGCTGTGTACAATCAGTGTGATAGGCCTGGCATGCTGTGTTGTGCTGTGTACAATCAGTGTGATAGGCCTGGCATGCTGTGCTGTGCAGCCCTGTGCTGTGTACAATCAGTGTGATAGGCCTGGCATGCTGTGCTGTGCTGCCCTGTGCTGTATACAATCAGTGTGTTAGGCCTGGCATGCTGTGCTGTGTACAATCAGTGTGATGGGCCTGGCATGCTGTGCTGTGCACAATCGGTGTGATAGGCCTGGCATGCTGTGCTGCCCTGTGCTGTGTACAATCAGTGTGATAGGCCTGGCATGCTGTGCTGCCCTGTGCTGTGTACAATCAGTGTGATAGGCCTGGCATGCTGTGTACAATCAGTGTGATAGGCCTGGCATGCTGTGCTGTGCAGCCCTGTGCTGTGTACAATCAGTGTGATAGGCCTGGCATGCTGTGCTGTGCTGCCCTGTGCTGTGTACAATCAGTGTGATAGGCCTGGCATGCTGTGCTGCCCTGTGCTGTGTACAATCAGTGTGATAGGCCTGGCATGCTGTGCTGCCCTGTGCTGTGTACAATCAGTGTGATAGGCCTGGCATGCTGTGTACAATCAGTGTGATAGGCCTGGCATGCTGTGTACAATCAGTGTGATAGGCCTGGCGTGCTGTGCTGCCCTGTGCTGTGTACAATCAGTGTGATGGGCCTGGCATGCTGTGCTGTGCACAATCAGTGTGATAGGCCTGGCATGCTGTGCTGCCCTGTGCTGTGTACAATCAGTGTGATAGGCCTGGCGTGCTGTGCTGCCCTGTGCTGTGTACAATCAGTGTGATAGGCCTGGCATGCTGTGCTGCCCTGTGCTGTGTACAATCAGTGTGATAGGCCTGGCATGCTGTGCTGCCCTGTGCTGTGTACAATCAGTGTGATAGGCCCGGCATTTTAGTGTTGTGATGTGAATGCAGCTGGCACCCACTCCCCCCCCCCCCCCCCACCTGGGTGTGCGCCACTGCTGAGGGCCATAAGATACACTGCTTTGTACAGATGTGATGAAGTCACAGGTAAGTGGGGTCATCGTCACAGTGGTCCCCCCCCTCCCCCTCTCGGATAACAGGAGATGCGACGACCCGGACGCCAGGTGTGTGGTATCGCCCCGCTCCTGCTGACCATACGTTGTGCGTCTGTATACGCAGGTACGGGATCATACTGCGCAGGTGATGATGTCGCTCTTCTCTCTTCCATAGCGACAAAGGAGGCGCGAAGCCACTGTCACATCATGGAGGTTGATGACGCTCTGAAACTGGTGGGGGAGATGGGAATCTACCAGATATACCTGTGCTGCCTGCTGGCTGTGATGTTACAGGTGAGCGCTGGCTGCCTGCTGGCTGTGATGTTACAGGTGAGTGCTGGCTGCTGGCTGTGATGTTACAGGTGAGTGCTGGCTGCTGGCTGTGATGTTACAGGTGAGTGCTGGCTTCTGGCTGTGATGTTACAGGTGAGTGCTGCCTGCTGGCTGTGATGTTACAGGTGAGCGCTGCCTGCTGGCTGTGATGTTACAGGTGAGCGCTGGCTGCCTGCTGGCTGTGATGTTACAGGTGAGTGCTGCCTGCTGGCTGTGATGTTACAGGTGAGCTCTGCCTGCTGGCTGTGATGTTACAGGTGAGTGCTGGCTTCTGGCTGTGATGTTACAGGTGAGTGCTGCCTGCTGGCTGTGATGTTACAGGTGAGCGCTGCCTGCTGGCTGTGATGTTACAGGTGAGCGCTGGCTGTGATGTTACAGGTGAGCGCTGGCTTCTGGCTGTGATGTTACAGGTGAGTGCTGGCTTCTGGCTGTGATGTTACAGGTGAGTGCTGGCTTCTGGCTGTGATGTTACAGGTGAGGGCCCCCTGCATACTGTGCTGTGACGGGTGAGGGCCGGCTGTGCTGTGACGGGTGAGGGCCGGCTGTGCTGTGACGGGTGAGGGCCGGCTGTGCTGTGACGGGTGAGGGCCCCCTGCCGGCTGTGCTGTGACGGGTGAGGGCCCCCTGCCGGCTGTGCTGTGACGGGTGAGGGCTGGCTGTGCTGTGACGGGTGAGGGCCCCCTGCCGGCTGTTCTGTGACGGGTGAGGGCAGAGCCAGATTAAGGTCTAAATGGGCCTGGAGCTGAAAATGATCAATGGCCTATTATGCACAATAATAGGGGTTGCCGCCAGCACCTAATAATGTGGGGGGCGTGACCAGTGTTCTGGTTGGGTGGTCTGCTCATGGGTGTGTCTGTATTTGTGTAAATACTTTCAACTAATTATATATGCCTGGAAAAGGCAGGGGGCTGGCATAGGAAAAATGCAGGGAGATATATTGGCGGGTGCCCTCCAAAGGTGCACCCGCAGGACGCCGATGTCCTAAGATACTTGTGAGGTGAGGCTGCACTCCAGAAACTTGGTAGACAACATTTCAGCACCTTTTATGTGGTCACCTAAAGTTACCACACCGTATACCCCTTATACAAATCATGTAACACAATAATAACCCCCTTATACTGTACTTGCCTCCTACACATTGTGCCACATGGATTGAGACAAAATGCACACCATACCAGGCATATCCACACAGTGGCGCTCCAGCTGTTGTGAAACTACACATCCCAGCATGCCTTGGCATAGTTTTAGCATGCCCTAATAGCAAAACTGTGGCAATGCATGATGGGACTTGTAGTTTCACAACAGCTGTACGGCCATAGTTTGGACATGCCTGCACTATACCAAACAGATTGAGCAATAATGCAAAATATGCTCCATAAACAGGGGCATTTCCATTATAATGCCCATTACATGTTAAGCCTCGCACCATAATCTCCATTACGTATTATGCCAAACACCATAATGCCTATTAAAAATTATGCTACATAAGTGTTCCTTACCTACATGCTCATTGCCAGGGGTTGGATGCTCATTGCCAGGGGTTCCATGCTCGTTGACATGTGGGATTACATGCTCATTGCCAAGGGGGAATACATGCTCGTGGTAACTGGGGTACAGTCGCCGCCGGGCAGAAATGACAGCCGGGCAGAGAGCAGGGGGCTGCCCGGCTGTATTCAGAGCACTGCATGTCCCGGCTATTTGAAATAATACCCCTTTCACACCAGAAAATGCAGGGACTTACCCGGGAATATGGTCCCAGGATCATGCAGGGACATTCCCGGACTGGTCCCCTTTTACACCAGCCTAGTCCCTGCATTTTCTGGTGTGAGGGGGAGAGAAAACCACCCCCACCCCACTTTAAACAACCAGCTATATCTTCGGAACCAACTGACCCATTTACATGTAGGCTTCAAATGTTCTTGGTCACGTGAAACTGGGCCGTTTGGTTCCAGAGAAATCCGTCCTCAAACAACATGAACAGCCATGAAATTACATTTCAGAAATGAAAAAAAAATTGGTTTACCCGCAAAATCTCTAGAACCAATGAACCCATATGGACCAGGTATCAGATTGAAGGTTCGACTGAGATCAACCTCGAGCTTCTGTGATGCCGGAGGGGGAACTGGCAGCCAATGGAACCGGGTGGAGGTCGGAATTAGCGGGTCCCATGTTATTCTATGGGGACAACATTCCAGGTTTGCCTGGCGGTATCTCCGGTTCCCGGGGGGCTAGCGACGCGGGGCTGGGCTCGTTGGAAAGCCCTGGCCCTCAGCTAGAATGGGCCTATTTGGATAGTGGGCCTGGAGCTGTAGCTCCATCAGGCCCATTGTTAATCCGGCCCTGGGTGAGGGCCGGCTGTGATGTGACGGGTGAGGGCCCCCTGCCGGCTGTGACGGGTGAGGGCCAGCTGTGCTGTGACGGGTGAGGGCCCCCTGCCGGCTGTGATGTGATGGCCGGCTGTGATGTGACGGGTGAGGGCCCCCTGCCGGCTGTGATGTGAGGGCCGACTGTGATGTGACGGGTGAGGGTCCCCTGTCGAGTGTGATGTGAGGGCCCCTTGCCGGCTGTGCTGTGACGGGTGAGGGCCCCCTGCCGGCTGTGATGTGATGGCCGGCTGTGATGTGACGGGTGAGGGCCCCCTGCCGGCTGTGATGTAAGGGCCCCCTGCCGGCTGTGCTGTGACGGGTGAGGGCCCCCTGCCGGCTGTGCTGTGACGGTTGAGGGCCGGCTGTGCTGTGACGGGTGAGGGCCCCCTGCCGGCTGTGATGTGACGGGTGAGGGCCGGCTGTGATGTGACGGGTGAGGGCCCCCTGCTGGCTGTGATGTGAGGGCCGGCTGTGATGTGACGGGTGAGGGCCCCCTGCTGGCTGTGCTGTGACGGGTGAGGGCCCCCTGCTGGCTGTGCTGTGACGGGTGAGGGCCCCCTGCTGGCTGTGCTGTGCTGTGACGGGTGAGGGCCCCCTGCTGGCTGTGCTGTGACAGGTGAGGGCCCCCTGCTGGCTGTGCTGTGACGGGTGAGGGCCCCCTGCTGGCTGTGCTGTGACTGGTGAGGGCCGGCTGTGATGTGACGGGTGAGGGCCGGCTGTGATGTGACGGGTGAGGGCCCCCTGCTGGCTGTGCTGTGACGGGTGAGGGCCCCCTGCCGGCTGTGATGTGACGGGTGAGGGCCGGCTGTGATGTGACGGGTGAGGGCCGGCTGTGATGTGACGGGTGAGGGCCCCCTGCTGGCTGTGATGTGAGGGCCGGCTGTGATGTGACGGGTGAGGGCCCTCTGCTGGCTGTGCTGTGACGGGTGAGGGCCCTCTGCTGGCTGTGCTGTGACGGGTGAGGGCCCTCTGCTGGCTGTGCTGTGACGGGTGAGGGCCCCCTGCTGGCTGTGCTGTGACGGGTGAGGGCCCCCTGCTGGCTGTGCTGTGACGGGTGAGGGCCCCCTGCTGGCTGTGCTGTGACGGGTGAGGGCCCCCTGCTGGCTGTGCTGTGACGGGTGAGGGCCCCCTGCTGGCTGTGCTGTGACGGGTGAGGGCCCCCTGCTGGCTGTGCTGTGACGGGTGAGGGCCCCCTGCCGGCTGTGATGTGACGGGTGAGGGCCGGCTGTGATGTGACGGGTGAGGGCCGGCTGTGATGTGACGGGTGAGGGCTGGCTGTGATGTGACGGGTGAGGGCCCCCTGTGATGTGACGGGTGAGGGCCGGCTGTGATGTGACGGGTGAGGGCCGGCTGTGATGTGACGGGTGAGGGCCGGCTGTGATGTGACGGGTGAGGGCCGGCTGTGCTGTGACGGGTGAGGGCCCTCTGCTGGCTGTGCTGTGACGGGTGAGGGTCGGCTGTGCTGTGACGGGTGAGGGTCGGCTGTGCTGTGACGGGTGAGGGCCCCCTGCTGGCTGTGCTGTGACGGGTGAGGGCCCCCTGCCGGCTGTGATGTGACAGGTGAGGGCCGGCTGTGATGTGACGGGTGAGGGCTGGCTGTGATGTGACGGGTGAGGGCCCCCTGCTGGCTGTGATGTGAGGGCCGGCTGTGATGTGACGGGTGAGGGCCGGCTGTGCTGTGACGGGTGAGGGCCCTCTGCTGGCTGTACTGTGACGGGTGAGGGCCCCCTACCGGCTGTGATGTGACGGGCGAGGGACGGCTGTGATGTTACAGGTGAGTGTGTAGCGGGGCTGGTGCGTTGCAGAGCGGGAGCGGTGTGTAGCGGGGGGGGGGGGGGGGGGTGCTGATACAGGATCTCCCGGGCTGAAATAAATGTCAGATCTGGTGACCAGGGTGATGGGGGAGGAGATGTACCCCATGCGGAAGATAATGGGGGGCACCTTCTGTGGGGTTATTTGAGATAATTGGGGTACCCTCTGCGGGAGGATTGGGGATAATGGGGGGTACCCTCTGAGGGTGTATCAGGGGGATAATGGGGGTACCCTGTGCGGGAAGATTGGGGATAATGGGCGGTACCCTCTGCTGGGGATAATGGGGGGGCACCTTCTGTGGGGTGATTGGAGATAATGGGGGTACCATCTGCAGGGGGACTTGGGGATAATGGAGGGTACCCTCTGAGGGGGGTATTGGGGGATAATGGGGTTCCCTCTGCGGGGGGACTGGGGTAATGGGGGTACCCTTGCGGGGGGACTGGGGATAATGGGGGTACCCTTGCGGGAGGATTGGGGATAATGGGGTTCCCTCTGCGGGGGGACTGGGGATAATGGGAGTACCCTCTGTGGCGGATCGGGGTCCCCCCCCCCGCTGTATCTCTGGGTTACTCACCCGCTCTCTCCCTTCCCAGCTGTATGTGGCCACAGAGGTTGTTCTCATCGCCATCCTGGGGATCACCCCTCCCTATCACTGGGACCCTGGCAGCCCAAACGCCAGCAGCGCCTACCACACCGGGGGATACGAGGGGTCGGCGCAGAACGGCAGCCAGCGGCGCGGGCTCCTGCACTTTGACGGTAACTTCACTTCCATCAGCTCTGAGGTGAGATCTCCAGTGACCTGATCGGTTGCTATGAACAACGTCACTACTTTTATTTATTAGAAGCTTTAGCAAATGCAACGCTTTTGGCAGCATGTACCAACATCTTACAGTCCGGTCCCCCCCCCCCCCCCCATGGTGGCTGGCGGGCTCTTTCACCCCTCCTCCCCTGGTGCCCGACCGGCTCTGTCCCCCTCCTCCCCCCCGCCTCGTGTTGCTCTCAGTCTCCCCTGCTCTGTCCCCCTCCTCCCCTGGTGCCCGATAAGCTCTGTCCCCCTCCTCCCCCCCGCCTCGTGTTGCTCTCAGTCTCCCTGCTCTGTCCCCCTCCTCCCCTGGTGCCCGACGGGCTCTGTCCCCCTCCTCCCCCCACCTCGTGTTGCTCTCAGTCTCCCCGCTCTGTCCCCCTCCTCCCCTGGTGCCCGGCGGGCTCTGTCCCCCTCCTCCCCTGGTGCCCAGCGGGCTCTGTCCCCCTCCTCCCCCCCGCCTCGTGTTGCTCTGTCTCCCCTGCTCTGTCCCCCTCCTCCTGTGGCTGCCGGCAGGCTCTGTACCCGTTCTCCTCCGCCTCGTGTTGCTCTGTCTCCCCGCTCTGTCCCCTTCCTCCCCTGGTGCCCGGCGGGCTCTGTCCCCCTCCTCCCCTGGTGCCCGGTGGGCTCTGTGCCCCTCCTCCCTCCCCCCGCCTCCCCCCCGCTGCTCTCAGTCTCTCCGCTCTGTCCCCTCCTCCCCTGGTGCCCGGTGGGCTCTGTCCCCCTCCTCCCCGTGGCTGCCGGCGGGCTCTGTACCCCTCCCCCCCCCCCCCCCCCCCGCCTTGTGTTGCTCTCAGTCTCCCCTGCTCTGTCCCCCTCCTCCCCTGGTGCCTGGCGGGCTCTGTCCCCCTCCTCCCCCCCCCGCCTCGGTGTTGCTCTCAGTCTCCCCTGCTCTGTCCCCCTCCTCCCCTGGTGCCCGGCGGGCTCTGTCCCCCTCCTCCCCTGGTGCCCGGCTGGCTCTGTCCCCCCCCGCCTCGTGTTGTTCTCAGTCTCCCCGCTCTGTCCCCCTGCTCCCCTGGTGCTCGGCAGGCTCTGTCCCCCTCCTCCCCTGGTGTCCGGCAGGCTCTGTCCCCTTCCTCCCCTGGTGCACGGCGGGCTCTGTCCCCCTCCTCCCTGTGGCTGCCGGCGGGCTCTGTCCCCCTCCCCCCCCCCCCCCCGCCTTGTGTTGCTCTCAGTCTCCCCTGCTCTGTCCCCCTCCTCCCCTGGTGCACGGCGGGCTCTGTCCCCATCCTCCCCGTGGCTGCCGGCGGGCTCTGTCCCCCTCCCCCCCCCCCCGCCTCGTGTTGCTCTCAGTCTCCCCGCTC
Source organism: Crinia signifera (assembly GCF_055691185.1). Lineage (NCBI taxonomy): Eukaryota > Metazoa > Chordata > Amphibia > Anura > Myobatrachidae > Crinia > Crinia signifera. The sequence continues at coordinate 3,038,359 of NC_139218.1, forward strand.
TGACCCCCTCCTCCCCGTGGCTGCCGGCGGGCTCTGTCCCCCTCCCCCCCGCCTCGTGTTGCTCTCAGTCTCCCCGCTCTGTCACCCCTCCTCTCCTGGTGCCCGGCGGGCTCTGTCCCCCTCCTCCCCCCCGCCTCGTGTTGCTCTCAGTCTCCCCTGCTCTGTCCCCCTCCTCCCCTGGTGCCCGACGGGCTCTGTCCCCCTCCTCCCCCGCCTCGTGTTGCTCTCAGTCTCCCCGCTCTGTCCCCCTCCTCCCCTGGTGCCCGGCGGGCTCTGTCCCCTCCTCCCCCCCCGCCTCGTGTTGCTCTCAGTCTCCCCTGCTCTGTCCCCCTCCTCCCCTGGTGCCCGACGGGCTCTGTCCCCCTCCTCCCCCCCGCCTCGTGTTGCTCTCAGTCTCCCCTGCTCTGTCCCCCTCCTCCCCTGGTGCCCGACGGGCTCTGTCCCCCTCCACCCCCCCGCCTCGTGTTGCTCTCAGTCTCCCCTGCTCTGTCCCCCTCCTCCCCTGGTGCCCGACGGGCTCTGTCCCCCTCCTCCCCCCCGCCTTGTGTTGCTCTCAGTCTCCCCGCTCTGTCCCCCTCCTCCCCTGGTGCCCGGCGGGCTCTGTCCCCCTCCTCCCCCCCGCCTTGTGTTGCTCTCAGTCTCCCCGCTCTGTCCCCCTCCTCCCCTGGTGCCCGGCGGGCTCTGTCCCCCTCCTCCCCGTGGCTGCCGGCGGGCTCTGTCCCCCCCCCCCCCCCCCTCGTGTTGCTCTCAGTCTCCCCGCTCTGTCCCCGCAGTGGTCCCTGGTAGACGGTGCTGCATATGAGGTCGGCTTCGCCAGCTCGGTGTTCTTCGGAGGAGTCCTGGTCGGGGTGGTTGTATTTGGGCAGTTGGCAGACCGGTTTGGCAGGAAACCGATCTATGTGACAGGTGAGTTCATGTACATGTACCCGATCTATGCCCTGATGGGCGCGCACATTTACCCCAAATATACTGGAGACCATGGGCCTAATTCCAACCTGATGGCAGGACAAATCTGTTCTCAGAATGGGCAGAAGGGCTGACAGACGGCGGTCACTTACCAGGGAGTGATCGTAGATAACTGGTACTTACCAATCCCCCAGAGGACGACTATGGGAGACCTGCAGGTATGGCTTATACACCCTCCCAAATACAGAGGGCTATTATCACGCCCTGGGAAGTGAACACTGGCCCTTATTCACATCTGAGCTCAGTACAAATTTGTTCGGAAAATGGGCAAAACCATGTGCACTGCAGGTGGGGCAGATGTAACAGGTGCAGAGAGAGTTACATTTGGGTGAGTTATTTTGTTTCCGTGCAGGGTAAATACTGGCTGCATTATTTTTCCACTGCCATTTAGATTTCAATTTCAACACACCCCACCCAAATGTAACTCTCTCTGCACATGTTACATCTGCCCCACCTGCACTGCACATTGTTTTTCCCATTTTGAGAACAGATCTGAATAAGGCCCCTAGCCTGTATGCTTTATGGAGTATGTCAGTGTGTCCTATGTCTCATTGATTTGCATATTCTTTGTATAATCTCTTATATATTTAGCCAGATCTGTCACTCATCCCCTCTTTATATAACGTTCCCGCCCAGCGTTATACACAAACCCGCCCCCCCCCTAAGGAAAAGACCAGTGTTCTACTCCCCCCACCCCCTTGACCTCACCTCCCCCCCGCCCAGCCAGGGCTACAGTACACACCCACCATTACTCCACAGCCACCATTACTCCCGCACCTCCCGGACACCCGCGATTCGCGCCCCCTCCCGCGATTTGACCCTCTCGTGATTCGCGGGCTCCCTCCTGCGATTCACGGCGCCCCCCTCCCGCGATTTGCGGACCCAAGCCCCCTCCCACGATTCACAGCACCCCCTCCCGCAAATCGCGACCACCCCCCCTCTCCCCCTGCGCGATTCACACACCACCTCCGCCCCCCCACGCCCGGAAGTCCCGCCACCGAGTTCTGATTGACCCACGGCCTATTCAGTCGGATATAATGGATGGCCGTCGATGGCTACAACAATCGATGGTTATCCAAGTAATATGTTACTACTATCGATGGCAGGATGAAAAATCGCCATCGATGGCATCTGCACCAATGCCCATCCCTACTCAGCAACAACCAAAAAACCTTTACTACCCCTCATGCCCACACACCTCTATCACTGCCCTGCCTCCTGTTCTCCTGCCCCGTAACTTCCGCTAGTGGGGACCCGCTCACCCTGTGTTGTCCACATTCCCCTATCATGCTTTACCACCCAGCCTCCTGCTCTCATGCACCCTAACTCCCACACAGTAGGAGGAGACACTGACTCAGGGCCACCGTCCTGTGCTGCCACGCTGGACCCTCACCCACTGGCAGAAGCTGCACAGTGTCCCCTACCCTCCTCTTTAGACCCCCGTATACTCACACACCCCTAGCACTACCCAGTTTCCTGCTCTCCTGAACCGTAACTTCCACCACTGGGTAGTCACTGACGCTGTGTTGCCCACATGCCCCTATCATGCCGCATAGCCCAGCCTCCTGCTCTCATGGACCCTAACTCCCATCCAGTAGGAGGAGACACTGACTCAGGGCCACCGTCCTGTACTCCTGTGCTGCCACGCTGGACCCTCACCCACTGGCAGAAGCTGCACAGTGTCCCCCACCCTCCTCTTTAGTCCCCCTTATGCAGACACACCCCTATCACTACCCAGCCTCCTGTTTTCCTGTATCGTGATCTCCGCCAGTGGGGAGCCGCTGACTCAAAAACACCCTAATATACTATTACACTCACACACACACACACACACACCTAGACAACACGCACACCTCCCCCACACCCACAAATGTCACCGTACCCTCCACACTATCAATGTACATCTTACTCTGTAACCGCTTTTTAATTAAACAATACAATACACACCCCCTTCCACATCATATGCTCTCTATTTATCACATTTCACCTATAACTCAAGTTACAATACAGGCATCTTACATACAATTCTAACCATCTTTCTCATATACAAATGTTCACAAATTAAGGGGGCGCAGCCCCGTACGCCGGTGTGAAGAGCGCCCTGCACATAAACAATCCAACACCTGGACCTCAGCGATGTTCTGCATCCAGGACCTGGCCCGTTTGTTGTATTGGATCACCCTCTAGTGTGCGATGGGGACTGTGGGCCAGACGTATCAAGCTTCAAAAGGTGATGAACAATCAGCCAATCAGCTCCTACCTGTCATTTTTCGAACTCAGCCTGTAACATGATAATTAGGAGCTGATTGGCTGGTTGTCTATCACTCTCCACTTTATCACTTTTAAAGCTTGATACGTCTGGCCCTGTGTGAGGCCCGTCCTCTGCCCCGCTCCCCGCCCCATGGAAGCCCGTCCTCTGCCCCGCCTGATGGAAGCCTGTCCTCTGCCCCGCTCCCCGCCCCATGGATGCCCGTCCTCTGGCCCGCTTCCCGCCTGATGGAAGCCACTCCTCTGCCCCGGTCCCCAACCCATGGAAGCCCGTCCTCTGGCCCGCTTCCCGCCCCATGGAAGCCCATCCTCTGCCCCTCCTGATGGAAGCCCGTCCTCTGCCCCGCCCCATGGAAGCCCGTCCTCTGCCCCACCCCATGGAAGCCCGTTCTCTTCCCCGCCTGATGGAAGCCTGTCCTCTGTCCCGCTCCCCGCCCGATGGAAGCCCATCCTCTGCCCCTCCTGATGGAAGCCCGTCCTCTGCCCCGCCCGATGGAAGCCCGTCCTCTGACCCGCCCCATGGAAGCCCGTCCTCTGCCCCGCCCCATGGAAGCCCATTCTCTTCCCCGCCTGATGGAAGCCTGTCCTCTGTCCCGCTCCCCGCCCGATGGAAGCCCGTCCTCTGCCCCGCCCGATGGAAGCCCGTCCTCTGCCCCGCCCGATGGAAGCCCGTCCTCTGCCCCGCCCCATGGAAGCCCGTCCTCTGCCCCGCCCCATGGAAGCCCGTCCTCTGCCCCGCCCCATGGAAGCCCATTCTCTTCCCCGCCTGATGGAAGCCTGTCCTCTGCCACGCTCCCCGCCCCATGGATGCCCGTTCTCTTCCCCGCCTGATGGGAGCCCGTCCTCTGGCCCGCTCCCCGTCTGATGGAAGCCTGTCCTCTGCCCCGCTCCCCGTCTGATGGAAGCCTGTCCTCTGCCCCGCTCCCCGCCCGATGGAAGCCCTCCTCTGCCCCGCTCCCCGCCCGATGGAAGCCTGTCCTCTGCCCCGCTCCCCGCCCGATGGAAGCCTGTCCTCTGCCCCGCTCCCCGCCCCATGGATGCCCGTTCTCTTCCCCGTCTGATGGAAGCCCTCCTCTGCCCCGCTCCCCGCCCGATGGAAGCCCTCCTCTGCCCCGCTCCCCGCCCGATGGAAGCCTGTCCTCTGCCCCGCTCCCCGCCCCATGGATGCCCGTTCTCTTCCCCGCCTGATGGAAGCCCGTTCTCTGGCCCGCTCCCCGTCTGATGGAAGCCCTCCTCTGCCCCGCTCCCCGCCCGATGGAAGCCCTCCTCTGCCCCGCTCCCCGACCCATGGATGCCCGTTCTCTTCCCCGCCTGATGGAAGCCCATCCTCTGCCCCGCCCGATGGAAGCCTGTCCTCTGCCCCGCTCCCCGCCCCATGGATGCCCGTTCTCTTCCCCGCCTGATGGAAGCCCATCCTCTGGCCCGCTCCCTGTCTGATGGAAGCCCTCCTCTGGCCCGCTCCCTGTCTGATGGAAGCCCTCCTCTGGCCCGCTCCCCGCCCGATGGAAGCCCTCCTTTGCCCCGCTCCCCGCCCGATGGAAGCCCTCCTCTGCCCCGCTCCCCGTCCGATGGAAGCCCGTCATCTGGCTCGCTCCCCGCCCGATGGATGCCCGTTCTCTTCCCCGCCTGATGGAAGCCCGTCCTCTGTCCCGCTCCCCGCCCGATGGATGCCCGTTCTCTTCCCCGCCTGATGGAAGACTGTCCTCTGCCCCGCTCCCCGCCCCATGGATGCCCGTTCTCTTCCCCGCCTGATGGAAGCCCATCCTCTGGCCCGCTCCCCGCCCGATGGAAGCCCTCCTTTGCCCCGCTCCCCGCCCGATGGAAGCCCATCCTCTGTCCCGCTCCCCGCCCGATGGAAGCCCGTCCTCTGTCCCGCTCCCCGCCCGATGGAAGCCCGTCCTCTGTCCCGCTCCCCGCCCGATGGAAGCCCGTCCTCTGTCCCGCGCCCCGCCCGATGGAAGCCCGTCCTCTGCCCCGCCCGATGGAAGCCCGTCCTCTGCCCCGCCCGATGGAAGCCCGTCCTCTGCCCCGCCCGATGGAAGCCCGTCCTCTGCCCCGCCCGATGGAAGCCCGTCCTCTGCCCCGCCCGATGGAAGCCCGTCCTCTGCCCCGCCCGATGGAAGCCCGTCCTCTGCCCCGCCCGATGGAAGCCCGTCCTCTGCCCCGCCCGATGGAAGCCCGTCCTCTGCCCCGCCCCATGGAAGCCCGTCCTCTGCCCCGCCTCATGGAAGCCCGTCCTCTGCCCCGCCCCATGGAAGCCCGTCCTCTGCCCCGCCCCATGGAAGCCCATTCTCTTCCCCGCCTGATGGAAGCCCGTCCTCTGTCCCGCTCCCCGCCCGATGGAAGCCTGTCCTCTGCCCCGCTCCCCGCCCGATGGAAACCCGTCCTCTTCCCCGCCCGATGGAAGCCTGTCCTCTGGCCCGCTCCCTGTCTGATGGAAGCCCTCCTCTGGCCCGCTCCCTGTCTGATGGAAGCCCTCCTCTGGCCCGCTCCCCGCCCGATGGAAGCCCTCCTTTGCCCCGCTCCCCGCCCGATGGAAGCCCTCCTCTGCCCCGCTCCCCGTCCGATGGAAGCCCGTCATCTGGCTCGCTCCCCGCCCCATGGATGCCCGTTCTCTTCCCCGCCTGATGGAAGCCCGTCCTCTGTCCCGCTCCCCGCCCGATGGAAGCCTGTCCTCTGCCCCGCTCCCCGCCCCATGGATGCCCGTTCTCTTCCCCGCCTGATGGAAGCCCATCCTCTGGCCCGCTCCCCGCCCGATGGAAGCCCTCCTTTGCCCCGCTCCCCGCCCGATGGAAGCCCTCCTTTGCCCCGCTCCCCGCCCGATGGAAGCCCTCCTCTGTCCCGCTCCCCGCCCGATGGAAGCCTGTCCTCTGGCCCGCTCCCCGTCTGATGGAAGCCCTCCTCTTCCCTGCTCCCCGCCCGATGGAAGCCCGTCCTCTTCCCCGCCCGATGGAAGCCTGTCCTCTGGCCCGCTCCCTGTCTGATGGAAGCCCTCCTCTGGCCCGCTCCCTGTCTGATGGAAGCCCTCCTCTGGCCCGCTCCCTGTCTGATGGAAGCCCTCCTCTGGCCCGCTCCCCGCCCGATGGAAGCCCTCCTTTGCCCCGCTCCTCGCCCGATGGAAGCCCTCCTCTGCCCCGCTCCCCGCCCGATGGAAGCCTGTCCTCTGGCCCGCTCCCCGTCTGATGGAAGCCCTCCTCTTCCCTGCTCCCCGCCCGATGGAAGCCCGTCCTCTTCCCCGCCCGATGGAAGCCTGTCCTCTGGCCCGCTCCCTGTCTGATGGAAGCCCTCCTCTGGCCCGCTCCCTGTCTGATGGAAGCCCTCCTCTGGCCCGCTCCCTGTCTGATGGAAGCCCTCCTCTGGCCCGCTCCCTGTCTGATGGAAGCCCTCCTCTGGCCCGCTCCCCGCCCGATGGAAGCCCTCCTTTGCCCCGCTCCTCGCCCGATGGAAGCCCTCCTCTGCCCCGCTCCCCGTCCGATGGAAGCCCGTCATCTGGCTCGCTCCCCGCCCCATGGATGCCCGTTCTCTTCCCCGCCTGATGGAAGCCCGTCCTCTGTCCCGCTCCCCGCCCGATGGAAGCCTGTCCTCTGCCCCGCTCCCCGCCCCATGGATGCCCGTTCTCTTCCCCGCCTGATGGAAGCCCATCCTCTGGCCCGCTCCCCGCCCGATGGAAGCCCTCCTTTGCCCCGCTCCCCGCCCGATGGAAGCCCTCCTTTGCCCCGCTCCCCGCCCGATGGAAGCCCTCCTCTGTCCCGCTCCCCGCCCGATGGAAGCCTGTCCTCTGGCCCGCTCCCCGTCTGATGGAAGCCCTCCTCTGCCCCGCTTCCTGTCTGATGGAAGCCCTCCTCTGGCCCTCTCCCCGTCTGATGGAAGCCCTCCTCTGGCCCTCTCCCCGCCTGATGGAAGCCCTCCTCTGTCCCGCTCCCCGCCTGATGGAAGCCCGTCCTCTGTCCCACTCCCCGCCCGATGGAAGCCTGTCCTCTGGCCCGCTCCCCGTCTGATGGAAGCCCTCCTCTGGCCCTCTCCCCGTCTGATGGAAGCCCTCCTCTGGCCCTCTCCCCGTCCGATGGAAGCCCTCCTCTGGCCCTCTCCCCGTCTGATGGAAGCCTGTCCTCTGGCCCTCTCCCCGTCTGATGGAAGCCCTCCTCTGGCCCTCTCCCCGCCCGATGGAAGCCCTCCTTTGCCCCGCTCCCCGCCCGATGGAAGCCCTCCTCTGCCCCGCTCCCCGCCCCATGGATGCCCGTTCTCTTCCCCGCCTGATGGAAGCCTGTCCTCTGCCCTGCTCCCTGTCTGATGGAAGCCTGTCCTCTGCCCCACTCCCTGTCTGATGGAAGCCTGTCCTCTGCCCCGCTCCCTGTCTGATGGAAGCCTGTCCTCTGCCCCGCTCCCTGTCTGATGGAAGCCCTCCTCTGCCCCGCTCCCTGTCTGATAGAAGCCCTCCTCTGCCCCGCTCCCTGTCTGATGGAAGCCCTCCTCTGGCCCGCTCCCCGCCCGATGGAAGCCCTCCTTTGCCCCGCTCCCCGCCCGATGGAAGCCCTCCTCTGCCCCGCTCCCCGCCCCATGGATGCCCGTTCTCTTCCCCGCCTGATGGAAGCCGGTCCTCTGCCCTGCTCCCTGTCTGATGGAAGCCTGTCCTCTGCCCCACTCCCTGTCTGATGGAAGCCTGTCCTCTGCCCCGCTCCCTGTCTGATGGAAGTCCTCCTCTGCCCCGCTCCCTGTCTGATGGAAGCCCTCCTCTGCCCCGCTCCCTGTCTGATGGAAGCCCTCCTCTGGCCCTCTCCCCGCCCGATGGAAGCCCTCCTTTGCCCCGCTCCCCGCCCGATGGAAGCCCTCCTCTGCCCCGCTCCCCGCCCCATGGATGCCCGTTCTCTTCCCCGCCTGATGGAAGCCTGTCCTCTGCCCCGCTCCCTGTCTGATGGAAGCCTGTCCTCTGCCCCGCTCCCTGTCTGATGGAAGCCCTCCTCTGCCCCGCTCCCTGTCTGATGGAAGCCCTCCTCTGGCCCGCTCCCCGTCCGATGGAAGCCCTCCTCTGCCCCGCTCCCCGCCCGATGGAAGCCCTCCTCTGCCCCGCTCCCCGCCCCATGGATGCCCGTTCTCTTCCCCGCCTGATGGAAGCCTGTCCTCTGCCCCGCTCCCTGTCTGATGGAAGCCTGTCCTCTGCCCCGCTCCCTGTCTGATGGAAGCCCTCCTCTGGCCCGCTCCCCGCCCGATGGAAGCCCTCCTTTGCCCCGCTCCCCGCCCGATGGAAGCCCTCCTCTGCCCCGCTCCCCGCCCCATGGATGCCCGTTCTCTTCCCCGCCTGATGGAAGCCGGTCCTCTGCCCTGCTCCCTGTCTGATGGAAGCCTGTCCTCTGCCCCACTCCCTGTCTGATGGAAGCCTGTCCTCTGCCCCGCTCCCTGTCTGATGGAAGTCCTCCTCTGCCCCGCTCCCTGTCTGATGGAAGCCCTCCTCTGCCCCGCTCCCTGTCTGATGGAAGCCCTCCTCTGGCCCTCTCCCCGCCCGATGGAAGCCCTCCTTTGCCCCGCTCCCCGCCCGATGGAAGCCCTCCTCTGCCCCGCTCCCCGCCCCATGGATGCCCGTTCTCTTCCCCGCCTGATGGAAGCCTGTCCTCTGCCCCGCTCCCTGTCTGATGGAAGCCTGTCCTCTGCCCCGCTCCCTGTCTGATGGAAGCCCTCCTCTGCCCCGCTCCCTGTCTGATGGAAGCCCTCCTCTGGCCCGCTCCCCGTCCGATGGAAGCCCTCCTCTGCCCCGCTCCCCGCCCGATGGAAGCCCTCCTCTGCCCCGCTCCCCGCCCCATGGATGCCCGTTCTCTTCCCCGCCTGATGGAAGCCTGTCCTCTGCCCCGCTCCCTGTCTGATGGAAGCCTGTCCTCTGCCCCGCTCCCTGTCTGATGGAAGCCTGTCCTCTGCCCCGCTCCCTGTCTGATGGAAGCCTGTCCTCTGCCCCGCTCCCTGTCTGATGGAAGCCCTCCTCTGCCCCGCTCCCTGTCTGATGGAAGCCCTCCTCTGCCCCGCTCCCTGTCTGATGGAAGCCCTCCTCTGGCCCGCTCCCTGTCCGATGGAAGCCCTCCTCTGCCCCGCTCCCCGTCCGATGGAAGCCCTCCTCTTCCCCGCTCCCCGCCCGATGGAAGCCCGTCATCTGGCCCGCTCCCTGCCCCTTGGATGCCTGTTCTCTTCCCCGCCTGATGGAAGCCCATCCTCTGGCCCGCTCCCTGTCTGATGGAAGCCCGTCCTCTGTCCCGCTCCCTGTCTGAAGGAAGCCCGTCCTCTGTCCCGCTCCCCGCCCCATGGAAGCCCTCTGCCCCGCTCCCCGCCCGATGGAAGCCCTCCTCTGCCCCGCTCCCCGCCCGATGGAAGCCTGTCCTCTGCCCCGCTCCCCGCCCCATGGATGCCCGTTCTCTTCCCCGCCCGATGGAAGCGCTCCTCTGTCCCGCTCCCCGTCTGATGGAAGCCCTCCTCTGGCCCTCTCCCCGTCTGATGGAAGCCCTCCTCTGGCCCTCTCCCCTTCTGATGGAAGCCCTCCTCTGGCCCTCTCCCCGCCCGATGGAAGCCCTCCTCTGCCCCGCTCCCCGCCCGATGGAAGCCCTCCTCTGGCCCGCTCCCCGCCCCATGGATGCCCGTTCTCTTCCCTGCCTGATGGAAGCCTGTCCTCTGCCCCGCTCCCTGTCCGATGGAAGCCTGTCCTCTGCCCCGCTCCCCGTCCGATGGAAGCCTGTCCTCTGCCCCGCTCCCCGTCCGATGGAAGCCCTCCTCTGCCCCGCTCCCCGCCCGATGGAAGCCCTCCTCTGCCCCGCTCCCCGCCCCATGGATGCCCGTTCTCTTCCCCGCCTGATGGAAGCACGTCCTCTGTCCCGCTCCCTGTCTGATGGAAGCCCGTCCTCTGTCCCGCTCCCCGCCCGATGGAAGCCCTCCTCTGCCCCGCTCCCTGCCCGATGGAAGCCCTCCTCTGCCCCGCTCCCCGCCCGATGGAAGCCTGTCCTCTGCCCCGCTCCCCGCCCCATGGATGCCCGTTCTCTTCCCCGCCTGATGGAAGCCCGTTCTCTGGCCCGCTCCCCGTCTGATGGAAGCCCTCCTCTGCCCCGCTCCCCGCCCGATGGAAGCCCTCCTCTGCCCCGCTCCCCGACCCATGGATGCCCGTTCTCTTCCCCGCCTGATGGAAGCCCATCCTCTGCCCCGCCCGATGGAAGCCTGTCCTCTGCCCCGCTCCCCGCCCCATGGATGCCCGTTCTCTTCCCCGCCTGATGGAAGCCCATCCTCTGGCCCGCTCCCTGTCTGATGGAAGCCCTCCTCTGGCCCGCTCCCTGTCTGATGGAAGCCCTCCTCTGGCCCACTCCCCGCCCGATGGAAGCCCTCCTCTGCCCCGCTCCCCGTCCGATGGAAGCCCGTCATCTGGCTCGCTCCCCGCCCGATGGATGCCCGTTCTCTTCCCCGCCTGATGGAAGCCCGTCCTCTGTCCCGCTCCCCGCCCGATGGATGCCCGTTCTCTTCCCCGCCTGATGGAAGCCCGTCCTCTGCCCCGCCCGATGGAAGCCCGTCCTCTGCCCCGCCCGATGGAAGCCCGTCCTCTGCCCCGCCCGATGGAAGCCCGTCCTCTGCCCCGCCCGATGGAAGCCCGTCCTCTGCCCCGCCCCATGGAAGCCCATTCTCTTCCCCGCCTGATGGAAGCCCGTCCTCTGTCCCGCTCCCCGCCCGATGGAAGCCTGTCCTCTGCCCCGCTCCCCGCCCGATGGAAACCCGTCCTCTTCCCCGCCCGATGGAAGCCTGTCCTCTGGCCCGCTCCCTGTCTGATGGAAGCCCTCCTCTGGCCCGCTCCCTGTCTGATGGAAGCCCTCCTTTGCCCCGCTCCCCGCCCGATGGAAGCCCTCCTTTGCCCCGCTCCCCGCCCGATGGAAGCCCTCCTCTGCCCCGCTCCCCGTCCGATGGAAGCCCGTCATCTGGCTCGCTCCCCGCCCCATGGATGCCCGTTCTCTTCCCCGCCTGATGGAAGCCCGTCCTCTGTCCCGCTCCCCGCCCGATGGAAGCCTGTCCTCTGCCCCGCTCCCCGCCCCATGGATGCCCGTTCTCTTCCCCGCCTGATGGAAGCCCATCCTCTGGCCCGCTCCCCGCCCGATGGAAGCCCTCCTTTGCCCCGCTCCCCGCCCGATGGAAGCCCTCCTTTGCCCCGCTCCCCGCCCGATGGAAGCCCTCCTCTGTCCCGCTCCCCGCCCGATGGAAGCCTGTCCTCTGGCCCGCTCCCCGTCTGATGGAAGCCCTCCTCTTCCCTGCTCCCCGCCCGATGGAAGCCCGTCCTCTTCCCCGCCCGATGGAAGCCTGTCCTCTGGCCCGCTCCCTGTCTGATGGAAGCCCTCCTCTGGCCCGCTCCCTGTCTGATGGAAGCCCTCCTCTGGCCCGCTCCCTGTCTGATGGAAGCCCTCCTCTGGCCCGCTCCCCGCCCGATGGAAGCCCTCCTTTGCCCCGCTCCTCGCCCGATGGAAGCCCTCCTCTGCCCCGCTCCCCGCCCGATGGAAGCCTGTCCTCTGGCCCGCTCCCCGTCTGATGGAAGCCCTCCTCTTCCCTGCTCCCCGCCCGATGGAAGCCCGTCCTCTTCCCCGCCCGATGGAAGCCTGTCCTCTGGCCCGCTCCCTGTCTGATGGAAGCCCTCCTCTGGCCCGCTCCCTGTCTGATGGAAGCCCTCCTCTGGCCCGCTCCCTGTCTGATGGAAGCCCTCCTCTGGCCCGCTCCCTGTCTGATGGAAGCCCTCCTCTGGCCCGCTCCCCGCCCGATGGAAGCCCTCCTTTGCCCCGCTCCTCGCCCGATGGAAGCCCTCCTCTGCCCCGCTCCCCGTCCGATGGAAGCCCGTCATCTGGCTCGCTCCCGCCCCATGGATGCCCGTTCTCTTCCCCGCCTGATGGAAGCCCGTCCTCTGTCCCGCTCCCCGCCCGATGGAAGCCTGTCCTCTGCCCCGCTCCCCGCCCCATGGATGCCCGTTCTCTTCCCCGCCTGATGGAAGCCCATCCTCTGGCCCGCTCCCCGCCCGATGGAAGCCCTCCTTTGCCCCGCTCCCCGCCCGATGGAAGCCCTCCTCTGTCCCGCTCCCCGCCCGATGGAAGCCCTCCTCTGTCCCGCTCCCCGCCCGATGGAAGCCTGTCCTCTGGCCCTCTCCCCGTCTGATGGAAGCCCTCCTCTGTCCCGCTCCCCGCCTGATGGAAGCCCGTCCTCTGTCCCACTCCCCGCCCGATGGAAGCCTGTCCTCTGGCCCGCTCCCCGTCTGATGGAAGCCCTCCTCTGGCCCTCTCCCCGTCTGATGGAAGCCCTCCTCTGGCCCTCTCCCCGTCCGATGGAAGCCCTCCTCTGGCCCTCTCCCCGTCTGATGGAAGCCTGTCCTCTGGCCCTCTCCCCGTCTGATGGAAGCCCTCCTCTGGCCCTCTCCCCGCCCGATGGAAGCCCTCCTTTGCCCCGCTCCCCGCCCGATGGAAGCCCTCCTCTGCCCCGCTCCCCGCCCCATGGATGCCCGTTCTCTTCCCCGCCTGATGGAAGCCTGTCCTCTGCCCTGCTCCCTGTCTGATGGAAGCCTGTCCTCTGCCCCGCTCCCTGTCTGATGGAAGCCTGTCCTCTGCCCCGCTCCCTGTCTGATGGAAGCCCTCCTCTGCCCCGCTCCCTGTCTAATAGAAGCCCTCCTCTGCCCCGCTCCCTGTCTGATGGAAGCCCTCCTCTGGCCCGCTCCCCGCCCGATGGAAGCCCTCCTTTGCCCCGCTCCCCGCCCGATGGAAGCCCTCCTCTGCCCCGCTCCCCGCCCCATGGATGCCCGTTCTCTTCCCCGCCTGATGGAAGCCGGTCCTCTGCCCTGCTCCCTGTCTGATGGAAGCCTGTCCTCTGCCCCGCTCCCTGTCTGATGGAAGCCTGTCCTCTGCCCCGCTCCCTGTCTGATGGAAGTCCTCCTCTGCCCCGCTCCCTGTCTGATGGAAGCCCTCCTCTGCCCCGCTCCCTGTCTGATGGAAGCCCTCCTCTGGCCCTCTCCCCGCCCGATGGAAGCCCTCCTTTGCCCCGCTCCCCGCCCGATGGAAGCCCTCCTCTGCCCCGCTCCCCGCCCCATGGATGCCCGTTCTCTTCCCCGCCTGATGGAAGCCTGTCCTCTGCCCCGCTCCCTGTCTGATGGAAGCCTGTCCTCTGCCCCGCTCCCTGTCTGATGGAAGCCCTCCTCTGCCCCGCTCCCTGTCTGATGGAAGCCCTCCTCTGGCCCGCTCCCCGTCCGATGGAAGCCCTCCTCTGCCCCGCTCCCCGTCCGATGGAAGCCCTCCTCTTCCCCGCTCCCCGCCCGATGGAAGCCCGTCATCTGGCCCGCTCCCCGCCCGATGGAAGCCCGTCATCTGGCCCGCTCCCTGTCTGATGGAAGCCCGTCCTCTGTCCCGCTCCCTGTCTGAAGGAAGCCCGTCCTCTGTCCCGCTCCCCGCCCCATGGAAGCCCTCCTCTGCCCCGCTCCCCGCCCGATAGAAGCCCTCCTCTGCCCCGCTCCCCGCCCGATGGAAGCCTGTCCTCTGCCCCGCTCCCCGCCCCATGGATGCCCGTTCTCTTCCCCGCCCGATGGAAGCCCTCCTCTGTCCCGCTCCCCGTCTGATGGAAGCCCTCCTCTGGCCCTCTCCCCGCCCGATGGAAGCCCTCCTCTGGCCCGCTCCCCGCCCCATGGATGCCCGTTCTCTTCCCCGCCTGATGGAAGCCTGTCCTCTGCCCCGCTCCCTGTCCGATGGAAGCCTGTCCTCTGCCCCGCTCCCCGTCCGATGGAAGCCTGTCCTCTGCCCCGCTCCCCGTCCGATGGAAGCCTGTCCTCTGCCCCGCTCCCCGTCCGATGGAAGCCTGTCCTCTGCCCCGCTCCCCGTCCGATGGAAGCCTGTCCTCTGCCCCGCTCCCCGTCCGATGGAAGCCTGTCCTCTGCCCCGCTCCCCGTCCGATGGAAGCCTGTCCTCTGCCCCGCTCCCCGTCCGATGGAAGCCTGTCCTCTGCCCCGCTCCCCGTCCGATGGAAGCCCTCCTCTGCCCCGCTCCCCGTCCGATGGAAGCCCATCCTCTGGCCCGCTCCCCGCCCGATGGAAGCCCTCCTTTGCCCCGCTCCCCGCCCGATGGAAGCCCATCCTCTGTCCCGCTCCCCGCCCGATGGAAGCCCATCCTCTGGCCCGCTCCCCGCCCGATGGAAGCCCTCCTCTGGCCCGCTCCCCGCCCGATGGAAGCCCTCCTTTGCCCGCTCCCCGCCCGATGGAAGCCCTCCTCTGTCCCGCTCCCCGCCCGATGGAAGCCCTCCTCTGTCCCGCTCCCCGCCTGATGGAAGCCCGTCCTCTGTCCCGCTCCCCGCCCGATGGGAGCCCGTCCTCTGTCCCGCTCCCCGCCCGATGGAAGCCCTCCTCTGGCCCGCTCCCCGCCCGATGGAAGCCCTCCTCTGCCCCGCTCCCCGCCCGATGGAAGCCCTCCTCTGTCCCGCTCCCCGCCCGATGGAAGCCCTCCTCTGTCCCGCTCCCCGCCTGATGGAAGCCCGTCCTCTGTCCCGCTCCCTGTCTGATGGAAGCCCTCCTCTGTCCCGCTCCCCGCCCGATGGAAGCCCGTCCTCTGCCCCGCCCGATGGAAGCCCGTCCTCTGCCCCGCCCGATGGAAGCCCGTCCTCTGCCCCGCCCGATGGAAGCCCGTCCTCTGCCCCGCCCGATGGAAGCCCGTCCTCTGCCCCGCCCGATGGAAGCCCGTCCTCTGCCCCGCCCGATGGAAGCCCGTCCTCTGCCCCGCCCAAAGGAAGCCCGTCCTCTGCCCCGCCCGATGGAAGCCCGTCCTCTGCCCCGCCCCATGGAAGCCCGTCCTCTGCCCCGCCCCATGGAAGCCCGTTCTCTTCCCCGCCTGATGGAAGCCCGTCCTCTGTCCCGCTCCCCGCCCGATGGAAGCCTGTCCTCTGCCCCGCTCCCCGCCCGATGGAAGCCCGTCCTCTTCCCCGCCCGATGGAAGCCTGTCCTCTGGCCCGCTCCCTGTCTGATGGAAGCCCTCCTCTGGCCCGCTCCCTGTCTGATGGAAGCCCTCCTCTGGCCCGCTCCCCGCCCGATGGAAGCCCTCCTTTGCCCCGCTCCCCGCCCGATGGAAGCCCTCCTCTGCCCCGCTCCCCGTCCGATGGAAGCCCGTCATCTGGCTCGCTCCCCGCCCCATGGATGCCCGTTCTCTTCCCCGCCTGATGGAAGCCCGTCCTCTGTCCCGCTCCCCGCCCGATGGAAGCCTGTCCTCTGCCCCGCTCCCCGCCCCATGGATGCCCGTTCTCTTCCCCGCCTGATGGAAGCCCATCCTCTGGCCCGCTCCCCGCCCGATGGAAGCCCTCCTTTGCCCCGCTCCCCGCCCGATGGAAGCCCTCCTCTGTCCCGCTCCCCGCCCGATGGAAGCCTGTCCTCTGGCCCGCTCCCCGTCTGATGGAAGCCCTCCTCTGCCCCGCTCCCCGTCTGATGGAAGCCCTCCTCTGGCCCTCTCCCCGTCTGATGGAAGCCCTCCTCTGGCCCTCTCCCCGTCTGATGGAAGCCCTCCTCTGTCCCGCTCCCCGCCTGATGGAAGCCCGTCCTCTGTCCCGCTCCCCGCCTGATGGAAGCCCGTCCTCTGGCCCGCTCCCCGCCCGATGGAAGCCCGTCCTCTGGCCCGCTCCCCGTCTGATGGAAGCCCTCCTCTGGCCCTCTCCCCGTCTGATGGAAGCCCTCCTCTGGCCCTCTCCCCGTCCGATGGAAGCCCTCCTCTGGCCCTCTCCCCGCCCGATGGAAGCCCTCCTCTGCCCCGCTCCCCGTCTGATGGAAGCCCTCCTCTGGCCCTCTCCCCGTCTGATGGAAGCCTGTCCTCTGGCCCTCTCCCCGTCTGATGGAAGCCTGTCCTCTGGCCCTCTCCCCGTCTGATGGAAGCCTGTCCTCTGGCCCTCTCCCCGTCTGATGGAAGCCCTCCTCTGGCCCTCTCCCCGCCCGATGGAAGCCCTCCTTTGCCCCGCTCCCCGCCCGATGGAAGCCCTCCTCTGCCCCGCTCCCCGCCCCATGGATTCCCGTTCTCTTCCCCGCCTGATGGAAGCCTGTCCTCTGCCCCGCTCCCTGTCTGATGGAAGCCTGTCCTCTGCCCCGCTCCCTGTCTGATGGAAGCCCTCCTCTGCCCCGCTCCCTGTCTGATGGAAGCCCTCCTCTGCCCCGCTCCCTGTCTGATGGAAGCCCTCCTCTGGCCCGCTCCCCGTCCGATGGAAGCCCTCCTCTGCCCCGCTCCCCGTCCGATGGAAGCCCTCCTCTTCCCCGCTCCCCGCCCGATGGAAGCCCGTCATCTGGCCCGCTCCCTGCCCCTTGGATGCCCGTTCTCTTCCCCGCCTGATGGAAGCCCATCCTCTGGCCCGCTCCCTGTCTGATGGAAGCCCGTCCTCTGTCCCGCTCCCTGTCTGAAGGAAGCCCGTCCTCTGTCCCGCTCCCCGCCCCATGGAAGCCCTCTGCCCCGCTCCCCGCCCGATGGAAGCCCTCCTCTGCCCCGCTCCCCGCCCGATGGAAGCCTGTCCTCTGCCCCGCTCCCCGCCCCATGGATGCCCGTTCTCTTCCCCGCCCGATGGAAGCGCTCCTCTGTCCCGCTCCCCGTCTGATGGAAGCCCTCCTCTGGCCCTCTCCCCGTCTGATGGAAGCCCTCCTCTGGCCCTCTCCCCTTCTGATGGAAGCCCTCCTCTGGCCCTCTCCCCGCCCGATGGAAGCCCTCCTCTGCCCCGCTCCCCGCCCGATGGAAGCCCTCCTCTGGCCCGCTCCCCGCCCCATGGATGCCCGTTCTCTTCCCTGCCTGATGGAAGCCTGTCCTCTGCCCCGCTCCCTGTCCGATGGAAGCCTGTCCTCTGCCCCGCTCCCCGTCCGATGGAAGCCTGTCCTCTGCCCCGCTCCCCGTCCGATGGAAGCCCTCCTCTGCCCGCTCCCCGTCCGATGGAAGCCCGTCATCTGGCTCGCTCCCCGCCCCTTGGATGCCCGTTCTCTTCCCCGCCTGATGGAAGCCCGTCCTCTGTCCCGCTCCCTGTCTGATGGAAGCCCGTCCTCTGTCCCGCTCCCCGCCCGATGGAAGCCCTCCTCTGCCCCGCTCCCTGCCCGATGGAAGCCCTCCTCTGCCCCGCTCCCCGCCCGATGGAAGCCTGTCCTCTGCCCCGCTCCCCGCCCCATGGATGCCCGTTCTCTTCCCCGCCTGATGGAAGCCCGTTCTCTGGCCCGCTCCCCGTCTGATGGAAGCCCTCCTCTGCCCCGCTCCCCGCCCGATGGAAGCCCTCCTCTGCCCCGCTCCCCGACCCATGGATGCCCGTTCTCTTCCCCGCCTGATGGAAGCCCATCCTCTGCCCCGCCCGATGGAAGCCTGTCCTCTGCCCCGCTCCCCGCCCCATGGATGCCCGTTCTCTTCCCCGCCTGATGGAAGCCCATCCTCTGGCCCGCTCCCTGTCTGATGGAAGCCCTCCTCTGGCCCGCTCCCTGTCTGATGGAAGCCCTCCTCTGGCCCACTCCCCGCCCGATGGAAGCCCTCCTCTGCCCCGCTCCCCGTCCGATGGAAGCCCGTCATCTGGCTCGCTCCCCGCCCGATGGATGCCCGTTCTCTTCCCCGCCTGATGGAAGCCCGTCCTCTGTCCCGCTCCCCGCCCGATGGATGCCCGTTCTCTTCCCCGCCTGATGGAAGCCTGTCCTCTGCCCCGCTCCCCGCCCCATGGATGCCCGTTCTCTTCCCCGCCTGATGGAAGCCCATCCTCTGGCCCGCTCCCCGCCCGATGGAAGCCCTCCTCTGGCCCGCTCCCCGCCCGATGGAAGCCTCCTCTGTCCCGCTCCCCGCCTGATGGAAGCCCTCCTCTGTCCCGCTCCCCGCCTGATGGAAGCCCGTCCTCTGTCCCGCTCCCCGCCTGATGGAAGCCCGTCCTCTGTCCCGCTCCCCGCCCGATGGAACCCATCCTCTGCCCCTCCTGATGGAAGCTCGTCCTCTGCCCCGCCCGATGGAAGCCCGTCCTCTGCCCCGCCCGATGGAAGCCCGTCCTCTGCCCCGCCCGATGGAAGCCCGTCCTCTGCCCCGCCCGATGGAAGCCCGTCCTCTGCCCCGCCCGATGGAAGCCCGTCCTCTGCCCCGCCCGATGGAAGCCCGTCCTCTGCCCCGCCCGATGGAAGCCCGTCCTCTGCCCCGCCCGATGGAAGCCCCTCCTCTGCCCCGCCCGATGGAAGCCCGTCCTCTGCCCCGCCCCATGGAAGCCCATTCTCTTCCCCGCCCGATGGAAGCCCGTCCTCTGTCCCGCTCCCCGCCCGATGGAAGCCTGTCCTCTGCCCCGCTCCCCGCCCGATGGAAGCCTGTCCTCTGGCCCGCTCCCCGCCCGATGGAAGCCTGTCCTCTGGCCCGCTCCCTGTCTGATGGAAGCCCTCCTCTGGCCCGCTCCCTGTCTGATGGAAGCCCTCCTCTGGCCCGCTCCCTGTCTGATGGAAGCCCTCCTCTGGCCCGCTCCCTGTCTGATGGAAGCCCTCCTCTGGCCCGCTCCCCGCCCGATGGAAGCCCTCCTTTGCCCCGCTCCCCGCCCGATGGAAGCCCTCCTCTGCCCCGCTCCCCGTCCGATGGAAGCCCGTCATCTGGCTCGCTCCCCGCCCCATGGATGCCCGTTCTCTTCCCCGCCTGATGGAAGCCCGTCCTCTGTCCCGCTCCCCGCCCGATGGAAGCCTGTCCTCTGCCCCGCTCCCCGCCCCATGGATGCCCGTTCTCTTCCCCGCCCGATGGAAGCCCATCCTCTGGCCCGCTCCCCGCCCGATGGAAGCCCTCCTTTGCCCCGCTCCCCGCCCGATGGAAGCCCTCCTTTGCCCCGCTCCCCGCCCGATGGAAGCCCTCCTCTGTCCCGCTCCCCGCTCGATGGAAGCCTGTCCTCTGCCCCGCTCCCCGCCCCATGGATGCCCGTTCTCTTCCCCGCCCGATGGAAGCCCATCCTCTGGCCCGCTCCCCGCCCGATGGAAGCCCTCCTTTGCCCCGCTCCCCGCCCGATGGAAGCCCTCCTTTGCCCCGCTCCCCGCCCGATGGAAGCCCTCCTCTGTCCCGCTCCCTGCCCGATGGAAGCCCGTCCTCTTCCCCGCCCGATGGAAGCCTGTCCTCTGGCCCGCTCCCTGTCTGATGGAAGCCCTCCTCTGGCCCGCTCCCTGTCTGATGGAAGCCCTCCTCTGGCCCGCTCCCTGTCTGATGGAAGCCCTCCTCTGGCCCGCTCCCTGTCTGATGGAAGCCCTCCTCTGGCCCGCTCCCTGTCTGATGGAAGCCCTCCTCTGGCCCGCTCCCTGTCTGATGGAAGCCCTCCTCTGGCCCGCTCCCCGCCCGATGGAAGCCCTCCTTTGCCCCGCTCCCCGCCCGATGGAAGCCCTCCTCTGCCCCGCTCCCCGTCCGATGGAAGCCCGTCATCTGGCTCGCTCCCCGCCCCATGGATGCCTGTTCTCTTCCCCGCCTGATGGAAGCCCGTCCTCTGTCCCGCTCCCCGCCCGATGGAAGCCTGTCCTCTGCCCCGCTCCCCGCCCGATGGAAGCCTGTCCTCTGCCCCGCTCCCCGCCCCATGGATGCCCGTTCTCTTCCCCGCCCGATGGAAGCCCATCCTCTGGCCCGCTCCCCGCCCGATGGAAGCCCTCCTTTGCCCCGCTCCCCGCCCGATGGAAGCCCTCCTCTGTCCCGCTCCCCGCTCGATGGAAGCCTGTCCTCTGCCCCGCTCCCCGCCCGATGGAAGCCCGTCCTCTTCCCCGCCCGATGGAAGCCTGTCCTCTGGCCCGCTCCCTGTCTGATGGAAGCCCTCCTCTGGCCCGCTCCCTGTCTGATGGAAGCCCTCCTCTGGCCCGCTCCCTGTCTGATGGAAGCCCTCCTCTGGCCCGCTCCCTGTCTGATGGAAGCCCTCCTTTGCCCCGCTCCCCGCCCGATGGAAGCCCTCCTCTGCCCGCTCCCCGCCCGATGGAAGCCCTCCTCTGCCCCGCTCCCCGTCCGATGGAAGCCCGTCATCTGGCTCACTCCCCGCCCCATGGATGCCCGTTCTCTTCCCCGCCTGATGGAAGCCCGTCCTCTGTCCCGCTCCCCGCCCGATGGAAGCCTGTCCTCTGCCCCGCTCCCCGCCCCATGGATGCCCGTTCTCTTCCCCGCCTGATGGAAGCCCATCCTCTGGCCCGCTCCCCGCCCGATGGAAGCCCTCCTTTGCCCCGCTCCCCGCCCGATGGAAGCCCTCCTTTGCCCCGCTCCCCGCCCGATGGAAGCCCTCCTCTGTCCCGCTCCCCGCCCGATGGAAGCCTGTCCTCTGGTCCGCTCCCCGTCTGATGGAAGCCCTCCTCTGGCCCTCTCCCCGTCTGATGGAAGCCCTCCTCTGGCCCTCTCCCCGTCTGATGGAAGCCCTCCTCTGTCCCCCTCCCCGCCTGATGGAAGCCCGTCCTCTGTCCCGCTCCCCGCCCGATGGAAGCCTGTCCTCTGGCCCGCTCCCCGTCTGATGGAAGCCGTCCTCTGGCCCGCTCCCCGTCTGATGGAAGCCCTCCTCTGGCCCTCTCCCCGTCCGATGGAAGCCCTCCTCTGGCCCTCTCCCCGCCCGATGGAAGCCCTCCTCTGCCCCGCTCCCCGTCTGATGGAAGCCCTCCTCTGGCCCTCTCCCCGTCTGATGGAAGCCTGTCCTCTGGCCCTCTCCCCGTCTGATGGAAGCCCTCCTCTGGCCCTCTCCCCGCCCGATGGAAGCCCTCCTTTGCCCCGCTCCCCGCCCGATGGAAGCCCTCCTCTGCCCCGCTCCCCGCCCCATGGATGCCCGTTCTCTTCCCCGCCTGATGGAAGCCTGTCCTCTGCCCCGCTCCCTGTCTGATGGAAGCCCTCCTCTGCCCCGCTCCCTGTCTGATGGAAGCCCGTCCTCTGTCCCGCTCCCTGTCTGATGGAAGCCCGTCCTCTGTCCCGCTCCCCGCCCCATGGAAGCCCTCCTCTGCCCCGCTCCCCGCCCGATGGAAGCCCTCCTCTGCCCCGCTCCCCGCCCGATGGAAGCCTGTCCTCTGCCCCGCTCCCCGCCCCATGGATGCCCGTTCTCTTCCCCGCCCGATGGAAGACCTCCTCTGTCCCGCTCCCCGTCTGATGGAAGCCCTCCTCTGGCCCTCTCCCCGTCTGATGGAAGCCCTCCTCTGGCCCTCTCCCCGCCCGATGGAAGCCCTCCTCTGGCCCTCTCCCCGCCCGATGGAAGCCCTCCTCTGCCCCGCTCCCCGCCCGATGGAAGCCCTCCTCTGGCCCGCTCCCCGCCCCATGGATGCCCGTTCTCTTCCCCGCCTGATGGAAGCCTGTCCTCTGCCCCGCTCCCTGTCCGATGGAAGCCTGTCCTCTGCCCCGCTCCCCGTCCGATGGAAGCCTGTCCTCTGCCCCGCTCCCCGTCCGATGGAAGCCCTCCTCTGCCCCGCTCCCCGTCCGATGGAAGCCCGTCATCTGGCTCGCTCCCCGCCCCTTGGATGCCCGTTCTCTTCCCCGCCTGATGGAAGCCCGTCCTCTGTCCCGCTCCCTGTCTGATGGAAGCCCGTCCTCTGTCCCGCTCCCCGCCCCATGGAAGCCAGTCCTCTTCCCCGCCCCATGGAAGGCCGTCCTCTGCCCCGCTCCCCGCCCCATGGAAGCCCATCCGTTGCCCCGCCCCATGGAAGCCAGTCCTCTGCTCCCCGCCCCATGGAAGGCCGTTCTCTTCCCCGCCTGATGGAAGCCCTCCTCTGTCCCGCTCCCCGCCCGATGGAAGCCCTCCTCTGCCCCGCTCCCCGCCCGATGGAAGCCTGTCCTCTGCCCCACTCCCCGCCCCATGGATGCCCGTTCTCTTCCCCGCCCGATGGAAGCCCTCCTCTGCCCCGCTCCCTGTCCGATGGAAGCCTGTCCTCTGCCCCGCTCCCCGTCTGATGGAAGCCTGTCCTCTGCCCCGCTACCCGTCCGATGGAAGCCTGTCCTCTGCCCCGCTCCCTGTCCGATGGAAGCCCTCCTCTGCCCCGCTCCCCGTCCGATGGAAGCCCTCCTCTGCCCCGCTCCCCGTCCGATGGAAGCCCGTCATCTGGCTCGCTCCCCGCCCCTTGGATGCCCGTTCTCTTCCCCGCCTGATGGAAGCCCGTCCTCTGTCCCGCTCCCTGTCTGATGGAAGCCCGTCCTCTGTCCCGCTCCCTGTCTGATGGAAGCCAGTCCTCTTCCCCGCCCCATGGAAGGCCGTCCTCTGCCCCGCTCCCCGCCCCATGGAAGCCCATCCGTTGCCCCGCCCCATGGAAGCCAGTCCTCTGCTCCCCGCCCCATGGAAGGCCGTCCTCTGTCCCGCTCCTCGCCCGATGGAAGCCCTCCTCTGCCCCGCTCCCCGCCCGATGGAAGCCCGTCATCTGGCCCGCTCCCCGCCCCTTGGATGCCCGTTCTCTTCCCCGCCTGATGGATGCCTGTCCTCTGCCCCGCTCCCCGCCAGATGGAAGCCCGTCATCTGGCCTGCTCCCCGCCCCTTGGATGCCCGTTCTCTTCCCCGCCTGATTGAAGCCCGTCCTCTGGCCCGCTCCCTGTCTGATGGAAGCCTGTCCTCTGCCCCGCTCCCCGTCCGATGGAAGCCCTCCTCTGCCCCGCTCCCCGTCCGATGGAAGCCACTCCTCTGCCCCGCTTCCCGCCCCTTGGATGCCCGTTCTCTTCCCCGCCTGATGGAAGCCTGTCCTCTGTCCCGCTCCCCGCCCCATGGAAGCCAGTCCTCTTCCCCGCCCCATGGAAGGCCGTCCTCTGCCCCGCTCCCCGCCCCATGGAAGCCCATCCGTTGCCCCGCCCCATGGAAGCCAGTCCTCTGCTCCCCGCCCCATGGAAGGCCGTCCTCTGTCCCGCTCCTCACCCGATGGAAGCCCTCCTCTGCCCCGCTCCCCGCCCGATGGAAGCCCGTCATCTGGCCCGCTCCCCGCCCCTTGGATGCCCGTTCTCTCCCCCGCCTGATGGATGCCTGTCCTCTGCCCCGCTCCCCGCCCGATGGAAGCCCGTCATCTGGCCCGCTCCCCGCCCCTTGGATGCCCGTTCTCTTCCCCGCCTGATTGAAGCCCGTCCTCTGGCCCGCTCCCTGTCTGATGGAAGCCTGTCCTCTGCCCCGCTCCCCGTCCGATGGAAGCCACTCCTCTGCCCCGCTCCCCGTCCGATGGAAGCCACTCCTCTGCCCCGCTCCCCGCCCCTTGGATGCCCGTTCTCTTCCCCGCCTGATGGAAGCCGTCCTCTGTCCCCGCTCCCCCGCCCCATGGAAGCCAGTCCTCTTCCCCGCCCCATGGAAGGCCGTCCTCTGCCCCGCTCCCCACCCCATGGAAGCCCCATCCGTTGCCCCGCCCCATGGAAGCCAGTCCTCTTCCCCGCCCCATGGAAGGCCGTTCTCTGCCCCGCTTCCCGCCCCATGGAAGCCCGTCCTCTGCTCCCCGCCCCATGGAAGCCCGTCCTCTACCCCGCTCCCTTTCTGATGTCTTGTCTTGCAGGTCTGGCTCTGGATGTAGCGTTCTCCCTGCTGAATGCTCTGTCTCCATCGTTCGCTCTCTTCCTCAGCACCCGCTTCCTGGTGGGAGTCCTGAATGGCGGGATGTCTCTGGTGGCATTTGTGTTGCTTAATGAATACATCGGCGCCACCTACTGGGCACTAGCCGGTAATGCCACCTGTGTTCTGTACTGTGTGTCTCCAGCAATAGTTCTATCTATCTATCTATCTATCCACATATGGCACTGGCTGATGTGTCCCCGCTGCAGGGTGCCCCCCCTCCCCTCCAACCTGTGTCACCTACCTCAGTACAGGACACCCCCCTCCTCGTGTCACTTAGGCACGTACAGGAGGGCCCCCTATCTCTCTATCTTGTGCCGCTGGCTGTCGGCATCACTGTGTCGTCTCTTCCTGCTCAGGGTCGCTGGGCAGTATGTTCTTCGCTCTGGGAATTGCGCAGTTTGCCCTGATTGGATACTTTGTGCGTTCCTGGCGGGTCCTCGCTGTGGTGGTGAACATCCAGGGACTGGCGGTGTTCCTCCTGTCGCTGTGAGTACCCCAAACCCCCCCCCCCCATGGTCCGATGCCTCCCCTGTATATGATCAGCAGTGTATGTTCTCCTGGTTCTAGGAGTATACCGGAGTCCCCCCGCTGGCTGCACGCCAGGGGCCGGATCCACCAAGCGCAGGAAACGCTGATGTTCATTGGACGCTGGAACTGTGCGAAGCCCAAACCTTTCTCCCTCACCCCCCAGCAAAAGAGCTCCGCCCACAAATCTAATATCTTCACCATATGCCGTCACGCAGCGCTGCGCCAGCGTACGCTGGTCATGATGTATATATGGTAAGCCAGTACATACGTGTCAGGGGCGATCTGTGCATGTAACCATACGTGTGAGCGCGTGTCCTGTGTTTCCCAGGTTTGTCTGCAGTCTGGTGTATTATGGCCTCACGCTGAGTACGGCGGAATTCGGCGGCAACGTCTACCTGAACCTGGCGCTGTCTGGTCTGGCCGAGGTCCCGGCATCGCCCCTCTGCATGCTCCTTATGAACCGCAAAAGGTGATTGTTCTATAATATATACCCGGCTCCGATTGTGGTACGGTACCCAGGCTTGTGCCCGGCAGGTAATGCCATCAGTATTTATTCTTCAGGATACTTCAGGGGCCACAGGGCTAACGCTGGGTAGTGAGCGGGAGAGCAACCATTCCAGCACTGGAAGGGTTAAACATCTCTGCTGCTCCCAGCCAGGCTCCTCCCCGCCTCCATGCCTGGCTCCTCCCCGCCTCCATGCCTGGCTCCTCCCCGCCTCCATGCCTGGCTCCTCCCCGCCTCCATGCCTGGCTCCTCCCCTCATTTACCCCGCCTCTGTGCCAGGCTCCTCCCCTCCTCTACCCCTACCCCAAAAGGAGCCCGTCCCTGCGAAGCCCTGACCCGGAAGCCCCCCCCCGGCTTGCGCATGCGCGGTTATTCGCTGACCCCCGCCGACCCCTCTTATCGCGATGTGTAGCCATCTCAGAATGGCGATAGCCCAGGGGTGCGAAGCTGGGCTGCCCGATGTTGATACATAGAAACCTATGGGGGATGCGGCAGGCGGCGCTGCAGGGGGGATCGCAGCAGGTCTCCCTTTGATACATTTTAGGAGATACTTAATATTTGCGGCTAAAGCCCGAAACCGTGTGTTTTCGGGGATTTAGCTGCAAATATGGTTTGATAAATGGGCCCCTTACTAGATACCCTCTCGGTATCCTCTATACCCTTCCTGGATGGTTTGCCACCCTTTACCCCCTTCCTCAGGAGGACAGGGCCCGCTGGGAAACAGCCCCCAGGGTGGACGCACATGTTGCTAAGATTCTCTACTCTCCCTATTCCAACCTCGTTCCTTAAGGACTCCACTGATCAGAAGTTGGAGAACTTCCTAAAGCTGATATATACATTGTCCAGGCGGTGGCTCCGCCTACCCTGGATTCTGCTTGGGTGGAACGGACTACCGCCCTGGCAGATACTGATGCGGAGGGGGGGGGGGGGGGTAGTGCAGCTGACCTGTTGCCCGCTATTGGTATCATGCACCAAGACACAGGAAAGAGGTTCTACAGCGCTAGGTATGACTGAATAATACACACAACCACATGGAAAACCTTAATACACACATAGAATACAAACAGTATATCAGGGAATTGTCATCAATATATAACTGAGCGATTGGTGATCACAGCTGTTATTGGTAATCTAATCATTGTTCGTATGAACGCTCCATGAGATAGGAAAGTGCAGATCACAGCGTCAGGTTCTTATAATCACCCAGTTTAGAGGCCGCAGGATGGTTTTAATTCCTTGTAAATCTGTGTAGGAGGAATAGTCCCAGAAAATGACCCAGTGGGATCCTGAAGAAGACGCGTGAACACGGTGAAACGCATTGAGCCACAGAGCCGTACATGCACCTGACCAGGCTGCAGCTTATTCCGGAGCAGTTTATTTCAATCTTCCATTAGGATCCTACCAGCCTCGGCCATTCTGCAGCCACACAAGGTATACAGATACCACACCGACTGCCTGCGCACAGGTTTACAGATACCACCGACTGCCTGCACACAGGCCAGTATTCAGTGCTCCAGATTCACCATCGGGCTGTTTTTACTCCTTGCGGTGAATCTTTCTCGCTGAAAATATGATTCCCCCTATTCAATGTTTATCGAAAGCGACAAGTGAGTGCGGCCAGTTCTCCATTTCATGCTCGCTGCAATTCGCTGGTGTATTTCACTGGGGTTTACACTGGGATTTGCCGGGATTCAATGTTAGGATGGCAAATTGCTTTCTCCCTGATTTTGCCATGATTCACAGTTTTGCGTTCCACATCTTTTTTAGGTGAACTGGAAAGTGATCTTTCAAAATAGGTTTTTTTTTTTTTTTGTCAAAAAAATCAGATTTTTTTGTCTGTGAAGGGACCTGCTATTTGTATACATGTGCTTGAAGCACATTAATACGTATTTCATTTTTATTTACACATTCACTAGCAGGGGGCCGGGAGCCGCTCATTAGATATTCATATATTCACTTCACACTGGTCCCGGCTTATTACGAGCGGGACCAGTGAAGTGGCTCCCTCCCCTGCCAGCTCTCCCAGGGGGGCAGCTTCTGCTGCCTGTGACCCCGGGAGCCCTCCTTCTCCCCCCTGCCTGCCACCATCCCCCGGCTCCCTCCCCTGCCAGCTCTCCCAGGGGGGCAGCTTCTGCTGCCTGTGACCCCGGGAGCCCTCCTTCTCCCCCCTGCCTGCCACCATCCCCCGGCTCCCTCCCCTGCCAGCTCTCCCAGGGGGGCAGCTTCTGCTGCCTGTGACCCCGGGAGCCCTCCTTCTCCCCCCTGCCTGCCACCATCCCCCGGCTCCCTCCCCTGCCAGCTCTCCCAGGGGGGGCAGCTTCTGCTGCCTGTGACCCCGGGAGCCCTCCTTCTCCCCCCTGCCTGCCACCGTCCCCCGGCTCCCTCCCCTGCCAGCTCTCCCAGGGGGGCAGCTTCTGCTGCCTGTGACCCCGGGAGCCCTCCTTCTCCCCCCTGCCTGCCACCATCCCCCGGCTCCCTCCCCTGCCAGCTCTCCCAGGGGGGCAGCTTCTGCTGCCTGTGACCCCGGGAGCCCTCCTTCTCCCCCCTGCCTGCCACCATCCCCCGGCTCCCTCCCCTGCCAGCTCTCCCAGGGGGGCAGCTTCTGCTGCCTGTGACCCCAGGAGCCCTCCTTCTCCCCCCTGCCTGCCACTGTCCCCCGGCTCCCTCCCCTGCCAGCTCTCCCAGGGGGGCAGCTTCTGCTGCCTGTGACCCCGGGGCCCTCCCCTGCCAGCTCTCCCAGGGGGGCAGCTTCTGCTGCCTGTGACCCCGGGAGCCCTCCTTCTCCCCCCACAAATTCTGAGGCCCTGCCTGCCACCGTCCCCCGGCTCCCTGCGGCGTTGAATAGGGTGAGAGGGAGGGCTGGCAGCCAATGCTCCAGCCCTCTGGAACCCTGCGAATGTGCAGCGAATCCTAAACCGGATTTCCTGCACATGGAGAAAAAACGCATGAATGCTCCCCTTTGCCTCTGAGTAAATCAGGATCCCACTGGGTCATTTTCCGGGACTCTTCCTCCTCCTGCGGCCTCTAAACTGGGAGATTATAAGAACCTGACGCTGTGATCTGCACTTTCCTATCTCATGGAGCGGTCACACGAACAATGATTGGTTAGATTACCAATAACAGCTGTGATCACCAATCGCTCAGTTATATATAGATGACAATTCCCTGATATACTGTTTGTATTCTATGTATGTACTAAGGTTTTCCATACCTAGCGCTGTAGAACCTCTCCTGCGTCTATATACAGTTTTGGGAGATTTACACCCTCCCTATACAGCAGCTATAGCTATACTTGTGGTTCCTACCCTCTTTCTAAGCCGTCAGACTCTGGATTCCTGCGAATGGGCCCTCTATCCGGAGGTGTTCCGGATGTTTGGGCAGACCCGAGGTGGACTTGATGGCATCACGCCGCAACCACATAGCCACCCTATACGGGTGCAGGTCTCACGACCCGGGGGCTTGCATGGTGGATGCCCTGTCAGCCTGTGGCCGTTTGCTCTGATGTACGCCCCCCCCCCCCCCCCAGGGGCCACAGGAATCCCTCCCTGCCGCGCCTGCATTATTTGTATTGGAGGTCATAGTTCCTCCGTTGAGGGACCTCACATATGTCAGAATCTCTCTTTCGCTCTCTCTCTCTCTCTCTCTTTCGCTCTCTTTCGCTCTCGCTCTCTTTCGCTCTCGCTCTCTTTCGCTCTCTTTCGCGCTCGCTCTCTCTCTTTCGCTCTCTCTCTCTCTTTCGCTCGCTCTTTTGCTCGCTCTTTTGCTCGCTCGCTCTCTCTCTCTTTCGCTCTCTCTCTCTCGCTCTCTCTCTCTCTTTCGCTCTCTCTCTTTCTCTCGCTCTCTCTCTCTCTTCCGCTCTCTCTCTTCCGCTCGCTCTCTTCCGCTCGCTCTCTTCCGCTCGCTCTCTTCCGCTCGCTCTCTTCCGCTCGCTCTCTTCCGCTCTCGCTCTCTTTCGCTCTCGCTCTCTTTCGCTCTCGCTCTCTTTCGCTCTCGCTCTCTCTCTTTCGCTCTCGCTCTCTTTCGCTCTCGCTCTCTCTCTTTCGCTCTCGCTCTCTTTCGCTCTCGCTCTCTTTCGCTCTCGCTCTCTTTCGCTCTCGCTCTCTTTCGCTCTCGCTCTCTTTCGCTCTCGCTCTCTTTCGCTCTCGCTCTCTTTCGCTCTCGCTCTCTTTCGCTCTCTCTTTCGCTCTCGCTCTCTCTTTCGCTCTCGCTCTCGCTTTCGCTTTCGCTCTCGCTTTCGCTCTCTCTTTCACTCTCGCTTTCGCTCTCTCTTTCGCTCTCGCTCTCGCTTTCGCTCTCGCTCTCGCTCTCTCTTTCGCTCTCGCTCTCGCTCTCGCTTTCGCTCTCTCTTTCGCTCTCGCTTTCGCTCTCTCTTTTGCTCTCTCGCTCTCTCTTTTGCTCTCTCGCTCTCTCTTTTGCTCTCTCGCTCTCTCTTTTGCTCTCTCGCTCTCTGTTTCGCTCTCTCGCTCTCTGTTTCGCTCTCTCGCTCTCTCGCTTGCTTCTCTTTCGCTTTCTCTCTTTCGCTTTCTCTCTTTCGCTTTCTCTCTTTCGCTTTCTCTCTTTCGCTTTCTCTCTTTCGCTTTCTCTCTTTCGCTTTCTCTCTTTCGCTTTCTCTCTTTCGCTTTCTCTCTCTCGCTTTCTCTCTCTCGCTTTCTCTCTCTCGCTTGCTCTCGCTCTCTCTCTTTCGCGCTCTCTCTTTCGCTCGCTCTCTTTCGCTCGCTCTCTTTCGCTCGCTCTCTCTTTCGCTCGCTCGCTCTCTCTATTTCGCTCTCTCTCTCTTTCGCTCGCTCGCTCTCTCTCTTACGCGCTCGCTCTCTCTCTTACTCGCTCTCTCTCTTACGCGCTCGCTCTCTCTCTTACTCGCTCTCTCTCTTACGCTCTCGCTCTCTCTTTCGCTCTCGCTCTCTCTTTCGCTCTCGCTCTCTCTTTCGCTCTCGCTCTCTCTTTCGCTCTCGCTCTCTCTTTCGCTCTCGCTCTCTCTTTCGCTCTCGCTCTCTCTCTTTCTCTTTCGCTTTCGCTCGCTCTCGCTCTCTTTCGCTCTCGCTCTCTTTCGCTCTCGCTCTCTTTCGCTCTCGCTCTCTTTCGCTCTCGCTCTCTTTCGCTCTCGCTCTCTTTCGCTCTCGCTCTCTTCTCTTTCGCTTTCGCTCGCTCGCTCTCGCTCTCTTTCGCTTTCTCTCTCTCGCTTTCTCTCTTTCGCTTTCTCTCTCTCGCTTTCTCTCTCTCGCTTTCTCTCTTTCGCTTTCTCTCTCTCGCTTTCTCTCTCTCGCTTTCTCTCTCTCGCTTTCTCTCGCTTTCTCTCGCTCTCTCTCTTTCGCGCTCTCTCTTTCGCTCGCTCTCTTTCGCTCGCTCTCTTTCGCTCGCTCTCTCTTTCGCTCGCTCGCTCTCTCTATTTCGCTCTCTCTCTCTTTCGCTCGCTCGCTCTCTCTCTTACGCGCTCGCTCTCTCTCTTACTCGCTCTCTCTCTTACGCGCTCGCTCTCTCTCTTACTCGCTCTCTCTCTTACGCTCTCGCTCTCTCTTTCGCTCTCGCTCTCTCTTTCGCTCTCGCTCTCTCTTTCGCTCTCGCTCTCTCTTTCGCTCTCGCTCTCTCTTTCGCTCTCGCTCTCTCTTTCGCTCTCGCTCTCTCTCTTTCTCTTTCGCTTTCGCTCGCTCTCGCTCTCTTTCGCTCTCGCTCTCTTTCGCTCTCGCTCTCTTTCGCTCTCGCTCTCTTTCGCTCTCGCTCTCTTTCGCTCTCGCTCTCTTTCGCTCTCGCTCTCTTTCGCTCTCGCTCTCTCTTTCTCTTTCGCTTTCGCTCGCTCGCTCTCGCTCTCTTTCGCTTTCTCTCTCTCGCTTTCTCTCTTTCGCTTTCTCTCTCTCGCTTTCTCTCTCTCGCTTTCTCTCTCTCGCTTTCTCTCTCTCGCTTTCTCTCGCTCTCGCTCTCTCTCTTTCGCGCTCTCTCTTTCGCTCGCTCTCTCTCTATTTCGCTCGCTCTCTCTCTCTCTTTCGCTCGCTCTCTCTCTCTCTTTCGCTCGCTCTCTCTCTCTCTTTCGCTCGCTCTCTCTCTTACGCGCTCGCTCTCTCTCTTACGCGCTCGCTCTCTCTCTTACTCGCTCTCTCTCTTACGCTCTCGCTCTCTCTTTCGCTCTCGCTCTCTCTTTCGCTCTCGCTCTCTCTCTTTCGCTCTCGCTTTCGCTCTCGCTCTCTCTCTTTTTCGCTTTCGCTCGCTCTCGCTCTCGCTCTCTTTCGCTCGCGCTCTCTTTCGCTCTCGCTCTCTTTCGCTCTCGCTCTCTTTCGCTCTCGCTCTCTTTCGCGCTCGCTCTCTTTCGCGCTCGCTCTCTTTCGCGCTCGCTCTCTTTCGCGCTCGCTCTCTTTCGCGCTCGCTCGCTCTCTTTCGCGCTCGCTCACTCGCTCTCTTTCGCGCTCGCTCGCTCTCTTTCGCGCTCGCTCTCTTTCGCGCTCGCTCGCTCTCTTTCGCGCTCGCTCGCTCTCTCTCTCTCTTTCGCTCTCTCTCTCTTTCGCTCGCTCGCTCTTTCGCTCGCTCGCTCTCTTTCTCTCTCTCTCTCTTTCGCTCGCTCGCTCTTTCGCTCGCTCGCTCTCTTTCTCTCTCTCTCTCTCTTTCGCTCGCTCTTTCGCTCTCGCTCGCTCTCTCTTTCGCTCTCTCTCTCTTTCGCTCTCGCTCTCTCTTTCGCTCTCGCTCGCTCTTTCGCTCTCTTTCGCTCTCGCTCGCTCTTTCGCTCTCGCTCGCTCTTTCGCTCTCGCTCGCTCTTTCGCTCTCGCTCTCTCTTTAGCTCTCGCTCTCTCTTTAGCTCTCGCTCTCTCGCTCTCGCTCTCTCGCTCTCGCTCTCTCGCTCTCGCTCTCTCTTTCGCTCTCGCTCTCTCTTTCGCTCTCGCTCTCTCTTTCGCTCTCGCTCTCTCTTTCGCTCTCGCTCTCTCTTTCGCTCTCGCTCTCGCTCTCTCTTTCGCTCTCGCTCTCTTTCGCTCTCGCTCTCGCTCTCTTTCGCTCTCGCTCTCGCTCTCTCTTTCGCTCTCGCTCTCTCTTTCGCTCTCTCTTTCGCTCTCGCTCTCTCTTTCGCTCTCGCTCTCGCTCTCTCTTTCGCTCTCGCTCTCTCTTTCGCTCTCTCTTTCGCTCTCGCTCTCTCTTTCGCTCTCGCTCTCTCTTTCGCTCTCGCTCTCTCTTTCGCTCTCGCTCTCTCTTTCGCTCTCGCTCTCTCTTTCGCTCTCGCTCTCTCTTTCGCTCTCGCTCTCTCTTTCGCTCTCGCTCTCGCTCTCGCTTTCGCTCTCGCTCTCGTTTTCGCTCTCGCTTTCGCTCTCGCTCTCTCTTTCGCTCTCGCTCTCTCTTTCGCTCTCGCTCTCTCTTTCGCTCTCGCTCTCTCTTTCGCTCTCGCTCTCTCTTTCGCTCTCGCTCTCTCTCTTTCGCTCTCGCTCTCTCTCTTTCGCTCTCGCTCTCTCTTTCGCTCTCGCTCTCTCTTTCGCTCTCGCTCTCTCTTTCGCTCTCGCTCTCTCTTTCGCTCTCGCTCTCTCTTTCGCTCTCGCTCTCTCTTTCGCTCTCGCTCTCTCTCTTTCGCTCTCGCTCTCTCTTTCGCTCTCGCTCTCTCTTTCGCTCTCGCTCTCTCTTTCGCTCTCGCTCTCTCTTTCGCTCTCGCTCTCTCTCTTTCGCTCTCGCTCTCTCTCTTTCGCTC
Source organism: Crinia signifera (assembly GCF_055691185.1). Lineage (NCBI taxonomy): Eukaryota > Metazoa > Chordata > Amphibia > Anura > Myobatrachidae > Crinia > Crinia signifera. Next base: position 3,070,752 of record NC_139218.1, read on the forward strand.
TCGCTCTCTCTCTTTCGCTCTCGCTCTCTCTCTTTCGCTCTCGCTCTCTCTCTTTCGCTCTCGCTCTCTCTTTCGCTCTCGCTCTCTCTTTCGCTCTCGCTCTCTCTTTCGCTCTCGCTCTCTCTTTCGCTCTCGCTCTCTTTCGCTCTCGCTCTCTCTTTCGCTCTCGCTCTCTCTTTCGCTCTCGCTCTCGCTCTCTTTCGCTCTCGCTCTCGCTCTCTTTCGCTCTCGCTCTCTTTCGCTCTCGCTCTCTCTTTCGCTCTCGCTCGCTCTTTCGCTCTCGCTCGCTCTTTCGCTCTCGCTCGCTCTTTCGCTCTCGCTCTCTCTTTAGCTCTCGCTCTCTCGCTCTCGCTCTCTCGCTCTCGCTCTCTCGCTCTCGCTCTCTCGCTCTCGCTCTCGCTCTCTCTTTCGCTCTCGCTCTCTCTTTCGCTCTCGCTCTCTCTTTCGCTCTCGCTCTCTCTTTCGCTCTCGCTCTCTCTTTCGCTCTCGCTCTCTCTTTCGCTCTCGCTCTCTCTTTCGCTCTCGCTCTCGCTCTCTCTTTCGCTCTCACTCTCGCTCTCTCTTTCGCTCTCGCTCTCTTTCGCTCTCGCTCTCTTTCGCTCTCGCTCTCTTTCGCTCTCGCTCTCTTTCGCTCTCGCTCTCGCTCTCTCTTTCGCTCTCGCTCTCTCTTTCGCTCTCGCTCTCTCTTTCGCTCTCGCTCTCTCTTTCGCTCTCGCTCTCTCTTTCGCTCTCGCTCTCGCTCTCTCTTTCGCTCTCTCTTTCGCTCTTGCTCTCTCTTTCGCTCTCGCTCTCTCTCTCGCTCTCGCTCTCTCTTTCGCTCTCGCTCTCTCTTTCGCTCTCTCTTTCGCTCTCGCTCTCTCTTTCGCTCTCGCTCTCTCTTTCGCTCTCGCTCTCTCTTTCGCTCTCGCTCTCGTTTTCGCTCTCGCTTTCGCTCTCGCTCTCGTTTTCGCTCTCGCTTTCGCTCTCGCTCTCTCTTTCGCTCTCGCTCTCTCTTTCGCTCTCGCTCTCTCTTTCGCTCTCGCTCTCTCTTTCGCTCTCGCTCTCTCTTTCGCTCTCGCTCTCTCTCTTTCGCTTTCGCTCTCTCTTTCGCTCTCGCTCTCTTTCGCTCTCGCTCTCTCTTTCGCTCTCGCTCTCTCTTTCGCTCTCGCTCTCTCTTTCGCTCTCGCTCTCTTTCTTTCCCTCTTTCGCTCTCGCTCTCTCTTTCGCTCTCGCTCTCTCTTTCGCTCTCGCTCTCTCTTTCGCTCTCGCTCTCTCTTTCGCTCTCGCTCTCTTTCGCTCTCGCTCTCTCTTTCGCTCTCGCTCTCTTTCGCTCTCGCTCTCTTTCGCTCTCGCTCTCTTTCGCTCTCGCTCTCTCTTTCGCTCTCGCTCTCTCTTTCGCTCTCGCTCTCTCTTTCGCTCTCGCTCTCTCTTTCGCTCTCGCTCTCTCTTTCGCTCTCGCTCTCTCTTTCGCTCTCGCTCTCTCTTTCGCTCTCGCTCTCTTTCGCTCTCGCTCTCTCTTTCGCTCTCGCTCTCTCTTTCGCTCTCGCTCTCTCTTTCGCTCTCGCTCTCTCTTTCGCTCTCGCTCTCTCTTTCGCTCTCGCTCTCTCTTTCGCTCTCGCTCTCTCTTTCGCTCTCGCTCTCGCTCTCTCTCGCTCTCGCTCTCTTTCGCTCTCGCTCTCTCTTTCGCTCTCGCTCTCTCTTTCGCTCTCGCTCTCTCTTTCGCTCTCGCTCTCTCTTTCGCTCTCGCTCTCTCTTTCGCTCTCGCTCTCTCTTTCGCTCTCGCTCTCGCTCTCTCTCGCTCTCGCTCTCTTTCGCTCTCGCTCTCTCTTTCGCTCTCGCTCTCTCTTTCGCTCTCGCTCTCTCTTTCGCTCTCGCTCTCTCTTTCGCTCTCGCTCTCTCTTTCGCTCTCGCTCTCTCTTTCGCTCTCGCTCTCTCTTTCGCTCTCGCTCTCTCTTTCGCTCTCGCTCTCGTTTTCGCTCTCGCTTTCGCTCTCTCTTTCGCTCTCGCTCTCTCTTTCGCTCTCGCTCTCTCTTTCGCTCTCGCTCTCTCTTTCGCTCTCGCTCTCTCTTTCGCTCTCGCTCTCTCTTTCGCTCTCGCTCTCGCTCTCTCTTTCGCTCTCGCTCTCTCTTTCGCTCTCGCTCTCTCTTTCGCTCTCGCTCTCTCTTTCGCTCTCGCTCTCGCTCTCTCTTTCGCTCTCGCTCTCTCTTTCGCTCTCGCTCTCTCTTTCGCTCTCGCTCTCTCTTTCGCTCTCGCTCTCTCTTTCGCTCTCGCTCTCGCTCTCTCTTTCGCTCTCGCTCTCTTTCGCTCTCGATCTCTCTTTCGCTCTCGCTCTCTCTTTCGCTCTCGCTCTCTCTTTCGCTTTCGCTCTCTCTTTCGCTCTCGCTCTCTCTTTCGCTCTCGCTCTCTCTCTCGCTCTCGCTCTCTCTCTCGCTCTCTCTTTCGCTCTCGCTCTCTCTTTCGCTCTCGCTCTCGCTCTCTCTTTCGCTCTCGCTCTCGCGCTCTCGCTCTCGCTCTCTCTTTCGCTCTCGCTCTCTCTTTCGCTCTCGCTCTCTCTTTCGCTCTCGCTCTCTCTTTCGCTCTCGTTTTCGCTCTCGCTTTCGCTCTCGCTCTCTTTTTCGCTCTCGCTCTCGTTTTCGCTCTCGCTTTCGCTCTCGCTCTCGCTCTCTCTTTCGCTCTCGCTCTCGCTCTCTCTTTCGCTCTCGCTCTCTCTTTCGCTCTCGCTCTCTCTCTTTCGCTCTCGCTTTCTCTCTTTCGCTCTCGCTCTCTCTCTTTCGCTCTCGCGCTCTCGCTCTCTCTCTTTCGCTCTCGCTCTCGCTCTCTCTCTTTCGCTCTCGCTCTTTCGCTCTCTCTCTTTCGCTCTCTCTCTTTCGCTCTCTCTCTTTCGCTCTCTCTCTTTCGCTCTCGCTCTCTCTCTTTCGCTCTCGCTCTCTCTCTTTCGCTCTCGCTCTCTCTCTTTCGCTCTCTCTCTTTCGCTTTCGCTCTCTCTTTCGCTCTCGCTCTCTCTTTCGCTCTCGCTCTCTCTTTCGCTCTCGCTCTCTCGCTCTCTCTTTCGCTCTCGCTCTCTCTTTCGCTCTCGTTCTCTCTTTCGCTCTCGCTCTCGCTCTCTCTTTCGCTCTCGCTCTCTTTCGCTCTCGATCTCTCTTTCGCTCTCGCTATCTCTTTCGCTCTCTCTTTCGCTCTCGCTCTCTCTTTCGCTCTCGCTCTCTCTTTCGCTCTCGCTATCTCTTTCGCTCTCGCTCTCTCTTTCGCTCTCGCTCTCTCTTTCGCTCTCGCTCTCTCTTTCGCTCTCGCTCTCTCTTTCGCTCTCGCTCTCGCTCTCTCTTTCGCTCTCGCTCTCTCTTTCGCTCTCGCTCTCTCTTTCGCTCTCGCTCTCTCTTTCGCTCTCGCTCTCTCTTTCGCTCTCGCTCTCTCTTTCGCTCTCGCTCTCTCTTTCGCTCTCGCTCTCTCTCGCTCTCGCTCTCTTTCGCTCTCGCTCTCTTTCGCTCTCGCTCTCTTTCGCTCTCGCTCGCTCTCGCTCTCGCTCTCTCTTTCGCTCTCTCTTTCGCTCTCTCTTTCGCTCTCGCTCTTTCGCTCTCGCTCTCGCTCTCGCTCTCTCTTTCGCTCTCTCTTTCGCTCTCGCTCTTTCGCTCTCGCTCTTTCGCTCTCGCTCTTTCGCTCTCGCTCTTTCGCTCTCTCTCTTTCGGCTTTCTCGCTCTCTTTCGATCTTTCTCTCTCTCTTTCTCTCTCTTTCTCTTTCTCTCTCTCGCTTTCTCTCTCTCGCGCTCTCTCGCGCGCTCTCGCTTTCTCTCGCGCTCGCGCTTTCTCTCGCGCTCGCGCTTTCTCTCGCGCTCGCGCTTTCTCTCGCGCTCGCGCTTTCTTTCTCGCTCTCTCTCTTTCGCTCTCGCTCTTCGCTCTCGCTCTTTCGCTCTCGCTCTCTCTCGTTCGCTCTCGCTCTTTCGCTCTCGCTCTCTCTCTTTCACGTTCGCTCTCTCTCTTTCGCGTTCGCTCTCGCTCTTTCGCTCTCGCTCGCTCTCGCTCTTTCTCGCTCTCGCTCGCTCTTTCTCGCTCTCGCTCTTTCGCGCTCGCTCTCGCGCTCTTTCTCTTTTGCTCGCTCTCTGCGTTAGCCCTGTGGCCCCTGATGTCCTCAAAGAAAGATTAAAACATGTAGGCCCTAGATCTCGTTATGGCGCTGCCCAGTAGGAGTCTTTGGGGTTCCTCTCAGCACCGGGCACGTCTAGAACCCCGTAATTCCCCCGCACCCAGCAATGTACAGCATCGATATGTAGTAGCACGGACCCTTGCCAACATCCTTATGCACGTGATGTACATGGCGATACCCGTGCGATGAATGGGGGCATGCTGGATGTGTCCCACCCATTATGTTCCCTGTGGTACGGCTGGGTCACCATGTGGATCGGGGAGGTCTGTTCTCTCTGCCGTCCTGGAGATAGGATGGGGGTCAGCGAGCACCTGTGACAAGCCCCGCCCACCTGTAGGTGCGTTCTATCCCAGCATGCAGTTGGCTTAGCCACCGAGGGCACAAACTCATGCCACACACCCCTGCAATGGGCAGAGACCCCCCTGGTACAGTCACAGAGGTGGATGACTTCATGTTCTTCTGTTACAGCGTTGGCCGGAGGAGATCGCTCTGCGCCTTTCTCGGTGTTGGTGGAGTCGCCTGTCTCATCATCATGTACTTCCTGAGGGAGAGAGGTAACGCCTGTACATGTCCCTGTTACCCCAATACACACTGCACCCCCTCCACACGTCCCTGTTACCCTAATACGCACTGTACCCCCCACTATACTCCCCCCCCCACATGTCCCTGTTACCCCAATACACACTGCACCCCCCCCCACACGTCCCTGTCTCATCATCATGTACTTCCCGAGGGCGAGAGGTAACGCCTGTACATGTCCCTGTTACCCCAATACGCACTGCACCCCCCCACACATGTCCCTGTCTCATCACCATGTACTTCCCGAGGGAGAGAGGTAACGCCTGTACATGTCCCTGTTACCCCAATACACACTGCACCCCCTCCACACGTCCCTGTTACCCTAATACGCACTGTACCCCCCCACTATACTCCCCCCCCCCACATGTCCCTGTTACCCCAATACACACTGCACCCCCCCCCACACGTCCCCTGTCTCATCATCATGTACTTCCTGAGGGCGAGAGGTAACGCCTGTACATGTCCCTGTTACCCCAATACGCACTGCACCCCCCCCACACATGTCCCTGTCTCATCACCATGTACTTCCCGAGGGCGAGAGGTAACGCTGTACATGTCCCTGTTACCCCAATACGCACTGCACCCCCCCACACATGTCCCTGTCTCATCACCATGTACTTCCCGAGGGAGAGAGGTAACGCCTATACATGTCCCTGTTACCCCAATACACACTGCACCCCCCACACACGTCCCTGTCTCATCATCATGTACTTCCCGAGGGCGAGAGGTAACGCCTGTACATGTCCCTGTTACCCCAATACACACTGCACCCCCACACACGTCCCTGTCTCATCATCATGTACTTCCCGAGGGCGAGAGGTAACGCCTGTACATGTCCCTGTTACCCCAATACACACTGTACCCCCACTATACTCCCCCCCCCACATGTCCCTGTTACCCCAATACACACTGCACCCCCTCCACACGTCCCTGTCTCATCATCATGTACTTCCCGAGGCGAGGGGTAACGCCTGTACATGTCCCTGTTACCCCAATACACACTGTACCCCCCACTATACTCCCACCCCCCCCCCACATGTCCCTGTTACCCCAATACACACTGTACCCCCTCCACACGTCCCTGTCTCATCATCATGTACTTCCCGAGGGCGAGAGGTAACGCCTGTACATGTCCCTGTTACCCTAATACGCACTGCACCCCCCACTGTACCCCCCCCCCACATGTCCCTGTTACCCTAATACGCACTGCACCCCCCCACACACGTCCCTGTCTCCTCATCATGTACTTCCCGAGGGCGAGAGGTAACGCCTGTACATGTCCCTGTTACCCCAATACGCACTGCACCCCCACTATACCCCCCCCACATGTCCCTGTTACCCCAATACGCACTGTACCCCCCACACGCCCCTGTTACCCTAATACGCACTGTACCCCCCACTATACTCCCCCCCCCACATGTCCCTGTTACCCCAATACGCACTATACCCCCCCACATGTCCCTGTTCACCCCAATACGCACTGTACCCCCACACGTCCCTGTTATCCTAATACGCACTGTACCCCCTACACATCCCTGTTACCTCAATACTCACTATACCCCCCAAACATGTCCCGGTTACCCCAATACTCACTGTACCCCCACATGTCCCTGTTACCCCAATACTCACTGTACCCCCACATGTCCCTGTTAACCCCAATACTCACTGTACCCCCACATGTCCCTGTTACCCTAATACACACTGTAACCCCCCACTATACCCCCCCCACATGTCCCTGTTACCCCAATACGCACTGTACCCCCACATGTCCCTGTCACCCCAATACGCACTGTACCCCCACACGTCCCTGTTATCCTAATACGCACTGTACCCCCTACACATCCCTGTTACCTCAATACTCACTATACCCCCCCACATGTCCCTGTTACCCCAATACTCACTGTACCCCCACATGTCCCTGTTACCCCAATACTCACTGTACCCCCACATGTCCCTGTTACCCCAATACTCACTGTACCCCCACATGTCCCTGTTACCCTAATACACACTGTAACCCCCCACTATACCCCCCCCCACATGTCCCTGTTACCCCAATACGCACTGTACCCCCCACATGTCCCTGTTACCCCAATACTCACTGTACCCCCACATGTCCCTGTTACCCCAATACTCACTGTACCCCCACATGTCCCTGTTACCCCAATACTCACTGTACCCCCACATGTCCCTGTTACCCTAATACACACTGTAACCCCCACTATACCCCCCCCCACATGTCCTGTTACCCCAATACGCACTGTACCCCCCACATGTCCCCTGTCACCCCAATACGCACTGTACCCTCACACGTCCCTGTTATCCTAATACGCACTGTACCCCTACACATCCCTGTTACCTCAATACTCACTATACCCCCCCACATGTCCCTGTTAACCCCAATACTCACTGTACCCCACATGTCCATGTTACCCTAATACACACGGTACCCCCCACTATACCCCCCCACATGTCCCTGTTACCCCAATACGCACTGTACCCCCCCCCACATGTCCCTGTCACCCCAATACGCACTGTACCCCCACACGTCCCTGTTATCCCAATACGCACTGTACCCCCCACACGTCCCTGTTATCCTAATACGCACTGTACCCCCACACGTCCCTGTTATCCTAATACGCACTGTACCCCCTACACATCCCTGTTACCTCAATACTCACTATACCCCCCCACATGTCCCTGTTACCCCAATACGCACTGTACCCCCCACATGTCCCTGTCACCCCAATACGCACTGTACCCCCACATGTCCCTGTTACCCCAATACTCACTGTACCCCCACATGTCCCTGTTACCCTAATACACACTGTAACCCCCCCACTATACCCCCCCCACATGTCCCTGTTACCCCAATACGCACTGTACCCCCCACATGTCCCTGTCACCCCAATACGCACTGTACCCTCACACGTCCCTGTTATCCTAATACGCACTGTACCCCCTACACATCCCTGTTACCTCAATACTCACTATACCCCCCCACATGTCCCTGTTAACCCCAATACTCACTGTACCCCCACATGTCCATGTTACCCTAATACACACGGTACCCCCCACTATACCCCCCCACATGTCCCTGTTACCCCAATACGCACTGTACCCCCCCCCCACATGTCCTGTCACCCCAATACGCACTGTACCCCCACACGTCCCTGTTATCCCAATACGCACTGTACCCCCCACACGTCCCTGTTATCCCTAATACGCACTGTACCCCCACACGTCCCTGTTATCCTAATACGCACTGTACCCCCTACACATCCCTGTTACCTCAATACTCACTATACCCCCCCACATGTCCCTGTTACCCCAATACGCACTGTACCCCCCACATGTCCCTGTCACCCCAATACGCACTGTACCCCCACACGTCCCTGTTATCCTAATACGCACTGTACCCCCACACGTCCCTGTTATCCTAATACGCACTGTACCCCCTACACATCCCTGTTACCTCAATACTCACTATAACCCCCCCACATGTCCCTGTTACCCCAATACTCACTGTACCCCCACATGTCCTGTTAACCCCAATACTCACTGTACCCCCACATGTCCCTGTTACCCTAATACACACTGTAACCCCCCACTATACCCCCCCCCCCACATGTCCCTGTTACCCCAATATGCACTGTACCCCCCACATGTCCCTGTCACCCCAATACGCACTGTACCCTCACACGTCCCTGTTATCCTAATACGCACTGTACCCCCTACACATCCCTGTTACCTCAATACTCACTATACCCCCCCCCCCACATGTCCCTGTTAACCCCAATACTCACTGTACCCCCACATGTCCATGTTACCCTAATACACACTGTAACCCCCCACATATACCCCCCCCCACATGTCCCTGTTACCCCAATACACACTGTAACCCCCCCACTTGTCCCTGTTACCCCAATACGCACTGTACCCCCACACGTCCCCTGTTACCCCAATACTCATTGTACCCCCACTATACCCCCCCCCCCACATGTCCCTGTTACCCCAATACGCACTGTACCCCCACACGTCCCTGTTACCCCAATACTCATTGTACCCCCCACTATACCCCCCCCACATGTCCCTGTTATCACAATACGCACTATACTCCTGTTACCCCAATATGCGCTGTACCCCCCCCCACATGTCCCTGTTACCCCAATACTCAGTGTACCCCCCCACATGTCCCTGTTATCACAATACGCACTGTATACCCCTGTCCCTGTTACCCCAACATGCGCTGTACCCCTCCACACGTCCCTGTTACCACAGTGCACACTGTACCCCCACTATACCCCCAACACACATCCTGGTTACCCCAATATGCACTGTATCTCCTCCTGTACCCCCTGCTGTACCCTGTATTACACCCCCCATCCTCCTGTACTCCTTACATCTCCTTCTGTACCCCCCCACGCTGTATGCTGTACCCTGTACTCCCTCTGTACCCTCTATTACACCTCCCCCCCCCCACCCAATTCTTCGGTCTCCTCCTGTACCCTGTACCCCTGCTGTACCCTGTATTACACCCCCGCTGTATCTTTACCTTCCCGTTGTCTTTTCTTCCCCAGATCACGTCTCGCTGATATCCAGTCAGATCCTGTCTCTGGTTGGGAAGCTCTGTATCAGTGCGTCCTTCAACATAGTGTATATATACACGTCCGAGCTGTACCCCACATTTGTCAGGTGCGTTATGTCTCATCTACCTATATAATATAGGAACCTGTCACAGAGATAATGTGGTATAATATATCTATGCAGGGTAAATACTGACTGCTTGTGCATGTAGCCCACAATGTATCTCTGAGCTAGGACACGCCCCTCCCACGCCTAACACTCTGCACATGTTACATCTGCCCCCCTGCAGTGCAGCATGGTGTTATGGAGGTGCTCAGTTGCCGGCTGCTTCTGCCCTGTAGCCCACACATGCTGGGCAGCGTTATTCTCACACTGCAATGTAGCTCTGAGCTAGGACACGCCCCTCCCACACCTAACTCTGCACATGTTACATCTGCCCCCCTGCAGTGCCGCACAGTGTTACCAGGTGCTCAGTTACTGGCTGCTTCTGCATGTAGCCCACATCTCTGCACATGTTACATCTGCCCCCCTGCAGTGCAGCATGGTGTTATGGAGGTGCTCAGGGGTAGATTTATTATATGGCGATCAGGGGAATCTGCGCTATCCCCGTGCGTTATAGCAGGGGATAGCGCTTCCCCTGATCTATCACACCCGCCGAGCATTTACTCTAACGCCGGCGGTGTGGGGCAGGAAGCATAGCGCAGGGGCGATATTTTGCACTGCGCCCCTGCCTCCTGCCAGATTTATGAATGGTCAGCATCGCTGACCGTTCCGCCGCCTGCAGCTGTCGACTTCACCAGCTGCAGGCGGCGATGCCCTATACCTAACAGCAGGGACAGCTCTGTCCCTGCTGCTGGCGCTGAGCTGCGCTGGGATCTCGCGAGACTAGCGAGATCCCGCGCATGCCCAGTGCGGCCGGCCGGGGGAAAAGGAGACGGCACATCAGTATTAACTGATGCGCTGTCTCCAGGAGGGGCATCGCCGGAGGGGGGAGTTAGCGCTCCCCCACTCCGGCGGCAAGATCTTAATAGATCTTGTCGTGTCCCCTCCTGCTTCA